>NC_088377.1:183694090-184324772 GCF_037993035.2 Macaca fascicularis | reverse complement strand
GTTATTGTAAGCCACCAAGTTAATGGTAATTTGTGTCAATAGAAATTGAATACCTTCTAGTAGCCATGGGACTGATGGGTGAGAGGCAGAAGCCAGATACAAAATACAGGTAGAGACAGATGCATGATCACATGGAATGAATTTCAAATCAGGCTAAAGGAAGTCTATAATGCAGCTGGGCTTTAGAAAAGGAGGAAGGAAAATAATCTGGAAGCACCCAGGAGGAATTCTGCACTATTTCCGTCTTGAGTGTCAGGACCCCGTACGTAAAAAAAAAAAAAAAAAAAAAAAAAAATAGGAGAATGACAAAGTGGAATTTGGCTTACGGCAGAACTCCAACAAACCTCAGTTGCCTTGGGCACTCAAAATACAGGGATCTGTTGCCTCAATTGTCAATGATACCATGATAGTGATTTAGAAGGAATCAATATTAAATATGAATATCAAAGAGAAATTATAACCACTCAGAATGGATTGCAGGTATTGTATAGAAACTTTTCATATAAATAAGAAAAATGTAAATTTGTGTGTTAAGGACGTGTAATCAGAAAGGAAACGGGACAACAGAAGACTGGACATGCTTGTCTGCTTTTAGATACCCCAGTGTGGGTCCTCACCAGGAGGCCTCGTTAGTGTTGTCTGACTGTGCACAGCCTTTAGCCAGCACCTGGCTCTTTTATGCAGAATAGAGACAAATGGATCCTTAGATTCCAGGCCAGATAACTTACATCTAATGTACCAACCTGCTTGCTCTAGCCACATTTGAGACACTCTTTAGGAGTAGTGAAAAATCCCTCAGTAAATGTAAATTTGAAATTGGCATTATAAAGGAATGTCCACAATCATAGTAACGAACTTTCTTTTACAATCTAGAAAATGTGTGAGGGAAATTTCTGTTTGCAACTTAGGAGAGAATGAAGACGGCCTCATAGTTCAGAAAATGCAGCCTTTCTCGGGAGCTCCCACCATTCTCATGGGATGGCAAATGCAGGAAGGCAGGGAAATCTCCAGTGTGGGTAGCCAAGGTTTATCTTACTCCTATGTGTTTTGAGCAGAGAGAATTTTTGAGGAATCTTAAAAACCCATTTTGTAATCCTCAAATCAACATATGGATTCCTATGTTGATACCTTCTCATTTTCTGTCTTTGTCACACCCCAAACCACTTTTGTCTCAGGAGAGGGAGGAACAGAAAAGACTTTGCCCAGGACTGCTGGGAGGTAGAAGGAGAAGGGGAAACACCGGGGTTTCTGCACAGGAAACGGGTGATTCTGCAGCGCTGTGGCTAAACTGCTGGCACAGAAGTACACAGCCGAGTCCCTGGGTTCTGAGGGCTGGATCTTCAGAGTGGAGAATGATGCGTCAGGCATCGTAGCTGAGAATCGATCCTTGGGCATCCCTGAATCATCTATCGGAGACTTGTTGTTAAAGTAAATCAGGAACTCCAGTCCCCGCATCATGGTCTGTCTGTACCAGAAAAGGGAGCTGTGGCCTGAAATTGGTTCGCACCTCAGAGTCACTTCTTTTCCCATCTCTGTCACCTCATGCCGGGGTAACTGGATAACTCCAGCATCTGTGTGCTCTATAAAAGAAGACAGAATTGGGCATCAGAATAAGGAAAATATATGAGGTCATCCATGCAGAAGCCCAGTATGACAATGGTAAATATTCTGAAGACTCACTCGCTACCAGGATACAAAAGGACACACAGCAGAGAGTCCAGAAGCCCATGGCAGAGTGAGAGCAGATGTGGAATATTCCAGACCAGGCCCTCTGTGAGCATGAGCAAAGAAATGAATTTTGTGACATTTTATCCCCACAGGATACATCTGTCAGTGACGTCACTGATTGGGCCACCACCCCCAACTTTTTTAAGAGGAGGCTGCATGCCTGGGAGATGAAACAGTCAGGAATTAACTCAACTATAATTGATCTGAGATAGAGATGCACACATGCAGAGGCTCCCTGGGTATTTGTTTTGATATTATCAATTCATGGTTCCTTCTCCATAACATGCCTTACATAGGAGCCTGCCAACTATATCCATCTGCACCTCAGACTCCAAGTATTTAAAGATGAACTCATTGTCTTACTGCAGGCGAGCTTCTCTGCAAACTCTCTCATTCCTCTCACTGGTGGCTTGGTGCTTCTACTCCTTTATGCGTACTTCAATTATCCATCAGTGAGTTAGGAGTTAGGCATCTGAGAAGATGCATGTCAACTGCATTGGTAGGGATACAGGAGCTGAGATGATGCCCTGAGAAATGATTATATTTGAAGCTCTTCCCTGCAGTGAAAAACCTGGGTTTATTTGTCCTTGAACAGTATTGAATTCCCAAGGCCCATGGAATGGAACCTCTCACATTCTCTATTCCCACAATAAAACAGAGGATCAGATTGTCTTATTCTTGAAGATTTGCAGCTAAAATGTTCTATTCTTGAATTGAATCTTATTACTACCCTAGAAAAGTTCAATGTTTTTTCATCATTAACACCTGGCCTTTTCCCCATAACCCCACTTCTCCAAACCTACTTCCTCTCAGAGATTATGGAAAGCTGAGAGAAAGATCTGTTTTTTGGGTTGGTTAATTAAGTTACTTGCCAACAAAAGAGAAGGGCACATTTTTTGCTGTTGGCACAGAGGCATGCTTCTGAGTCCCCTGCAGTTGAAAGCACTTCCCAAAGTTAAAGGGTATTAGTTTGCAGACTAGCTTGTGTTACTGGAGGGGCTATTTCCCTGTGGGCTCTTTCCTTTTGCAGGGTCTTTGGATCCGGTATATAAAACTATGGCCATAATTCTGTCTTCAAAAAGTTAATTGCTTATTACTTCCTGTAACCAGGTACCAAGTATGGCAGGCAGCGTGATGAGCTCTTAAAGATGTCCACGTCTAATTCCCAGAAACTGGGAGTGTGTCAAATTATGTGGCAAGGGGAGAAAGGAATGTTCCAAATGGAATGAAGCTTGCTAATCAGCTGGCCTTAATATAGGGAGCGTGGCCTGGATTTTCCAGGTGGGCCCAATGTAATCACAAGGGTCCTAAAATGTGGAAGAGGGAGAATGAAGAGTGAGCCTCAGAGTGATGCAGAGTCCCTGTTGGCTTTGAAGATTGAATGGGGCCATGAGCCAAGGAACGCTGGTGGCCTCTAGAAGCTGAATAGAAGAGAAAGATAGTTCTCCCCAAGAGCCTCGGGAAGGAATGTAGCCCTGCCAATACCTGGATTTTAGCCCAGATTTGGACTTCTGACCTGCAGAACTGTAAGATAATAAGTTTTTGTCATTGTAAGCCATAAAGTTATTGGTAATTTGTGTCAATAGAAATTGAATACCTTCTAGTAGCCATGGGACTGATGGGTGAGAGGCAGAAGCCAGATACAAAATACAGGTAGAGACAGATGCATGATCACATGGAAAGAATTTAAGATCAGGCCAAGGGAAGCCTATTCAAACGTCTTCTTATGTCTGCCTGGGCCTCATCTTCTTCCAGGAGACACACTGGACTATGCCTCATATGTGGATATGCTGGTGGCATCACTGTGATTGTCACCTCCCTGGGGAGAGGGTCCCTCTGCTGTGGTCCTGGGTAGCACCTCTATTTCTTGCTTTTCTACTCTCTACAGAGCAGGTAGGGTTGGCCTTGGCTGATTTGGGGCCAGGCTTTCCAAGGCTCCTTTGACACAAGAACTCCTTCTCTGATTTTCTCAGCTCAGAACATGGGCCCTGCACCACCCCAGCTCTTTGTGCCCCCACATCTTAAGCGAGCTCAGAGGTATATGCACTGCAAAGCACACCTGTCACTCAGCCCCACTCAAAGCTCAATTTAAAGCAAAACCCACCTCTACAATGGAGGAAGAAGGGTCGGTTACTAATTCCTTTATTCCCAGCCATCATTCAAGACCTCTGCAAACCAACTCCCTGAATCTAGGTCCAACCTCAGAGTAACCCTTAACCATCTTTTTCCAGGGAGCAATCTCTGCTCCTCCCTGTTGACCCTGGATGACAGCGAAGCCACAGTGCCTCCTAGTGGCCAGTAGGCTGGAACAGCACAAATGTGCTGTCTTTTGCCAAGACACAAGGACTTGGGCTTTGTTTCACTGAGTACGGGGCATATAGAATATTATGATTAGTTAGTGTTAGAAGGCCAGAGAATAATATTAGTGCTATGGGGTAGGACAGAGACACCCGAGACATTGACAATGCGGTCAGAAAGGTGGAAACATAATGCCGGGTTTAATACTGATAAGCAGCAGGTCTCAATGTGAAACTTGATGGGCTGGCTAACATGATGCTGAATCAGAATTTAACCATTCTCTGTCCCCTCCAAACGGCAGGCTAGCCCTGCATGGAAGAGAAAGTTCGCCACTGATCTTGGCACACGTTGAAAACGCACCAAAGAATCTAGCTTTTCTCTAGGGAACCAGGAGGAAAACAGGAAATAAGGAGGGACTAAAATGAAGAGAACAAATACTATAACTGATTTCCCTTCCATAGAGAAGGTTTGGCAAGGAATGGGAATATTAAAACAGGATTATTATTTTCGGGGTGCCCCACAAAATGGCATATGTGGAACAAACTGTTGTCCCAGGAGGGGGTAAAACAATAGTAACATATCAGTTACTCCCTCCAAATTTGACCACTGCCCCTGGGGAATACTCATAAAACAGCCAAAATATACCCCCAGGGTGTAGTAATTAAATTAATTTGAAGCCCAATCTGTACTATCTGACCTAATCTCAACAATCTCTTGATTGTGTTTCTCATCTTGCCATATGGTCCAATGGAACACAGAGGTTATGTGATAGAAATAAATAACAATATAAGAATACTCTAGTAATAACATGCCCCAAACAAAGTTATGTCTCAATTGGATTATGAATGGCCTTTAAGTTTTTTTAAAAAAAGTATTTGATATCAGAATTTAATATCTCTATACCATTTAAGTTAAATGTCAGACACATCACAAAGAATCTAACATTAAAATTCAAGGAAAATTAGAATTCCAAGTAAAGTTATTTTCACCTTAATCCCAATAATTAAGGATAATGTCACTTACTCTTTCTGTTGTTATCTACATAGTTGGAAAAAATATCAAAAACAACATTAAAAATTTCAGTTAATTAAAGTCCTAAAAAAAAAAAATAAGGAATAACTTGGCTGGAATGTTGGTGAGGGCAAGAGCCCTGGGAGGTGAGCACAGCAGTCCATTTGTCCTAGAGGGCATTTGCAGATCCTGACTCAGCACTCAGGAAGCTGACTCACAGGCCAGGGGGGTAAAGGCAAAAACCAGAACATACCAAATGTGTCATTGCCAAATTCCAATAGTAACAATAAGCCAGAGACAAACCTGTTCTCCAGATGCTCCAGGACACCTCAAGCCTTAAACTGATTCAGGGAGCCTGATCGTTTATACTACATGCACTTTCAGAAGCACAGAAAAATGATTGCTGCAGAAAAATATGGTCCATCCTACACCAAAAATTATTTCTACAGCTTTAGCATTTGGCACAGTGTCAAACATCATCAGATTGGTAAGGAGAAATACAAATGCCATGAAAACTCAAGCACCATAACTGAGAAGCAGCACAAAAAGAAAATCACAAAAATATCCTGTGAAGATCTCAGAGGTGAAAATGATCAGACAGACTCTGAAACAACCGTGTGTCCTATGTTCAAATAATAAAAAGTGATCTCAGAAAATATGAGGAAGTTATTGACTATAAATAACATAGCAGATTGGAAAAAGAAAAAAATAGAAATTTTGACAAGGAGATGGTGAGTGAGTGGTCATTTTAAACCATCACATCGGTGAGGTTTTATTAGAGGAATAAAGGAAAGGGAGATGTGCAATGAGCAAATGGACATAAAGCCTGACTTGCCATCAGGAATTAGATTGGATAAGGAGGGGAGGGAAGTCAGGAGGGGCTAATGGACAGTGACAATGCTTTCAGACAATTTCCAGTATGCTGCTTTTTAGTAATTCTAACCAATACTTCAGAAAGATTTCTAGAATTATCTTAGTTTAGGCAGAAGAAGAGTAGTGAATATGGAGCTAGACACACAGAGTGTATTATCAGAGAGGGCAATTGATTGCTTCAGAAGTTCTTACAAGGAATATTTTAATCCACCAAGGAACTTTTAATATATAAGGCAGACAAGTGGAAATGTCCTCTGAACTGACTGGTCCAGGTCTAGATATACTCTTGGGCTGGGATGATTACATAGAAGAGTTAGAAAGTTCAGGAGAAGCAGAATTCATCTGGAGCTAAGATTTGGGACTGGTTGCCGGGGTATCCATTTGTGTGCATTTCTTTGAACTAGAAAAAGGGCTGAATAACGTAGCTGAAATGATAATCACTATCATTAACAACATCATTATTAACATACTATAACAAAAATAAAACAGAAGGGAAAATATTTCCAAACGCATACTATGTGTTGAGACTTTGCTAGACAGCCAGGGTGTCACCAAGGATAACAAGTCATTCACACGCTGACAACTACAGAGGGGGAGCCTGCTGTTTGCTGCTTGGTATAATCACTATCTGTATTACTAAGTTTATTGTACATGTTTCATGATCTCATACTTTTATGGGAGAGAAACTATCACTACCCCTGAGGACTCAATCTCTGATAAGTCACTTTAGGTTTCTTCAGTTGTCCCCAAGAAGTGTTCCAAATCCCTGAGACACATTTTCAACCAACAATGATAGCACTCATGTTTTAAGAAAGAGTTCATTTCCTCCCACTGTATGAATCCTAGCTATATCTGAAAACTCACTTCTTCCCTGGGAGGATGAGGAATAAGGAAAGGCCGCTGTGAGCTGATAGAGAGGAGAGAGACCTGCAGTTTTGTGCACAGGAGGGAAGTGTCTCTGCATCGCTGTGGCTAAGCTGCTGGCACAGAGATACACGGCCGAGTCCCCAAGCTCTGCAGGCTGGATCCTGAGAGTGGAGTCTACTCCTTTGAGCCTCTCTGCAGAAAATCAATCCTTAGGCAACTGTGAATCATCTACTGCTTCCTCATTCTCATATCGAACCAGAAGCTCCGGGCCCTGCCCAAGTTCTGCCGGTACCAGTAAAGGGTATTGTGGCCAGAAATAGGATTGCACCAAAAAGCCACAGGCTGTTTTTTTCTCTGTGATCTTATATCTCGGAGACTGGGTCACTCCAGCTTCTGTGAGTTCTGTAGCGGGAAAAGAATTTGAAAATAGAGGAAAATGACTAGAATAATCACTGGGAGATTATGTGAGGATCATGGTGTTCCTAGGACTCACCTGCCCCCAGGAGACAGAGGGCCGCCCAGCGGAGGAGCCCGGTGCCCATGGCAGGATCAGGGTAGGATGGGAGCTTTGCCAGATCAGGGTCACTGTGAGCAGGAGCAGAGGAAGTGGGACGTCGCTGTCTTTAACGGAAGTTCCTACAGTGACATCATTGTCTCCACAAATGCCTAAGTTCTTAGAAAACAATCGTTGTAAACTAAAACACAGCTAAAAGTTTGTTTAACGTATTCATAGACTGGAAGTTCATCCAAGCGTCCTCACTCACATATTCAGGGCTTGGGGAATTAGATCTCTCACTACATCTCTAGGCCTATCCTGTGCTGGATGTTTCTACTTGGAAGTCTCAAAGGCAACTCAAAATATATATATCAATTAGTGACCTCTTGATTTTAGCATTTTGCTAAGCATTTTCCTTCTCTTTTAGTATTTCTTTTCTACCAGGTCCTCCATGCTCCCAGTCCTCTAGGGTAATTGACACAGCTTTATCCTAGAACTGCATTGAACCAGCCAACACACTCTAACCTAAAGGGGTAAAATAATTCCCTAAGCACAAAGTTGGGAGGTTTCATTTTATCTGAAGGCCAATGACCAGTTCCCTTTTTGCTGTTATCAATCTTCATTACGCGTTATGTATCAAGCCTTCACTACGATTCTGCCTGTAGTTCTTGGTCACCAATGTATTGAAAGTAAGTTCTGATATCTTAACCAAAATGGGCGAAGAACACTCTAACTCCTGAAAATATCAGGGTGAATATCTAACAATAAATGCAAAATTGAACAGAACCTCTGGGATCTTAAACACTTACACTTCTATCATATTTTACAATTGAATTGCAGTGTTAGTATCCAGCAGTTTTAAAAAAAATTATGCAACATTAGTTATGACACACTTCTCATTGTCTGAGTGGTAGAGTGGGAAGGCTTGAGGGATTGGAGAAGCCCTGAGAATCAATATGAATGAACTAACCAATGATATGTATGTTCAGAGAAAGGGACTAGTACAACTCAGCCTAGAGAAATCCAAGTTCCTAAAACCTAGGGGACACATGTCAAGGTTATCAGGTGAAGACCTGTGAATGTAGAATTATCAGAACCATCTCTTTTCCATATAAATTGTTTATCATTGTGGTAGAAAAGCTGCTAGTCGGAGCACACGTTATGTTGACACCAATTAATAATTTCATGATGGAAAGTGTCTTCACATCACAGTGTCACTATCTCTTCCATCCTTGTGACCAGGGCTTAAGGCCCTGGATGACAACAGCATTGAGAGAGTGGAGGCTGGGTGGCTGGAGACAGGACCTATCAGGTTGCATGTGAAATACAAAACAAATGAACAAAAAAACACCCATGATTGTGTCAGGGCCCAAAGGGCCATCTCATTGCTCACGGAAGGAAATGCCAGAGTTCTAGAAAATCTGGTTCTTGTTAAGAATATTTGCGGTGTTGGCCGGGCGCGGTGGCTCACGCCTGTAATCCCAGCACTTTCAGAGGCCAAGGCAGGCGGATCATGAGGTCAGGAGATGAAGATCATCCTGGCTAACACAATGAAACCCTGTCTCTACTAAAAATTAAAAAAAAAAAAAAATTAGCTGGGGGTGGTGGTGGGCGCCTGTAGTCCCAGCTACTCAGGAGACTGAGACAGGAGACTGGCATGAACCTGGGAGGCAGAGCTTGCAGTGAGCCGAGATCATGCCACCGCACTCCAGCCTGGGTGACAGAGACAGACTCCATCTCAAAAAAAAAAAAAAATTGCGGTGGGTGTTACTGGCAACATCTATAATTGTCCACTCCCATCTTCTACATTCCCCTTACATCCTCCTGTCGATCATCCAGTACACACTAGAATAGGTTGGGTGTAGGGCAGGGCACATTGCTAAGGTTTCTCTGATGTTCTCCCAAGGAGGCATATTTCTCTCTGCATTGGTCTGTGAGCATTCAGGTTGGTTCCTGGCTCTCCTCCATCTACCCCTCAAGTGGGCTCAGAAGATTCTCCACTCAATGGTTTGCTACAGTTCAGATTTCACTGCTGACCAGAACCCACTGGCATCAGCGGAGAAAGATGAGTTTCTACTGACAACTCAAAACACCTGCAAACTAGATACTGACTGCTAGGATGAAGCCAGACTTTTCCTTTAAACTCGACTTCTCAGGCAACACTTAACCTTCTATCAAAAACATTTGGACCCCATCAAACCTCAGTGCCTCCTGATGAGCCACTGGGCTTAGGCCCACCATACATGGCTCAGGGAGGGTGATGGGACTTCTAAACAATGGAAACTAGATCAGGGCTACTATCGGACAGTGTTTGTGGGGGACTGAAGGGAATTCCTTCCAGCTCCATCTGATCCTTCTGTCCTGCTAGAGACCCCTCCCCACAAACAGTGTTTCGGTCCTTCTAGAGTCCCCTCCTGTTACACAAACACATATTATCCAACCACAACTTAGGACAAGCACTACCACTCCTCTGCTTACATTCAGGCAATTCCCCAACATCTGTGAGTTCTTTACCAACCTGTAGAGAACTCAATCTCCTGTTTCAGTTAAAGCAGTCCTATGTATTTACTAAACAGCTTCTTGACATGCATTGTTAGCTAAGTTTTGTACTCCTCTCAAAGATGTCAAGCTATTTTGTCCTCAGACTATAAATTCTCTTATCTTTTGGGGGGACTTTTAAAAATCATAGCCTATCCTTGTAGAAAAAGTACACTATAGGGTTAAAAGAAACCTTATCTTCTGTGTTTGTTTTGTGGTACTTATAGAATATTTCAAAGATATTGAAAATGAATATAAAAAATACCCACCACAAAACTGAAATCATGCCAACATTTCAAGATCTTAAGATTTTTTTCTTCTAATTTTATTTAAAAAACTGACACCTTTGGAAGAGCTGAATCATACAACAAACAGAATATTAAAATTTATTTCAATTATTAACATCTTTTGACATTTGCTTTATCTCTTTTTATGTATTTTACCCTCAATTTCTGAAGTAAAACACTTTATTCTTATTGATTCAGTATGTCTCTTCTTAAAAGAGGCCATTACCTTAGAAAACCACAAATGCCTTTATTACACTCAAAAACTTTATTTCAAAAACATTATTTTCTCGTATATACTTCACATTCCCCTTTCTCCAGTTGTACCAATGTGTCCTTTGGTTTTATTTTTTTCTACAGGACATTATCAAAGATTATGCATTTCTTTTGGTTGTCAGGTCTTTTTAACTACTTTTAAACTAGGTATATATTTGGCCCACTTATATTTTCCAATTTTCATGGTCTTGATTTTTGTAAAAGTCCATGTCAGCTGACTGGTAAAATGACCCCCAGTCAGAATTTGCACATTATCAGAGGTTAAATATTTTGGCAAACACCATGCCATAGTTGATGTGTGTTTCCCATTGCATCTGATCAATTACAAGAACATATAATGCTATCTTTACACCTTTTTGGTGATACTAAATTTAGCATCATAGACATGAGATCTCTCCATTGTGAAGATATCACTTATCTTTTATAGTTAATAAGCAATTAGTGGAGTGATACTTTGACACAATACAGATATCTTGGTCTCCAATAACCTTTCAGATGTTGGTTTTGACATCACCTGATGGTCTCTGTCTATAACTGCATTAATGGTTACATTGATTTTCTAATTAAATGTACTACCTAGCATTATTCTGTAACGAAGATATTCTTACCTACATCTTTTTATTGTCATTATAGCCTTATAGATTTTTAAAATTTGTTATAATTTATTGTCCTCATTATTATTCTCTAATGTTTAGATACTCGTGTTTGGCTAGTGGGAGCCCCATGAAACTGCTACTGTGGATTTTTTGTATGTTTTCTGGGTCATGAGACTTCCTTGATTTCTGCCAAAAGATGTTTTTGACTTTCCCTGCTCTGGATCTAGAAGAAATCATTTCTGCTTAGTTTCTTTTAGAAACATGTAGAAATTAAATACCATGCAATAATTCTGCCCATTACTGCTGGGAATACAGCTACAAATAAATAAAGCAATTGTCCATTGACTTTATATTACTTCTTACGTATCATATGGTTAGAGTTAGGAAATACATAATTTTAAAATAAGTTCATATTGATACCTCCAATTCAAATAAACACCACAGATTTCTTCCTTGTCTTTCCCTATTTCTTATTTGTATCTCTCTTCCCTTTGTAAGAACTCTGTTTCCCAGCCATGTCAATGAATTTACTTATTCTCTGTTGTACAGTATATTAAAACTGTTTCAGAAATATGCACTAAAAACACTAACAGCAACAAATCTCCCAAGTGAAGTTCAACCCTAACCTCATTTAGCCTTATAATCGTAAAACTATTAAAATCTAAAGACAAAATGAAACTAAAAAACAACCAGAAAAGAGAAGCCATTACCTCCTAATAAGATATACAAATGATCAATAATATATGAAAAGATGCTTAATATCTACTGTTTGGGTCTTCTAAGTTCAGTTTATTACATGCAACATGTTGGAAAAGCTCTTTGACATTGGCCTTGGCAATGATTTCTTTGATATCATACAAAAAGTTCAGGCTACGAAAGTAAAAGTAGATGAGACTAAACAAACTGAAAAATTTCTGCACAACAAATACAACAATCAACAGAATGAAAAGGCAACCTATGGATTTGAAAAAATATTTGCAAACCATATGTCAGCTAAGAGATTAATATACCAAACGTATAAAGACCCCATACAACTCTCTGGCAAGAGAACATATAACCCTATTTAAACTGAGCAAAGGACCTAAACAGACATTTCTACTAAGAAGACATAAAAATGGCCAAGATGCTCAATACCACTAAATGTTAGAAAAGTGCAAATCAAAACTGCTATGAGATAGCACCTCACACCCATTAGGATAGCTATTATTAAAAAGATAAATTGCAAGAGTGTGGAGAAAAAGGAACTTTTATACACTGTTGGTGGAAAAGTAGATTGATGCAATCATTAAGAAAATTAGTGTAGATGTTCCTAAAGAAATTAAAAATAGAATTATATGACCCAGCAATCTCTTTTCTTGGTATATACCCAAAGAAAATGAAATCCCACCTCTTGGAGATATCTGCACTCCCATGTTCATTGCAGCATTATTTACAAAGCCAAGATATGGAAATAACCTAAGTGTCTACTGATGGACAAAGGATGAAGAAACTGTGGTATACATATACAGTGGAGTATTATTTGGTCCTAAAAGAATAATGAGATCTTGCTATTTGCCTCAACAAACATAGATGAACCTGGAGGACATTAGGCTAAGTGAAATAAGCCAGACACAGAGAAATAGTATATATTATTTATATGTGAAATTTACAAACACTCAAATATACAGAGAGAATTAAATAGTGGTTACTGAGAGGATGGCAGGGGGAGGGAATAGGAAATGGGAATATTTAGGCCAAATGACATAAGATAGCAGATAGGCAGGATGAAGAATTCTAAAGATCTAATGTACCACATGAAAACTACAGTTAATAATAATATATTCAGAATTTTTTTCTAAATGAGTAAATTATATCTGCTATTGCCACAGGGAGTGAATGGTAACTATGTGAGATGATGGCTATATGAATTTGTTTCACTATAGTAACCATTTTCCTATAGGTATGTATCTCATAATATCATGTTATGTACCTGAAGTATACATAATAAAATTTTAAAATTTAAAGTAAAAGTTCAAAAAAAGATGCTTAACATCATTAGTCATTAGGAACATGTAAATCAAAATCGCAATGAGGTATCACTTCGCATTTACCAGGATGGCTAAAATAATTTTTAAAAAGAAGAACAAAACAGAAATTAAGTGTTGGCAAGGCTGTGAAGAAACTGGAAGGCTTTTACATTGTTGTGGGAATACAAAATGCTGAGGCTGCTGCAAAACACTGTTGGGCAGTTACTCAAAATGTCAAATATAGAATTCCCATGTGACTCAGCAATTCCGCCCCTAGGTATACACCCAGAATAATTGAAAGCAGGAAATCAGACAGATACTTGTGGGTCAGTGTTTATTGCAAGATTATTTATAATAGTCAAAAGGTGGAAACAACTCACATGTCCATCAGTTGATGATAAAATAAACAAAATGTGGTCTATACACACAATGAAGTATTATTCAGCTATGTAAAGGAGTAAAATTCTGACACATGCTACAATATGGATGAATCTTGAAAGCATTAGGCTAAATGAAAGAAGACAGATACAAAGGGAAATATATTTTATGATTTCCCATAAATTAACTATTTAGAGTTGGTAAATTCATATAAACAAAGGGTAGATTAGGGGTTACCAGAGGCTGAGAAGCAGGGGAGATGTGGAGTTATTGCTTAATGGGTGTGGTTTCTCTTTGAGATCATGAAAAACATTTGGAAACAGCAGTGATGGTTCTACAACATTGTGAATGTACGTAATTCCACTTAATCGTATGTTTTAAAATTGTTAAAATAAAAAAGTATAGTTTTATGCACATATAAAACATTTAAACATTAACATTTAAAAACTGATAATATATATTTTATATATATATAAAACTGGTAAAGTATATACTATATATTATACATATATGATATAATGTACATACTATATATAATACATGTATGATATAATGTATATACTATATGTAATGTATATACTATATATCATACATATATGGTTATACATATATTTATAACCACAGTTTTTAAATGTTAATTTTTAAATGTTGATTAAAACCTTCAAAATGGCTAAAATAAATAGTGACAACTCAATTCTCCATGAGGGACCCTAAAGACAATGAAAGAACTCAAGTAATTTAAACATACAGTCATCTCTTGTATCCTGAGGGGATTAGTTCCAGGAAACCCTGCTGATACCCTAATCTGGGGGTGCCCACCTTCCTCACAGTCAACCTTTCATATCCTTGGGTTCCAAATCAGCTGATATAGAAGGTCAAGTATCTTGCTAATTTATTTCAAAATGTTGCCTGTCAGAATATATCTCAGAAAGGGTTTTCTGATATAGTTATTGTATTAGTCTGTTTTCACACTGCTATGAAGAAATACCCAGGACTGGGTAATTTAATTTATAAAGGAAAGAGATTTATTTGACTCACAGTTCACATGGCTGAGAAGGCCTCAGGAAACTTACAATCATGGCAGAAGGAGAAGGGAAGCAAGGCACATCTCACATGGCAGCAGGACAGAGAAAGAGAAAAGAAAACTGTCATTTATAAACCATCAGGCCCTGTGAGAATTCACTCACTATTGGGAAAACAGCATGAGGGAACCGCCCCCATGATCCAATCACATCCCACCAGGTCCCTCCCTTGACACGTGGGGATTACAATTTGAGATGAAGGTGGTGACACAGAACCAAACCATATCAGTTATAATTTTCTTCTGTAGTATAATACAGTTCCACTAGTCCATATCTTTTCTCATATTTGGGACTATCATTTCTTTGAAAACTTTCTGGTCTGGTAAGTTTGCATTCATAATTTACTGTTTCAGATTGGAATACTCTGATTCTAAGTGAGGTTAAGAACCTATTCTTTTTTTTTTTTTTTAAGACGGAGTCTTGCTCTGTCACCCTGTCTGGAGTGCGGGGAGTGATCTTGGCTCACCGCAACCTCCGCCTCCCAGGTTCAAGCAATTCTTGTGCCTCAGCCTCCCGAGTAGCTGCTGGGACCACAGGCACATCCCACCATGCCCGACTAATTTTTTTTATTTTTTATAGAGACGAGGTCTCGCCATGTTGGCCAGGCGTGTCTCGAACCCCTGACCTGAAGTGATCTGCCCACCTCGGCCTCCCAAAGTGCTGGGATTACAGGAATGAACCACTGCACCTGGCCCAATAACCTACTTTTATGTTAGTGGTAATTTATGTTTACTTTTCTGTGAAATGCCTATTTAGACTAAGTATTGCCATTTTATTGGGTTGTCTTTTTCTTAGTAAGTTATGAGAATGCTTTACTCATTTTAGATACTAACTCTATTAGATAAGAAAAGCTATGCTACAGAAAACAAAATAAAAATAAATCTTAAAATTTCATTGGCTTAATTCTATGAAGTCTTACTTCCCGTGTCCACAAAGCCCAGCAGGACCTAAGTGGCTTTCTTCCATGGCTCTTCACCAAATTACGACCCAGTGAGCCAGGCTGCTTCCGTATTATCGTTAGTCAATCTGTATCGCGTAGCTCCCAAGTTTATTAGGGCATGGCAAAAGAGTTGAAGGGTATCTGTACAGAAAACAGTCAACAGCAGGCTTGAGACTGCGGCGCTTAGAAAGTTCTGCTTGCAAGACTGGCATTTGGCTGGCATCTGGGAAGCTGTCTGGTGAGCAGTGCCCTGCACTGACATGAAGTTTCTCCTGAGAGGAGTAGCTCATTGTGCCTAGACTGATATCGCAAACAGTATTGTGCTGAACACCAGATTTCCTTCTGGGCTGTGGATTTTGGGTTCATACGAGGCAGTGAGTGCCTCCATGTCCGGCCTCCACTGAAGCCTCTGGGGTGTTGAGTCTCTGATGAGCTCCACAGGCAGAAACATTGCACACGTGTTAATGCATTTTTGTTGCTGGGAGAAGTGAGATCTGTGTGACCCCTCCTGGGAGGAAGAGAGCATAAGGAAGCCAGTGTGTGAACTCCTCTAGATTCCTTCTGTGTGTTTTCTTCATATGATCCACTGCTGAATATTTACTATGACACTGTAATAAATCTCAACGGTAAGTGCAACTGTATGCTATATCCCATGAGTCTTTGCAGCTAATTTCTGTGTCTACTTGAGGACTCCCTTCACAGTGCCACAAGTTATTTCTTTTTTCTCTTCTTTTCTTTCTTTCTTTTTTTTTTTTTTTTTTTGAGACGGAATCTCCCACTGTCACCAGGCGGGAGTGCAGTGGCACAATCTTGGCTCACTGCAATCTCCACCTCCAGGGTTCAAGTGATTCTCCTGCCTCAGCCTCCTGAGTAACTGGGACTACAGGCGCCCGCCACCATATCCAGCTAATTTTTGTATTTTTAGTAGAGATGGGATTTCACCATGTTGGCCAGGATGTTCTCCATCTCCTGACCTTTGATCCACCCACTCGGCCCCCCAAAGTGCTGGGATTACAGGCGTGAGCCACCGCGCGTGGCCGCCACAAGTTATTACTAAGGACCAGCCTTGGGATTGCCCACATCAGTTCTGCACACATCCAGTTATTCAGAATCTCTTCATATGTTCGCAGCCCTTTAACTACAACTGAAGCCTGGAACCAAAGGGGAGCCAAGGCACTTTTGTGAGCATAAAGGGTCTTTGTCATGCTGATTATTCTTCATTTGCATGCATTCCTCATGTCTTTTCCAGGCTGTGGCTTGACTTTTCGTTTTTTATCATGTGTTTTGATACATGATTAATACAGCTAATGTCAGGTTTTAATTTTTGTTGTTGTCATTGTTTTGAGATGGAGTTTCACTCTGTCGCCCAGGCTGGAGTGCTGTGCTGCCATCTCAGCTCACTGCCACCTCCACCTCCCAGGTTCAAGTGATTCTCATGCCTCACCTTCCAGAGTAGCTGGGAGTACAGGCGCCTGCCCACTCGCCAGGTTCATTTTTGTGTTTTTAGTAGAGATGAGGTTTTGCCATGTTGCCCAAGCTGGCCTCAAACGCTTGGGCTCAAGTGATACACTGCCTTGGCCTCCCAAAGTGCTGGGATTAAAGGCATGAGCCACCTTGCCCAGCCAGTATTATTTTTTTATGGCTTGTGTTCTTTTGTATTTCCACTAAAAAAGTCTTCCCTCAAAGGATAAAAATATTTTCCTTAATTTCTTCTAGTAAAATTTAAGTTTTTCTGCTTATAGTTAAGAGTAAATGTACCTGAAATATACTCTCATGTAAGGAATTAAGTAGAGACTTGGGGATAAGAGGGAGGAACATATGCTCAGTGCAAAAAAAGTAATCTGTAAAAACACATCAAAACGACATAACACATATGAGGAAATAACTGAACATAGAGGAGTGTGGCTGGAGTAGAGAGAACCAGGGCAGACTTGTGCAAAATGATGATGGAGATGTAGGTGAAGGGCAAACGAGAGAGGGCCCCATGAGGCTATTGCCCCGTAGAGGAAAGGCAGCCAGGAACAGAGGTCAGGAGTGAAGGTTCGTGACTGTGAGTGGAAGGGATAGTGGAGGATGGGGAAAGGAGCAGCTGAAGAAGTCACTGAAGGCCACAGGTGAGAGAAGAAGTCCAGGCTTCGGGGTTAAGAGAATTATCACTAATCTCAACTAGTGATGCCTTTTCCTTTCTAAAAGCAGAAAAACAAGAGCTGCAGAAGAGAGACTAGGCAAGCTAAGGGTGTTGGGGTGACCTCCAGTTGGTTTGAGACTGGGGTAGGAATGGACGTCAGCACTGAGGGTCCTAAGGCCCCTGCTCTATGGCCTCCAGGCTGGCCAGGGCTCTCTGACTCCTGTGGAGGCCTGGACTGCCCAGGGTGGGGACAGACACAGAGCAACCTCAGTCTAACTGCCCTTTACGTGCAGAGAGGAGGCAGCCGTGCAGCACTGTGGATTCACTGCTGGCACAAAAGTACACAGATGTCTGGGAGCGGGTAGCGGACTCCAGAGTGAGGAGGAAATCCTCTGTCTTTGATCTAGAGACACTGTAGCCATCTGAGACTTCTACTTTGTCAGTGTCTTCAACACCATATGAGTAATGGATCAGCCTCAGCCCATTCCCCAGGTCTTGTCGATACCAGTACATATAGCGGTGGTTCTCAGTCTGGTGACATCTCAGAGTCACTGGTGTTCCTGTCTCTGTGATCTTGTGTCTTGGGCTCTGGGTGATTCCAGCATCCATGTGTCCTGTTATAGAAAACAATAGACCTTGATGCTGTAATCCCAAGAAAAAGGCTTTTATTGAGGCCTTGGGAATTCCAGGGAAGGAAGCCCACCTGTGACCAGCCCTCACCTGTCCACAGGAGACAAAGGGCCACATAGAAGAAGAACCTTGTGCCCATTTCAGGTCCAGGCCAGGATCTCGTGTCTCCCAGCCCTGCTCGGGGAAATAGAACTTAGGTTCTCAGTGACTTGATAACATCAGTGCCCCTGACAAATAGTTGAGCTGCAAAGTTAACCTGCCACACCCCTTCCATTCTCCACAAAAATAAAGTGTGTGTGTGTATATATAGAGAGAGAGTGAATATATGTAATTTATGATATGTACAGCAATATTTTATAGGGCATATATACAATTAATAGCTCAGAATGGGAATAATCTGTAGACTACTTTTAAAGACATAAGTGCATATGCTCTTTGCAGGATTTTAGAAAGAAAATGCATTCCTCTCTGCATATTTTGTTCTCATTAGGATACAATTCTTCATTTTTATGCTGTTTTAATTGTTTCTAATATTTATGTAGTCTAAGGGACATTCTCATGGCAGTCTGGTGTCCTTTAGAACTCATCTCCTCAAATTTGCCTCTAAGTTCCTTTTATTAGATTTTATCTTTTCTCAAACTCTGGATAACTGGATGTCAGCCTACAGGAATGGCCTCTGTTAAAAGAGCCACCTGACATCTGGGAAGGTTTCAAAAAGTCTTAATGTTAGGGTCCATATAATTTGTATATTGTTTTATGCTCTGTCACATTAGTTCACCTCACAGGAGTCTCATCATCAGAGCTCAGACCTCTGTGTGTTCCCGCTGGTAGTGTGATGGTTAATTTTAGGTGTTAATCTGACCAGATGAAGGCATACCTGGATACTGGTATAGCAGTGTTTCTTGGTATGTCTGCGAGGGTATTTCTGGAGGAAATTGGCTTGTAAATTGATGAACTGTGTGGGGAAGATCTACTCTCAATGTGCATGGGCAATATCCAGTCAGCTGGGGGCCTGGATAAAACAAAAAGACACAGGAAGGGTGAATTTGCATTGTCTCTCAGAGATGAGACATGTGTCTTCCACTGCCCTTGGATATCAGAACTCCAGATTCTCCTACCTTTGGACTCTGGGACTTACACCAGCAATTCCCTGGGTTGTCAGGTTTTTGGTCTCGGGCTGAGAGACACAACATTGGCTTCTCTGGTTCTGAGGCCTTCAAACTTGGACTGAGTCATGCTACTGGCATTGCTTCATCTTCAGCTTGCAGATGGCTGGCATACTGGGGAACTTTTCAGCCTTCATAATCACGTGAGCCAATTTCCCTAACAGATCTTTTCTCTTCTCTTCTCTTCTCTTCTATTCTCTTCTCTCCTCTTCTGTTCTCTTCTCTTCTCTTCTCCTCTCCTCTCCTCTTCTCTCTTTCTCTCTCTCTCTGTATACATATAGAGTGTGTGTATATATATATATGTATATATATATATATAGTTTCTCCAGAGAAACAGAACCGATAGAATATATATATGCATATGTATACATATATACTTTTTTTTTTTTTGCTATGAGAATGCTTTACTAGGCAACACCACATACTATGAAATGCTTTAAAATACAACAGGAAGAGATGTGAAGACACAAAGAATACATAGTGACACATGGCTACATCCAGTCAATAGTGGTACTATTGTTATTTCAGATACAGGTTACATCTCAGTGTGAGGCTCCCTTTTTGTGACTGCACATCTTGATGTAACCTGGGTGGCTAATTCCTACACTCATGCTCCAGTGAGAATGGATACAGAATCTGAAGTGGAGACAGGGAGGAGACCCATGAACACCCCCATGGAGAGGCTGTGGCTGGGGCCTGGCAATCCCAGGAAGAGCTTTCTCATCTATGCCAAGAACTCCCCTGGTCCTGGGATACCAAAAGGCACACAGAAAAAGAGATCATTGCCCATGGTTGAGTCAGGACAGGACAGGAAAGTTTTCCATCTCAGGGCTCAGATTCTTTAGGGTAGGGCATATGGAATCCAAGAGCACTGAGAATTGTTATCAAAATAAGGTGTGATCCATCAATAAATAAGGTGTGATCCACCAATAGAATTCTCAACAATACTCTGACTTCTCTGGGGAGATAAACATCTACCAGGAGTATTTTCCTTGTATTTACATTTTTATTTCTTGATCATTATTGATTTACAAATTTTCTTTTGTTGAAAACATACACCTTATTTTGCAGCTTTGTCTGTTTTCTGTGCTAATGTTTCTCAAACATTTACATGGTGCCTACACACGATAACTAGCTAGAAGTGGATTTGCCATGAAGTCAATGAAGAATAACTTTAGGCCTTCTCACTTGCACAGAATTTATTTATTTTTTTAAATTTGAGACAGAGTCTCACTCTGTTACCCAGGCTGGAGTACAATGGTGTGATCTCTGCTCACTGCAACCTCCGCTTCCTGGGCTCAAGTGGTTCTCCTGCCTCAGTCTCCCAAGTAACTGGGATTACAGGTGCCCACCACCATGCCTGGCTAATTTTTGTATTTTTAGTAGAGACAGGGTTTTACCATGTTGGCTAGGCTGATTTTGAACGCCTGACTTCAAATCACCCACCTGCCTCGGCCTCCCAAAATGCTGGGATTACAGGCATGAGCCACTGTGCCTGGGCCTGCACAGAATTTTTTCAAGACATTGTCATTTTGTCTTCTCTTTTTCAAAGCGATCCCTAAAATTTTATAAGCCACCTGCTCCACAAAACTTGGATCTACTCTACACATACGCTCGTTAAATTTTTGTTGAATGACTAAAGAAAGAAATGAATGGTTCTCTGAGTCCAGGCAGACCCTGAAGCTGTGAAACATAAACTTAGTCTATTCAGTTACAAATAAGCTCAGAGCCTTAACTGAGCAGAGACCCATGTGAGTCTGTTGGAAACTCAGAATGAGTCCAAATGAACTTGGAAGAGATAGTTCACATATCATTATAAGACTTGTGAATGAATGCATGGCAGTATAACTAAAAGAAAACCACGGCCTTTTTCAAAGAGAAGTGTCTTAGAGGGTCATCCCATTCTATCACTGTCAAAGTTTTAAGCTGACCCTGAAGGCAAAGTTTGAGATGTGGGCTTTGGTGAAAGTAGTTTGCTTTGGAAAGGATCTCAGGAATTAGGAATAAGAGAGATGGGAGAATGAAATAGGGAGAGGGGAAACCAGGATAAAGGTACAATATTGAGTTTGTGCTGGAGCAACAGGAGATGGAATCCATCAGGATTGCTCTGAATTCACACCTTTCTGGGAGCATCACACCTTGCATATCAGACTCAGTATCAAGCAGGAAATGCTGTAAGATGCAACATTTTTCACTTTCTCTTAAGGCACAACTGTTTATGTTACTTTTACCAGTGAATGATCAGACTACTATATCGGCATTTTAGATGACTTTGTGTCTGAATCATAGGTGAATCAGACAAAAGTAATTCGTGTCTGCCTTTGTTACCAGATTGCACAAAGTAAATAACTGCTCGACTAGAGATTTGTCAGAAAATTCACAGGGACCTAAGATTTATTGAGCCTATACTATGTATTAGACTTTGTCTTGTTTACAAGTTTAAAATTTCTGTAAGACATATATTACTGGCCTCAGTTTACAAGTGACAAAACTTAGCTAAATGTTTTTCAAGTCACTGACCCAAGGAATCGGAATATGAACCACTGAGGTCTCCTCATCTCCAAGGACCTTCCTCTTTAGCATGTAGCCTCCCACGTGAAAGATGTTATTCAAATGATTTGTGTCAGATGCATTGTTTCCAAAAGGGACATTTGGATCAATGTTTCCAATGTTGAAGGTATCTTCCTCTACCAAAATGTATAGGGTGGAGTAACTTCAAGCATAGGTTGAAAGTTAGTATGGCCTAGGTGTGAGTCCAAGTTCAATATTTGTTAGCTGTACCTCCTTTAGAAAATTATCTAAATTCTCTAACAGTTTTTTACCTGTAATATGGGAGTGAATTGTTCTCCCTTATGAAGTTCTTAAGAAATTAATTGAAATAATGTACTTCGTATATGGCCCAGAGAAAATGGGATTAACAATATTGCTTGTTATTAGCAATCAACAAGGGAATTTTCTATAAATTTACATAAAACAGGTAGAATTAAGTTGGTCTCTGTCCACTGTGTACTTGCATATGCATCTGCAAATGGCACATCATACACTTGGTAGCTGCTATGCTGATTGTTGTACATGTGCACCCAATGCTCCCCGCAACCCACTCTCACCTCCCTGCCCTGTACTGCCCTGGGCTGTGCCCCTGAAGACTGATTTCAGCAAAGGGTGCTATCCAAGGTTTTGGCTGGGCTTTCCAATGGCAGACACCAGCTGGATAGTGAAGGGTAGTGAAGAGAGAGTTCAGTATATCTGGGCTTCCCCTTCCTAGCTTCTGGTCCTGAGTTCCTCCCTTTGGAAAACTTTTCTCATTACTTGCATGCACCTCCAGGAACACAGCATTTCCCTCCCACCCCTTTCTCCATAGGCCCAGGAGTTGTACTGGCTTCTCAGTGTGCTGGAAACCCCTCGTCCCTCGAACACTCCTTGTGTCCCTAAGTCTGTTTATCCCTCTGAACACAGTCCTTTGATTAAATTGTTTTCACTTCAGCCTTTTTGAATGTGTCATCTGTTCCACGCCAGAAAACTGACTGATTCAAATGACTCTCATACGTTGTAAATGCATGTATGAATAATTAGGAATATATTATCTTGCCAGACTTTAGATTTCTTAAAGACAAAATGTGTAATTTGAAAAATTACATCTCATTTTCTGTATTCCAAGGAAATTTTTAACATAATAGGTATTCCAGGAATATCTACTGAATAAATTAACAAGTGAACAACAACTAAATGACAACAGCAAAACTATATATATACAAGTAATAAATTTTCATGGACAAGTTGACAGAAAATATAAAATTTATTCTCCCGCTTTCCATTTCTCTGCTGCATAGCTGGGTGTGCTGATGCTTGTCTATTGGCACTGAGTACCCTTAAATGTCCTCCAACAATCTCTCTCTCTCTCATTGCAAGAGCTAGAAGACTTGAAAATACATGTCCCAGATTCTCCTGAGAGCAAGTTTCTGAAAACAGTTTTGCTTCCCCCAATAAGCTATACTTGTGGAAAAGTTGGAAGCAGAATAAAGACTTTTATCTGACAGCAACAGACAGGTGGATTTGCAACGACATCTGGATACTTTCTTGTGAATCCCCCTCTTGGTCACTGCAAGACCACTGTGACTCTCAGCTATTTCCAGTAGTCCCTGACCTGGGCAAAAGTAGCAACTTCAGCCTTTCTGATCACTAGTGGCGGACCTGAGGGCAAGCTTCAGCCTTCTGAGAACCTCCCACTTCTCAGCCTTCCAGTAGTTTATAACCACTAATTCCCTGTATTAACTCCTATTCTCCTTGGAATTCCTAGAGGATTCTGTTTCCTTGACTGAACCCTCTGATGTATTAGAAATGCCCCTTGTCCCTATACGTCTATATTAGGACATATTGTGGCCCCATTCTATATGGAACTAAGACAGAACAAATATTCTCTGGCCAGAAGTTATATGTCCTGGAGGTTGGCAGGCCATAAGCCATAGTAACCACATTCCATAATATGTGACTCTCTTCTACTGCTTGGCTAGTCTTGAGATGGAAGAATAGTGCTTTGCTGTAGCTCCTTGACCAAGGCCCAGGAAACACTATAGAATTTTAGAAGTTTTATTTTGGAGGCATGGAGTCATAGGTTTGGATCCTGGCTTTGATCCTTAGAAATACGAAATACTGGAGAAGTTCATGAGGCACAGCTCTGTATCTATAAAATAGTACACTGAAATCTTCTTCATTTTTAAAGTGGATATACTAATGTATATCTTTGCATTAAAACACATAAAGTCAGGCGGATCATTTGAGGAGTTTGAGACTAATCTGGACAACATGACAAGGCCTCATCTCTACAAAAAATAAAAATTAAAAAAAAATAGCCAGGCAAGGGGACACGTCACTACAAGGTGATGTTTCCCTGTAGTCATAGCTACTCAAGCAGCTGAGGCAGGAGGATTGCTTGAACCCAGGAGCTCAAGGTTGCAATGAGCCATGATCACACCACTGCACTCCAGTCTGGGTGACAGCGTGAGACCCTGTCTCAAAAAAGAAGAAAAAAACACAATGTGCACTGCTATGATTTGACTGTGTTCCTAAATAATTTATATATTGAAAACTTGGTTCCCAATGCAGCAGCATTGAGAGGTAGGACCTTTGGGAGGTGACTAGGTCTTAAGGACTCTGCCCTCGTGAAGGTTAATCCATTCATGGATTAATGGGTTATAGAGGGAATGGGTAGGTTATCATGAGAGTGAGTCTGTTATAAAAGCCAGTTTGGCCATCTTTCATGAGCCCCCTCATATGTGATGCCCTGTGCCACCTGAGGACTCTGCAGAGTCCTCACCAGCAAGAAGATCCTCACCAGATATGGGTCCTTGACCCTGGACTTCCCAGCCTCCAGAGCTATAAGAAGCAAATTTCATTTATTTATAAAATACCCAGTCTCAGGTATTCTGTATGGCAACAGAAAACACACTAAAACACATGCCCATATGTTGGCACAGAGTACGAGCTCCCACCACTTGCTAGGAATTAAAAAGTACTGGCTAAGATGTGAGAACTTCTAGTGGGTCCGGAGCCCACAAGTGCAGGAGCTCTCACTGAGCTCAGCAGGACGGGGGAAAATGTTAGAAAAGAACTAGAAGCATCTCTGGGGCTTGGCTAAAGCTGTGTGGCAGCCCGCACCTCCTTCTCCCTGTTACATCCCCAACTGAGACAGGAGGGTTTGGGTACAGAAAGCCAGTAATTCTGCAGGGCTGTGCCTAAGCTGCTGGCACAGAGGTACAGGGCTGAATCCCCCAGCTCCAAGGAGCTCATGTTCAGTTCAGAATGATAGTCACTGAACTGTTGAGCTGAGAATCGATCAGGGATGCTTCCTTTTTCTCTCTGCATCTTTTGATAAAACGAAATGAGGAACTGGGGGCCCTGACCTGGACCCTGCTGGTACCAGTAGACAGTGTCGTGTTCAGGGATAGGATAGCATTGCAGAGTGGCTGTTTCCCTCTTTTCTTTGATCAGGTGCCTTGGGGACTGGATGACTCCAGCAGCCACTGAACCTGTGGAGGAAGGAGACAGAAGCTGAAGACTCAGCTCAGGAGAGTTTGATACTTCAGCAACAATTGAATGCTATGGATGCAGGGATGTCCCAGCTGTATTCAGGACTCACCTGCTCCCAGGAGACAAAGCATGACATAGCAGAGGAGCCTGGTGTTCCAGGCAGAGTCAGGCAGGTCAGGACCAAGCATCTCCCTTCTCAGGGCGCCGGTTTCCTGGGGTGAGAAAGCAGGGCTTTTGCTCCTCCTCACCGTTTTTGGAGGTTTTTACTGTGATGTCACTGTTCTGATGTCATCGTCCTGTAGGCTCCCATAGGCACCCTGTACTCCAGGACTAACTCAGCTAACTCAGGCTTTCCCCCATCCTGTCCAGCTTCCTGCAGGGCAGAGGGCAGGGGAAGCTAGCTGTGCTGAGCAAGGGGTGGGAGGCGGGCTTCCGGGCAGACAGCCATCCCCACAGCTTCTGAGATTTTCATCTGAGGCAGATGCTCCTGAGTCTCTGCCAGGCTTGGGTTATCCAGGCTGCCCTGCTGAAACCCTCCCCACACTCCCTGTCAAACTTAGGCACCTAGAGAGGTCACATAAGGCTGCAGTTCATGGCTTCCTATCATGACAAATACACATGCATATCGGTTGATCTGATAAGGCTATGATTAACTCTTCCTGTGCCAGCACTACCTCCGGTTCATCTAGTAATATCCCTGATACAGAGACGAAATCAAGACTGTCTCCCTTAACCCTCTCTCTCCCAGACAGCGCTATCAGTGGCCCACTCAGTGGATCCACAGTGCCCTCCAGTGGCCAGTGTGTAGTCACTATGATAAAGCGCTAAGGACCCTGACTAGGGAGGCTGGGTGCTTCCAGCTCTTGCTGATTTCAGGTTTACCTGCCTCAAACTCAACTTTTGCACAGGGTAGTGAGGGAGAAGCAAATGTTTTTCTAAACAAGAACCAAAACTTTTACATTTAAATTTAAATTTTAAATTTCATCAAATAATGGTGTAGGAAAGGAGATATCAGCCAGTCATTAGATGCCAGCTGCCATAGGAATGGGGTGAGACCTGGACAAAGCATTCCCTTCAACCAAAGGTGATTCCTAGAGGCAGCTGACAGTGACCTGCTATCAGTGAAACAACCACCTAAGCTGGAGAAATAAGCACACTAGTCTCATGAAAAGAAACTGCTTACTTTTATATCTTTAATTTTTTTAATACTCTAGTCAATTTTTTGTTTTTAGTGAATTGTCTTCTTTATGATTGATGTGTAGGAATGCTTTATAATATGAATCCAGCCCTTTCTCAGATTACGTTTATTTTTTCTTAATATATTTTGAAGAACTTTTTGGGATTTGCATAAAGAACAATTTGCTTTTTTTATGGTTAGAACATTCTTTTGTCTTTAAGAAATCTTTGCCTACCCTATGATCATGAAGAGAGCTTGCTATGTTTTCTTCCAGAAGCTTTTGGGTTCTAGTTTTTTGATATCTGGGATTTTTTTGTGTCTCTTACTAATTTTTGTTTATGGGAAGGGTCAGCAGTTGTCCTGTAAAGGGTGAGATAATAAATTTTTTAGTTTTGTGCATCATGCGGTATTTGTGTCGACTACTCAACTCTGCCATTGTAGTGCAAGAGCAACCATTGACAATATATACACGAATGACTGTGGCCATGATCCAACAGAACTTCATTTATGTTCACTGAAATTTGAATATCTTATATTTTTATATGTAACAATTTTTACTTTTTTAACGTTTTTACTTCTTTAATTTTTGCTTTTTTAAAATCTTTTAAAAATGTAAAATTATTGTTAGTTTCTGAGCTGTATGAAAACAGACAGAGGCCAAGTTTGGCCCCGAGGCCATAGTTTGCCCACATCTGGTTTATGGAGTGAGATAAGGCTAGAGATTCATTATTTTTCCATATTATGACATTTTTCTAGAACTATTTGCTAAAAAGACTATTTTATCCTCTTTTTGCTGTTTTTAGTATTTGATCTGGGAATTACAATATGCATCTTTGACTTATCACAGTTTGCTTGCAAAAATATTCTCCTGTTTAACCACGGGATGTCATAAACGTCCTTTTTTAGGGGAAGAAAATTTCTTATTACTTTGATAACAGTTTTCATCAAGAAAGGATGTTGAATTTTATCAAGTGTTTATCTATAGATAGCATATAGTTTTCATATTTTTAGTACAGATAAGGTAAATGACATAGTCTGTTTTTTGAAATGTCAGACCAACACTGCGTTACTGAGATAAACCCTACTTGACCGTGTTGTACTATCCCTCTTACATATTGTTGGATTCTCTAGGCTGTAATTGTAAAAGGATCATTGAATCTGTGTTCCTGAGAGATAATAGTAGCTTTCTTGGAATCTCTTAGTCTCATTTTGGTATCAGGGTAGTTCTGGCCTGAGAATGAATAGAAAATTATCCCCTGTCCTTCAGTTTTCCTCTCAGTCCTGCTTTGGCAGCATCCTACCAACTTTGATATATTTTTATATTTGTTCAGTTTAAAATAATTCTTTTGAACATTCTCAAACATTTTATGCATATATAGCAATTTCCTTAAAATAAATTCATTAAACAAAAAACACTCTGAGTCAAGGACTGTTAGCAATTTTAACTCTTTTGATGTTTGTTGCTAAATTATTAGACGAAAAGGATTTTACAATTTACTCTCCCCCCAAAAAAGAAAGGGCTGGGCCAGGCACAGTGGCTCACACCTGTAATCTCAGCACTTTGGGAGGTCGTGCCAGGTGGATCACCTGAGGTCAGGAGTTCGAGACCAGCCTGCCCAAAATGATGAAACCCCATCACTGCTAAAAATATAAAAACTAACCAGGCGTGGTGGTGGACGCCTGTAATCCTAGCTACTCAGGAGGCTAAGGCAGGAGAATTGCTCGAACCCAGGAGACGGAGGTTGCAGTGAGCCAACACTGCACCACTGCACTCCAGCCTCAGTGACAGAGTGACACTCTGTCTCAAAGAAAAAAAAAAAAGAAATCTCATTTATCCATTTATCTTCATTCTCACCAGTATTTGGTCAAAAAGAAAAAAAAAATGACCAAAAGATACTATTAAAATAATTGTAAATTATCTTTTATCTTTTGATTTATTCTTTGCCTTATGAGTTATTTAGACAACTATTATCTAATTTTGAAATATTTAGGACTTTTCCAGAAATCTTTCTCTTATTGATTTGCAATGAAGTTTTACTGTGACCAGCAAGCACACTTGGTTTGACTTGAATACTTTTAATGCATGGATGCTTGTTTTATGGCCCAGAGTGCATAGTGCATGCTGGCACACAGCCAGTGCGCACTCCAAGGGAACATGTATTCTGCTGCTATTGGATGAAGTGTTCTGTAAACGTCAAGTCAAGTGGGTTGTTGGTGTAGTTCATATCTTCTGTATCCTTACTTGTCTTTGTTTTTTTTTTTTTTTTTTTTTGAGACGGAGTCTCGCTCTGTCACCCAGGCTGGAGTGCAGTGGCCGGATCTCAGCTCACTGCAAGCTCCGCCTCCCGGGTTTACGCCATTCTCCCGCCTCAGCCTCCCGAGTAGCTGGGACTACAGGCGCCCGCCACCTCGCCCGGCTAGTTTTTTTTGTATTTTTTTTAGTAGAGACGGGGTTTCACCATGTTAGCCAGGATGGTCTCGATCTCCTGACCTCGTGATCCGCCTGTCTCGGCCTCCCAAAGTGCTGGGATTACAGGCTTGAGCCACCGCGCCCGGCCTCGTCTTTGTTTTTGTCAACTCATTAAACCAGTTACTAAAAGAGGGGTATTGAAATCTCTGATTGTAATTGTGGATTTGTCTAATTCTCCTGGCAGTTCTGTTTTTGCCTTGGTATCTTGAAGATCCATTTTCAGGTACATAAGTATTTGATTGTTAAGACCTCTTGATAGACCAATACTTTTGTCATTAGGACATGACTTTCATTATCTCAGATATTCTCTGCTTGAAATTTATTTTGTTTGATATTAACATAACTACTCTAGCTTTCCTTTAATTGGTGTTGGCATAGTACATCTTTTTCCATACTTTTGTTTTATTTTTTTACATTCTGAGTCTTCATAGTATTCTGATAAGCAACATATAGTTGTTTTTTGATATTATTTAATAATAATAGTACAATCTGTGCTTTTAGACTATTTAGATTTGATGTGATTGTTGATGTGGTTACTTTTGTGTCTATCATCTTCTATTTGTTTTCTATCAATCCCATTGCTTCTATATTCCTTTTATCTTTTTATGTTGTTTTTATGGATTATTTGAGCATTTTTTTAACTCTGTATTGTGTTGGCTGTGTTTTGTCATCTTAGTGGTTGCTCTATGATTTTCAGTATGCATCTCTACTTTAACACAGTCTACCTTCAAGTGACTTCACTCAGATTATGGAAACCTTCCAATGATACATGTGTTCATTTATTCCTCACCTGTCTTTATGCTAGTCTTGTTATAGATTTACTTTTGCATATATTAGAATCCCTGCACTGTGTTGGAATTATTTCAGTGTAAATAGCCAATTATCCTTTAAAGAAATTTAAGTTTAAAAATTTGCTTTTGGGACTCTAATTACATATTAAACTACTTAAAGTTGTCCCTCAGTTTACTGATGACCTCCTCTTATTCTCCATATTTCATTAAGAATTGTTTATGTTATTTCTTCAAGTTTATTAATATTTTATCCTGTAATGTCTAATCTGATGTTAACTTCATCCAGTATATTTTTCATAACAGACATTGTAATTTTTATCTCTAGAAGCTTTGTTTGGACCTCATTATGCCTTTCCCCATCTCTACAAAACTTTGAACTTACAGACCAGAGTTACAATAACTATTTGACTTTCTTTGTCTGCCAATTTGTCATTTCTGAGTTGTTTCCTATTAATTAATCCTTCTCTTCATTATGGATCCTTTTTCATGCTTCTTTGCAGGTCTGTAATTTTTGATTGATGCCAGATAGTTTGTATTTTATATTTTTGGGTGGTAGATATTTTATATTTCTATTAATATTTTTACCTTTGTTCTGCGATGCACTTAAGTCAGTTGGAAACAAACAAAAACAAAAACAAAAATCCCAACAGTTGTTATCTTTTTCTTGAATAACTTGGCAAGCTGATTTTAAAATGTATATAAAAAAAAGTGTCAAGAGTGCTCAAGAACACTTGATAAAAAGGAACAAAGCTTGAGAAATTATTCTACCGGATATTAAGAATGAGGAGGAAGCTGTAGTAAGACAGTGTATTATCAGTGCAAGAACTGACAGAACAGACCAATGTAACAGAATAGAGATCCGATAAACAAGGCCACACATGTATAATGACTGACTGACGACAAAAGTGGTATTACAGGGTGATGGCAAAACTATTACCACTTAACAAATAGTATTGGGTAAATTGAATAATCATTTGGAAAAATAAAACTTGACCTCTTCCTTATATCACCTGCAAAGAATTAATTCCAGTTCGATTGTGAGTCTAAGTGTGAAAAGTGGAAAATACAAAGATTTTAGAAGGAAATATAAGAAAACATCATCATTTTGAAGTAAGCAAGGATTTCCTAAAGTGGACACCAAAATACAAAACACTAACTGAAACAGAAGAAACATGGAATGATTGTCACTTAAGAACTTCTGTTTATCAAGAGAAACTATTAGTACAGGGAAAAACTAATCCACAGAGAGAGAGAAAAAAAAAATTCCATCCAAAACTCTCGTATACCTCTCATGGGAATGTAAATTGGTACATCGTCTTTGGAAACCTCAAAGAATCCTACGTAGTTGATATAATTATATTCAGGTCTTCTTTGAATTGTGTCCCTTTAACACCTTCCCAGGAGGGATTTATCTTATGAAACCAATCTCAATTTGTATTTCTATTTTTTTAAAGTTAGACTGGAGAAGAAGGAAATTAAGCACAGAATGACTACAAGATTTTCAGAAGGAAAAAAGCAATGTATAAACATGAGTTAATATGCATTATTGTGTATAATCGTTATTTCTGAATAATTGATTTTGATGGAAATTCTTACTAAATATTCCAATTGTCTTCCAAGGGTGGTAGCTGTAAATGGCCTTAACAGTGTTTGCTTTTGGCTTCTCCACTCCTTGGCAGATTGTAGGTCTGAGTTGGTGACCACGTGGTAACAGTAGTTTAATAAGAATGTGCTGAAACTTCATAGTTCTATAAGAGAATATTTAGTTAGTCACTATCCCTGAGACCAAGCTCTGTTATATCCTAATTATGGAAATTTGAATTATATATAAGGAATCCCAGAAATCCATAAGCCACAATTATTACTACCTAGTGTTCCCTGTTCCTGTATTTCAGAGGTTATTTTCTGACCTCCTAGTATCAGAAGAACACCTGAAGTTCCAAATGCATTCATTCTCCTTGCTGAGGAAAGAGCAGGGCAGCTCCTTTGTTCAGGGCTTCTGAGAGCTGGAAGGAGAAGTAAGTGCCTGAGTGTTTGTGAACAGGAAGGAGGCGACTGTGCCATGCTGTGGCTAAGCTGCTGGCACAGAGATACACAGCCGAGTCCCCTTGCTCTGTGTGCTGGATCATCAGGGTGGAGATAGATCCCTCAGGCCTCTCTGCAGAGAACCGATCACTGAACAGCCCTGATCTGTCTTGTTGAGCTTCATTCTGGAAGTAAGTCAGAAACTCTGGGCCCTGCCCCAAGGTCTGTCGGTACCAGTAAAGGCGGTTGTGTTCGGAAATTGGAACACACTTGAAAGATACATTCTGTCCCGTCTTTGTGATCTTGTGTCTGGGGTCTTGGGAGACTCCAGCATCTGCGTGATCTGTGGAGATAGAAGTTGGGAACAGGAGGAAAACAATTGTAGTCATCACGCACACATACACACACACACGTGCACACACACACACACAGACACAATGTGATTGCTTGGTGTTCTAAGGACTCACCTGCCCACAGGACACACAGGGCCACCCAGCAGAGGAGCCTGGTGCCCATGACAGGGTCAGGGCAGGATGCGAGCTTTACCAGATCAGGGTCACTGTGAGCAGGAGCAGAGAAGGAGGTACGTCCCTGTCCCCACAGAGCAGTTCCCACAGTGACATCACTGAGCCTCAGGATCACCTGATACTGATTAATTAAGTCTAAGATAGCAGCAACTCTGATGCGCACCACTTTATTATGTACCAGCAAGAAAGAAAATAATTACTGTCACTCATCAGAAACAATAAACAGTGTAACACCGTGAAGCATACAATTCATGAAAAGTGATAAGTCAGAAGTGGGTTTCCACACACACAGCTTCTGTTAGGTCCGTTTTGTTTTCCCCACTCAGCCCTCCAGGGGGTTGCTGCCCGCATTCCACCCTCCACCTCTGGGAAGTCTTCTCACTTCTCTTATTCCTTTCACCTTGTCGGCTGGACGTGCCACCTGGCTGCTTCAACAGCACTTTACACAGAAGATCCCAGTACTGACTGTCAACCTTCCTTGGAGATCTCCTGTTTCTGGCTCTGTTCCTGCATTTTCCTGCCCATCCATGGTCTGGGTAGGAGTGGGAGGTGTTTGGGAAGTGAAGGAGAGAATTGCTGGTCTTTTTCCTGAAAGAGTTTGAATTCACAGCTCAGAGGGGTAAGGGAAGAAATGTTGCCTCCGGCAGGCACCAAGCTGAGTTGGGATCTTCAACTCATTCTAAAGGTTAAAAAAAGAACAATTAAACAATTCCCCATATGAATGTATTAATCTCAATACTGTTTCTTTTTTGTCTCCACTACTTATCACGACACCTCCTGTGTTTCTAAGTCACCTCTGAAATAAATAAATGTTCCACAGCCTTTAGAAAGAGTCAGAACTGTTTTACCCTTGACATTCTGATGGGAGTAGTACAATTAAAAAATAGGGAGTTGAATTAATCCTTGGGGTTCCTAACAGTCTGTATTATGAGCAATTAATTTCTCATTTTCATTCCTAACTTAACTCTCAAAACTCCATGGGCACCGTCTTTCATGTGAGGGACAATAGTCACAATTCCTCTCACCGCAGGCAAGTTAGACCCAGATTTGAGAAGATCCTGCAAAGTGGAGGAAAAGTTTGAAGCAAAGCAGAGGAGATGGTTGAGCAAGGTCTTTGCTGCTGGCAAAAGGAGACCCACAGAATCCCACGCCCCTAGGGGACATGTGTCCAGCTTATGGAGTGAGATGTTTGGTTGACCAGCTTGGAAAATGCCATTGTACCTTCAATCTCAGAAGTGCTACATCACAATAGTATAAAATTCATGCTGGTGCATTTCCAGCTGACATTGCTTCCCATAGATGATGCCAAAAGTAGCATGTATTCACACCTGTTACTGCTCCATCCCCGTTACCTGCTTTCAAGAGGTCTGTGTGAGCACAGGGTCATGAATGGAGATAGAACCTGGAGCTAGGACCTATGAGGCTGTATAGGGAATGTTTGGAACTGAGGCACAGCAGTTGCAGGGACAGGGATTTCCCAAAAAGGTTTCTCGAGCCACCTGCTTCCAGGAGACAAAGCACAACTGAGCAGAGGAACGTGGAATCCCCTCATGCTCTGAAAGGGAAATTGTTGTTTTTAACACAGACCCCATACGTTTTCAAAATACATGGTTCCTCTGGCAAGGCTTGGCATACTTAGAGCTGAGATTCCCCCAGGTGCATCCAGTACACACTTAGTTTTGAGAAACCAAGGCATGTCCAGCACCCAGGAGAAGAGCCTGGATCCCATGGGAGACTGAGCAGGTAGAGGCCGTTCGGAGCTCTGGTGCTGCAAGAGGCCAGGATCTGTCATGAACCTGTGCCTGGCAAGTGTGTGTCTGTGATGGTGCTGTTGCTGCTCATGTCACAGTTCACAGGTCTCCCTGGCATGGTTCAAGGTCCCTTTTCTTCCCACCCAGTCAGTTTTCTCCTGCACTAACTCCTACACAGCAAGGGGTACAGAGCTGAGAGAAGCTGGATTCAGAGTAGATCCCTATTCTCACAGGTTTTCTGGTGGTTCTCTGAATTGTGCTGCCTGACCCGCCTCTAGGTGTGGATCTGGGATGGGGATGGGAATGGGGATGGGAAGACCCCCTAGGTGTCCATCATAGCACATCTTCCTCTGTAGCTAACAAAGAATCAGAGACCTTTGCCTACTGGATTTTAATCCTGTTCGAAGGTCTTCACAGGTCTGAAACCACCTGCACATCCTGTAATAGTGAGGGTTTACGTTTTCAGAGTTATATTTTCAGGGTTTGTAAGGTGGACTTCTTATTTCAGATATATGAGTGTATATATGAATATATTTTAACATCTCACATTCAATACCGATTCACAGTGTGGGTCATTACCTGTCATTTGTCTAGAAAGCTTTCTCATTCCTTGATCAAGCTGCATGGTGTAATCATGACTCTCCCAGTTGTCAAATCTTGACCTTCCTTCCATAGGGGCTGGGGGCTACCTGGGATTTGATCCCTGTATGTACTCGTATATCTAAAATACTCTTCACTCAACCCTACTGCTTCACTTAACAGTTCTCCCTCTCCCTACCCCTTCTACTCCTGATAATCCTGCTCATTCCATGACCAATAATACTTCAAGGGTACTCAAGTAATAGAGTAACTTTAACCCTAACCCCCATAAGAATGGACCCACACATCAAGCCAATATTGGAAGTAAAACTTCACTTTAAAAAGCTACTAAAGAAAATGACCAAATGGCCCAGATTTTGCAAACTGCCAACACACTAAGTCCATCTTAGCTCTGTAGCACCAGCAAATTGTACCTGAAGGTGAGTCACTGCCACCATCTTCTGGGAGAAATTTGACTTGTGATTCCTCCAGGGTTTCATAAGCTTTCCCCTGGGATTTCTCTTTGTCTATTTCCTGAGCTCATCACCTTCTCCTAGACCCAGCCAACACCCTTTCACCCTTTCACCTCTCAACTTGCCAACAAGTTAGAGACTCTTAGAGTAGAAAAGGCCTTAGAAATAATCTTGTTTCCATTTCCAGGTGTGCTTTGGAAGGTGGACTTGTTGCTAACACAGCTACTTGTCTTTAATTTCCAAAGAAATCACTCCCTCAGGTGTGCATCTGTGCTGAGACCTAAAAAATCCATTAGGAGACAGAAGAGGGTTGCATCACAGCTACACAGCTTAGAATTTGATATAATATATCCTTTGTCTTCGACAGCCTGCGGCCACTCTGCCGTCTTCCCAACTGTCCCTCCCCACTGCCTGCGTTTCCTTTTCTGTGATTCAAAGAAATAAGATTCGCCCAATTTTAGAATACAGGAACATTTACCAATTTCTGCCCCATGAGAGTCTGTCTTTGAACTCTGAGGTATTTATTAAACAAACTGTGACTCCATTGGCCGTGCCATTTTTCCCTTCGTCACCAGCCTTCACAAAGCAAAGGAGATGTATAGGTGTTCACTTAACCTTGAAAATAAATTATCCCACCTTCCAACTACTTAAAAGAAAAACTGACTAAAATCAGATGGGATTCTAGTTAACATTGTTTTCCTCTACATTTAGTGTATGGGAAGTGACCACTTAGTTGCTTCTCCATCCCTCATTTTAACAACTCTTCACAGAGCTCCCTGGCTTAGTTTATCCACATTGATGTCCCTTCTACATCTTGTGAAGGGAATATTTTTTTTCAAAGCTCTGATCTTCTGGTTCCAGACCAATAACCACTTACCTGGCTAGTACCTCCCCACTGCCAACACCATGATACTTGTACCTGCAGTGCTGTAGGGTACACAGACCGCCCTACCCCTGGTGTCCAATTTGAAAAAAAACCCGGATGGTTCTGGACTTCCCCTCCCTCAAACTCCAGTGACCCCTCTATCAATCCCACACAGAAGCAAGCAGTCTGTCCTTCATCTGCCTCCAACATTTATTAGCTCGGAGACCATGGGCAAGGCCATTCATTACCGTTCCTGGACTTTAACCTCATTTGGCCTCATCTATAAAACAAGACTAACATTCCCTTCAATGCTTTATGAGGATTAACTGAGATATTGTGTAGTCTCTGGTAGGTTTGATAAATGTCTATCCTTTTATCTCTTCCTGTCTCCTCATGCAGGAGAAACCAATGGAGCTCTCAGACCTGCCAGGACTATGAGTGATGGAAAAGCTGGAATCATCAACTGAGTGGTGGAGTGAGGAGAACCAGGAAGCATAAATAGGCCATTCAGTCACTTTAGAAAAGATCTAGCAGAATTTAGGAGTCAGAAAATAGAGCACGAATGTACCTGTCTACCCTCATTATACAATATGAAGCAGCTAATAGGAGCAAGTTAGGTCTATATCAACCAATCTGGAACAATAAAGACCAAGGTATATTAACAGAAGAGTATGCATGTGACAGGTAAAGTCTACAGGTGAACCCATTTTCTGTAGGTGTACTTGGATGGAAAGGTATGCATGAACACAGAAAAGAGGGGTGAAAAGAGGCAAACCAGAGTGTTAATATTGGTTACCAATGGAAGGTGGGATTGGATTTGAGAGCATTATTGAAATTTTCTTTATATGTTATTTAATTTGTTTATTTAAAAATCTTCACCACATACAAGCTTTAAGTTACACCTTTCATCTGGTGTCAGACTTTGTAGTTTCTAAATGGGCAAAGTATAGAGAGCTTCTGTTTATGGAACCCCCTATAGAGGCCCATTTTTTGTAATAAACCGAGGATAAAGTAAAAGCGCGCAAGCTCCTGGTGAACACAGCCAGTCTCTGACTGCTGAGGAGGGTGAGCATCGGGGTTGACACATTTGATGGTGAGGTCGGTTTGTGCTGATTATGAACTAATAAGGCTTCTACCCCTGAAAGTCTGATCACCACGGGGAAGTGGAGGATCTCACTCCTTGTTCTAGAACAGGCTTTGAATAGCCCCCTGATTGGAAAAGGAAGAGAAATGAGCACCCTCTAGTGCCTACATTTCCAAACTCAGTGAGAGCTCGTTTTACATTTTTCAAGCTTATGTTTCTGATCCAATTAGTAGTAGTATTATGATGTCGATTGTAATGATATTCCAGCATTTATTAACAGCACACAGCTTTCTCAAATGCAGCTTTAGCGAGTGGGTGGAAGAAAATACTGCCCTAGGAAAGATGTTCTAACTTTGGTCTGTATAAGGTTCAATTATTTAAAATAGCTAGTCTATTTTTGGTCTTTATTGCCTAAGAGGTAAAACTTCATTCGTCTTTAAAACTTGGATGCAAATCATTCCAGCAAAATTGGGGCTTCCTTCTATCTGTGGGCCATCCTTAGTGACTGTATATTTGATTATTTCCACCCAGGATGGCTCTCACAATTCCTCAGGGACTAACACATAGCCCTGCTCTGTAAATGGAGCCTCTGTCTCACAACCAGCCTTTCCTGACTGGCAAAGGAGGGGAACAAGCAAAGGTCTCTGCTCAGTGCCCTGCACCAAAATCAGGTGTGGGCTGGGGGAAGTTGGTGACCATGAGCTCTGTGTCTCTGGCATTGCCCACCAATTCATGGAAATGGACACCCATAATATCGCTCAGTGTATCAGGCACCATGGCCTCAAAGCCACCCAAAGGGATATTTGTGCCTTGGGAAAACTCTCCCTAAGAGAATGGGGAAGTCATTTGTTTTCTTCTTCATCACCTTTTAATTCCAGTGTTTGACATTATGTTTCTGATCACTCTCTCAGAGTGCTTAGGTGCCGTGTCTGTGAGACTCCCAAATCCAGGACACCTGTGAGGGAAGGCGATTGAATAAGGAGACAAGCCAGGAGGGCGATGGGCAGATAGGAAATTCAGTCGTGTAGAAAGGCTTGTGATCTTGTAAATTTGTTTGAGTTCTTTGTAGGTTCTGGATATTAGCCCTTTGTCAGATGAGTAGATTGCAAAAATTTTCTCCCATTCTGTAGGTTGCCTGTTCACTCTGATGGTAGTTTCTTTTGCTGTGCAGAAGCTCTTTAGTTTAATGAGATCCCATTTGTCAATTTTGGCTTTTGCTGCCGTTGCTTTTGGTGTTTTAGACATGAAGTCTTTGCCCATGCCTATGTCCTGAATGGTACTACCTAGGTTTTCCTCTAGGATTTTTATGGTATTAGGTCTAACATTTAAGTCTCTAATCCATCTTGGATTAATTTTCGTATAAGGAGTAAGGAAAGGATCCAGTTTCAGCTTTCTACTTATGGCTAGCCAATTTTCCCAGCACCATTTATTAAATAGGGAATCCTTTCCCCATTTCTTGTTTCTCTCAGGTTTGTCAAAGATCAGATGGCTGTAGATGTGTGGTATTATTTCTGAGGACTCTGTTCTGTTCCATTGGTCTATATCTCTGTTTTGGTACCAGTACCATGCTGTTTTGGTTACTGTAGCCTTGTAGTATAGTTTGAAGTCAGGTAGCGTGATGCCTCCAGCTTTGTTCTTTTGACTTAGGATTGTCTTGGAGATGCGGGCTCTTTTTTGGTTCCATATGAACTTTAAAGGAGTTTTTTCCAATTCTGTGAAGAAACTCATTGGTAGCTTGATGGGGATGGCATTGAATCTATAAATTACCTTGGGCAGTATGGCCATTTTCACGATATTGATTCTTCCTATCCATGAGCATGGTATGTTCTTCCATTTGTTTGTGTCCTCTTTTATTTCACTGAGCAGTGGTTTGTAGTTCTCCTTGAAGAGGTCCTTTACATCCCTTGTAAGTTAAACAACCCCATCAAAAAGTGGGCAAAGGATATGAACAGACATTTCTCAAAAGAAGACATTCATACAGCCAACAGACACATGAAAAAATGCTCATCATCACTGGCCATCAGAGAAATGCAAATCAAAACCACAATGAGATACCATCTCACACCAGTTAGAATGGCAATCATTAAAAAGTCAGGAAACAACAGGTGCTGGAGAGGATGTGGAGAAATAGGAACACTTTTACACTGTTGGTGGGATTGTAAACTAGTTCAACCATTATGGAAAACAGTATGGCGATTCCTCAAGGATCTAGAACTAGATGTACCATATGACCCAGCCATCCCATTACTGGGTATATACCTAAAGGATTATAAATTATGCTGCTATAAAGACACATGCACACGTATGTTTATTGCAGCACTATTCACAATAGCAAAGACTTGGAATCAACCCAAATGTCCATCAGTGACAGATTGGATTAAGAAAATGTGGCACATATACACCATGGAATACTATGCAGCCATCAAAAAGGATGAGTTTGAGTCCTTTGTAGGGACTTGGATGCAGCTGGAATCCATCATTCTTAGCAAACTATCACAAGAACAGAAAACCAAACACCGCATGTTCTCACTCATAGGTGGGAACTGAACAATGAGATCACTCGGACTCAGGAAGGGGAACATCACACACCGGGGCCTATCATGGGGAGGGGGGAGGGGGGAGGGATTGCATTGGGAGTTATACCTGATGTAAATGACGAGTTGATGGGTGCAGCACAGCAACATGGCACAAGTATACATATGTAACAAACCTGCACGTTATGCACATGTACCTACCCTACAACTTAAAGTATAATAATAATAAATAAATTAAAAAAAAAAAAAAAAAGAAAAAAAAAAGAAAGGCTTGTGATCCAGCGACTCATCCATGACAGGGATTTCTCATCTGTTTCCAGGACTCATTTGATCTTAGGAGGTGAAGGGATAGAGGGTCCCATTTAATGCGTACGGACTTCTGGAACAGTCTATGTGGGAACTCAGAGGGCCTTTCAATATCTGTTCTTTATTCTTTCAAGATTGATCAGTGGCACCTGGAACCGCTGTTGGTACTGACAATAAAATGGAGAACAAAACATCCACAATTTGTAAAATGATGCATTTTACATTCTAGAATGCAAGAGAAGTGTCAAATAGTCACACAAAGTCAGAGAAAATGACTATGGTGCTAAATCTAAGAATATTAATGCATATTATAAGCTGTGAGCATTTACAATAAGGAGGTGCAGCCTAGGAAAACTGTTGAAGGAGTGTGTCCCTAGAGATGGTGGTAGCTAAACTGAGATTTGGAGAAAGAATAAAAAAGAAGAGACTTGTGATGACCCAGAGGTTACAACATGTAGTAGAAAGGTCTTTGGTGGGAGGAGCATGACGCATGACGAATGGCCTGAACTGAGGCATCTGTGATTGACATGGAGATGAGGGTGCAGAGGAAGGGAGAGGACAGCTGGGAGCAGATATCACATGGAGGAGGCTGAGGACTGATATGAGAGTGATGTGGGGAAGATGGAGTTGTGAAGAACATAGATTTGTGTTGTCAATGCTGTCTGCAAATAAACAATTTCAAATGAACTTTCCTTTCTGAGAGCAACTGAGTAAGAGGACTTCTGAGGTCAGAGCTGTAGGAGGGGCCGGAAGAGAGGCTGCTTCTGCTCACATCACGGTGACATGTGTTCCCCCGTCCAGCTGAGACTGGCCTAGGAGAGCTGCTCAGAAATCTGAGGGCCCCAGACTGGGCAGTATTGGGGAAACTCCTATGGGACAATGTCTTCCACTGCCTGGATCATGGTCTCGTGAAGACAAGGCCACCTGTATCTTCCACTGAGCTCTATGTGCAGAGGAAAGTGGCTGTGGGGAGGAGGCTGGTACAAGAGGGCATAGAGGTCTGGGAGAGGCTGTTGGACACCAAGGCCACCTATTTGGCTTTGAGAGAAAGGCACAGACCCTCAGGGATTTCTCTGTAGTGTGTGCTGGGATTAATCAGCTGTGCACCAGCTTCAGCTCCTATTAATGCCTACACATGTAGTCATGGATGACAGTCTCACGCATCTCCGTGCCACTTCATGTCTTGCCTTTGTTCTCTGGTATCTTGGGATCTGGTTGTCCCAGCTTCTGTAAAGTCTGTGAAAGAAGGAGGTTAAGTGTCCAAGGAGGGACTCCAATAATGTAGACCAGAGGTAAAGGCTTAGGCTAGGATGCGGTTAGGCAAGAAAGAGGCTTTAGGGGACTCACCTGCCCCCGGGGGGCAGAAGGCCACACCACTGAGGAGTCTGGTGGTCATGGCAGGGTCAGGGAAAAATGGGCCAATAGTGGGGAGTTTTTACAACTTGTGTGTTGGGGACATAATTCCGGGCTGTAAGTAGAGCCAACTGGTGATTCCACTGCCCCTGCCAGCCAGTGACTCTGTCCTCTGCCTGCTATTCCTCCCTCTACCTGCTGCAACCTTCACCCTAGAGTCAAGTCATAAACCTTCACCCATTTGGTCTCTGCTCCTGGCTGCCTTTCTTCTACAAGACAACACACTGACAAGGGTCGTGATCATTTGTCCTCCACCTACCATCAGCTCCTCCTACCATCACCTACCATCAGCTCCCAGTGTCCACTTTAGGGCTCTGTTTGACAGGCTATTTCTTCTTCACTGAACATGTGTGCTTCCCTCCCATTCCTAGGTCTCTGGCTTATTTCTTACATAAGATATATTTCAGGTACATTTATTCTTAGTGGGGAAAATCCAAAATTAAATTTTAGCAGAGTAAATTGAGAAAACTATGCTTACACATTTATATGAGAAAGCGCTTTTTGTCTACACACGAAAAAAATTGTTATTTTGTTGCATTAAATTATATTCTTGTGCATCAAAAAACACCATAAAAATTAAAATATAAGTTGTAGACTGGGGAAAGACATGGGAAATGCATATAAATGATTTTTTTAAAGTGTGAAATTTAACATTCCTCAAAGTTGCTACTGAAGAGGCCATAGTAATGACCCCTGAAGACATCTGAGACTCTACTGCAGCCCTGCTGGTCACTAGAGGACAGTGTGAGGGCTCTGACTTACTGACCAGGATGCAGAAGGTGATGATGGAGCAGGGGAGTAAGTGGAAAATGTATGGACTAGTTTGTTTCCTACTTCTGGTCCTTACAAGCCAGGAGACACGGGAAAATGACTCAATGTCCCTGAGCCTCCCATCTATAAAGGAAGAATAAGAATGTTTGATGTGCAAGACTATTGAAAAGCTCTAAGCTATATAAGAAATGCAAAGAATCAAGCACACATCTGGGGCTCAGCAGTCACTCTTGTACTGAAGTTACCCAGGAAGTGACAAGCTGCAAGAGGATGCAGCAGAGAAGCGGGCACTCTCAGAGCACAGGAAACCTGGGCTCTGTTGGTTGGGAGAGCTTCATGCTCGGTAGGACAGAAGACATGCCTTCCAAACAACTGAAAGCTTCCCTTAAAGGAGTGGAACCCGGGTGGGGCCTACAGCTCTCAAGTGAAAGCTAAGGCAGGAAGTTTATATACAGAATGTCAGTGACTCTGCCAGGCTGTGCCAAGCTGCTGGCACAGAGATACAGGGCCGAGTCCCCCAGCAACAAGGCGCTCACATTCAGCTCAGAGCTATAGTTAGGGAACTGGTGACCTGAGAATCGATCAGGGAAGTTTCCTCTGCCTCTGTCTTCCCCCCGATAATACTGAAATATCAACTGGGGCCCCTGACCGAGTGCCTGTTGGTACCAGGACACAGTGTTGTGCCCAGAGATAGGAGAGCATCTCAGAGTCACTTGCTGTCCTCTCGTTTTGATCAGGTGCGTGGGACTTTGGACGACTCCAGCGTCCACTGGGCCTGTGGGAAAAGCAGGTGGAGGATGAGCTCAGGAGACAGCCTGGAGGCCCTCCCCAAGGTAAAGTGGAGGACACAGGGGTGGGAAAGCTGAGAATGGGGCTGCTGTCCTGTGCACAGGACTCACCTGCTCCCAGGAGACAAAGCAGCGCCCAGCAGAGGAGCCCGGGGCCCATGGCACAGTGGGGCAGGCAGCACTGCACCTGATGCAGGGCTTGGTCCTCCTGGGGAAGAGCTGAGTGAGTTCTGGGCCTTGATTTCCTGATGGGAGGGGTATCCTGTGATGTCGCTGTCCTGTGTCCTCCCCAGGCAGGCTTCCTTAGGTCTAGTGCTCCACGGACCCTGGACTCTACCTGTCCTGCAGAACTGGAGGGATGGGTGAAGGCAGAAGCTTCTGTGATGATACAGTTGATCCTCTGCCTACACCTCCCCACTCACAGGCTGCCTCATCACCCTCTCACCTTCCTCCCACCTAGTGCTGCAGTGCTCCATGCTGGAGCTCACACACCTGCCCATCAGCAGAGGGTGAGGAGCCTGTGATTAAACCTCAGGTTCCAGCTCTTCCTGACTGTCCTCACATCATCTCTCTGATGCTAGATTCACACCAATGTTTCTTATCATATTTTCCTGTCCCAGGCAACATTCCCAGCCCCTTTCCTGAGTGGCCAGCGGTGCAGAGTCCCCAATATCAGGTCCATCTGATCAGATCCAAAGCAGACCTGGGTTGTCTGTAAATTATCAAGAGTACAGTTTCCCCAGAAATTATTCTGGGGCCTCATCAGCTCACAGCACAGACCTAACCAGCTTGGGACTCAGCATCCTCAAGGCCATCCTATATGTAGTGCTCTGGACAGATCCACCGTGCCTTCAGATCCACCGTGCCTTCAGAAGCTGACCCCAGTGTATCATGTTAACTGTCTCCCCTTTTCTCTAACTCCAGAGTGAGTTTGGCTTATGGGAGACAGGACAGCAGAGGGAGGTAGGGTCACCATCTGTGCTGGTTTGCAAAATCTATTCCCTTGGCTCCCTTCTTGCTGGGTTAAAATTCCTGGTGCCTGAAAGTAGTCACACAGGAGCCTGAATGCTTAGCCGCTTAGATACTTCTTTCAGCAGATATCCTAGCAAATGGGTCATAATTTTTTTATTCCATAAAGTCCTAGAACAGGACACAATTTTGCCAAGGTTTTTGCTACTTACAACAAGGATAACATTTACTTCAATTTCTGATACCCTGTTCCTCATTTCACCCTGAGCCTTCACCAGAATTGTCCTTCATGCTCTGTTTTCAGCAGTCTAGGCTTTTGCTAGTCTGCTTCTCCGCATTCTTCCAACCTCTATCCATTACCCGTTTGCCCTTAACCAAAACTGTTTCCACATTTTCAGGTACTTGTCATAGCAACAGCCTCACTCTCAGCACCATGTTTGCTTTCAATTTCTTTCCTACTGCTATAGAGAAATTCCACAGACTGGGTAATTTACAAAGACAACAGAATTATTTGGCTTATAGATCTGGAGACTGGGAAGTCCAAGATCAAAGGGCTATAACTGATGAGGGCCTCCTGTTGTTATCAAAGGCAGTAGGAAGGGGAAGCAAGCACCGAAGTCAGAGGAAATGACTGAATTCACCCTTTTTATCAGAAAACCATTCCCAAGACCATGAATTCGCTCCCACAATAAGGGCATTGATCTCTTTCTGAGGGCAGATCCCTCATGACCTAGTCATAACTGTCCCACCTCCCAATACCATCACATTGACAAATTTCAACATGAGCTTTCTTGGGGACATGGAAGCGTAGCACACACATCTACACTGAGTCAGTATTTCCACTCTTATGTCTATACTTAAAAGAAAATTTTAAAAAAGAATGCGTATGTCCACAAGAAAGAATTCCACAAGAATGTTCACAACAACTTTATTCCTAATAGTTGAAGACAGGAGTAATGTGGATCTCCATCAACAGGAGCGTGGATCAACAAGCTGTGGTGTATTTCTGCCATGGAATATTAGTCATAAGAGAGAATGACCTACTGATACAACAATATGAATACACTTCAGAAATACTAATTTTGGAGAAAAATAACTCAATAAAAATGTTATATAATTCCATTTATATGGAGTTCAGGAACAGACCAACCTAGTCAATGGTAATTAAAATAAGAAAAGTTTTGGCCAGGCGCAGTGGCTCATGCCTGTAATCCCAAAAATTTGGGAGGCTGAGGCGGGCAGATCATGAGGTCAGGAGTTCGAGACCATCGTGGCTAACATGGTGAAACCCTGTCTCTACTAAAAATAGAAAAAATTAGCCGGGTGTGGTGGGCATCTGTAGTCCCAGCTACTCCAGAGGCTGAGGCAAGAGAACGGTGTGAACCTGGGAGGCGGAGCTTGCAGTGAGCTGAGATCACGCCACTGCACTCAAGCCTGGGCTATAGAGTGAGAGTTGGTCTCTAAATAAATAAAGAGATAAATAAGAAAAGTTTTTATTTCTGGGATAGAAATTGATTGGAAAGGAGCATGATGACACTTTCCTGCACGACGGAAATTTTTTCATAATCATTTCAGTTACTGTTGCACTGGCATATGCATTTGTCAAAATGTACCAGGATGTCCTTGTATTAATATTTCTGTTTTACTCTCTATTGTGCTTTCATAAAAGGTATTACTAAAAAGTAAACAGCTAAATTGCATAAAATATGGGAGTCATTTACAAATGTATGCTTGTATTCTGTATAGCCCAATTTTAAAATGAATCACACAAAAATGAGAAAAGACAGGAACGCACCTATCTGTGTAAGTTATGGAGAATGTGAATAGTGCTTGGTGACTGACGTGGCAACATTGAAATTTGGCATCAAAATAAGCTCAACTGCTGAGTGGGCTGAAAAACAACTAGGACCAAAATCAAGGAAAGCTGTAGACAAACAAAAACCTTAAAAAATATCTTCATATGCTGTTGAAATCATTCTGAGAACCATGAGCTGCTACAAATTTCATAACTTGGAAAATTGGGCATTCATCAGTCTCACAATTGAGACTTTCCTTTCATTTTTGCTTTGAACAGATTGGCCAATTTTTGAATTGATTTTTTTGCCAAGCAAGAAGCTTACTCTCCTCTTTGTGAGTGGGGTCCTGGGTGACCTGGGCCTCCCCCTTTGGCAGCCTCACAGAGGGGAGTTGGGCACAGCACAGACACATGGGCTTCCCTGCACATGCGGTTTGCACTCCCTGTAAAGCCCAGCTGTGGACCTCACAGTCCTGTAGTTAATGGATCCAAACTAAAGAAACCTTGCTTTCAGCTTCACCTGTTAGTGCTAAAGAGGCGTTGGCTTTACCTGTTAGTGCTAAAGAGGCGTCAGCTTTACCTGTTAGTGCTAAAGAGGGATACAGGCTGGATAAAAATAAAAAGTTTGCTCAATATTATTCTGTAATATTTAACAAGAAAATCCATTGAGGAGTTCATGGATTTTCATCCAAGCAAAAGTCATGATAATAGCTGAATTCCTTCCTTAATCTACCCTGATAGGACTCAAACACTGCTCTATGCCCACAAGTACTTAGTACAGACTTATGTATAGTCTCTTTTGTATAATTCTACTAGTCTGTTATCTTCAGGTCTAACGCCACAGTTTGCTGCATCTACTAACATTTTCCTTCAATAGTTTGTTTACTTAGGTGTTTCAGAAATTGTTATCAATATTTTTTGTCCTCCAGAGAACACATGCTCTGTGCCCAATGGAATCTCAGCCAAGGTGATGTTATCAGTAAGACTTATGAAGTTGTAGAATCCCAGAACACTCAACAGGTAAAAGGTGTCACCTGCTGAGACCTGCAGAGAGGATGAGGTGCAGCAGAGATGCACTGGGATCAGGGCACAACCTACCCTTCACTTGTCCCTTTTCCTCTGAGGCAGTTGCTCCTCTGTCTGCACCTGCCCCAACACCAAGGCTGCCTGGCCAACATTCTTCAACTGTAGATCTCATTAAAGATTAGAGGGACTTCCCGCCTCTTGCACAGCTGTAGGTAGCCTGGCAATAACGGAAAACTGCTGCAACATCTGCATAATATTGCATCCAAGCCCTAATTTTTCTTAACCCTTTCCCTCCTAGGCTGCTCTCCCAGAATCCCCAGAGCCCTTCAGATCCCAGTGGACCACAGTGCCGTCTTGTGGCCAATAAGTGAAGTTTCATCATTGTTTATTCTGCAATGGCCCAAGGAATACTGGGAAGTGTCTGCAGAGTGAGCTGGAAAAGTATTCCAGAAGTGCCATTCCGCACGTTTTATGAGCAGCTTCCCTAAACCCTAATTCCAACATTAGTTCTAACCCTGACTGTTGCTTTCAGTTACCAATCTTAATATCCCACCCTCATTCTGAATAACTCTTATCACATAGCTCCAGTTATAGTCTAACTTTTTCTCCCTTAAAACTACCATCTAAAGAGAGAGGAACAAAATGAGAGGAACGAAAGGAAGTAATATTTGGTTTTAAATAGTAAGAAAACATGTACACTGAAACACAAAGAGATTATTTAATCTGAATCACTAAACAAAAACGTCCTCCAAAAATGACAATGTTACCCCAACAGTATAGATCAGCAAAAGGTGAAGTCAAATGTCTATTAATAAAAAGTAAAATTGAAATATATAAAATGAGACCTCTTACAAGGCAACAAGCAATGGTGGCGGGAGCAGTACCTAATGCAGAAAATAAGGATGGATATAGCTAAGACTAGCAAAGGGGTTGTTTCAGGAAATGATCAGCTTGTACAATGCGCATCCACTGATCTGAGCAGCAAACAGGGAAGAGATGATTCCGGCCAAGGCAGAGGAACAGCGGGAGATGAGAACACGCTGGTGCAAAATAGTGTCATAAGGAAGCAAATCAGCCTGGGGACTGTGGATTACATGACTTTTCTTTCTCCTATCTCCTGTGACAGCTGAACTGGACCATTTTCCTCTCCAAGGATTTGTTCCTGCACCCTGAGTTAGATGCCCCTGGGATTTGCTCCTCCTCAGCTTCCCATGGGTGAACTCACTCTCCCTCCTTGTTCAGCACGGTCTGAAGGAGAAGTCATCTCTCCCTCCCCTTCAATCCCACAGTATTAGGGATTGGCACAGACTTCTCAATTGGCATCAACCTCTCTCATTGCATGCTCACATGCCCCCTAACTGAGCCTTTTCATTTCCACTAGACTGAAAGTTAGATGTGGGCAATGAAATCTAACACCTTTATCATAGGATGCACAAGTGACTACTCTCAAAATTATTGCTGTTTCTTTCACTGCCTTGGGTTATAGCTAAACAGGAAAAAAAGGCACAATTTCTTAATGTGACTTAACCACAAAAACCTTCCCAAGTGCCAAAAACAATATAACTACCAAGGGATTGCACTCCTCATTGGTGAGATGGCAAAAAAAAAAAAAAAAACAGAAAACAAAGAAAATTTTGTCAAATACTTTAAAAGAGACCCAGAATTCCAGTCCCTCTTATACAAACATTATTGTACAGCCTCCTTCTAACTAAGAGACAGGCAGAGCCATCCCTGTGCCTGCACCTGGCAGGAAAGCCCTGCTGGAGTCTGTGGGGAGCTGGCGAGGATGAACCTTGGTGACTCTGCCCCCAGAGCAGGGATTCTCAGGGAGCTCTGGACAACTTCCAGGGACTCAGATGGAGAGTGGCCATACTCAGTCTTGGAGAGGATAATATGTGGGATGAAAGGAGAATACTTTAGGCTGACCTCTCAGCCTAAAGTAAAAGCAGAGTCATTCCTGACTGGGGTGGAGCTGCTTAGTTTCCAAAGCAAAAAAGTCCTTGTTTCAGGGTCTGCTGGTGACACAGAAGAATAGTGGGGCTATACGTGGTTCACAACCTAGAGTTGCTGCTTGGCCATCTGTGTTCCCAATGACTCCAGCATCTGAATATTCTATGTGAGGAAAGATAATTTGTAAATAATGAACTGGTTCAGGGATACCTTTAGGGACATTCAAAATGGTTGTCATGTTCTAGATTCGCATGCTTGTAGCAAAAACAGAGCTACAGAGCAAGAGAATTTGGGAGTTGAATAGAAATAGGAATAATCGAGGCCCCCTTAGATGATGGCTTCTAAGAACAAGAGTAGAGGGGAGATAAATTCTGAGCCCTTTTGTCCCCACAAGACATGGCATAACAGGGACATCAGAAAATACTCCAGTGATGTGCTGCTAAACTGGTTGTCTGTGAAGGCCGGGGCATGGCTGGTAGCATTTGCTAATTTCTGTTGTACCAGCATCCCCACCATGGCAGATTTCAAGCGGCCAACACGGCTTCACTGAATGAGGAGCTGGGAAGAGTATGCCTATTTGGTTCTTCTGAGTCACACAAGTTGCCTCCAGCACATCCCTAGACTCAAGAGCAAAGCTTTCAAAGTTCTTCAATGCTTCCTACTCAACACACTAAAAATGAGGCCACAGCAACTATAGCACACCTGCTTATTTTCATGATAGGATCAGAGTGTGAGATCCTGGGTCTTGGAATGGACAAAGGGACATTTGTGCAGAAAAGGGATTTCTGAGTCCTCTGAAGCTGCTGAGACCACAGAGCAAAGAGCTATGCTGGTTGGTTGGGGAGCCACTAGCCTTTGACTTGAAGTAATTGCAATGAAATGTTTCTCCTGCTTAACTTAACAGAATGATTTCGTTAGAACAGAAACCCCTATTCCTTCCTATTTGTTCGTTAGTAACGTCTGCCCTTTGCTCCTTTTGCATGTTCATTCTCAGTATAAATTGGAAGCCCTGCTCACTTTTCTTACATGTTCTTGCACCACCGTTTACAACTGTGGACTGTGTTCTCCTCAGCCTTAGTGTCAGAGCTTGTCCACTGTTAGGACCAGGTGTCTCAGGAGTCACATGGAGGAAAGTGAGAACAGTTAGAGAGGAGGTCTAGGAAGACAAGGAATTCCCATCTGTGCCCTTGCCTTACTTAGTCCCAGGAGACACAGTGCACCCGAGCAAGGAGCGATTTGATGAGGACACAAGAAAAAGTGGGTCCAGAGCAACTCCCCGCCAGTAACCATCATTCTCTGAGGAAAGAAATTTGGTGTCTGTACCACCACAATTTCTGATCAGTGAGTTTGGAAGGACTATGATGCCCCTCCATTTTTTTTTTTTTTTTTTTTTTTTTGAGACGGAGTCTCACTCTGTCACCCATGCTGGAGTGCAGTGGCGCGATCTCAGCTCACTGCAAGCTCCGCCTCCCGGGTTCATGCCATTCTCCTTCCTCAGTCTCTCGAGTAGCTGAGACTACAGGTGCCCGCCACCACGCCCGGCTAATTTTTGTATTTTTAGTAGAGATGGGTTTCACCGTGTTAGCCAGGTTGGTCTCAATCTCCTGACCTCGTGATCTGCCCACTTAGGCCTCCCAAAGTGCTGGGATTACAGGCGTAGGCCACCGTGCCCGGCTGATGCCCCTCTTAGCTATGAAAAATTCAGGGCACCTCTGTCATGGCTGTGTCTGGGACACTGAGTCCTAGACTTGGCGAAGTGGGCTATTGCCGAGGACTCTCAGAAACCCATAATCCATAATCACATCAGCTCTGACCAGTGCGTTTGATTTCATAGATACAAACTGCAGCATCACCCACAGACAAGTGGAAGATTCTATTGCAATATAATCATTGTACTTCTATTTATAGCAAGTACTATATAACACTGTATATTATGAAAAATAAAATAAAAAGGAATAGTTTCAATATTAAAAATAAAACACTTCTTGAGTTAAAGTCCTCAGGAAAATTATTTCAAATCAAATGAGTTGGACAACAACGAAAACACTCAGAGTCTAAAAATTAGATTTCCTGAGGGAATCAAGGTGAACTGGCAGCAGTGGTGAATGCATGCCTGTGTGTATCAGAACAGCAGCAACGGCAAATGGAAACAAAATAAAGGGTACATGTGGCTTAAAGTAGGCAGAAGAAATGAAGTCTTATTGTTATCATGATTATATTTATCACGTAAGGACCACAAAAGTTGCAAAGATCTTTACTTCAAACAGGAAGAGAGGTTTGATATTTTGTTGCAGAAACTTCCAAGGTGACAGGGATAGAAGAGGCTTCAGAAGAAAGATCTTCCTGGGGATGTAGCCTCAGACCTTCCAGATGTCCCAACATATGGAGAAGAGGCATGTTTCCTGCCCTTGACAACCTCATGGATGTGGGCAACACAGCAGCCTCCAAGACCTATAGAAGATGCATGTCTGCCCTGAAGGCTGAGGCTAAGACACCCACTCCTTGCTTGAAGAAGTGAGCTGGTTCCGAGGACTCCTAGAGTGCAGCGGGCCGTGATTGTTTTCACCACCTACATTTGCAGTCACTGTGTTTCAGAAATGAATCTGTGGTCTCTTTCTACCCAAAGGACAGCCGATGTCCAAATCCACCTCTTTCCCATGAAAAGTGAAGAGCAAAGAGAGGCCTCTGTCAAGGGTCTCTGGGAACTGCAGGAGAGCGAAGGATGAGGTTTGTGAACAGGAAGGAGGTGACTGTGCCACGCTGTGGCTAAGCTGCTGGCACAGAGATACACGGCCGAGTCCTGCTGCTCTGTTCGCTGGATCGTCAGAGTGGAGACAGATCCCTCAGGCCTCTCTGCAGAGAACCGATCATTGGGCAGCCCTGATTTGTCTGGTTGAGCTTTATAATTGAAGTAAGTCAGAAACTCTGGGCCCTGCCCCAGGGCCTGTTGGTACCAATAGAGGGCTGCATGACCCAAAATTGGATCACACCTCAGAGCTACATCCTGTCCCTTCTTTATTACTTTGTACCTGGGAGACTGGGAGACTCCAGCACCTGTGTGATCTGTGGAAATAGAATTTGGCAACAGAATAAGGAAAACATTTGTAATCATCACACACACAGACACACACACGCACACACGCACACACACACGCACACACACACACCTACATACAGAAAAAAAAATGAAACTACTTGGTGTTCTGAGGACTCACCTGTCCCTAGGAAACCCAGGACCACCCAGCAGAGGAGCCTGGTGCCCATGGCAGGGTCAGGCCAGGACGGGGGCGTTACCAGATCAGTGTCACTGTGAGCAGGAGCAGAGGATGACGGATGTCCTTGTCCCCACAGGGCAGTTCCCACAGTGACATCACTTCCTCTCTCAATCCCCAGGAACTCAGGGTCACAGCATTTATACTAGAACACACTTGGGTGACACTTTAAATATTTATAACCTCCGTTTTAACAATATCAATGTATGGCTCATCGTTTTGGGCTCCAGAGCTGTCTGGACCCGGAGGCCTCACACTGCATCTCTGAGTTCATCTTCTCATCCTACAGCCGCTCCTCTGTCTGCTGGACATGTCCTGTAGGATGCACCAACACTGCCCCTAACATAGGGCACAAAGAGGTGAGCTCATTGTCTTTCCTGCAAAACAGGATCCCCTCTGCCATCCCCATTCATGCCCCAGACTCCTCCATTCCCCCAGTTACTGGTGCCCAATGGGACTGTCACATCACATGGGTTCCCTTATGAACTGCCCTCATGCCTTTCTTCTGGGATCACTTCCCACCTTTGTTAACTGTAACTCAGAAAAAATACCCATAGAAAATCATCTCAAGCATAGAGTGACTTACTAATGCTCATCTATTCCATGCCCTGGACTAGGTAACTGGAAACTTCCATATGAAAAACACCAGGACCTAAAAAGTTCTAGCATCTAAGATTTGTTTTACCATTGTCCAATTTAAGACACTGATGGAAGAAAACTACTCAGTTTACTGTTTAGGTCCAATTTATACAAATGAAATTAACATTCTTTACTCTGAAATCATATGTTCTCCTTTGAGTAAGTTAAAAGGTCACACAAATCATGAATTAAACCTACCAGACTAGACTGGGCCAAGAGAAGACAGAGCTTTTTTCTGGAAAGTCTGTTTCTGGGGTTAGTCAATGTGGTGCTGGAAGGAGGCTGGTATGCGAAGTATTTTTGCTTGTTGGAAGATGCTGGGGTGTGTGATATCCTGGGTACTCAGCTGATCTGGGGGAAGGGTGGTCAGGCGTGTAATACGAGGGACCAATTGTTGTCAGCAGGATTGTCCTGGGAAATTGTCTTTCAACCATCTGAGACATGTTTTGGGCTCTTTGGCCCTCTCTGCTCTGTCCTGTTTGGGCGCCAGGTCTCTACATGCAGAGAAGGCACCTCTACCACACAGTATTCTTTCCATCTTCACAGAAATGCAGGGCAATTTCTGCAGATCTGAGGATTTCACTTCGGGTTTGCCATCAGATCATTGAGCTGATCAGCTACAAATTCATGAAGCGCATTTCTCATACTGCAGAGCTCAAAGAGAGACCAGAGCACTTGCTTTGCTTATAAAAGAACTGGGTCCAGGAAGGCAGCAAGAGGTGAGCTTCCCTCCCTCTCCACAGGTCGCTGCACTCTGAGCAGGAGTCTGATGTCCCCGCAACTCCAGCAGGACGGAAGCTCAGGAAGGAGACAGAAGCAGGAGGCAGAGCACTGCCTCTGGGTGGAGTGAGATTCCAGGCACAGGATTAAAAGAACAGTTAGTAGCCAGTGTCTAGAACATCTACATACAAATTGTGTCCACAGTCACCTGGGCGGCACAGGTGTCCCCCGGAGTGGAGTCCACGTACCATGGCAGGTTGAGACAGTTGTTGATCTGGTGCCTAATCTGGGAGAATCCCTCCTGTGCTGGGTTGTATTAAGTCAACTTTGCAAAGGTAAGAGTCTGATTTTCCCACAATGCCATTTCTCTTATCACTCTGGGTTTGAGATGGTCAAAGATAAATTTGGTAAAATTCAGAAGATGGATATAAAACCGTCACTATAACAATTGGCAGGTCATTGTGGTCAGACAGTGAGAGTCAGTGACCAGCAGATACAGAGGCATCCAAAAGACCTTGGAAGTCCTGTTTCTTCTGAACCCTGTGTCCAGTTCATCTTCTCAAATGCTGGCCAACAGCAGCCAGGCTGCCTCCAGTGTTTGGCAGTGCACCTGCAGGGGTGGCCACCACATAGAGGGAACAGCTTCCCCAGAAGCAGGTTTCCTTGGACTTTTCCTGTTCTCCCAGCTCAAAGTCCCACTGCATGGCCTGGCATGCTCTGATCCTCTCATGTCCCTGCCATTCCAGCCTGTCCTGCCCAGACCTCCAGAAGCCATGGCTACTGACTGGCTCCTTCACCTTCTGACTTCTCTCCTCAAGACCTTGTCTTCCTCATCTCCTCCCACATATGCATAAAGTCTAATTCTGATCATAAATCTCTTACACTCTAAAACTTGTAGTAGCCCTGTTTTATTGATGCAAACCTAACGGAGATTTTCTTACCAGAAGTGGTTTCAAGGAACAACCTTTAAGAATGGAATTCTAGAGGTAGATCTCTGATCTGTCTTGATTTGTTGTGGGAGAAGACCCTGAAGGAGAGCACAGAGACCTGGAGGAGGTCTGGTGCTGCAGCCACAAGAGGAAACCTTGAGCCAGGTGTGGACACCAGGATAGTGATTCCCCATCAATTTCCAAGACTGACCTGAGCCCAGCAATCAAAGGGGTGGGCTTTCTTTACTTAATGCTAGATCTATGCCAGGTTACAGTAGATGTAGTATGTTCCTACTATTGGTTCATCCATCCACTCATCACCCACTCAGCCTGTCATTCACTCATCCATTCTCTGTGAAATGGGTCTCCCCACATGTCAGGCACCGATATTGGTAAATGCAGCAGGCACAGCCTTAGCTCTCATGGGCTAAAAAATTAAGCACAGAGACCGGTCGTGGTGGCTCACGCCTATAATCCCAGCACTTTGAGAGACAGGGGATCATGAAGTCATGAGATCGAAACCATCCTGGCCAACATGGTGAAACACCATCTCTACTAAAAATACAAACAAGAATTAGCTGGGCGTGGTGACACATGCCTGTAATCCCAGCTACTCGGGAGGCTGAGGCAGGAGAATCAATTGAATCAGAGTATCAGAGTTTGCAGTGAGCAGAGATCATGCCACTGCACTCCAGCCTGACGACAGAGTGAGACTTTGTCTAAAAATAAAAAAATTGGGGGGAGCACAAAAATAATCAGACAAGTATCTGAGAAAGCCCAAGTGTGCTAAAGGTTACTAACAGACTTGATTCTTTGAGAGCTTATGAGAGGAAAGTTGATCCGAGCTGGGAGGCATGGGATTGCTTCCCACAGGAGGGCTGATCATGCTGAGATCTGAAGCACAGGTAGGAGCTGGCCACTAGATAAAGGAAGGCTCCAGCCCAGGGCAGAGGAAATGGCCTTTGAAGTCTTTGTGATGGGAAGGAAGGAGTCACAGAAGAGGGGTTCCCCCCATGGCTGCAGTAGAGAGGGGCGGGGAGGTAGGGGGTGGAGAATGACTGCTGAGATGGGAAAGGTGGGCCACAGGATGGTGGGGAGTGGGGGAAACCTAGAGAGAGGAAGCAACACGGTCACCAGGGAGAGACAGGAGTCTAGATGGATGTGAAATACAAATCCTGTTTGGGGGCCTCAGACTCAGGATGATGAGTTGAAAAGTAGGAGCTGGGGGAGCCCTAGCCCAACCCCTAAAGGAGAGCTCAGAGGATAGACCAGAGAGAGCAACAAAGGAGACAACTGAGGACCTGGGATCAGCCCAGGCCTGGCTGAGACTGCCTGCAGAGGCGCCTGGCACAGAGCGAGGCTCATACTGTCTGGGCCAGTTGGGGCCACTTGGGGTTCCAAGGTTCCTGTTCCAGAAAACTCTGCCCAGGGCATCCCTGAGTCTTGGGTGGGGGAGGAGGGCAGAGCCTCCCTGCTTTCATGTGCGGAGAGGAGACAGCCTTGTAACGCTGTGGAGTAACTGCTGGCACAGAAGTACACAGATGTCTGGGAGGGATCAGCCGACTCCAGCCTGAGCAGGAAATCCTCTGTGTTTTTTCTGGAGACATTGTAGCCATTGGGGACTTCTCCTTTGGTAGTGATACCAGCAGTAACTGAGTAATGAATCAGTCTCAGCCCCATGCCTGGGTCTTGTCGATACCAGAACATGTAGTCATGTTTCATATCCTGGGCACACTGCACTATCATGCTCTGTCCTGTCTTCAGGACCTGGAATTTTGGTGTCTGAGTGACACCAGCATTCACTGGACCTGCAGAGAAGAACAAAGCTGATGCTGCAGCCCCAATGGAAAGGGGCTGGGCCATGAAATCCACACAAGGGTCCCTGCCCAGGACCCACCTGTCCACAGGAGAGAAAAGGCCGCACAACACAGGAGCTCAATGCTCATGGCAGGTGCTACAGGACGGAGGGGTCTTCTGGTTCTGTGCATTGATGAAAGGGCAACAGGACTCTCAAGGGAATCATTCTGAGATGTCATTCTCCCTGCCTGGGTCCCAGAGCCTTCTTGTCAGGAGAGACCACGCCCATTCCCCAGATGGTCAAATTCAAGACAAATGCACCAGTGAACAGCTGAGAATGAGAAGGACACATTTGTCTGAATTGAATCAAGTCTACAAGATTTTCATGACTTTTTGTGAACAGTTTGTAATTCAATGTCAATTTTATTTCTTCAATAATATAATACATAGCCTGGTGTTAGTTACCTATGTAGTGCTGTAGTCTAGAGTCTTAGGGAAACTCCTCATGTCTTCCTGGTGTTTTTGATTCCTGTGTCCCAAATATTCCTTCAAGTATCCTTTTCTAATTTGCTTAATTGACCATAATCCTGTTTAAAATCCTTTGTCTATATCGGTTTTCTCTGTTATCAAGTTTCCAAATCCTAGGGGCAGGCTCATCAACATTGGACAAGTTTTGCTCTGTTTCTTCTCAATTCACTGACAGATGGGACTCCTGACAAACCCAGGTGAGCACCTTCAGCTCTACCCAGGGCTCTTGCTTTCCATGTCTGGGGTGAGACCACAGCAGACAGACCCACCTCACGCTGCTGACTGCCCTCTCTGTGTGGATGATGGTGACCACCCAGTGCTGCCCATGATCTGTGGGTACAAAGGTGGCCCGATGCATGAGGGACTTGGGGAGAGAGGTCCGACTTTAAGGTAAGGAAGAATGCTCTGTTTTTATGTGAGATGCCATCTTCCATAGGGAATATCCCTTTGTGCAGGGTTACTGCCATTAATTTAGCAATAAATAAAGTTTAGTAATAAAAAAGTCTCTAATAACCTATGTCGTGATTCCTTCAGGGTTTCACAAGTTTTCCCTGGGGGTTCTCCTTGTCTATTTTCTGGGCTCATCATCTTCTCCTAGACCCAGCCAACACCCTTCCCCCAGGTCCCTCTGTCTACTGAACCAAGCTGCAGGAATTGATTCCTTCTGGCTACCCTCATTTCCATGGTTGCTCAATTATGGGTGGGGTGGTGGGATGGCACAGGGCAAAACAACATCAAGGGCATTATTCTTCCTAGGGCTCTGATTCACTCTCAGAACTATATGCTTCATGGTAGAACCTCATGGTACTCATCACATGTGGATCAACAACCCCCTATCCTCACCTCTTAGCTTACCACCAAGTCAGAGACTCTTAGAGTAGAAAAGGCCTTAGAAATAATCTTATTTCCATTTCCAGGTGTGTTTTGTAAGGTGAACTTGTTACTAACACAGCAATTTGTCCTTAATTTCCAAAGAAATTACTCCCTCAGGTGTGCATCTGTGCTGAGACCTAAAAAAATCCATTAGGAGAAGGAGCAGGGTTGCATCACAGTTTCACAGCTTAGAATGTGATATTACATGTCTTTTGTCTTGGACATCCTGCGGCCACTCTGCAGTGTTCCCAACTGACCCTCCCCACTGCCTGTGCTTCCTTCTCTGCTGATTCAAAGAAAGTAAGATCCTCCTAATTTTAGAATGCAGGAACATTTACCAATTTCTGCCCCATAAGAGTCTTTCTTTGAACTCTGAGATATTTATTAAACAAACTTTGACTCTATAGGCTGTGCCATTTTTTGCTTCGCCAACAGTCTTCATAAGGTAAAGGTGATGTACTGATGTTTACTTAACCTTGAAAATAAATTATCCCACCTTCCAACTACTTACAAAGCAAAACTGGCTAAAATCAGATGGGATTCTAGTTAATATTGTTTTCCTCTACATTTCACATATAGGAAGTGACCACTTAGTTGGTTCTCCTCCCTCCCTCATTTTAACAACAGCTCCTCACATAGCTCCCTGGCCTAGTTTATCTACATCAGAGTCTCTGCTACATCTTGTGATGGGAATAGTTTTATCAAAGCTCAGATCTTCTGGTTCCAGGCCACTAATCGCTTACCCATTCTAGTACCTCCCCACTGCCAACACCATGATGCATGTACCTGCAGTGCTGTAGGGTACACAGACTCTCTAAACCCTGGTGTCTGATCTAAAGACAACCCCAGATGGTTCTAGACTTCCCCTCCCTCAAACTCCAGTGACACATCTATCAATTCCACATGGAAGCAAGACAACTGCCCTCCATCTGGCTCCACCATTTATTAGCTCTGAGACCATGGGCAAGGCTATTTGTTAACTTTCCTGGACTCTAGCCTCATCTAGAATCATCTATAAAACAAGACTAACATTCCTCTCAATGCTTTACACACATGAACTGAGATACTGTGTAGCATCTTGTAGGTTTGATAAAAGTCTATCCTTTTATCCCTTCCTGTCTCCTCATGCAGGAGAAACCAATGGAGCTCTCACACTGGCCCTGCTAGGACTATGAGTGATGGAAAAGCTGGTATCATCAGCTGAGTGCTGGGGTGAGGAGAACCTGGAAGCGTAAAGATACCATTCGGTCACTTTAGAAAAGATGTGGCAGAATTTAGGAATCAGGCAACGGAGCGCGAGTGTACCTGTCTACCCTCATTATGCAAAGTGAAGCAGCTAATAGAGCAAGTTAGATCTATATCAACCAATCTGGAACAATAAAGACCAAGGAATATTAACAGAAAACAATGTGCATGTGGCAGGTAAATTGTACAGGTGAACCCATTTTCTGTAGGTGTACTTGAGTAGAAAGTTATGCATGAACACAGAAAAGAGGGGTGAAAGGAAGCACACCAGAGTGTTAATATTCATTACCAATAGAAGGTGGGATTGGGTTCGAAAGCATTATTGACATTTTCGTTACATATATATTATTTAATTTGGTTATTAAAAAATCTTAACCACATGCAAGCTTTAAGTTTACACTTTTCATCAGGTGTCAGAATTTGTAGTGTCTAAATGGACAAAGTACAGAAAGCTTCTGTCTATGGAACTCCCTATAAAGGCCCATTTATTTTTTGTAATAAACTGAGGATAAAGTGTGCTCCGTAAAAACACACGAGCTCCTGGTGAACACAGCCAGTCTCTGATTGCTGAGGAGGGTGAGCATCGAGATCGATACATTTGATGGTGAAGTCAGTTTGTGCTGATTATGAACTAATAAGGTTTCTACCTCTGAAAGCCTGATCACCACGGGGAAATGGGGGATCTCACTCCTTGTTCTAGAATAGGTTCGAATAGCCCCCTGATTGGAAAAGAAAGAGAAATGAGCACCCTCTAGTGCCTGCATTTCCAAACTCAGTGAGAGCTTGTTTCCAGTTACACATTGTTCAAGCTTTAGAAATGCTCTTTGTTTCTGATCCAAGTAGCAGTATTATTACGATGTCGATTGTAGTGATATTCCAGCATTTATCAACAGCACACAGCTTTCTCAAATACAGCTTTAGTGAGTGGGTGGAAGAAAATGCTTTCCTTAGGGAAGATTTTCTGACTTTGGTCTGTTTAAAATTCAATTATTAAAAATAGCTAGTCTATTTTTGGTCTTTATTGCCTAAAGAGTTAAAACTGCATTCGTCTTTAAAGCATTAATGTAAATCATTCTGGCAAAACTGGGGCTTCGGTCTATCTGTGGGCCATCCTTAGTGATTGTATATTGGATTATTTCCACCCAGAATGGCTCTCACAATTCTTCAGGGACTAACACATAGCCCCGCTCTGTAAATGGAGCCTCTGTCTCACAACCAGCCTTTTCTGACTGGCAAAGGAGGGGAGCAAGCAAAGGTCTCTGCTCAGCGCCCGGTACAAAATCATGTGTGGGCTGGAGGAAGCTGGTGACCATGAGCTCTGTGTCTCTCGCATTGCCCACCAATTCATGGAAATGGACACCCATAATATAGCTCAGTGTATCAGGCACGTGGCCTCAAAGTCACCCAAAGAGATATTTGTGCCTTAAGAAAACTCTCCCTAGGAGAATGGGGAAGCCATTTGTTTTCTTCTCCATCACCTTTTAATGCCAGTGTTTGACATTATGTTTCTAATCACTCTCTCAGAGTGATTAGGTGCCCTGTGTCTGTGAGACTCCCAATTCCAGGACACCTGTGAGGGAAGGAGATTGAAGGAGGAGACCAGGGAGGAGGGCGATGGGCAGATAGGAAATTCAGTCATGTAGAAAGGCTTGGGATCCAGTGACTCATCCATGACAGGGATTTCTCATGTTTCCAGGACTCATTTGATCCTAGGAGATGAAGGGATAGAGGTTCCCATTTAATGTTTCCAGACATCTATGTGGGAACTCAGAGGGCCTTTCAATATCTGTTCTTTATTCTTTCAAGATTGGTGAGTGGCACCTGGAACCGTTGTTGGTACTGATAATAAAATGGGGAACAAAACATCCACAATTTGTAAAACGATGCATTTTACAGTCTAGAATGCAAGAGAAGTGTCAATTAAATTGCCACACAAAGTCAGGGAAAATGACTATGGTGCTAAATCTAAGAATATTAATGCATATTATAAGCTGTGAGCATTTACAATAAGGAGGTGCAGCCTAGGAAAACTGTTGAAAGAGTGTTTCCCTAGAGACGGTGGTAGATAAACTGAGATTTGGAGAAAGAACAAAAAAGAAGAGACTTGTATTGACACAGAGAATACAGCATGGAGTGGAAAGGCCTTTGGTGGGAGGAGCATGACGCATGAGGAATGGCCTGAACTGAGGCAGCTGTGGTTGACATGGAGGTGAGGGTGCAGAGGAAGGGAGAGGACAGCTGGGAGCAGACATCACGTGGAGGAGGCTGAGGACTGACATGAGCATGGTGTGGGGAAGACGGAGTTGTGAAGGCCGACAAGGAAAGAACATAGACCTGTATTGTCAATGCTGTCTGCAAATATACAATTTCAAATGAACTTTCCTTTCTGAGAGCAACTGAGGAAGAGGACTTCTGAGGCCAGAGCCGTAGGAGGGGCCTGGAAGAGAGACTGCCTCCTCTCACATCACAGTGATGTGCGTTCCGTAGTCCAGCTGAGACTGGCTTGGGAGAGAAGTTCAGCACTGAGCAGTTTCCTATACACAGGACTGCTCCGAAATCTAAAGGCCCTAGCCTTGTAGCTATTGGGGAAACTCCTATGGGACAACGTCTTCATGAGATCATGGTCTCATGAAGACAAGGCCACCTATATCTTCCACTGAGCTTTGTGTGCAGAGGAAGGTGGCTGTGGGGTGAAGGCTGGTGCAAGAGGGCACAAAGGTCTGGGAGAGGCTTCTGACACAAAGGCCACATATTTGGCTTTGAGAGAAAGTTACAGACCCTCAGGGATTTCTCTGTAGTGCGGGCTGGGACGGATCAGCTGTGCACCAGCTCCGGCTCCTATTAACTCCCACACATGTAGTCATGGATGGCAGTCTCAGGCATCTCCATACCACTTCATGTCCTGTATTTGTTCTCTGATACCTTGGGAACTGGTTGTCCCAGCTTCTGTGAAGTTTATGATAGAAGGAAGTTGAATGTCCAAGGAGGGACCCCAATAATGTAGACCTGAAGTAAAGGCTTAGGCTAGGGTGTGGTGGGCCAAGGAAAAGTCTTTAAAGGACTCACCTGCCCCCAAGAGGCAAAAGGCCACACCACTGAGGAGTCTGGTGGCCATGGCAGGGTCAGGGGAAAAATGAGGAAATTGTGGAGAGGGTTTTCAGCTTGTGCGCTGTGGACATAATTCGTGGATGTCAGGAGAGTCAATTGATGATGCCGCTGCCCCGGCCAGCCAGTGACTCTGTCCTCTGCCTGCTATTCCTCCCTCTACCTGCTGCAACCTTCAACCTACAGTACAGCCATAAACCTTCACCCATGTGGTCCCTGCTCCTGGCTGTCTTTCTTCTACAAGACAATAGACTGACAAGGTTCATGCTCATTTGCCCTCCACCTGCCTCTCCACCGTCAGCTCAGGGTGTCCAATTTAAGGACAGGCTATTGTTTCTTCACAGAACATATGTGCTTCCCTCCCATTTCTAGGTCTCTATCTTGTTTCTCACATGAGATATATTTTAGGTATATTTATTCTTAGTGGTGAAAATCCAAACTTAAATTTTAGTAGAATAAATTGAGAAAAATATCCTTAGATGTTTATATGAGAAAGCGGTTTTTGTCTATACAAAAACAAAATTGTTTCTAGTTTTTGTTGCGTTAAACTCTTGTGCATCAAAAAACTCCATAAAAATGAAAATATAAGCTGCAGACTGGGGAAAGACAAAGGGAATGCATATAAATGATTGTTAAAAAGTGTGAAATTTAACATTCCTCAAAGTTGCTACTGAAGAGGCCTTAGTAGTGACCCCTGAAGACATCTGAGACTCTACTGCCGCCCTGCTGGTCACTAGAGGACAGTGTGAGGGCTCTGACTTACTGACCAGGATGCAGAAGGTGATGACGGAGCAGAGGGGTAGGTGGAAAATGTATGGACTAGTTTGTTTCCTACTTCTGATCCTTACAAGCCAGGAGACACTGGGGAAAATGACTCAATGTCCCTGAGCCTCCCATCTGTAAAGGAAGAATAAGAATGTTTGATGTGCAAGACTGTTGAAAGGCATTAAGCTATATAACAAATACAAAGAATCAAGCACACATCTGGGACTCCGCAGTCACTCTTGTTCTGAAGTTACCCAGGAAGTGACAAGCTGCAAGAGGATGCAGCAGAGAAGCGGGCACACTGAGGGCACAGGAAACCTGGACACTGTTGGTTGGGAGAGCTCTGTGCTCAGTAGGACAGAAGACATGCCTTCCAAACAACTAAAAGCTTCCCTTGAAGGAGTGAAAGCTGGGTGCAGCCTGCAGCTCTCAAGTCAAAGCTAAGGAGGGAGTTTACATACAGAATGTCAGTGACTCTGCCGGGCTGTGCCAAGCTGCTGGCACAGAGATACAGGGCCGAGTCCCCCAGCAACAAGGCGCTCACATTCAGCTCAGAGCTATAGTTAGGGAACTGGCGACCTGAGAATCGATCAGGGAAGTTGCCTCTCTCTCTCTCTTCCTTCTCATAATACTCAAAGATAAACTGGGGCCCCTGACCCAGGGCCTGTTGGTACCAGTACACACTGCTGTGCCCAGAGATAGGAGAGCATCTCAGTGTCACTTGCTGTCCTCTCGTTTTGATCAGGTGTGTGGGACTTTGGGTGACTCCAGTGTCCACTGGGCCTGTGGGAAAAGGAGATGGAGGATGAGCCCGGAGATAGCCTGGAGGTCCTCCCCAAGGTAAAGTGGAGGACACAGGGGTGGGAAAGCTGAGAATGGGGCTGCTGTCCAGTGCACAGGACTCACCTGCTCCCAGGAGACAAAGCAGCGCCCAGCAGAGGAGCCCGGGGCCCATGGCCCAGTGGGGCAGGCAGCACTGCACCTGATGCAGAGCTTGGTCCTCCTGGGGAAGAGCTGAGCGAGTTCTGGGCCTTGATTTTCCTGATGGGAGGCGTATCCTGTGATGTCACTGTCCTGTGTCCTCCCCATGCAGCCTGCTTTAGGTCTAGTGCTCCACAGACGCTGTGCTCTCTACCTGTCCTGCAGAGCTGGAGGGATGGGTGAAGGCAGAAGCTTCTGCGATGATACAGTTGCTCCTCTGCCTACACTGCCCCAGCTCACAGGCTGCCCAATTGCCCTATCACCGTCCTCTGAACTAGTACTGTGGTGCTCCATGCTGGAGCTCACACACCTGCCCATCAGCAGAGGGTGAGGAGCCTGTGATTAAACCTCAGGTTCCAGCTCTTCCTGGCTGTCCTCACAACATCTTTCTGATGCTAGATTCACTCCAATGTTTCTTATTATATTTTCCTGTCCCAGACAACATTCCCAGTCCCTTTCGTCAGTGGCCAGTGGTGCAGAGTCTCCAAGATTTAGTCTGTCTGATCATATCCAAAGCAGACCTGGGTTATCTGTAAATTATTTAAGAGTACAGATTCCCCAGAAATAATTATAGGACTTTAACAGCTCACAGCATAGAGTTTGGCATGTGGGAGACAGGACAGCAGAGGGAGGTAGGGTCACCATCTGTGCTGGTTTGCAAAATCTATTCCCATGGCTCCCTTCTTGCTGGGTTAAATTTCCTGGTGGCTAAAAGTAGTCACGAAGTAGCCTGAATGCTTTGCCGCTTAGATATTTCTTTCAGCAGATATACTAGCAAATGGCTCATCATTTTTATATTCCATAAAGTTCTAGAACAGGACACAGCTTTGCCAAGGTTTTTGCTACTTATAACAAGGATGGCATTTGCTTCAATTTCCAATACCTTGTTCCTCATTTACCCCTGAGCCTTCACCAGAAGTACCCTTTATGCTCTGTTTTCAGGAATCTTGGCTTTTGCTAGTCTGCTCCTCCCAGTTCTTTCAACCTCTATCCATTAGCCACTTCCCATTAACCAAAGCTACTTCTACATTTTCAGAAATTATATCAACGGCATCACTCTCGGTACCATATTTTCTTTCAATTTCTTTCCTACTCCTATAGAGAAACAGCATGGACTGGGCAATTTACCAAGACAAGAGGTTTATTTGGCTTATAGATCTGGAGACTGGGAAGTCCAAGATCAAAGGGCCATAACTGATGAGGGCCTCCTGCTGTTATCCAAGGCAGAAGGAAGGGGAAGCAAGCACCGAAGTCAGAGAAAACGGCTGAATTCATCCTTTTTATCAGAAAACCATTCTCAAGACAACTAATTCACTCCCACAATAAGGGCATTGATCTCTTTCTGAGGGCAGATCCCTCCTGACCTAGTCATAGCTGTCATAATCCCAATACAATTACACTGACGAGTTTCAACATGAGCTTTCGTGGAGACACACGAGCATAGCACACACATCTACACTAAGAGTCATTATTTCCACTCTTAAGTCTATATATATATATAAAAAAGGAAAAAAAGAATGCATATGCCCACAGGAAAGAATCCCACAATATGTTCACAACAACTTCATTCCTAATAGTTGAAGACAGGAGTAACGTGGATCTCCATCAACAGGAGCGTGGATCAACAAGCTGTGGTGTATTTATGCCATGGAATATTAGTCTTAAGAGAGAATGACCTACTGAAACAACAATATGAATACACTTCAGAAATGGTAATTTTGGAGAAAACAACTCAATAAAAATATGATTCCATTATATGAAGCTCAAGAATAGACAAAGCTACTCAATAGTGATAAAAATAGAAAAGTTTTTATCCCTAAGATAGAAATTGATTGGAAAAGAGCATGAGGACACTTTCTTGAATGATGGAAATTTTTTTTTTAATAATCATTTCAGTTACTGTTGCACTGGCATATGCATTTGTCAAAATGTATGAGGATGTCCTTGTATTAATATTTGTTTTACTCTCTATTAATTATACCTTAATAAAAAGCATTACTAAAAAATTAAACAGCTAAATTGCATAAAAGATGGGAGTCATATACAAATGTATGCTTGTATTCTGCACAGCCCAATTTAAAAATGAATCACACAAAAATAAGAAAAGACAGGAACACACCTATCTGTGTAAGATATGGAGAATGTGAGAAGTGCTCAGTGACTGAAACAGGCAACATTGAAATTTGGCAACAAAATAAGCTCAAGTGACGAGTGGGCTGAAAAATGAGTGAGGATCAATATCAAGGAAAGCTGTAGACAAACAAAAACTTTCTAAAAATATCTTCATATGCTGTTGAAATCACTCTGAGAACCCTGAGCTGCTATACATTTCTTAACTTGGGAAAGTGGGCATTCATCAGTCTCACAATTGAGCCTTTCCTTTCTTTTTGCCTTTCAACAGATTGGCCAGTTGATGAACTGACTTTTTGCCCAGCAAGTAGCCTGCTCCCCTCTTTGCAAGTGGGATCCTGGGTGACCCGGGCCTCCCCCTTTGGCAGCCTCACAGAGGGGAGTTGGGCACAGCACAGACACACGGGTTCTGTCCACGGGGGGTTTGCACTCCCTGTGAAGCCCAGCTATGGACCTCCCAGTCCTGCAGTTAATGGATCCCAACTAAAGAAACCTTACCTCTAAGTGTCCGCTTTACTTGTAAGTGCTAAAGAGAGATACAGGCTGGAGAAAAATAAAATGTTTTCTCAATATTATTCTGTAATATTTTACAAGAAAATCAATTGAGAAATTCATGCCTTTTCATCCAAGGCAACGTCATGAGGATAATAGCTGAATTCCTTCCTTAATCTACCCAGAGAAGACGCAAACACTGCTCTATGCCCACAAATACTTTAGTAGAGACTTATTTGTAGTCTATTTTCGATAATTCTACTAGTCAATTATCTTCAGGTCCAACGGCACAGTTTGATTCATCTACTAACATTTTCCTTCAGTAGTGTGTTTACTTAGGTGTTTTAGAACTTGTTCTCAATATTTTTTGCTCTCCGGAGAACACATACTTGGTGTCCAACGGATTCTCAGCCAAGGTAATGTTACGACTTACAAACTTGCAGAATCCCAGATCACTCAAGCACGTTAAAGTTGTTGCCTGGTGAGACCGGCAGGGAAGATGAGGTGCAGCAGAGATACACTGGGCTCAGGGCACAACCTGCCCCTAGCTTTCCAATGTTCCTCTGAGACATTTGCTCCCCTGCAGCTGCCCCTGATACCAAGGCTGCCTGGCAAAAATTCTTCAACTGTATTTGTCATTAAAGATTAGAGGGACTTCCCGCCTCTTGCACAGCTGTAGTTAGCCTAGCAATAACTGAAAACTGCTGTAACATCTGCATAATATTGGATCCAAGCCCTAATTTTTCTAAACCCTTTCCCTCCTAGACTGCTCTCCCAGATTCCCCAGAGCCCTTTCCATCTCAGCGGACCACCATGCCATCTTGTGGCCAATAAGTGAAGTTTCATCATTGTTTCTTCTGCAATGGCCCAAAGAATGCTGGGAAGTGTCTGCAGAGTGAGCTGCCAGAATATTCCAGAAGTGCCATCCCGCACGTTTTATGAGCAGTTTCCCTAAACCCTCATCCCAACACTAGTTCTAACCCTGATTATTGCATTGAGTTACCAATATTAATATCCCACCCTCATTCTGAATAACTCTTATCACATAGCTCCAGTTATAGTCTAACTTTTTCTCCCATAAAACTACCATCTAAAGAAAGAGGAACAGAATGAGAGGAATGAAAGGAAGTAGTATTTGGTTTTATATAGTGAGAAAGCACGGACGCTGAAGCACAAAGAGATTATTTAATCTGAATCACTAAAGATAAACAAAAACGTCCTCCAAAAGTGACAATGTTACCCCAAAAGTATAGATCAGCAAAAGATGAAGTCAAATGTCTATTAATGAAAAGTAAAATTGAAATATATAAAATGAGACTTCTTACAAGGCAACAAGCAATGGTGGCGGGAGCAGTACCTAATGCAGAAAATAAGGATGGATATAGCTAAGACTAGCAAAGTGGCTGCTACAGGAAATGATCACCATGTAAAATGCACATCCATTGACCTGAGCACCAAACACGGAAGAGATGATTCTGGAAGAGGCAGAGGAGCAGCGGGAGATGAGGACTCGCTGGTGCTGAATAGCATCATAAGGAAGCAAATCAGCCTGGGGACTGTGGATTAGATGACTTTGCTTTCTCCTGTTTCCTGTGACAGCTGAACTGGACCATTTTCCTCTCCAAGGATTTGTTCCTGCACCCTGAGTTAAATGCCCCTGGGACTTGTTCCTCCTCAGCTTCCCATGGGCGAACTCCCTCTCCCTCCTTGTTCAGCACGGTCTGAAGGAGAGGTCATCTCTCCCTCCCCTTCAATCCCACAGTACTGGGGATTGGCACAGACCTTGCAATTGGCATTGACCTCTCATGGCATGCTGACATGCCTTCTAACTGAGCCTTTTCATTTCCACTAGACTGAAAGTTAGCTGTGGGCAATGAAAAGTAACACCTTTATCATAGAATGCACGTGACTGCTCTCAAAATTATTGCTGTTCCTTTCACTGCCTTGGGTTATAGCTGAACAGGAAAAATAGGCACAATTTCTTAATGTGACTTAACCAAAAAAACCTTCCCAAGTGCCAAAAACAATATAACTACCAAGGAATTGCTCTCCTCATTGGTGAGATGGCAAAATAAAACAAACAAACTAACTAACAAAAAAGAAAATATTGTCAAATGCTTCAGTGGAGACCTAGAATTCCAGTCCCTCTTATACAAACATTATTGTATGGCTTCCCTCTAACTAAGAGACAGGCAGAGCCATCCCTGTGCCCTGCACCTGGCAGGAAAGCTCTACTGGAGCCTGTCAGGAGCTGGCGAGGATGAGCCTTGGTGATTCCACCCCCAGAGCAGAGATTCTCAGGGAACTCTGGAAAACTTCCAGGGACTGAGATGGAGAGTGGCCATACTCAGTCTTGGAGTGGAGAATACTTAGGGTGTGATCCTTCTGACCTCTCAGCCTAAAGTAAAACCAGAGTCATTCCTGACATGTGGAACTGCTTAGTTTCCAAAGCAAAATAGTCCTTGTTGTAGGGTCTGTTGGTGACACAGAAGAATAGCGGGGCTATACGTGGTTCACAACCTAGAGTTGCTGCTTGCCCATCTCTGTTCCCAATGACTCCAGCATCTAAATATTCCATGAGAGGAAAGATAATTTGTAAATAATGAACAGGTTCAGTGATACCTTTAGTTACACTCAAAATAGTTGTCATGCTCCAGACTGCCATGCTTGAAGGAGACAAAGAATTACGGAGCAAGAGAATTTGGAGGTTGAATAAAAATAGGCACAATTGAGGCCCCAGAAGATGATGGATTCTCAGAGCAAGAGTAGATAGGAGGAAAATTCTGAGTCCTTTTGGCCCCAAAAGACATGGCATTACAGGGACATCAGAAAATACTCCAGTGATGTGCTGCTAAACTGGGTGTCTGTGAAGGTGGGGGCATGGCTGGTAACATTTCCTAATTTCTGTTTTGCCAGCATCCCCACCATGGCAGACTTCAAGCTCCCATCATGGCTTCACTCAATAGGGAGCTGCAACAATTATGCCTATTTGGTTCTTCTGAGTCACAGAAGCTGACTCTAGCACATCCCTAGACTCAAGAGCAAAGCTTTCAAAGTTCTTCAATGCTTCCTACTCAACACACTAAAAATGAGGCCACAGCAACTATAGCACACCTCCTTATTTTCATGATAGGATCAGAGTGTGTGATCCGGGGTCTTGGAATGGACAAAGGGACGTTTATGCAGAGAAAGGATTTCTGAGTCCTCTCAAGCTGCCGAGATCACAGAGCAAAGAGTTATGATGGTTGGTTGGGAGCTGCTAGCCTTTTACTTGAAGTAATTGCAATGAAATGTTTTTCTGCTTAACTTAAGAAAACAGAATGATTTCAATAAAGCAGAAACCCTATTCCTTTCTATTTGTTCATTAGTAACGTCTGCCGCTTGCTCCTCTTGCATGTTCATTCTCAGTATAAATTGGAAGCCCTGCTCGCTTTTATTACATGTTCTTGCACCACCGTTTACAAATGTGTACTGTGTTCTGTTCAGCCTCAGTGTCAGAGCTTGTCCACTGTTAGACCAGCTGTCTCAGGAGTCATGTCGAGGAAAGTGGCAGCAGTTAGAGAGAAGGTCGAGGAAGACAGGGAATTCCCATCTGTGCCCTGTCCTTAATCAGTCCCAAGAGACACAAGGCATCTGAGCAAGGAGCGATTTCATGACCACACAAGAAAAAAAACGGGTCCAGAGCAACAGCCCACCCGTGACCATCATTCTCTGGGGAAAGAAATTTGGTGTCTCTACCACTACAATTTCTGATCAGTGAATTTGGAAGGATTATGATGCCCCTCATAGCTATGAAAGACTCAGGCACCTCTATCATGGCTGTGTCTGGGACACTGAGTCCCAGACTTAGAGAAGTGTTCTGATGCCGAGGACTCTCAGAAACCCATGATCCATAATCACATCAGCTCTGAACAGTGCGTTTGATTTCATAGATACAAACTGCAGCATTACCCACAGACAGGTGGAAGATTCTATTGCAATATAATCATTGTACTCCTATTTATAGCAAGTACTAAATAACAATATATAATGTGAAAAATAAAATAAAAAGGAATAGATTCAATATTGTAAATAAAACACTTCTTGAGTTAAAGACCTTAGGAAAATTATTTCAAATCAAATGAGTTGGACAACAATGAAAACACTCAGAGTCTAAAAATCAGATTTCCTGTGCGAATCAAGGTGAACTCACAGCAGTGGTGAATGCATGCTTCTGTCTATCAGGACAGCAGCAATGGCAAATGGAAACAAAATAAAGGATACATGTGGCTTAGGGTAGACAGAAGAAATGATGTCCTCTTGTTATCGTGATTGCATTTATCAAGTAAGGACCACAAAAGTTGCACAGACCTTTACTTCAAACAGGAAGAGAGGTTTGATATTTTGTTGCAGAAACTTCCAAGGTGACAGGGATAGAAGAGGCTTCAGAAGAAAGATGTTCCTGGGGATGCAGCCTCAGACCTTCCAGATGCCCCAACATATGCAGAAGAGGCATGTTTCCTGCCTATGACAACCTCACGGATGTGGGCAACACCGCAGCCTCCAAGACCTATAGAAGGTACATGTCTGCCCTGAAGGCCAAGGCTAAGACACCCACTCCTTGCTTGGAGAAGTGAGCTGGCTCTGAGGACTCCTAGAGTGCAGTGGGCGGTGATTGTTTTCACCACCTACATTTGCAGTCACTGTGTTTCAGGAATGAATCTGTGCTCTGTTTCTACCCAAAGGACAGCCGATGTCCAAATCTACTTCTTTCCCATGAAAAGTGAGGATCAAAGAGAGGCCTCTGTTAAGGGTCAAGAAGAGAGAAGGATGAGGCTTGTGAACAGGAAGGAGGCATCTGTGCCACACTGTGGCTAAGCTGCTGGCACAGAGATACATGGCCGAGTCCCCCTGCTGTGTGGGCAGGATCTTCAGAGTGGAGACGGATCCTTCAGGCCTTGCTGCAGAGAACCGATCACTGGGCAGCCCTGATTTGTCTGGTTAGGCTTCGTAATTGAAGAAAGTCAGAATCTCTGGGGCATGCCCCAGGGCCTTTGATACCAATAAAGGGTTGCATGACCCGAAATTGGATCACACCTGAGAGCTACATCCTGGCCCCTACTTCCTGTCCCCTCTCTGTGACTTTGTACCTTGGGGACTGGGAGACTCCAGCATCTGTATGATTTGTGGAAATAGAATCTGGCAACAGAATAAGGAAAATATTTGCAGTCATCACACACACACACACACACACACACACACACATGCCTACACACAGCAAATAAATGAAACTACTTGGTGTTCTGAGGACTCACCTGTCCCTAGGAAACCCAGGACCACCCAGCAGAAGAGCCTGGTGCCCATGGCAGGGTCAGGCCAGGATGGGGGCGTTACCAGATCAGTGTCACTGTGAGCAGGAGCAGAGGATGATGGACGTCCTTGTCCCCACAGGACAGTTCCCACAGTGACATCACTTCCTCTCTCAATCCCCAGGACGTCAGGGTCACAGCATTTATATTAGAACACACTTGGGTGACGCTTTACATATTTATAAGCTCTGTTTTAACATCAATGCATGGCTCATCGCCTTGGGCTCCAGAGCTGTCTGGACCCTGATGCCTCACACTGCATCTCTGAGTTCATTTTCCCATCCTACAGCTGCTCCTCTATCTGCTGGGCATGTCCTGTAGGATGCACCAACACTGCCCCTAACATAGGGCACGAAGGGGTAAGCTCATTGTCTTTCCTGCAAGTCAGGGTCCCCTCTGCCATCCCCATTCATGTCCCAGCCTCCTCCATTCCCCCAGTCACATGAGTCCAACGGGAATGTTCCATCGCATGGGTTCCCTCAAGAACTGCCCTCAAGCCTTTCTTCTGGGATCATTTCCCACCTTTGTTAACTGTGACTCAGAAAAGATACCCATAGAAAATCATCTCAGGCATAGAGTGACTTACTAACACTCATCTGTTCCATGCCCTGGACTGGTTAACAGGGAACTTCCATATGAAAAACATTGGGATCTTGGCTCACGGCAACCTCCACCTCCAGGTTCAAGCGATTCTCCTGGCTCAGCCTCCCAAGTAGCTGTGACTACAAGTGCCCGCCACCACACCTGGCTAATGTTTATGTATTTTTAGGAGAGACAGGGTTTCACCCTATTGGCCAGGCTGGTCTCAAACTCCTGACCTTGTGATCAGCCCGCCTCGGCCTCCCAAGGTGCTACGATTGCAGGCAAGAGCCACCACACCCGGTCTGACTTCACACTCTTTCAAATTTAAAAGCATAACTTATTTCAAATTGGAAATTCCCATACAAAGTGACAAATGAGCGTGAAGAAGCAAACGCTCTTATGCTTGCTCAACGGGAGAATACTAGTCTATAAACCCATAGAAAACCATCTCGGGCATAGTGTGACTTACTAACACCCATCTATTGTGTGCCCAGGACACTGGGAACTTCCATATATAAAACAGCAGGACCTAAATTTCTAGGGCATCAAAGATTTGTTTTACCATTGCCCAATTTAAGACACTGATGTAACACAAGTACAGAGTTTACTGTTTGGGTCCAACTTACACAAAGTAAAATGAATATTCTTTACTCGGAAATCATATATTCTCCTTTGAGTAAATTAAAAGGTGACATAAATCATGAATTAAGCCTACTGCGCTAGACTGGGCCAAGAGAAGACAGAGCATTTTTCTGGAAAGGCAAAGTTACAAATTCATGAAGCACATTTCTCATACTGCAGAGTCCAAAGGGAGACCAGAGCACTTGCTTTGGTTATAAAAGAACTGAGTCCAAGAAGGCAGCAAGAGGTGAGATTCCCTCCCACTGTCTCCACAGGTCACTGCACTCTGACCAGCAGTCTGATGTCCATGAAATTCCATTAGGAGGGAAGCTCAGGAAAGAGATAGAAGAAAGAGGCAGAACCCTGCCTCTAGGTGGAGGGAGACTTTAGGCACAGGATTAAAGAAAAGTTAGTAGCCAGTGTCTGGAACATCTACATATAAATTGTGTCCACATTCACCTAGGCAGCACAGGTGTCCCCAGGAGAGGAGTCCAGGGACTGTGGAAGATTGAGACAGTTGTGTGATCAGATACCTTAATCTGGGAGAATCCATCCTGTGCTGGATTGCGTTAAATCAACTTCGCAAAGGCAAGATAAGAATGCCATTTCTCTTATCATTCTGGATTAGAGATGGTCAAAGATACATTAGGTAAAATTTGTTAGATAGATGTGAAACAGTCACTATTACACTAGGCAGGTCATTGTGGTCAGACAGTGAGAGACAGTGACCAGCAAATACAGAGGCATCCAACAGACCTAGGAAGACGTGTTCCTTCTGTACCCTGTGTCCAGTTCATCTTCCCAAATGCTGGCCAACAGCAGCCAGGCTGCCCCCAGTGTTTGGCAGTGCACCTGCAGGAGTGGCCCCCATAGAGAGAGAACAGCTTCCCCAGAAGCAGGTTTCCGTGGCCTTTTCCTGTGCTCCTGGCTCAAGGTCCCACTTGCATGGCCTGGCATGCTCTGATCCTCCCATGTCCCTGCCACTCCAGCCTGTCCTGCCCAGATATCCAGGATCCCTGGTTACTGACTGGCTCCCTCACCTTCTTATTTCTCTCCTCCAGACCCTCTTTTCCTCAGCTCCTGCCACATATGCATATCATATAGTTCTGATCATAAATCCGTTACAATGCCAAATTTGTAGTGGCCCTGTTTTATTGATGCAAACCTAATGCAGATTTTCTTACCAGAAGTGCTTTCAAGGAACAACCTTTAAGCATAGAATTCTAGAAGTGGATCTCTGATCTGTCTAGATTTGTTGTGGGAAAAGACCCTGAAGGAGAGCACAGAGACCTGGAGGAGGTCAGGTGCTGCAGCCACAAGAGGAAGCCTTGACCCAGGTGTGGTCGCCATGATAGTGATTCCCCATCAATTTCCAAGACCAACCTGGGCCCAGCAATCAAAGGGGTGGGCTTTCTTATACTTAATGCTAGATCTCTGCCGGGTTACAGTAGATGTAATGTGTTCCTAGCATTGTTTCGTCCACCCGCTCATCACTCACTCGGCCTCTCATTCACTCATCCATTCTCTGTGAAATGAGTCTCCCCACACGCCAGGCATCGATGTTGGTAAATGCAGCAGGCACAGACTTAGCTCTTATGGGCTTAAAAATTGGGTGGAGAGGCCAGGTGTGGTGGCTTATGCCTGTATCCTAGCACCTTGGGAGGCCAAGATAGGCAGATCATGGGGGCGGGAGATGGAGACCATCCTGTCCAACATGGTGAATCCGATCTCTACAAAAACACAAAAATGAATTAGCTGATTGTGGTGGTGTATGCCTGTAATCCCAGCTACTCGGGCGGCTGAGGCACGACAATCGCTAGAACCAGAGTCGGAGGTTGCAGTGAGCCGATCATGCCACTGCACTCCAGCCTGATGACAGAGTGAGACTGTGTCTCAAAAAGAAAAAGAAGAAAAAGAAAAATGGGTGGAGCACAAAAATAATCAGACAAGTATCTGAGAAAGCCCAATGGTTACTAACAGACATCTGATTCTATGAGAGCTTATGAGAGAAGTTGATCTCAGCTGGGAGGGGAGGGAGTGCTTCCCACAGGAGGGCTGATCATGCTGAGATCTGAAGCACAGGCAGGAGCTGGCCACTAGAGGAAGGGAGGCTCCAGCCCAGGGCAGAGAAAATGGCCTTTGAAATCTCTGCGATGGGAAGGAAGGAGGCACAGAAGAGGGACTCCCCTCATGGCTGCAGTAGAGAGGGACGGGGAGGTGAGGGGAGGAAAAGTCCAGCAGGGCCGTGGAGGATGACCCAGGGCCCAGATGGGAATGGTGGGCCACAGGAGAGACCATGTGAGGGTGGGGGCTGGGAGAAACCCAAGCGAAAGGAAGCAACATGGTCACCAGGGAGAGACGGGAGTCTAGATGGATGTGAACTACAAATCCGTGTTCCACGCTGGTGGCCTCAGACTCAGTATGATGGGTAGAAAAGTAGGAGCTGGGGAAGCCCTGGCCCTACCCCAAAAGGAGAGCTCTGAGAAAAGAACAGACAGAGCAACAAAGGAGACTTATGAGGACCTGGGGTCAGTCCAGTCCTGGCTGAGACTGCCTGCAGGGGCGCCTGGCACAGAGCAAGGCTCATAATGTCTGGGCCACTTGGGGCCAGTCGGGGTACCAAGGTTCGTGGTGCAGAGAACTCTGCCCAGGGCATCCCTGAGTCTTGGGTGGGGGAGGAGGGAAGAGCCTACCTGACTTTATGTGCAGAGAGGAGATGGCCGTGCAGCACTGTGGTGTCACTGCTGGCACAGAAGTACACAGATGTCTGGGAGAGAGCCGCCGACTCCAGCCTGAGTGGGAAATCTTTTGTGTTTAATCTGGAGACATTGTAGCCATTAGGGACTTCTCCTTTGGCAGTGATACCAGCACCAACTGAGTAATGAATCAGCTTCAGCCCCATGCCTGGGTCTTGTCGATACCAGTACATGCAGTCATGGTTCATATCCTGGGCACACTGCACTGTCAGGCTCTGTCCTGTCTTCAGGACCTGGAATTTTGGTGTCTGAGTGACATCAGCATTCCCTGGACCTGCAGAGAGGAACAAAGCTGATGCTGCAGCCCCAATGGGAAGGCGCTGGGCCTTGAAATCCACGCAAGGGTCCCTGCCCCGGACCCATCTGCCCACAGGAGAGAAAAGGCCGCACAGCACAGGAGGCCGATGCTCATGGCAGGTACTACAGGACGGAGGGGTCTTCTGGTTCTGTGTGTTGGTGAAAGGGTACCAGGACTGTCAAGGGAATCATTCTGAGATGTCATTCTCCCTGCCTGGGGCCTAGAGCCTTCCTGTCAGGAGAGGCCACGCCCATTCCCCAGATGGTCAAATTCAAGATAAATGCACCAATGAACAGCTGAGAATGAGAAGGACACATTTGTCAGAATTGAAACAAGTCTCCAAGATTTTCATGACCTTTTGTAAACAGTTTGTAACTCAATGTAAATTTTATTTCTTCAATAATATACTTAATAGTCTGGTGTTAGTTACCTATGTAGTGCTGTAGTCTAGAGTCTTAGGGAAACTCCTCATATCTTCCTGGTGTTTTTGATTCCTGCGTCCCAAATACTCCTTCAAGTATCCTTTTCTAATTTGCTTAATTGACCATAATCCTGATTAAAATCCTTTGCCTATATTGGTTTTCTCTGTTAGCAAGTTTCCAAATCCCAGGGGCAGGCTCATCAACATTGGAGCAGTCGTTTTGCTCTGTTTCTTGTCAATTCACTGACAGATGGGACTCCTGAGAAACCCAGCTGAGCACCTTCAGCTCCTCCCAGGGCCCTTCATTTCCATGTCTGGGGTGAGACCTCGGCAGGCAGAACCACCTCATGCTGCTGACTGCCCTCTCTGTGTGGATGATGATGACCACCCAGCACTGCCCATGACTTATGGGCACAAAGGTGGCCTGATGCGTGAGGGACTTGGGGAGAGAGGGCCGACCTTAGGGTGAGGAAGAATGCTCTGTTTGTATTTGAGATGTCATGTTTCATAGGGCATATCCCTTTGTGCAGGATTCCTGCCATTAATTTAGTAATGAATAAAATTTACTAATAAATAAAAAGGATCTCTAATAACATGTCTTGTGATTCCTCCAGGGTTTCACAAGGTTTCCCCTGCGGTTTCTGCTGTCTATTTTCTGAGCTCATCATCTCCTAGACCCAGCCAACAGCCTTCCCCCAGGTCCCTGTGTCTACTGAACGAAGCAGCAGGGTTTGATTCCTTCTGGCTACCCTCATTTCCGTGGCTGCTTAATTATGGGTGGGGTGGGATTGGGATGGCGGAAGGCAAAACAACGTAAAGGGCATTATTCTTCTTAGGGTTCTGATGCACTCTCAGAACTATATGCTTCGTGGTACTCTTGGCATGTGGATCAACACCCCTGCCCCTTCCTCATCTCTCACCTGGCCACCAACTTAGAGACTCTTAGAGTAGAAAAGGCCTTAAAAATAATCTTGTTTCCATTTCCAGGTGTGCTTTGTAAGGTGGAGTTGTTATTAATATTGAACACAGCTGTTTGTCCTTCATTTCCAAAGAAATTACTCCCTCAGGTGTGCATCTGTGCTGAGACCTGAAAATCCATTAGGAGAAGCAGAAGTTTGCATCACAGCTTCACAGCTTCACAGCTTCGAATTTGGAATTACGTGTCCTTTGTCTTCGACATTCCGTATTCCCAACTGTCCCTCCCCACTGCCTTTCCTTCCTTCTCTGCTGATTCAAAGAAAATAAGATCCTCCTAATTTTAGAATCCAGAAAGTTTTACCAATTTCTGGCCCATGAGAGTCTCTCTTTGAACTCTGAGTTATTTACTAAGCAAACTTTGACTCCATTGACCGTGCCATTTTTCCCTTCCCCACCAGCCTTTATAAGGTAAAGGAGCCATATAGATGTTCACTTAAACTCAAAAATAAATTATCCTACCTCCCAACTGCTTACAAAGCAAAACTGACGAAAATCAGATGGGATTCTACTTAACATGGTTTTCCTCTACATTTCACGTATAGGAAGTGACCACTTAGTTGCTTCTCCTCCCTCCCTCATGTTAACAACAGCTCCTCACAGAGCTCCCTGGCCTAGTATGTCCACATCAGCGTCTCTGCTACGTCTTGTGATGGGAATAATTTTCTCAAAGCTCAGATCTTCTGATTCCAGGCCACTAACCACTTACCCACTCTAGTACCTGCCCAGTGCCAGCACCACGATACTTGTACCTGCTGTGCTTTAGGGTACACAGACTCTCCTAACCCTGGTATCTGATCTGAAGACAGACCCAGATGGTTCTAGACTTCCCCTCCCTCAAACTCCAGTGACCCCTCTATCAGTTCCATACAGAAGCTAGCTGACTGTCCTTCATCTGGCTCCAACATTTATTAGCTCGGAGACCATGGGCAAGGCCATTCATTACCGTTCCTGGACTTTAGCCTCATTTAGACTCATCTACAAAACAAGACTAACATTCCCCTCAATGCTTTATGAGGATTAACTGAGATACTGTGTAGTCTCTGGTAGGTTTGATAAATGTCTATCCTTTTATCCCTCCCTCATGCAGGAGAAACCAGTGGGGCTCTCATACTTGCTAGGACTATGAGTGATGGAAAAGCTGGAATCATCAACTGGGTGCTGGGGTGAAGAGAACTTGGAAGCCAAAAGAGGCCGTTCAGTCACTTTAGAAAAGATCTAGCAGAGTTTAGGAATCAGATAACAGAACACAAGTGTACCCGTCTACCCTCGTTGTGCCATATGAAGCAGCTAATAGTAGCAAGTTAGATCTATATTGAAAAATCTGCAACAATAAAGATCAAGGTATGTTAACAGAAAAGAGTGTGCATGTGGCAGGTAAAGAGTACAGGTGAACCCATTTTCTGTAGGTGTACTTGGGTAGAAAGGTATGCATGAACACAGAAAAAAGGGGTGAAAAGCAGCATACCAGAGCGTTAATATTGGTTACCCATGGAAGGTGGGATTGGATTTGAGAGCATTATTGACATTTTTAATATATATACATATATATAATTGAATTTGGTTATTAGAAAATCTTAACTACGCGCAAGCTTTAAGTTTATACCTTTCATGAGGCATCAGAATTTGTAGTGTCTAAACGGGCAAAGCACAGAAAGCTTCTGTTTATGAAACCCCCATAAAGGCCCATTTATTTTTTTAATAAACTATGGATAAAGTGTGCTCCGTAAAAGCGCACAAGCTCCTGGTGAACACAGCCAGTCTCTGACTGCTGAGGAGGGTGAGCATCGGGGTCGATACATTTGATGGTGAGGTCGGTTTGTGTTGATTATGAACTAATAAGGCTTCTACCTCTGAAAGCCTAATCACCACGGGGAAGTGGAGGATCTCGCTCCTTGTTCTAGAACAGGATTTGAATAGCCCCCTGATTTGAAAAGGAAGAGAAATGAGCACCCTCCAGTGCCTGCATTTCCAAACTCAGTAAGAGCTTGTTACCAGTTTTACATTTTTCAAGCTTTGGAAATGCTCTTTGTTTCTGATCCAAGTAGCAGTATTATTACGATGTCGATTGTAATGATATTCCAGCATTTATCAACAGCACACAGCTTTCTCAAATACAGCTTTAGCGAGGGGGTGGAAGAAAATGCTGTCCCTAGGGAAGATGTTCTGACTTTGGTCTGTTTAAGGTTCAATTATTTAAAATAGCTAGTCTATTTTTGGTCTTTCCTGCCTAAAGAGATAAAACTGCATTCATCTTTAAAGCATAGAAACAAATAATTCTTGCAAAAGTAGGACTTCGGTCTTTCCGTGGAGCATTCCTAGTGATTGTATATTTGATTATTTCTACCCAGAATGACTCTCACAATTCTTCAGAGACTAACACACAGCCCTGCTCTGAAAATGGAGCCTCTGCCTCACAGTCAGCCTTTCCCGTCTGGGAAAAGAAAGGAACAAGCAAAGGTCTCTGCTCAGCGCCCTGCACCAGAATCATGTGTGGTCTGGAGGAAGCTGGTGACCATGAGCTGTGTGTCTCTGGTGTTGCCAACCAATTCATGGAAATGGACACCAATGACATAGTTCAGTGTATCAGGCACCATGGCCTCAAAGCCACCCACAGAGATATTTGGGCCTTGGGAAAACTCTTCCTAAGAGAATGGAAGCCATTTGTTTTCTTCTCCATAACCTGTTTTTTCTTGTTTTGTTTTGTTTTTGAGACGGAGTCTCACTGTCCCCCAGGCTGGAGTGCACTGTTGCAATTTTGGCTCACTATGAGCTCCACCTCGTGGGTTCATGCCATTCTCCTGTCTCAGCCTCCTGGGTAGCTGGGAATACAGGCGCCCGCCACCTCGCCCGGCTAATTTAGTTTTTTTTTTTTTTTTTTCGCAGGGATGGAGTTTCATCGTGTTAGCCAGGATGTTCTCAATCTCCTGACCTCGTGGCCCGCCTGCCTTGCCCTCCCAAAGTACTGGGATTACAGGTGTGAGCCCCTGCACCCAGCCTCCATCACCTTTTAATGCCAGTGTTTAACATTATATTTCAGATCACTCTGCCAATGATTAGGTGCCCTGTGTCTGTGAGACTCTGAAATCCAAGACACCTGTGAGGGAAGGAGATTGAAGAAGGAAACAGGCCAGGAGGGTGATGGGCCTCCTGATAGGAAGTTCAGTCGTGCAGAAAGGCTTGGGATCCAGTGACTCATCCATGACAGGGATTTCTCATGTTTCCAGGACTCATTAGATCCTAGGAGATGAAGGGATAGAGATTCCCATTTAATGCGTCCAGACTTCTGAAACAATCTAAGAGGGAACCCAGAGGGCCTTTCACTATCCATTCTTTATTTTTTCAAGATTGGCCACTGGCACCTGGAACTGCTGTTGGTATTGACAATAAAATGGGGAACAAAACATCCACAATTTCTGAAATGATGAGTTTTACAGTCTAGAGCGCAAGAGAAGTATCCATTAGTCACCCAAAGTCATGGAAAATGACAATGGTGTTAAATCTATGAATACTAATACATATTATAAGCTGTGAGCATTTATAATAAGGAGGTGGAGCCTAGAAAAACTGTTGATGGAGTGTCTTCCTAAAGATGGTGGTAATAAAACTGAGATTTGGATCCAGAACACAAAAGAAGAGACTTGTGTTGACCCGGAGGATACAGCGTGGAGTGGAAAGGCCTTTGGTGGGAGGAGCACAACGCATGAGAAATGGCCTGAACTGACCCTTCTAAGGTTGACTGGAGATAAGGGTGCAGAGAAAGGGAGAGGACAGCCGGGAGCAGACATCACATGGAGGAGGCTGAGGACTGACATGAGCATGGTGTGGGAAAGATGGAGTTGTGAAGGCCGACAAGGAAAAGAATGTACCTGTGTTGTGAATACTGTCTGCAATATACAATTTCAAATGAACTTTCCTTTCTGAGAGCAACTGAGGAAGACTCCTATGGGACATTATCCACTGCCCGAATCATGGTCTTGTGAAGACAAGGCCACCTATATCTTCCACTGAACTTTGTGTGCAGAGGAAGGTGGCTGTGGGGTGACTTCTGGTGCAAGAGGGCACAGAGGTCTGGGAGAGGCTGTCTGACACCAAGGCCATGTATTTGGCTTTGAGAGAAAGGCACAGACCCTCAGGGATTTCTCTATAGTGAGTGCTGGGATGGATCAGCTGTATACCAGTTTCAGCGCCTATTAACACCTACACATGTAGTCATAGATGGCAGTCTCAGGCATCTCTGTGCCACTTCATGTCCTGCATTTCTTCTCTGGTATTTTGGGATCTGGTTGTCACAGCTTCTGTGAAGTCTATCATAGAAGGAAGTTGAGTGCCCAAGGAGGGACCCAATAATGTAGACCTGAGGTAAAGGCTTAGGCTAGGATGTGGTGAGCCAAGGAAAAGCCTTTAGGGGACTCGCCTGCCCCCAGGAGGCAAAAGGCCACACCACTGAGGAGTCTGGTGGTCACAGCAAGGTCACAGAAAAATGGGGAAATTGTGGGGAGGTTTTTAAGGTTGTGTTTTGGGAACATAAATCCTGGATGTCAGTAGAGTTAACTGATGATGCCACTGCCCCTGCCAGCCAGTGACTCTGCCCCCTGCCTGCTCTTCCTCCCTCTACCTGCTACAACCTTCAACCTACAGTCTAGTCGTAAACCTTCACCCATGTGTTCTCTGCTCCTGGCTGCCTTTCTTCTATAAGACAACAGACTGACAAGGGTCATGATCATTTGCCCTCCACCTCCCTCGCCACCATCAGCTCAGGGTGTCCACTTTAGGGCTCTTTTTGACAGGTTATTGCTTCTTCACTGAACATATATGCTTCCCTCCCATTCCTAGGTCTCTATCTTGTTTCTCACATGAGATCTATTTCAGGTGCATTTATTCTTAGTGGTGAAAATCCAAACTTAAATTTTAGTAGAATAAATTGAGAAAAATATGTTTAGCCATTTTATGAGACAGCAGTTTTTGTCTACACACAAACAAAATTGTTTATCATTTTGTTGCATTAAATTAAACTGTTGTGCATCAAAAAACACCATAAAAATGAAAATGTAAGCTGCAGACGGGGGACAGACATGGGGAATGCATATAAATGAATTTTTTTAAATGTGAAATTTAAGCTTCCTCAAAGTTGCTGATGAAGAGGCCTCAGTAGTGACTCCTTAAGACATCTGAGCCTCTACTATGGCCCTGGTGGTCATGAGGGCAGTGTGAGGGCCCTGACTTACTGACTAGGAAACAGAAGGTAATGATGGAGCAGAGGGATAGGTGGAAAATGTATAGACTAGTTTGTTTCCTACTTCTGATCCTTACAAGCAGGGGACACTGGGGAAAATGACTCAATGTCCCTGAGCCTCCCATCTGTAAAGGAAGAATAAGAATGTTTGATGTGCATGACTGTTGAAAAGCTTTAAGCTACATAACAAATACAAAGAATCAAGCACACATCTGGGACTCCGCAGTCACTCTTGTTCTGAAGTTACCCAGGAAGTGATAAGCTGCAAGAGGATGCAGCAGAGAAGCGGGCGCACTCAGGATACAGGAAACCTGGACGCTGTTAGTTGGGAGAGCTCTGCACTCAGTAGGACAGAAGACATGCCTTCCAAACAACTAAAAGCTTCCCTTGAAGGAGTGAAACCTGGGTGGGGCCTGTAGCTCTCAAGTCAAAGCTAAGGCAGGAAGTTTACATACAGAATGTCAGTGACTCTACCAGGCTGTGCCAAGCTGCTGGCGCAGAGATACAGGGCTGAGTCCCCCAGCAACAAGGCGCTCACATTCAGCTCAGAGCTATCGTTAGGGAACTGGTGACCTGAGAATCGATCAGGGAAGTTGCCTCTTCCTCTCTCTTCCTTCTCATAATACTCAAAGATAAACTGGGGCCCTGACCCAGGGCCTGTTGGTACCAGGACACACTGCTGTGCCCAGAGATAGGAGAGCATCTCAGAGTCACTTGCTGTCCTCTTGTTTTAATCAGGTGTGTGGGACTTTGGGTGACTCCAGTGTCCACTGGGCCTGTGGGAAAAGTAGACGGAGGATGAGCCAGGAGACAGCCTGGAGGCCCTCCCCAAGGTAAAGTGGAGGACACAGGGGTGGGAAAGCTGAGAATGGGGCTGCTGTCCTGTGCACAGGACTCACCTGCTCCCAGGAGATAAAGCAGCGCCCAGCAGAGGAGCCCGGGGCCCATGGCACAGTGGGGCAGGCAGCACTGCACCTGATGCAGAGCTTGGTCCTCCTGGGGAAGAGCTGAGTGAGTTCTGGGCCTTAATTTTCCTGATGGGAGGGGCATCCTGTGATGTCACTGTCCTGTGTCCTCCCCACACAGGCTTCCTTAGGTCTAGTGCTACACAGACCCTGGACTCTACCTGTCCTGCAGAACTGGAGGGATGGGTGAAGGCAGAAGCTTCTGTGGTGACACAGTTGCTCCTCTGTCTACACTGCCCCAGCTCACAGGCTGCCCCATTGCCCTCTCACCCTCCTCCACCTAGTACTGCAGTGCTCCATGCTGGAGCTCACACACCTGCCCATTAGCGAAGGGTGAGGAGCCTGTGATTAAACCTCAGGTTCCAGCTCTTCCTGACTGTCCTCACATCATCTCTCTGATGCTAGATTCACACCAATGTTTCTTATCATATTTTCCTGTCCCAGGCAACATTCCCAGCCCCTTTCCTGAGTGGCCAGCGGTGCAGAGTCCCCAAGATTTAGTCCATCTGATCAGATGCAAAGCAGACCTGGGTTGTCTGTAAATTATCAAGAGTACAGATTCCCCAGAAATAATTCTGGGGCCTCATCAGCTCACAGCACAGACCTACCCAGCTTTGGACTCAGCATCCTCAAGGCCATCCTATATGTAGTGCTCTGGACAGTTTATGTTATTACCTCCAGATCCACCGTGCCTTCAGAAGCTGACCCCAGTGTATCGTGTTAACTGGCTCCTCTTTTCTCTAACTCCAGAGTGAGTTCGGCTTATGGGAGACAGGACAGCAGAGGGAGGTAGTGTTGCCATGTGTGCTGCTTTGCAAAATCTATTCCCTTGGCTCCTTTCTAACTGGGTTAAAATTCCTGGTGCCTGAAAGTAGTCACACAGTAGCCTGAATGCTTAGCCGCTTAGATATTTCTTGCAGCAGATATCCTAGCTAATGGCTCATAATTATTTTATTCCATAAAGTCCTAGAACAGGACACAATTTTGCCAAGGTTTTTGCTACTTACAACAAGGATAACATTTACTTCAATTTCTGATACTTTGTTCCTCATTTCCCCCTGAGCCTTCACCAGAATTATCCTTAATGCTCTGGTTCAGCAATCAAGTCTTTTCTAGTCTGCTTCTCCAAATTCTTCCAACCTCTATCCATTACCCACTTGCCATTAACCAAAGCTGCTTCTACAATTTCAGGTACTTGTTATAGCAACAGCCTCACTCTCAGCACCATGTTTTCTTTCAATCTCTTTCCTACTGCTATAGAGAAATACCACAGACTGGGTAATTTATAAGGACAAGAGATTTATTTGGCTTATAGATCTGGAGACTGGGAATTCCAAGATCAAAGGGTCATAACTGATGAGGGCCTCCTGCTGTTATCCAAGGCAGAAGGAAGGGGAAGCAAGCACCGAAGTCAGAGGAAATGACTGAATTCATCCTTTTTATCAGAAGACCATTCCCAAGACCACGAATTCGCTCCCACAGTAAGGGCACTGATCTCTTTCTGAGGGCAGATCCCTCATGACCTTGTCATAACTGTCCCACCTCCCAATACCATTACATTGACAAATTTCAACATGAGCTTTTGTGGGGACAGGCAAGCATTGCACACACATCTACACTGTGAGTCAGTATTTCCACTCTTAATCTACACCTAAAAGAAAATTTTAAAAAAAGAATGCGTATATCCACAAGAAAGAATTCCACAAGAATATTCACAACAACTTTATTCGTAATAGTTGAAGACGGGAGTAACATGGATATCCATCAACAGGAGCATGGATCAACAAGTTGTTGTATTTTTATGCCATGGAAAATTAGTCATAAGAAAAAATGACCTACTGATACAACAATATGAATACACTTCAGAAATACTAACTTTGGAGGAAAATAACTCAATAAAAATGTTATATGATTCCATTTATATGGAGTTTAGGAATAGACCAAGCTAGTCAATGGTGATAAAAATACGAAAAGTTTTGGCCAGGTGCTGTGGCTCATGCCTGTAATCCCAGAACTTTGGGAGGCTGAGGCAGGTGGATCATGAGGTCTGGAGATTGAGACCATCCTGGCTAACACGGTGAAACCCCGTCTCTACTAAAAATACAAAAATTAGCTGGGCGTGGTGGCGGACGCCTGTAGTCCCAGCTACTCTGGAGGCTGAGGCAGGAGAATGGCATGAACCTGGGAGGCAGAGCTTGCAGTGAGCTGAGATCACACCACTGCACTCCAGCCTGGGTGACAGACTGAGACTCTGTCTCAAAATAAATAAATAAATAAATAAGGTAAATTTTTATCTCTGGGAGAGAAATTGATTGGAAAGGAGCATGACCTCCCTTTCCTGCATGACGGAATTTATTTTATAATCATTTCAGTTGCTGTGCACTGGCACATGCTTTTGTCAAAATGTACCAGGATGTCCTTGTATTAATATTTCTGTTTTACTCTCTATTAATTATACCTTAAATAAAATTATTACTAAAAAGTAAACAGCTAAATTGCATAAAATATGGGAGTCATTTACAAATGTATGCTTGTATTCTGTACAGCCCAATTTAAAAATGAATCACACAAAAACAAGAAAAGACAGGAACACACATACCTGTGTAAATTATGGAGAATATGAGAAGTGCTCGTTGACTGAAGTGGCAACACTGAAATTTGGCATCAAAATAAGCTCAACTGATGCGTGGGCTGAAAAACAACTGGGGATCAATATCAAGGAAAGTTATAGACAAACAAAAGCGTTTTACAATATCTTTATATGCTATTGAAATCATTCTGAGAACCATGAGCTGCTATACATTTCATAACTTGGGAAACTGGGCATTCATCACTCTCACAACTGAGACTTCCCTTTCATTTTGGCTTTCAATAGATGGGCCAGTTGGTGAACTGATTTTTTTTTTGCCAAGCAAGAGGCCTGTTCCCTGCTTTGTGAGTGGGGTCCTGGGTGACCTGGGCCTCCCTCTTTGGCGGCCTCACACAGGGGAGTTGGGCACAACACAGACATGTGGGGATCCCTGCACGTGGGGTTTGCACTCCCTGTAAAGTCTAGCTATGGACCTCACAGTCCCGCAGTTAATGGATCCCAGCTAAAGAAACCTTGCCTCTAGGTGTCCGCTTTACCTGTTAGTGCCAAGGAGGGATACAGGCTGGAGAAAAATAAAATGTTTGCTCAGTATTATTCTGTACTATATTACAAGAAAATCAGTTGAGGAGTTCATGGATTTTCATCCAAGCCAAAGTCAAGATAATAGCTGAATTCATTCCTTAATCTACACTGAGAGGACTCAAACACTGTTCTATGCCCACAAATACTTACTAGAGACTTAATTTATAGTCTCTTTGTGATAATTTTGCTAGTAGATTATCTTCACGTCTAACAGCACGGTTTGGTGCATCTACTAACGGTTTGGTGCATCTACTAACATTGCCTTTCAGTAGTTTGTTTACTTAGGTGTTTTAGAACTTGTTCTCAATATTTTTTTTTCTGCAGAGAACACGTGCCTGGTGTCCAGTGGAATCTCAGCCAAGGTGATGTTATCAGTATGACTTATAAACTCGCAGAATCCCAGATCACTCAAGCAGGTTAAAGCTGTTGCCTGGCCAGACCTGCAGGGAAGATAAGGTGCAGCAGAGACGCACTGGGCTCAGGGTACAGCCCACCCTCGCTTTTCCCTATTCTGCTGAGGCAGTTGCTCCTCTGCACCTGCATCAAGGCTACCAGGCCAAAATTCCTCAACTGTAGATCTCATTAAAGATTAGAGGGACTTCCCCAGTCTTGCATAGCTGTAGGTAGCCTAGCCTAGCAATAACTGAAAACTGCTGCAACATCTGCATAACATGGGATCCAAGCCCTAATTTTTCTTTTCTTTTTTTTTTTTTTTTTGAGACAGAGTCTCGCTCTGTCGCCCGGGCTGGAGTGCAGTGGCCGGATCTCAGCTCACTGCAAGCTCCGCCTCCCGGGTTTACGCCATTCTCCTGCCTCAGCCTCCCGAATAGCTGGGACTACAGGCGCCCGCCACCTCGCCCGGCTAGTTTTTTGTATTTTTTTTAGTAGAGACGGGGTTTCACCGTGTTAGCCAGGATGGTCTCGATCTCCTGACCTCGTGATCCGCCCGCCTCGGCCTCCCAGAGTGCTGGGATTACAGGCTTGAGCCACCGCGCCAGGCCCCAAGCCCTAATTTTTCTTAACCCTTTCCCTCTTAAGCGCTCTCCCGGGCTCCCCAGGGCCCTTTAGATCCCAGTGGACCACAGTGCCATCTTGTGGCCAGTAAGTGAAGTTTCATCATTATTTCCTCTCAATGGCCCAAGGAATGCTGGGAAGTGTCTGCAGAGTGAGCTGGGAGAATATTCCAGAAGTTCCATCCAGCAGGTTTTATGAGCGGCTTCCCTAAACCCTAATTCCAACATTAGTTCTAACCCAGACTATTGTTTTGAGTTACCAAGCTTAATATCTCACCTCATTCTGAATAACACTTATATAGCTCCAGTTATAGACTTTTTCTCCCTTAATACTACCATCTAAAGAAAGAGGAATGAAAGGAAATAATATTTGGCTTAAAATAGGAAGAAAACACAGACGTTGAAGTATAAAGAGATTATTTCATCTGAATCACTAAAAATAAACAAAAATGTCCTCCAAAAATGACAATGTTACCCCAAAAGCATAGATCACCAAAAGGTGAAGTCAAATGTTTCTTAATAAAAAGTAAAATTGAATTATATAAAAAGAGACTTCCTACAAGGCAATAAGCAATGGTGGCAGGAGCAGTACCTAATGCAGAAAATAAAGATGGATATAACCAAGATTAGCAAAGGGGTTGCTACAGGAACTGATCAGCTTGTACAATGAGCATCCACTAATCTGAGCAAAAAAACAAGGAAAAGATGATTCTGGCCGAGGCAGAGGAGCAGTGGGAGACAAGGACATGCTCGTGCAAAATAGTGTAATAAGGAAGCAAATCAGCCAGGGGACTGTGGATTACATGACTTTGCTTTCTCCTGTCTCCTGTGACAGCTGAACTGGGCCATTTTCCTTTCCAAGGCTTTGCTGCTGCACCCTGAGTTAGATGCCCCTGGGATTTGCTCCTCCTCAGCTTCCCATGGGTGAACTCCCTCTCCCTCCTTGTTCAGCACGGTCTGAAGGAGAGGTCATCTCTCCCTCCCCTTCAATCCCACAGTATTAGGGATTGGCACAGACTTCTCAATTGGCATCAACCTCTCTCATGGCAAGCTCACATGCCTCCTAACTGAGCCTTTTCATTTCCACTAGACTGAAAGTTAGATGTGGGCAATGAAACGTAACACCTTTATCATAGGATGCAGAAGTGACTGCCTTCAAAATTCTTGCTGGTTTTTTCACTGCCTTGGGTTATAGGTGAACAGGAAAAAAATGCACAATTTCTTAACGTGACTTAACCACAAAAATCTTTCCAAGTGCCAAAAACAATATAACTACCAAGGGATTGCTCTCCTCATTGGTGAGATGGCAAAATAAAACAACAAAGAAAATTTTGTCAAATATTTTAAAGGAGACCCAGAATTCCAGTCCCTCTTATACAAACATTATTTTACGGTCTCCTTCTAACTAAGAGACAGGCAGAGCCATTCCTGTGCCCTGCACCTGGCAGGAAAGCCCTGCTGGAGTCTGTGGGGAGCTGGCGAGGATGAACCTTGGTGACTCTGCCCCCAGAGCAGGGATTCTCAGGGAGCTCTGGACAACTTCCAGGGACTGAGACGGAGAGTGGCCATACTTAGTCTTCCAGAGGAGAATAGTTATGTTGTGATCCTTCTGATCTCTCAGCCTAAAGTAAAAGCAGAGTCATTCCTAACTGGTGTGGACCTGCTTAGTTTCCAAAGCAAAATAGTCCTTATTATAATGCCTCTCATTGCCACAGAAGAATAGCGGGGCTGTACGTGGTTCATAACCTAGAGTTGCTACTTGGCCTTCTCTGTTCCCAATGACTCCAGCATCTGAATATTCCATGTGAGGAAAGATAATTTGTGAATAATGAACTGGTTCAGTGATACCATTAATTACATTAAAAATACATGCCATGTTCCAGACTGGCATGCTTGTAGGAAACACAGAGCTAAAGAGCAAGAGAATTTGGGAGTTGAATAGAAATAGGAAAAATTGTGGAGCACTTAGATGATGGCTTCTAAGAACAAGAGTAGAGGGGAGGTGAATTCAGTGCCCTTTTGGCCCCACAAGACATGGCATAACAGGGACATCAGAAAATACTCCAGTGATGGGCTGCTAAACTGGGTGTCTGTGAAGGTGGGGGCATGGCTGGTAGCATTTCCTAATTTTGGTTGTCCCAGCATCCCCACCATTGCAGACTTCAATCTCCCAGCATGGCTTCACTGAATAGGGAGCTGTGACAGTTATGCCTATTTGGTTCTTCTGAGTCATACAAGTTGACTCCAGCACATCCCTAGACTCAAGAGCAAAGCTTTCAAAGTTCTTCAATGCTTCCTACTCAACACACTAAAAATGAGGCCACAGCAACTATAGCACACCTGATTATTTTCATGATAGGATCAGAGTGTGTGATCCTGGGTCTTCGAATGGACAAAGGGATGTTTGTGCAGAGAAATGGTCTCTGAGTCCTCTGAAGCAGCCAAGATCACAGAGCAAAGAATTGTGCTGGTTGGTTGGCAGCGGCTTGCCTTTTACTTGAAGTAATTGCAATGAAATGTTTCTCCTACTTACCTTAAGACAACAGAATGATTCCTTTAGAGTAGAAACCCTATTCCTTCCTATTTGTTCATTAGTAACGTCTGCTCCTTGCTCCTCTTGCATATTCATTCTCAGTATAAATTGGAAGCCCTGCTTGCTTTTGTAACATGTTCTTGCAGCACCGTTTAGAACTGTGGACGGTGTTCTGTTCGGCCTTAGTGTCAGAGCTTGTCCACTGTTAGGACCAGGTGTCTCAGGAGTCACATGGAGGAAGGTGGCAGCAGTTAGAGAAAAGGTCTAGGAAGACAGGGAATTCCAATCTGTGCCCTGGCCTTACTCAGTCCCAGAAGAGACAGGGCACCTGAGCAAGGAGGGATTTCATGATGGCACAATAAAGATGGGTCCAGAGAAACTCCCTCCCGGAGACCATCATTCTTTGGGGAAAGAAATTTGGTGTCTGTACCACCACAATTTCTGGTCAGTGAATTTGGAAGGACTACGATGCCCTACCTAGATATGAAAGTCTCAGGGCCCCTCTTTCATGGCTGCATCTGGGACACTGAGTCCCACACTTGGAGAAGTGGTCTGATGTCGAGGACTCTCAGGAATCCATGATCCGTAATCACATCAGCTCTGACCAGTGCATTCGATTTCATAGATACAAACTGCAGCATCACCCACAGACAGGTGGAAGATTCTATGGCAATATAATCATTGTACTTCTATTTATAACAAGTGCTATATAACAATTTATAATATGATAAATAAAATAAAAAGGAATAGGATCAATATTATAAATAAAACACTTATTGAGTTAAAGACCTCAGGAAAATTATTTCAAATCAAGTGAGTTGGACAGCAGTGAAAATACTCAGAGTCTAGAAACTAGATTTCCTGAGCGAGTCAAGGTGAACCAGCAGCAGTGGTGAATGCATGCTTCTGTCTATCAGGACAGCAGCAATGGCAAATGGAAACAAAATAAAGGATACAGGTGGCTTAAAGTAGGCAGAAGAAATGAAGTCATATTGTTATCATGATTGTATTTATCAAGTAAGGATCACAAAAGTTGCAAAGACCTTTACTTCAAATAGGAAGAGATGTTTGATATTTTGTTGCAGAAACTTCCAAGGTGACAGGGATAGAAGAGGCTTCAGAAGAAAGATGTTCCTGGGGATGTAGCCTTAGACCTTCCAAATGCCAGATGTCCCAACATATGAAGAAGAGGCATGTTTTCTGCCCTTGTCAACCTCATGTATGTGGGTAACACAGCAGCCTCCAATACCTTTAGAAGGTGTACGTCTGCCCTGAAGGCCAAGGCTAAGACACCCACTGTTTGCTTGAAGAAGTGAGCTGGCTCCAAGGACTCCTAGAGTGCAGTGGGCCGTGATTGTTTTCACCACCTACATTTGCGGTCACTGTGTTTCAGAAATGAATCTGTGGTCTCTTTCTACCCAAAGGACAGCCGATGTCCAAATCTACTTCTTTCCCATGAAAAGTAAGGAAGAAAGAGAGGCCTCTGCTAAGGGTCTCTAGTAGCTGCAAGGAGAGAGAAGGACGAGGTTTGTGAACAGGAAGGAGGTGACTGTGCCACGCTGTGGCTAAGCTGCTGGCACAGAGATACACGGCCGAGTCCCCCTGCTCTGTGCGCTGGATCTTCAGAGTAGAGACGGATCCCTCAGGCCTCTCTGCAGAGAACCGATCATTGGGCAGCCCTGATTTGTCTGGTTGAGCATCATTCTGGAAGTAAGTCAGAAACGCTGGGCCCTGCCCCGGGGCCTGTTGGTACCAGTAAAGGTACTCGTGACCCGAAATTGGATCACACCTGAGAGTTACATCCTGTCCCCTCTTTGTGACTCTGTATCTTGGGAACTGTGAGACTCCAGCACCTGTGTGATCTGTGGAAGTAGAATTTGGCAACAGAATAAGGAAAACATTTGTAGTCATCACACACACACACACACACACACACACACACACACACACACATGCCTACACACAGAAAATAAATGAAACTACTTGGTGTTCTGAGGACTCACCTGTCCCTAGGAAACCCAGGACCACCCAGCAGAGGAGCCTGGTGCCCATGGCAGGGTCAGGCCAGGACGGGAGCGTTACCAGATCAGTGTCACTGTGAGCAGGAGCAGAGGATGACGGAGGTCCTTGTCCCAACAGGGCAGTTCCCACAGTGACATCACTTCCTCTCTCAATCCCCAGGACATCAGGGTCACAGCATTTATATTAAAACACACTTGGGTGAGGCTTCAAATATTTATAAACTCCATTTTAACATCAATGCATGGCTCATCGCTTTGGCCTCCAGAGCTGTCTGGACCCAGAGGCCTCACACTGCATCTCTGAGTTCATCTTCTCATCCCACAGCTGCTCTTCTGTCTGCTGGGCATGTCCTGTAGGATGCACCAACAGCATCCCCTAACATAGGGCACAAAGGGGTGAGCTCATTGTCTTTCCTGCAAGTCAAGGTCTCCTGTGCCATCCACATTCATGACCCAGCCTCCCTCATTCCTCCAGTCACACGTGCCCAACGGGACTGTTCCATCGCATGGGTTCCCTCAAGAACTGCCCTCATGCCTTTCTTCTGGGATCACTTCCCACCTTTGTTAACTGTAATTCAGAAAAGGTACCTTGATAGAAACTCACAGCGGTCTTTTTTCATATTCCACTTAAATAAGTATTTTCAATCAATGTTACCTTAAAGGAAGGAGAATCACAATTGAGCTAATTGTTATTTTTAACCACTATCTTGACTTACCCTTGTTCTCCATCTATTCTTATGGGAGGTATTTCTCTTTTCTTTCTGATTGCTTTCACAGTCTTCCCTTTGTATCTCAGGTTCTACAATTTCCCTATGACTTGACTATTTGTCTTACTTGAGATTCATTTTGATTCTGGAAACTCTGAATTTGGGTCCTTAAACACCTCTAAAGAATTGTCAGCTAACATCTCATAAATCTCACCTCATAACATCCCACCTATTTTATCTGTTTGGAACTGCAATCATATGCAATTCAAAATGGGAAATAATGAAAAATATGCATATTCTAATATATGGGAAATATCCATTTTTTTCTTCCCTGTTCTTATTGTCTTTCATATTTCACTTTTAATTTTCCATGCTGCATTCCAGATCACTCCTGCAGATCCATCTTTGACATCACTAAAAATCTCTTTAAGAAGAGCTGATCAACTGTTTGACTTTCCATTTTGTTTTCAGTGATTGTATGAGGCATTTCTAGATATATTATTTGACAATTTTTATGAAAGTTAACTTGATGGTTTCAGACATTCTCTTTTTTCTTGTTTCAGTTTCCCCTCGTGTTCATTTAAATATAGCTCTCCAAACTTTCATATCTTATAATGCCAAAATTTACAGTCTTCAGGTTTGCACTTCAAACATTTGTTGTTTGTGTTCATGTTTCCTCATGGCTATGTCCTAATATTCTTCTTACTGGGAATCTGTTTGTTTGATGGTCGTCTGTGGCATTCCAGAGAGGACCAGACTGAGAGTGAACAACACCAAGAGTCTGTCATGTTTACAGGCATCTCCAGGCTAACTCGCAAAGGTACGGGCCCAAGAACTGTCTGCTGCACTCCGGGCTGCCAAATACACCCACAACGTAGGTTGGTAGGGTCAGAAATGCTCTCTGGGAAGTCCCAAGTAAAGATTTAGAATAGAATTCAAATTTTCTGATTCTTTTTAGAAAAACTCTCTTCATAAATAAATCCCATTAAGCCATGTAGTCATCATGACATTTTCTTCCAAGGGATATTACATATATATATATATACACACACACACACACACACGCATCTCTGTGTGTGTATACATTTGTATGTATGTGTGTGTACATATATATACATACACACATATATACACATAGATCTTAAATATAAAAATGGCCAAACCTATGGGTATCCCTACTTCTTTCCTTTTTTTTCTGAAATCCAAAACTTCAAAAAATAACTTAGATATTGGAGATATTGGAATTATATTATATTTGCAGACTTCAGACTCTTTCTTTTTTTTTTTTTTTTTTTAGACAGAATCTTGTTATGTTGTCCAGGTTGGAGTGCACTGTTGTAATCTTGGTTCATGTTAACCTCCACCTCCCAGGTTCAAGCAATTCTCCTGGCTCAGCCTCCCAAGTAGCTGGGACTACAGGTGCCGCCACCACGCCTGGCTAATTTTTTTGTATTTTTAGTAGAGACAGGGTTTCACCATATTGGCCAGGTGGACCTTGTGATCAGCCTGCCTTGGCCTCCCAAAGTGCTGGGATTACAGGCATGAGCCACCACACCCGGCCTGACTTCACACTCTTTCAAATTTAAAAGCATAACTTATTTCAAACTGGAAATTCCCATACAAACTGACAAATAAGCTTGAAGAAGCAAACACTCTTATGCTTCCTCAATGGGAGAATACTAGTCTATAAACCCATAGAAAACCATCTCTGGCATAGTGTGACTTATTAACGCCCATCTATTCTGCGCCCAGGACACTGGCAACTTCAATGTGAAAAATACTAGGGCCTAAATTTCTAGCATCAAAGATTTGTTTTACCATTGTCCAATTTAAGACACTGATGGAAGAAAAGTACTCAGTTTACTGTTTAGGTCCAACTTATACAAAGTAAAATGAATATCCCTTACTCTGAAATCATATGTTCTTCTCTGAGTAAATTAAAAGGTGGCATAAATCGTCAATTAAGCCTACTGGGCTAGACTGGGCCAGGAGAAGACAGAGCTTTTTTCTGGAAAGGCTAAGTTTCCAAGGCTAGTCAATATGGTTCAGGAAGGAGGCTGTTACGCGAAGATTTTCTCTTGTTAGAAGATGCTGGGATGTGTGATATCCTGCGTACTTGGCTGATCTGGGAAGGGTAGTTAGGTGTGTAATATGAAGGACCAAATGTCATCAGCAGGATTGTCCTGTGAAAATGTCTTTCATCATCTGAGACATGTTTTGGGCTCTTTGGCCCTCTCTGCTCTGTCCTGTTTGGGCACCAGGTCTCTACATGGAGAGAAGGCATCTCTACTGAAACTAGGCCTCATAATTCCTAAGCCTCATAAAATTTAGAAAGCTTGGCCATCATGAAACTTAAACCCCAGATGGCCACGGATAGCCCCCCGATGTTCCCAGAACCCAAACAGAAAGACAATTCCGGGAAATAGCCTCATGGGGTCCCACCCTGATAGCCTCATGGGGTCCCACCCTGACTCAATGTCCCCGATGTTCCTGGAATCAGCAATTCCAGGAAAGAACCTCCTAAGGTCCCACCCCAACCAATCGGAACAAGATACCTTGCTCAGGCCATAGACAGACCCAATTACCACGCACCTAAAGCTTTGTTTGAATTTCGCGCCCTAAGCTGTGTTTGAACTTGTGTTTGCCTATATAAACAACCTGTAACAAGCACTCGGGGTCCCAGGGCCAACTTAGAGCTTGGGACCCTAGCGCGCTAGTAATAAATAACTCTCTGCTGTGAATCTCGTGTCGGTGATCCCTCGCGGCGACCCCTGCCCAGGAGGGAATCGACAGTTCGGTTCCAACATTTGGTGCATTGGCCGGGAAGTGGGGTCGTCTGAGGACCCCCGACCCATCCGGTGGAGACCCATCTGGCCCAGGCCACGGACTGCTGACTGAACGGACCTACCAGGTACTTTCGTTTTGTTCTGTCTGTCTTGCCGGCTAACTCTGAACTCTGGGGAGTACTCCTTCTGAATTAAGTGGGGAAGGGGGACAGACGTGTCCGGCACCTTCCCACTTACGCCCCGGGGGATGCCCTGGCGGTAGTCTGGGAGAAGGCTGACGACTCAGTCAGCCTCCTTAAATCTGTAGGCAGGTCGCCCCTGCCATCTGAATATTTTGTGATCTTGTGGCGCCACTCTCTGGCCGCGCGGCTTCTCCTTACTTGTCTGGTCTTTGTTTTTATTACTTTCGTTTTGTCCTTGTTATACGTGGACGAAATGGGACAAACATTGACGACTCCTTTGTCTCTGACCCTGACTCACTTCCCTGACGTCTGGGCTCGAGCCCACCACCTCTCTGTAGAAGTCCGTAAGGGACAATGGAAAACATTCTGCTCGTCCGAATGGCCAACGCTCCATGGGGAATGGCCCCGGGACGGAACATTTAACCTCTCAATTATCTTGCAGGTTAAAGCAAAAGTGATGGATCCTGGGCCACTCGGACACCCAGACCAGGTGGCCTACATAATTACTTGGGAGGATCTGGTCCGAAGTCCTCCCTCTTGGGTGAAACCCTTCCTCCATTCCCCTTCCCCATCCCAATCTACCCTCCTTGCCTTAGAAGCCCCGAAGAATCGGAATCCGGACCCGCATAAGCCAGTCCTCCCAGATGAACCCCAGAGGGATCTCCTCCTTCTTGACCCCCTGCCTCCTCCACCTCAAAACCCCCTTCTAAGTCCTCCACCTTACGCTTCACCCTTGCCCCCTGTCTTGTCCCCAGCTCTTTCCTCTACCGCCTCGGCCCCTACCCTTTCTCCAACTTCTCCCTCGGCCCCTCCCTCCACCCCGTCTCCTTCTCCAGCCCCGCCCAAACTCACCCCTCGGACGCCGCCACCGACACCTCCTCGTCTCCGCTTGCGGCGGACTGAGGACCCAGATGGCCCTTCCACTTGGCAATCCTCCCTTTTTCCCCTCTGTACCGTCAATCGCACGGTCCAGTACTGGCCCTTCTCTGCCTCTGACCTCTACAACTGGAAAACCCATAACCCTTCCTTTTCCCAAGACCCCCAGGCCCTAACCTCGTTGATAGAATCCATTCTCCTCACTCACCAGCCCACTTGGGATGATTGCCAGCAACTCTTGCAGGTCCTCCTAACCACTGAAGAAAGGCAGCGAGTCCTCCTGGAGGCCCGGAAAAATGTGCCAGGACCAGGAGGCCTCCCAACCCAACTTCCCAATGAAATAGATGAGGGATTTCCCCTCACCCGCCCGGACTAGGACTATGAAACGGCACCAGGTAGGGAGAGTCTCCGAATCTATCGCCAGGCTCTGTTGGCGGGTCTCAAAGGGGCAGGAAAGCGCCCCACAAATTTGGCCAAGGTAAGGACCATAACTCAGGAAAGGGACGAAAGCCCGGCAGCCTTCATGGAAAGGCTTCTGGAAGGGTTCCGAATGTATACCCCATTCGATCCAGAGGCCCTAGAACATAAGGCTACCGTAGCTATGGCATTCATAGACCAAGCTTCATTAGATATCAAAGGAAAACTCTAAAGGCTAGATGGGATCCAAACCTATGGATTACAGGAATTGGTTAAGGAGGCAGAAAAAGTGTATAATAAGAGAGAAACCCCTGAGGAAAGGGAAGCCAAGTTAGCGAAGGAACAGATAGAGCGAGAGGATCTTAGGGACCGAGTGAGGGATAAGCATTTAACAAAAATCCTGGCGGCAGTTGTGAGAGAGAAAGGACCAGGGAGAGAGGGAGAGAAGCGGAGGCGGCCAAAAGTGGAAAAAGACCAGTGTGCCTACTGCAAAGAACGGGGACATTGGATCAAAGATTGCCCCAAGCGTCCTAAAGACCAAAAGAAACCTGCCGCTGTCCTCACCCTAGGTGAAGATAGCGAATAGGGGTGTCAAGGCTCTGGAGCCCCCCCCGAGCCCCGGCTAACTCTCTCTGTAGGGGGGCACCCCACCACCTTCTTGGTGGACACAGGGGCCCAACATTCAGTTTTGACAAAGGCAGACGGGCCCGTGTCTTCCCGCACATCCTGGGTCCAGGGGGCAACAGGGGGAAAATTGCACAAGTGGACTAACCTCCGGACAGTTAATCTTGGACGAGGAATGGTGACACATTCCTTCTTGGTGGTACCTGAATGCCCATACCCCCTCCTAGGGCGAGATCTTCTGACCAAGCTCGGAGCCCAAATCCATTTCTCCGAGACAGGGGCCCAGGTATTAGATCGGGACGGTCAGCCCATCCAAATCTTAACTGTGTCTCTGCAAGATGAATATCGGCTTTTTGACGCTCCGGTCATCACTAGCCTCCCTGATGTTTGGTTGCAAGATTTTCCCCAAGCTTGGGCGGAAACGGGAGGACTCGGGCGGGCCAAGTATCAAGCCCCAATCATAATTGATTTAAAGCCCACGGCGGTGCCCGTGTCTATCAAGCAATATCCCATGAGCCGAGAGGCTCATATAGGAATTCGGCAGCACATTAACAAATTTCTAGAACTCGGAGTGTTGCGACCTTGTCGCTCGCCCTGGAACACTCCTCTTCTGCCAGTAAAAAAGCCTGGTACTCAGGATTACAGGCCTGTCCAAGACTTGAGAGAAATTAACAAAAGAACCATGGACATCCATCCCACGGTCCCCAATCCTTACAACTTACTCAGCACCTTAAAACCAGGCTATAACTGGTATACAGTATTAGATTTAAAAGATGCTTTCTTCTGTTTACCTCTGGCCCCCCAAAGCCAAGAACTCTTTGCCTTTGAGTGGAAGGATCCTGAGAAAGGAATTTCGGGCCAATTGACCTGGACCCAGCTTCCCCAAGGATTCAAGAACTCTCCCACTCTCTTCGATGAGGCTCTTCATCGAGACCTGACCAACTTCCGGACCCAAAATCCAGAAGTGACCCTACTCCAGTATGTGGATGACCTCCTCTTGGCTGCTCCTACCAAAGAAACCTGTATACAAGGTACCAGGCATCTACTCCAGGCACTGGGTGAAAAAGGATACCGGGCATCCGCCAAGAAGACACAGCTCTGTCAGACCAAGGTAACATATCTGGGGTATATCCTGAGTGAAGGAAAAAGGTGGCTCACCCCTGGGCGCATAGAGACAGTGGCTCGCCTTCCACCACCACGAAATCCCAGGGAGGTACGTGAATTCTTGGGAACTGCTGGGTTCTGTCGCTTGTGGATACCCGGTTTTGCTGAATTGGCCGCCCCCCTTTATGCACTCACCAAGGAGAGCACCCCTTTCACCTGGCGGGCAGAGCATCAATTGGCTTTTGAGGCACTAAAAAAGGCCCTCTTGTCTGCTCCAGCCCTTGGGTTAACAAAGCTGAAATAATTGCCTTATTGAAGGCCCTTTTTCTTCCTCAAGAAGTGGCTATAATTCACTGCCCTGGGCATCAGAAAGGACAGGATCCAGTCGCAGTAGGAAACAGACAGGCTGACCAAGTGGCCAGGCAAGCCGCCATGGCAGAAGTACTGAGCCTAGCCACAGAACCTGATGAAACCAGCCACATAACTATTGAACATACTTATACCCCAGAAGACCAGGAAGAAGCAAAAGCCATAGGGGCTATAGAAAACAAAGACACTAAAAACTGGGAAAAAGGAGGAAAAATAGTCCTTCCCCAAAAGGAGGCCCTGGCAATGATCCAGCAGATGCATGCCTGGACACACTTGAGTAATCGAAAGCTAAAATTACTGATTGAAAAAACTGACTTTCTAATCCCAAAGGCAAGTACCCTCGTAGAACAAGTGACATCTGCCTGTAAGGTCTGTCAGCAGGTAAATGCTGGGGCTACCCGAGTGCCAGAAGGGAAACGAACTCGTGGTAACCACCCAGGAGTCTATTAGGAAATAGACTTCACTGAAGTAAAACCTCACTATGCTGGATATAAGTACTTACTGGTGTTTGTAGATACCTTTTCAGGATGGGTAGAAGCCTACCCTACCCGGCAAGAAACGGCACACATAGTAGCCAAGAAAATTCTGGAAGAAATCTTTCCTAGATTCGGACTTCCCAAGGTAATTAGGTCAGATAACGGGCCGGCCTTCGTTTCTCAGGTAAGTCAGGGGCTCGCCAGGATATTGGGGATTAATTGGAAATTACATTGTGCCTATAGACCCCAGAGCTCAGGACAGGTAGAAAGAATGAATAGAACAATAAAAGAGACCCTTACTAAATTGACCTTAGAGACTGGTTTAAAAGATTGGAGACGCCTCCTATCCTTAGCTCTGTTAAGGGCCCGGAATACGCCTAACCGTTTTAGGCTCACTCCATATGAAATCCTCTACAGAGGACCTCCCCCTTTGTCAACCTTGCTTAACTCCTTCTCCCCCTCCGATCCTAAGACTGACCTACAGGCCCGGCTAAAAGGACTCCAAGCAGTATAGGCCCAAATCTGGGCCCCCTTGGCAGAACTGTACCAACCAGGACATCCACAGACCAGTCACCCCTTCCAGGTGGGAGACTCTGTCTACGTTAGACGGCACCGCACTCAAGGACTAGAGCCTCAATGGAAAGGACCCTACATTGTTCTCCTGACCACGCCCACAGCCATAAAGGTTGACGGAATCTCCACTTGGATCCACGCATCCCACGCCAAGGTCGCTCCAGGGATGCCCGGACCAACACCACCTGAGACATGGAGACTCCGACGCTCCGAGGACCCGCTCAAGATAAGACTCTCTCGTATCTAGCCCCTTGCTTATTACTAGCCCTCCTTCCCTGCGTCGCTGGCAGTAATAACCCCCACCGGCCATATAACCTGACCTGGCAGGTAACTGATTTTAGTACTCATGAGGTCTTAGGTAAAACCTCAAAAATTGCTCCTATGGGGACTTGGTTCCCTGACCTCTATTTCAACCTAGACAAAATAGCAAGGATAGATGACATGGAAGGGGGAGAATGGAGAAAACAGGCTAGAAGGGTGTCCGTAAGCTGGAACGGGTTTTATGCCTGTCCCGGATTCAGGACAGGAGAAATGAGAAAAACTTGTGGAGAAATAGATGCCCTGTTTTGTGCTAGTTGGTCCTGTATAACTACTAATGATGGAGAATGGAAATGGGCCACGAAACCCTGGTATATAACCATGTCCTTTGTCCAGCGCTGCACCAGAACCCGATATTCCAAAACTTGCAATCTGGTCCGCATCAAGTTTGAAGATGCAGCAAAATCTGATAACCGTTGGATATCCGGGTTAACATGGGGCCTATATTTATACCAAAAGCCACTGTATGGAATCCCTATCCAAATCAAATTAATAGTCAACCGTATCACAGCCCCTGTCGCAGTAGGACCAAACCAAGTTTTATCAGAAACAAGGAAGCCCCTGGTTCCTGCAGCGAGAGAGCCCCAACCAAGAGCTCCTAAAAGCACTTCCCCGCCCTTAATCTCCACCTCCTCTAAATACACACCCTCAGCCCAAAACGTCACCCGCGGGCCCCTTGACCTGGGAATAGGTGACAGGCTCCTAAATCTCATAAAGGGCTCCTATTTCGCTTTAAACCAGACAAAGCCAGAATTTACCTCCTCTTGCTGGCTATGTCTGGCAACAGGACCCCCTTACTATGAAGGCATCGCCTCCACTAATAATTTCACTAACTCCACCAATCCTACTGGATGCGCGTGGGAACAACAAAGAAAACTAACCCTGGCTGAGGTTTCTGGGTCGGGAACCTGCATAGGCCAAGTGCCCCCTAGTCATCAGCATCTTTGTAATGTAACCTTGACAGTACCCAGCTCCAATCACTATTTGGTCCCCTCCGAGACGGACTGGTGGGCTTGCAACACTGGGCTCACCCCCTGTGTATCCACAGCCGTTTTTAGCAGCGGCACCCACTATTGTGTATTGGTACAAGTTGTTCCCCGAGTATACTATCACTCTGGAGACTCCTTTGATCTCCAGTATGAGCAAAAAACTCATAGTAGACCAAAGAGAGAACCTATCTCCCTCACCCTCGCCGTCATGTTAGGAATTGGGGTAGCGGCTGGAGTTGGGACCGGGACAGCAGCCCTAGTGCATGGTAACCATCATCTGCAACAACTTAGAGTAGCCATAGATGAAGACCTTAGAGCCATAGAACAATCTATCACAAAACTTGAAGAGTCCTTGACTTCTCTGTCTGAAGTTGTATTACAAAACTGACGAGGACTAAAAATTGTCTTTCTGAAAGAGGGCAGGCTCTGTGCAGCCCTGAAAGAGCAATGTTGTTTTTATGCAGATCATTCAGGAGTAGTTAAAGATTCTATGGCAAAACTAAGAGAAAGATTAGACAAGAGAAAAAAAGAGAGAGAATCTCAGCAAAGTTGGTTTGAAAATTGGTACAACCGATCCCCTTGGTTTAGCACCCTAATCTCCACCATCTTAGGACCCCTCATCCTGCTCACGCTCATCTTGACTTTCGGGCCGTGCATACTTAACCGTTTACTCGCCCTTATTAAAATAGATTAAACATAGTACATGCTATGGTTCTGACCCAACAATACCAGACCCTCAGGACTGAAGAAGAGGCTCAAGATTGAGCCTCTAACACAAAAAGAGGAGGGAATGAAACTAGGCCTCATAATTCCTAAGCCTCATAAAATTTAGAAAGCTTGGCCATCATGAAACTTAAACCCCAGATGGCCACGGATAGCCCCCCGATGTTCCCAGAACCCAAACAGAAAGACAATTCCGGGAAATAGCCTCATGGGGTCCCACCCTGATAGCCTCATGGGGTCCCACCCTGACTCAATGTCCCCGATGTTCCTGGAATCAGCAATTCCAGGAAAGAACCTCCTAAGGTCCCGCCCCAACCAATCGGAACAAGATACCTTGCTCAGGCCATAGACAGACCCAATTACCACGCGCCTAAAGCTTTGTTTGAGTTTCGCGCCCTAAGCTGTGTTTGAACTTGTGTTTGCCTATATAAACAACCTGTAACAAGCACTCGGGGTCCCAGGGCCAACTTAGAGCTTGGGACCCTAGTGCGCTAGTAATAAATAACTCTCTGCTGTGAATCTCGTGTCGGTGATCCTTCGCAGTGACCCCTGCCCAGGAGGGAATCGACAGTTCGGTTCCAACACTACCACACAGTATTCTTTCCATCTTCACAGAAATGCAGGGCAATTTCTGCAGATCTGAGGATTTCACTTTGGGTTTGGCATCAAATCTTTGAGCTGCTCAGCTACAAATTCATGAAGCACATTTCTCATACTGCAGAGCTCAAAGGGAGACCAGAGCATGAAGGGGTGGCCTGCCCCTCCACACCTGTGGGTGTTTCTCGTTAGGTGGAAAGAGAGACTTGAGAAAAGAAATGAGACACAGAGACAAAGTATAGAGAAAGAAAAAATGGGCCCAGGGGACCGGCACTCAGCATACAGAGGACCCACACTGGCACCCAGTCTCTGAGTTCCCTCAGTATTTATTGATCATTATCTTTACCATCTTAGAAAAGGGAAGTGGCAGGATAATAGGATCATAGTAGAGAGAAGGTCAGCAGTAAGACATATGAATAAAGATCTCTGTGACATGAATACGTTTAAGAAAAGTGCTGTACCTTGATATGCATATGCAAGCATCTCCATAAACGTTTTTAGTGCATAAAGAGCAGCATTGCAGCTAGCACGTCCCACCTTCAGTCCTAAGGCGGTTTTCTCCCATCTCAGTAAATAGAACATACAATCGGGTTTTACACCAAGATGTTCCATTGCCCAGGGACGGGCAGGAGACAGATGCTTTTCTCTATCTCAACTGACAAATGAGCTTGAAGAAACAAAGGCTCTTATATTAATCCTCCTCAGCACAGACCCTTCACAGGTGTCAGGCTGGGGGACGATCAGGTCTTTCCCTTCCCATGAGGCCATGTTTCAGAGTGTCGCGTGGGGAGAAACCTTGGACAATACCTAGCTTTCCTAGGCAGAGGTCCCTGTGACCTTCCACAGTGTATGTGTCCCTGGGTACTTAAGAGAATGGTGATGACTTTTCACAAGCATACTGCCTTCAGGCACTTGTTTACCAAAGCACACCCTGCATAGCCCCAAATCCATTAAACCTTGAGTCACCACAGTACATGTCTCTTGCAAGGACAAGGTTGGGGGTAGGGTTACAGATTAACAGCATCTCAAATGCAGAACAAAATGGAATCTCTTATGTCTACTTCTTTCTATATAGACACAGTAACAGTCTGATCTCTCTTTCTTTTCCCCACAGGAGCACTTGCTTCACTTATAAAAGAAATGGGTCCAGGAAGGCAACAAGAGATGAGATTCCCTCCCGCTGTCTCCACAGGTCACTGCACTGTGTCCAGGGCTTTGATGTCCTTGCAACTCCATCAGGAGGGAAGCTCAGGAAAGAGATAGAAGGAGATCGAGCCTGAACGGAATGAGGCACATCCCCCATATATCTCCCAACTTCCTGAGCCCAGCACAAACACATTCCTCCATATTTCTCTCAAACTTCAGAAAAACACCACCTAGGAAATCCCCGATAAGGACACAGCGGGAACCAATAAAAAATGCTAAATGTGCTGTAACCGAGAGAATTACCTTGTTCCCCTGTAACTTTACATATCCTGTTTACATTGGGCTATAAAAAGCAAGCACTCGCATTGTTCGGGGCCCTCCTGTACGCTGTGGAATGGAGGGACCAAGTTCGAACTTGCAGTAAAGATCCTTGCCGCTTGGCTTTGACTCTGGACTCTGGTGGTCTTCTTTAGGGAACAAACGGTCTGGGCATAACAAGCCCTGCCTCTAAGTGGAGGGAGACTTTAGGCACAGGATTAAAGGAAAGTTAGTAGCCAGTGTCTGGAACATCTACATATAAATTGTGTCCACATTCACCTAGGCAGCGCAGGTGTCCCCCGGAGAGGAGTCCAGGGACTGTGGAAGGTTGAGACAGTTTGTGATCAGATGCCTCAGTCTGGGAGAATCCATCCTGTGGTGCATTGTATTAAGTCAATTTTGCAAAGGCAAGATAAGAAGGCCATTTCTCTAATCATTCTGGGTTACAGATGGTCAAAGATACATTAGGTAAAATTTGTTAGATAGATGTAATACAGTCACTATTACACTAGGCAGGTCATTGTGGTCAGACAGAGAGTCAGTGACCAGCAAATACAGAGGCATCCAACAGACCTAGGAAGTCCTATTCCTTCTGCACCCTGTGTCCAGTTCATCTTCCCAAATGGTGGACAACAGCAGCCAGGGAGCCCCCAGTGTTTGGCAGTGCACCTGCAGGGGTGGCCCCCATAAAGTGGGAACAGCTTCCCCAGAAGCAGGTTTCCGTGGCCTTTTCCTGTCCTCCCAGCTCAAGGTCCCACTGCATGGCCTGGCATGCTCTGATCCTCTCATGTCCCTGCATCTCCAGCCTGTCCTACCCAGAGCTCCACAAGCCCTGGCTACTGACTGGCTCTGTCACCTTCTGACTTCTCTCCTCCAGACCTTCTCTTCCTTAGCTCCTCCCACATATGCATACCATCTAATAAATCCATTACAGTGTCAAATTTGTAGTGGCTCTATTTTATTGATGCAAACCAAATGGAGATGTTCTTAACAGAAGTGGTTTCAAGGAACAACCTTTAACGATGGAATTCTAGAAGTGGATCTCTGATCTGTCTAGATTTGTTGTGGAGAAAGACCCTTAAGGAGAGCCCTGAGACCTGGAGGAGGTCAGGTGCTGCAGCCACAAGAGGAAGCCTTTTCCCAGGTGTGGCCCCTGTGATAGTGATTCCCCATCAATGTCCAAGACTGACCTGAGCCCAGCAATCAAAGGGGTGGGCTTTCTTGCACTTAATGCTAGATCTCTGCACAGAGCGAGGCTCATTCTGTCTGGACCACTTTGGGCCACTTGGGGTTCCAAGGTTCCTGGTGTAGAGAACTCTGCCCAGGGCATCCCTGAGTCTTGGGGAGCGGGAAGGAGGGCAGAGCCTCCCTGTCTTTATGTGCGGAGAGGAGACAGCCTTGTAGCGCTGTGGAGTAACTGCTGCCACAGAAGTACACAGATGTCTGGGAGGAAGCAGCCGACTCCAGCCTGAGTGGGAAATCCTCTGTGTTTGATCTAGAGACATTGTAGCCATTGGGGACTTCTCCTTTGTCAGTGATACCAGCAGCAGCTGAGTAATGAATCAGCCTCAGCCCCATGCCTGGGTCTTGTCGATACCAGGACATGCATTCATGGTTCATATCCTGGGCACACTGCAGTGTCATGCTCTGTCCTGTCTTCAGGACCTGGAATTTTGGGGTCTGATTGACAGCAGCATTCCCTGGACCTGCAGAGAACAAAACTGATGCTGCAGCCCCAATGGGAAGGCACTAGGCCTTTAAATCCATGCAAGAGGCCCTGCCCAGGACCCACCTGCCCACAGGAGAGAAAAGGCCGCACAGCACAGGAGCCTGATGCTCATGGCAGGTGCTACAGGACGGAGGGGTCTTCTGGGTCTGTGTGTTGATAAAAGGGGAACAGGGCTCTCAAGGCAGTCATTCTGAGACGTCATTCTCCCTGCCTGGGCCCTGGAGCCTTCCTGTCAGGAGAGGCCACGCCCATTCCCCAGTTGGTCAGATCCAAAATCAATGCACTAGTAAACAGCCGAGAATGAGAGGAACACATTTGTCTGAATTGAAATAAGTCTCCAAGATTTTCATGACCTTTTGTAAACCATTTGTATTTCAATGCAAATTTTATTTCTTCAATGATATAATTAATATTCTAGTGTTAGTTATCTACATAGTGAGTGGCTCTTCAATAATATAATTAACAATCTAGTGTTAGTTATCTACATAGTGCTGTAGTCTAGAGTCTTAGGGAAGCTCCTCATGTCTTCCTGCTGTTTTTGACTCCTGTGTCCCAAATACTCCTTCAAGTATCCTTTTCTAATTTGCTTAATTGACCATAATCCTGTTTAAATTCCTTTGTCTATATTGGTTTTCTCTGTTAGCAAGTTTCCAAATCCCAGGGGCAGGCTCATCAACATTGGAGGAGTCGTTTTGCTCTGTTTCTAGTCAATTCACTGACAGATGAGACTCCTGAGAAACCCAGCTGAGCACCTTCAGCTCCACCCAGGGCTCTTGCTTTCCATGTCTGGGGTGAGACCACGGCAGAGAGAACCACCTCATGCTGCTGACTGCCCACTGTGTGTGGATGATGGTGACCACACAGCACTGCCCATGACCTATGGGCACAAAGGTGGCCTGATGCGTGAGGGACTTGGGGAGAGAGGGTGGGCTTTAGGGGAAGGACGAATGCTCTGTTTGTATTTGAGATGTCATGTTTCACAGAAACATGTGCAGGATGCCTGCCGTTAATTTAGTAATAATTAAATTGAGTAATAAACAAAAAGGAACTCAAATAACATATCTCCTGTTTCCTCCAGGATTTCACAAGCTTTCCCTGGGGTTTTTCCTTGTCTGTTTTCTGAGCTCATCATCTTCTCCTAGACCCAGCCACACCCTTCCCCCAGGCCCCTGTGTCTACTGTACCAAGCAGCAGAGTTTGATTCCTTCTGGCTCCCCTCATTTCCATGGCTGCTTAATTACGGGTGGGGTGGGTTTAGGATGGCACAGGGCAAAACAACGTAAAGGGCATTATTCTTCTTAGCGCTCTGATTCACACTCAAGATTATATGCTTCCTGGTAGAGCCTCACAGTGAAGGGGTGGCCTGCCCCTCCACACCTGTGGGTGTTTCTCCTTAGGTGGAACGAGAGACTTGAGAAAAGAAATGAGACACAGAGACAAAGTATAGAGAAAGAAAAAGTGGGCCCAGGGGACCGGCGCTCAGCATACAGAGGGCCCAGGCTGGCACCGGTCTCTGAGTTCCCTCAGTATGTATTGATCATTATCTTTACCATCTTGGAAAAGGGAAGTGGCAGGATAATAGGATCATAGTAGGGAGAAGGTCAGCAGTAAGACATATGAATAAAGATCTCTGTGACATGAATAAGTTTAAGGAAAAGCGCTGTGCCTTGATATGCATATACAAACATCTCCATAAACCTCTTTAGTGCATAAAGAGCAGCATTGCTGCTAGCATGTCCCACCTTCAGCCCTAAGACAGTTTTCTCCCATCTCAGTAAATAGAACATACAATTGGGTTTTACACCAAGATGTTCCATTGCCCAGGGACGGGCAGGAGACAGATGCTTTTCTCTATCTCAACTGCCAAGAGGCCTTCTTTCCTCTTATACTAGTCCTCCTTAGCACAGACCCTTCACGGGTGTTAGACTGGGGGACAATTAGGTTTTCCCTTCCCACGAGGCCATATTTCAGACTATCACATGGGGGGAAACCTTGGACAATACCTAGCTTTCCTAGGCAGAGGTCCCTGAAACCTTCCACAGTGTATTTGTCCCTGGGTAATTGAGATTAAGAGAATGGTGATGACTTTTCACAAGCATACTGACTTCAGGCACTTGTTTAACAAAGCACACCCTGCACAGCCCAAAATCCTTTAAACCTTGGGTCACCACAGCATGTCTCTTGCAAGGACAGGGTTGGGGGTAGGGTGACAGAGTAACAGCATCTCAAATACAGAACAAAATGGAGTCTCTTACGTCTACTTCTTTCTATATAGACACAGTAACAGTCTGATCTCTCTTTCTTTTCCCCACACACAGTACTCATCGCATGTGGATCAACATTCCCCCATCCTCACCTCTCAGCTTGCCAACAAGTTACAGACTCTTAGAGTAGAAAAGGCCTTAGAAAAATCTTGTTTCCATTTCCAGGTGTGCTTTGTAAGGTGGAGTTGTTATTAATATTTAACACAGCTATTTGTCCTTCATTTCCAAAGCAATTACTCCCTCAGGTGTGCATCTGTGCTGAGACCTGAAAAACCATTAGGAGAAGGGGGAGGGTTGCATCACAGCTTCACGACTTAGAATTTGATATTACGTGTCCTTTGTCTTTGATATCCTGCGGCCACTCTGCTGTGTTCCCAACTGGCCCTCCCCACTGCCTATGCTTCCTTCTCTGCTGGTTCAAAGAAAATAAGATCCTCCTAATTTTAGAATGCAGGAACACTTACCAATTTCAGGCCCATGAGTGTCTCTCTTTGAACTCTGAGTTATTTATTAAACAAACTGTGACTGCATTGGCCGTGCCATTTTTTCCGTCATCACCAGACTTCACAAGGTAAAGGAGTCTTATAGATGTTTCCTTAACCTCAAAAATAAATTATCCCACCTTCCAACTACTTACTAAGCAAAACTGACTAAAATCCGATGGGATTCTAGTTAACATTGTTTTCCTCTACATTTCACATATAAGAAGTGACCACTTAGATGCTTTTCTCCCTCCCTCTGAAACTAGGCCTCATAAAACTTAGAAACTAGGCCTCATATAGAAAAAAATTAACACCAGGTGGCTCTGGATAGGGTTCCACCCTGCCTCGATAGGGTCCCACCCTAATAGGGTCCCACCCTGCCAATTCCGGGAAACAACCTCATAGGGTCCCACCCTGCCAATTCCGGGGGTCCCACCCTGCCTCGAAGTTCCCGGAAACAACAACTCCAGAAAAAAAAACCTCATAAGGTCCTGCTCTAACCAATTAGCATAAGACACCTTGCTCAGGCCATAGACAGACCCAATTACCACGCACCTAAAGCTTTGTTTGAATTTCGCGCCCTAAGCTGTGTTTGAACTTGTATTTGCCTATATAAACAGCCTGTAACAAGCAGTCGGGGTCCCAGGGCCAACTTAGAGCTTGGGACCTTAGCGCGCTAGTAATAAATAACTCTCTGCTATGAATCTCGTGTTGGTGATCCTTTGCGGCGACCCCTGCCCAGGAGGGAATCGACAGTTCAGTTCCAACATTTGGTGCATTGGCCGGGAAGTGGGGTCGTCCGAGGACCCCCGACCCATCCGGCGGAGACCCATCTGGCCCGGGCCACGGACTGCTGACTGAACGGACCTACCAGGTACTTTCGTTTTGTTCTGTCTGTCTTGCCGGCTAACTCTGAACTCTGGGGAGTACTCCTTCTGAATTAAGTGGGGAAGGGGGACAGACGTGTCCGGCACCTTCCCACTTTCGCCCTGGGGGACGCCCTGGCGGTAGTCTGGGAGAAGGCTAATGACTCGGTCAGCCTCCTCAAATCTGTAGGCAGGTCGCCCCTGCCGTCTGAATATTTTGTAATCTTGTGGCGCTACTCTCTGGCCGCGCAGCTTCTCCTTACTTGTCTGGTCTTTGTTTTTGTTACTTTTGTTTTGTCCTTGTTATACGTGGATGAAATAAGACAGACGTTGACGACTCCTTTGTCTCTGACCCTGACTCACTTCCCTGATGTTCGGGCTCAAGCCCACAACCTCTCCATAAAAGTCCGTAAAGGACAATGGCAAAAATTCTGCTCGTCCAAGTGGCCTACCCTCCATGTTGGGTGGCCCCGGGACGGAACATTTGACCTCCCAATTATCTTACAGGTTAAAGCAACAGTGATGGATCCTGGGCCACTCGGACACCCGGACCAGGTGGCCTACATAATTATTTAGGAGGATCTGGTCCGAAATCCTCCCTCTTGGGTGAAACCCTTCCTCCATTCCCCTTCCCCATCCCAATCTACCCTCCTTGCCTTAGAAGCCCCAAAGAATCGGAATCCAGACCCGCATAAGCCAGTCCTCCCAGATGAACCCCAGAGGGACCTCCTCCTTCTCGACCCCCTGCCTCCTCCACCTCAAAACCCCCTTTGGGGACCTCCACCTTACGCTTCACCCTTGCCCCCTGTCTTGTCCCCAGCTCTTTCCTCTACCGCCTCGACCCCTACCCTTTCTCCAACTTCTCCCTCGGCCCCTCCCTCCACCCCGTCTCCTCCTCCAGCCCCGCCCAAACTCACCCCTCGGACGCCGACGCCGACACCTCCTCGTCTCCGCTTGCGGCGGACTGAGGACCCAGAAGGCCCTTCCACTTAGCAATCCTCCCTTTTTCCCCTCCGTACTGTCAGTCACACAGTCCAGTACTGGCCCTTCTCTGCCTCTGACCTCTATAACTGGAAGACCCATAACCCTTCCTTTTCCCAAGACTCTCAGGCCCTAACCTCGTTAATAGAATCCATTCTCCTCACCCACCAGCCCACCTAGGATAATTGCCAGCAACTCCTGCAGGTCCTCTTAACCACTGAAAAAGGCAGCGGGTCCTCTTGGAGGCCCGGAAAAATATGCCAAGACCAGGAGGCCTCCCAACCCAACTTCCCAATAAAATAGACGAGGGATTTCCCCTCACCCGCCCGGACTAGGACTATGAAACGGCACCAGGTAGGGAGAGTCTCCAAATCTATCGCCAGGCTCTGTTGGCGGGTCTCAAAGGGGCAGAAAAACGCCCCACAAATTTGGCCAAGATAAGAAAGAAACCCCTAAGGAAAGGGAAGCCAGGTTAGCGAAGGAACAGATAGAGCGAGAGGATCGTAAGAACCGAGTAAAGGATAAGCATTTAACAAAAATCCTGGCGGCAGTTGTGAGAAAGAAAGGACCAGGGAGAGAGGGAAAGAAGCGGAGGCGGCCAAAAGTAGAAAAAGACCAGTGTGCCTACTGCAAAGAACAGGGGACTCGCGGAGGCGTTAAGGACGAAAGAGGGCGCGGCCAACTCCCGGGGGGACGGCAGGCCGAGAGCGCAGCGCCCGGGCCTGGCGCCAAGCCTGAGCCCGCCAGACAGGAGGCGGCCCCGCCGCGGGCTCGGCTCCAGCCCCAGCCCCGCCAGCATGGCCGGCCGGACCGTACGGGCCGAGACCCGGAGCCGGGCCGAAGATAACATCAAGAAGGTAATGGCGACCATCGAGAAGGTCCGGAAATGGAAGAAGCAATGAGTGACTGTAGGCGACACTTCCCTTTGTATCTTCAAGTGAGTGCCAGTGGTGGACCCCCAGGAGGAGGAGCGAAGGCGGGCAGGTGGCGGGGCAAAGAGATCCCGTGGCCGGGAACGTCGGGGCAGGGGCGCCAGTCCCCGAGGGGGTGGCCCTCTCATCCTGCTGGATCTCAATGATGAGAACAGCAACCAGAGTTTCCATTCGGAAAGTTCCCTGCAAAAAGGCACAGAGCCCAGTCCTGAGGGCAGCCCCCAGCCCAGCCGCCCTGTGTCACCTGCCGGACCCCCAGAAGGGGTCCCTGAAGAGGCTCAGCCCCCACGGCTAGGCCAAGAGAAAAATCCCGGGGGCATAACTGCTGGCAGCACTGACGAACCCCCAATGCTGACCAAGGAGGCCCTGGCAATGATCCAGCAGATGCATGCCTGGACACACTTAAGTAATTGAAAGCTAAAATTACTGATTAAAAAAACTGACTTTCTAATCCCAAAGACAAGTACCCTCGTAGAACAAGTGACATCTGCCTGTAAGGTCTGTCAGCAGGTAAACGCTGGGGCTACCCGAGTGCCAGAAAGGAAACGAACTCGTGATAACCGCCCAGGAGTCTATTAGGAAATAGACTTCACTGAAGTAAAACCTCACTATGCTGGATATAAGTACTTACTGGTGTTTGTAGATACCTTTTCAGGATGGGTAGAAGCCTACCCCACCCGGCAAGAAACGGCACACATAGTAGCCAAGAAAATTTTGGAAGAAATCTTTCCTACATTCAGACTTCCCAAGGTAATTAGGTCAGATAACGGGCCGGCCTTCGTTTCTCAGGTAAGTCAGGGGCTCGCCAGGATATTGGGGATTAATTGGAAATTACATTGTGCCTATAGACCCCAGAGCTCAGGACAGGTAAAAAAAATAAATAGAACAATAAAAGAGACCCTTACTAAATTAACCTTAGAGACTGGTTTAAAAGATTGGAGACGCCTCCTATCCTTAGCTCTGTTAAGGGCCCGGAATACACCTAACCGTTTTAGGCTCACTCCATATGAAATCCTCTATGGAGGACCTCCCCCTTTGTCAACCTTGCTTAACTCCTTCTCCCCCTCCGATCCTAAGACTGACCTACAGGCCCGGCTAAAAGGACTCCAAGCAGTACAGGCCCAAATCTGGGCCCCCTTGGCAGAACTGCACCAACCAGGACATCCACAGACCAGTCACCCCTTCCAGGTAGGAGACTCTGTCTACGTTAGACGGCATCGCACTCAAGGACTAGAGCCTCGTTGAAAAGGACCCTACATTGTTCTCCTGACCACACCCACAGCCATAAAGGTTGACGGAATCTCCACTTAGATCCACGCATCCCACGCCAAGGCTGCTCCAGAGACGTCCGGACCAACACCACTTAAGACATGGAAACTCCGACACTCCGCGGACCCGCCCAAGATAAGACTCTCTCGTATCTAACTCCTTGCTTATTGTTTGCCCTTCTTCCCCGCGCCGTCTCTAGTATAGTTTTTGACGCTAACCCCCCACCGGCCATTTAGCCTGACCTGACAGATAATTAATTTTAGTAATCAAGAGGTCTTAAATAAGACCTCCGAGAATACTCCTATAAAGACTTAGTTTCCAGACCTCTATTTCAACCTAAAAAAAAAAAAAAAAAAAGCAGGAAAGATAAAAGACACAGGCCCCCGGTTTACTGGTCCCACAGGAGTCCTATTAAGGACTCCTCAGGATAGACAAGAATAAAAAGGACAGGCTAGAAAAATGTCCATCAGCCGGAACAGGTTTTATGCCTGTCCCGGATGCAAGACAGAACCAATAAAAAAACTTGTAGAAATCTGACTCACTTATATTGCAAAAACTGGTCCTGTGTAACTACTAATAATAAAAAGTAAAAATAAGCCACAAAACCTTAGTATATAACTATGCCCTTTGTCCAGCCCTGTACCACAACCCGATATTCAGAAAATTGCAACCTGGTTCGCATCAAGTTTAAAGATGCGGCAAAATCTGATAACAGATAAATAACAACAAGATTAATATAAGGTCTCTATTTATACAAGCACTTCCCCGCCCTTAATCTCCCTCACCCTCGCCGACATATTAAAAATTAAGGTAGCGGCTAAAGTTAAGACCGGGACAGCAGCCCTAGTGCATAGTAACCATCATCTGCAATAACTTAAAGTAGCCATAGATAAAAACCTTAAAGCCATAGAACAATCTATCACAAAACTTAAAAAGTCCTTGACTTCTCTGTCTGAAATTATATTACAAAACTGACAAGGACTAGAAATTGTCTTTCTAAAAAAGGGCGGGCTCTGTGCAGCCCTAAAAGAGCAATGTTGTTTTTATGCAGATCATTCAAGAATAGTTAAAAATTCTATGGCAAAACTAAAAAAAGATTAGACAAGAAAAAAAAAAAGAAAAAAAAATCTCAACAAAGTTAGTTTAAAAATTAGTACAACCAATCCCCTTGGCTTAGCACCCTAATCTCCACCATCTTAGGACCCCTCATCCTGCTCACGCTCATCCTGACTTTCGGGCCATGCATACTCAACCACTAACTCACCCCTATTAAAAATAAATTAAACATAGTACATGCTATGGCTCTGACCCAACAATACCAGACCCTCAGGACTAAAAAAGAGGCTCAAGATTGAGCCTCTGACACAAAAAGAGGAGGGAATGAAACTAGGCCTCATAAAACTTAGAAACGAGGCCTCATATAGAAAAAAATTAACACCAGGTGGCTCTGGATAGGGTCCCACCCTGCCTCGATAGGGTCCCACCCTAATAGGGTCCCACCCTGCCAATTCTGGGAAACAACCTTATAGGGTCCCACCCTGCCAATTCCGGGGGTCCCACCCTGCCTCGAAGTTCCCGGAAACAACAACTCCAGAAAAAAAAACCTCATAAGGTCCTGCTCTAACCAATTAGCATAAGACACCTTGCTCAGGCCATAGACAGACCCAATTACCACGCGCCTAAAGCTTTGTTTGAATTTCGCGCCCTAAGCTGTGTTTGAACTTGTATTTGCCTATATAAACAGCCTGTAACAAGCAGTCGGGGTCCCAGGGCCAACTTAGAGCTTGGGACCCTAGCGCGCTAGTAATAAATAACTCTCTGCTATGAATCTCGTGTCGGTGATCCTTCGCGGCGACCCCTGCCCAGGAGGGAATCGACAGTTCGGTTCCAACACCTCATGTTAACAACAGCTCCTCATAGAGTTCCCTGGTCTAGTTTATTCACATCAGTGTCTCTGTTACATCTTGTGATGGGAATAATTTTCTCAAAGCTCAGATCTTCTGGTTCCAGGCCACTAACCACTCACCTGCTTTAGTATCTCCCCATTGCCAACACCATGAAGCATGTACCTGCAGTGCTGTAGGGTACACAGACCCTCCTACCCCTGGTGTCTTATCTGAAGACAACCCCAGATGGTTCTAGACTTCCCCTCCCTCGAACTCCCATCGATCAATCCCACACAGAAACAAGCAGACTGTCCTTTATCTGGCTCCATCATTTATTAGCTCTGAGACCATGGGCAAGGCATTCATTAACCTTCCTGGACTCTAGCCTCATGTAGACTCATCTATAAAACAAGACTAACATTCCTCTCAATGCTTTATGAGCATGAACTCAGATACTGTGTAGTCTCTGATAGGTTTGACAATTATCTACCCTTTTATCCCTCCCTGTCTCCTCAAGCAGGAGAAACTGATAAACTCTCAGACCTGCTAGGACTATGAGTGATGGAAAAGCTGGAATCATCAACTAAGTGCTGGAGTGAGGAGAACCTGGAAGCATAAGGTGCCATTCAGCCACTTTAGAAAAGATCTGGCAGAACTTAGGAATCAGGCAACAGAGCACAAGTGTACCTGTCTACCCTCATTATGCAATGTGAAGCAGCTAATAGGAGCAAGTTAGGTCTATATAAACCAATCTGGAACAATAAAGACCAAGTCTGTTAACAGAAAAGAGTATGCATGTGGCAGGTAAAGTGTACGGGTGAACCCATTTTCTGTAGGTGTACTTGGGTAGAAAGTTATGCATGAACACAGAAAAGAGGGGTAAAAGGAAGCAAACCAGAGTGTTAATATTCATTACCAATGGAAGGTGGGATTGGATTCGAGAGCATTATTGACATTTTCATTATATATATATTATTTAATTTGGTTATTAAAAAATCTTAACCACACGCAAGCTTTAAGTTAACACTTTTCATCAGGTATCAGAATTTGTAGCATCTAAAAGGGCAAAGTACAGAAAGCTTCTGTTAATAGAACTCCCTATAAAGGCTCTTTTTTTTTTTTTTTTTTTTAATAAACTGAGGATAAAGTGTGCTCCGTGAAAATGCACGAGGTCCTGGAGAACACAGCAAATCTCTGACTGCTGAGGAGGGTGAGCATCGAGGTCGATACATTTGATGGTGAGGTCAGTTCATGCTGATTATGAACTAATAAGGCTTCTACCTCTGAAAGCCTGATCACCATGGGGAAGTGGAGGATCTCACTCCTTGTTCTAGAACAGACTTTGAGTAGCCTCCTGATTGGAAAAGGAAGAGAAATGAGCACCCTCTAGTGCCTGCATTTCCAAACTCAGTGAGAGCTTGTTTCCGGTTATACATTCTTCAAACTTTAGAAATGCTCTTTGTTTCTGATCCAAGTAGCAGTATTATTACGATGTTGATTGTAATGATACTGCACAGTTATGAACAGTACACAGCTTTCTCAAATACAGATTTAGCGACTGGGTGGAAGAAAATGCTGTCCTTAGGGAAGATGTTCCGACTTTGGTATGTTTAAAGTTCAATTATTTAAAATAGTTAGTCTATTTTTGGTCTTTATTGCCTAAAGAGGTAAAACTGCATTCGTCTTTAAAGTATAGATTCAAATCATTTCGGCAAAACTGGGGCTTCCACCCCAATTTTGGGCCTCCACCTACCTCTCCACCATCAGCTCCGGGTGTCTACTTTAGGGCTCTGTTTGACAGGCTGCTGCTTTTTCACTGAACATATGTCCTTCCCTCCCATTCCTAGGTCTCTGTCTTATTTCTTACATGAGACATATTTTAGGTACATTTATTCTTAGTGTGAATATCCAAAATTAAATTTTACTAGAATAAATTGAGAAAAATATGCTTAGATATTTATACGAGAAAGTGGTTTTTGTTTACACACAAACAAAATTGTTTTTTAGCTTTTGTTGCATTAAATTAAACTCTTGTGCATCAAAAAACACCATAAAAATGAAAATGTAAGCTACAGACTGGGGAAAGACACAGGGAATGCATATAAATGATTTTTTAAAAGTGTGAAATTTAACATTCCTCAAAGTTGCTAATGAAGAGGCCATAGTAATGACTCCTGAAGACAACTGAATCTCCACTGCAGCCCTGCTGGTCACTAGAGGACAGTGTGAGGGTTCTGACTTACTGACCAGGATGCAGAAGGTGATGATGGAGCAGGGGCTAGATAGAAAAATGTATGGACTAGTTTGTTTCCTGCTTCTGATCCTTACAAGCCAGGAGACACGGGAAAATGACTCAGTGTCCCTTAGCCTTCCATCCGTAAAGGAAAAATAAGAATGTTTGATATGCAAGATTGTTGAAAGGATTTAAGCTATATAACAAATACAAAGAATCAATCGCACATCTAGGGCTCATTGGTCACTCTTGTTCTGAAGCTACCCAGGAAGTGATAAGCTGCAAGAAGATGCAGCAGAGAAGTGGGCACTCTCAGGGCACAGGAAACCTGGGCTCTGTGGGTTGGGAGAGCTCTGCACTCAGTAGGACAGTAGACATGGCTTCCAAACAACTAAAAGCTTCCCTTGAAGGAGTGAAAGCTGGGTGGGGCCTGCAGCTCTCAAATCAAAGCTAAGGCAGGAAGTTTACATACAGAATGTCAGTGACTCTGCCAGGCTGTGCCAACCTGCTGGCACAGAGATACAGGGCCGAGTCCCCCATCTCCGAGGCGTTCACATTCAGCTCAGAGCTATAGTTAGGGAACTGGCGACCTGAGAATCGGTCAGGGAAGTTGCCTCTGACTCTCTCTTCCTTCCTATCATACTCAGAGATAAGCTGGGGCCCCTGACCCAGGGCCTGTTGGTACCAGGACACACTGCTGTGCCCAGAGATAGGAGAGCATCTCAAAGTCACTTGCTGTCCTCTCGTTTTGATCAGGTGTGTGGGACTTTGGGTGACTCCAGCGTCCACTGCGCCTGTGGGAAAAGGAGATGTAGGATGAGCCAGGAGACAGCCTGGAGGCCCTCCCCAAGGTAAAGTGGAGGACACAGGGGTGGGAAAGCTGAGAATGGGGCTGCTGTCCAGTGCACAGGACTCACCTGCTCCCAGGAGACAAAGCAGCGCCCAGCAGAGGAGCCCGGGGCCCATGGCACAGTAGGGCAGGCAGCACTGCACCTGACGCAGGGCTTGGTTCTCCTGGGATAGAGTTGAGTGAGTTCCGGTCCTTGATTTTCCTGATGGGAGGGGTATCCTGTGATGTCACTGTCCTGTGTCCTCCCCATGCAGGCTTCCTTAGGTCTGGTGCTCCACGGACCCTGGATTCTACCTGTCCTGCAGAGCTGGAGGGATGGGTGAAGGCAGAAGCTTCTGTAATGATACAGTTGCTCCTCTGCTCACAGGCTGCCCCATCGCCCTATCACCCTCCTCTGACCTAGTGCTGCAGTGCTCCATGCTGGAGCTCACACACCTGCTCATCAGCGGAGGGTGAGGAGCCTGTGATTAAACCTCAGGTTCCAGCTGTTCCTTGCGGTCCTCACATCATCTTTCTGATGCTAGATTCACTCCAATGTTTCTAACTATATTTTCTTGTCCCAGGCAACATTCCCAGCCCCTTTCCTCAGTGACCGGTGGTGCAGAGTTCCCAAGACTTAGTCAGTCTGATCAGATCCAAAGCAGACCTGGGTTGTCTGTAAATTATTAATAGTACAGATTCCCCAGAAAAAAATTCTAGTGCTTTAACAGCTCACAGTACAGAGTTTGGCTTATAGTAGACAGGACAGCAGAGGGAGGTAGGGTCACCACCTGTGCTGGCTTGCAAAATCTATTCCCTTGGCTCCCTTCTTTCTGGGTTAAATTTCCTGGTGACTGAAAGTATTCACACAGTAGTCTGAATGCTTAGCCCCTTAGATATTTCTTTCAGCAGATATCCTAGCGAATGACTCATAATTTTTATGTTCCATGAAGTCCTAGAACAGGACACAATTTTGCCAAAGATTTTGGTACTTACAATAAGGATGGCATTTACTTCAATTTCTGATACCTTCTTTCTCATTTCACCATGAGCCCTCACCAGAACTGCCCTTAATTCTCTGTTTTCAGCAATCTAGGCTTTTACTAGTCTGCTCCTCCCAATTCTTTCAACCTCTATCCATTAGCCACTTCCGATTAACTACAGCTGCTTCCACATTTTCAGATATTATAGCAACAGCTTCACTCTTGGTACCATATTTTCTTTCAATTTCTTTCCTATGCTATAAAGAAATACCACAGACTGGGTAATTTATAAAAACAAGAGGTTTATTTGACCTATAGATATGGAGACTGCAAAGTCCAAGATCAAGGGTCCATAACTGATGAGGGCCTCCTGCTATTATCCAAGGCAGGAGGAAGGGGAAGCAAGCATCCAAAACAGAGAAAATGGCTGAATTCATCCTTTTTATCAGAAGACCATTCCCAAGACAACTAATTCACTCCCACAATAAGGGCATTGATCTCTTTCTGAGGGCAGATCCCTCATGAACTAATTGTAGCTGTCCCACCTCCCAATACCATTACATTGGCAAATTTTAACGTGAGCTTTTGTGGGGACACGCAAGCATAGCACACACATCTACACCGTGAGTCTGTATTTCCACTCTTAAGTCTATATCTGAAAAAAGAAAAAAAAAAGAAGAATGCGTATGTCCACAAGAAAGAATTCCACAAGAATGTTCACAACAACTTTATTCATAAAGGTTGAAGACAGGAGTAACGTGGATCTCCATCAGCAGGAGCATGGATCAACAAGCTGTGGTATATTTATGCCATGGAATATTAGTCATAAGAGAGAATGACCTACTGATACAACAATATGAATACACTTCAGAAATACTAATTTTGGAGAAAAATAACTCAATAAAAATATGATTCCATTATATGAAGCTCAAGAATAGATGAAGCTAGTCAATGGTGATAAAAATAGAAAAGTTTTTATCTCTGGGATAGAAATTAATTGGAAATGAGCATGAGGATGCTTTCTTGAGTGATGGAAATTTTTTTATTTTTTTATTTTTTTATTTTTATTTTTTGAGACGGAGTCTCGCTCTGTCGCCCCGGCTGGAGTGCAGTGGCCGGATCTCAGCTCACTGCAAGCTCCGCCTCCCGGGTTCACGCCATTCTCCTGCCTCAGCCTCCCAAGTAGCTGGGACTACAGGCGCCCGCCACCTCGCCAGGCTAGTGTTTTTTTTGTATTTTTTAGTAGAGACAGGGTTTCACCGTGTTAGCCAGGATGGTCTCGATCTCCTGACCTCATGATCCGCCTGTCTCGGCCTCCCAAAGTGCTGGGATTACAGGCTTGAGCCACCGCGCCCGGCCAAAGGTTTTTGTTTTGTTTTGTTTTGTTTTTTTGTTTTTTTTTGAGATAGAGTCTTGCTCTGTCTCCCAGGCTGAAGTGCAGTGGTGCAATCTTGGTTCACTGCACCCTCTACCTCCCAGGTTCAAGTGACTCTCCTGCCTCAGCCTCCTGAGTAGCTGGGATTACAGGCACCCACCACTGCGCCTGGCTAACTTTTGTATTTTTGGTAGAGACAGGCTTCACCCTGTTAGCCAGGATGGTCTCGATCTCCTGACCTCATGATCCGTCAGCCTCAGCCTCCCAAAGTGCTGGGATTACAGGCATGAGCCACCACGCCGGGCCAGGAAATTTTTTTATAATAATTTCAGTTATTATTGCACTGGCATACGCATTTGTCAAAATGTACCAGGATGTCCTTGTATTAATATTTGTTTTACTCTCTATTAATTAATATTTGTTTTACTCTCTATTAATTAAACCTTAAAAAAATTACTAAAAATTAAACAGCTAAATTGCATAAAAGGTGGGAGTCATATACAAATGTATGCTTGTATTCTGCACAGCCCAATTTAAAAATACGAAAAGACAGGAACACACCTATCTGTGTAAGATATGGAGAATGTGAGAAGTGCTCAGTGACTGAAATAGGCAACATTGAAATTTGGCAACAAAATAACCTCAAGTGACCAGTGGGCTGGAAAACAAGTGAGGATCAATATCAAGGACAGCTGTAGACAAACAAAAACTTTCTAAAAATATCTTAATGAGCTGTTGAAATTCTGAGAACCATGAGCTGTTATACATTTCATAACTTGGGAAATTGGGCATCTGCCAGTCTCACCATAGAGCATTTCCTTTGTTTTTGACTTTCCACATATTGGCCAATAGGTGAATTTATTTTTTTGCCCAGCAAGCAGACTGCTACCCTCTTTGTGAGTTGGGTTCTGGGAGATCCAGCCCTCCCCCTTTGGCAGCCTCACAGAGGGGAGTTGGGCATAGCACAGACACACGGGGTTCCCTGCACGTGGGGTTTGCAGTCCCTGTAAAGCCCAGCTATGGACCTTAGTCCTGAAGTTAAGGGATCCCAACTACAGAAATCGTGCCTCTAGGTGTCCGCTTTACCTGTAAGTGCTAAAGAGGGATACAGTTGGAGAAAAATGAAATGTTTGCTCAATATTATTCTGTAATATTTTACAAGAAAATAAAGTGAGGAGTTCATGCATTTTCATCCAAGGCAAAGTCATGATAATAACTGAATTCCTTCCTTATCTAGCCTGAGAAGACTCAGACACTGCTCTATGCCCACAAATACTTACTGGAGACTTATTTATAGTCTCTTTTCAATAATTCTACTGGTAGATTATCTTCAGGTCTAACGGCACAGTTTGGTGCATCTCCTAACATTTTCCTTCAGTAGTCTGTTTATTTAGGTATTTTAGAAATTTTTATCATTATTTTTTTGCCCTCCAGAGAACACGTACTTGGTGTCCAGTGGAATCTCAGCCAAGGTGATGTTTTCAGTACGACTTACAAACTTGTAGAATCCCAGATCTATATACTATATAACACTATATATTATGAAAAATAAAATAAAAAGGAATAAATTCAATATTATAAATAAAACACTTCTTGAATTAAAGGCCTCAGGAAAATTATTTCAAATCAAATGAGTTGGACAACAATGAAAACACTCAGAGTCTAAAAATCAGATTTCCTGAGGGAATCAAGGTGAACTGGCAGCAGTGGTGAAGGCATACTTCTGTCTATCAGGACATCAGCAATGGCAAATGGAAATAAAATAAAGGATATACATGACTTAAAGTAGGCAAATAAATGAAGTCTTGTTGTTATCATGATTGTATTTATCAAGTAAGGACCATAAAAGTTGCAAAGACCTTTACTTCAAACAGGAAGAGAGGTTCAATATTTTGTTGCAGAAAACTTCCATGGTGACAGGGATAGAAGAGCTTCGAAAGAAAGACGTTCCTGGGTATGTAGCCTCAGACTTTCCAGATGCCCCAACATACGCAGGAGAAGAGGCATGTTTCCCTCCCTTGACAACCTCATGGGTGTGGGCAGCACCACAGCCTCCAAAACGTATAGAAGATGCATGTCTGCCCTGAAGGCCTAGGCTGAGACACCCACTCCTTGCTTGAAGAAGTGAGCTGGTTCAGAGGACTCCTAGAGTGCAGTGGGCCGTGATTGTTTTCACCACCTACATTTGCAGTCACTGTGTTTCAGGAATGAATCTGTGGTCTGTTTCTACCCAAAGGACAGCCGATGTCCAAATCTACCTCTTTCCCATGAAAAGTGAGGAGCAAAGAGAGACAAAAAGTAAGGGGCTCTTGGAGCTGCAAAGAGAAAGAAGGATGAGGTTTGTGAACAGGAAGGAGGCGACCGTGCCACGCTGTGGCTAAGCTGCTGGCACAGAGATACATGGCCGAGTCTCGTTGCTCTGTTCGCTGGATCTTCAGAGTGGAGACGGATCCCTCAGGCCTCTCTGCAGAGAACCGATCATTGGGCAGCCCTGATTTGTCTGGTTGAGCTTTGTCATTGAAGTAAGTCAGAAGCTCTGGGCCCTGCCCCAGGGCCTGTTGGTACCAGTAAAGGTAATCATGACCCGAAATTGGATCACACCTGAGAGCTACATCCTGTCCCCTCTTTGTGACTTTGTACCTTGGGGACTGGGAGACTCCAGCACCTGTGTGATCTGTGGAAACAGAATTTGGCAACAGAATAAGGAAAACATTTGTAGTCATCACACACACACACACACACACGCACACGCACATGCCTATACACAGGAAAAAAATGAAACTACTTGGTGTTCTGAGGACTCACCTGTCCCTAGGAAACCCAGGACCACCCAGCAGAGGAGCCTGGTGCCCATGGCAGGGTCAGGCTAGGACGGGGGCGTTACCAGATCAGTGTCACTGTGAGCAGGAGCAGAGGATGACGGACGTCCTTGTCCCCACAGGGCAGTTCCCACAGTGACATCACTTCCTCTCTCATTCCCTAGGACGTCAGGGTCACAGTATTTATATTAGAACACACTTGGGTGACGCTTTAAATATTTTTAACCACCGTTTTAACAACATCAATGCATGGCGCATCGCCCTGGGCTCGAGCTGTCTGGACCCGGAGGCCTCACGCTGCATCTCTGAGTTCATCTTCTCATCCTACAGCCACTCCTCTGTCTGCTGGGCATGTCATGTAGGATGCACCAACAGTGCCCCTGACATAGGGCACAAAGGGGTGAGCTCATTGTCTTTCCTGCAAGTCAGGGTACTCTGTGCCATCCCATTCATGCCCCAGCCTCCTCCATTCACCCAGTCACACGTGCCCAATGGAACTGTCCCATCACATGGGTTTCCTCATGAACTGCCCTCATGCCTTTCTTTTGGGATCATTTCACACCCTTCTTAACTGTAACTCAGAACAGATACCCATAGAAAACCATCTTAGGCATAGAATGACTTACTAATGCTCATCCATTCCATGCCCTAGACTGGGTAACTGGGAACTTCCATATGAAAAACACCAGGACCTAAAGTTCTAGCATCTAAGATTTGTTTTACCACTGTCCAATTTAAGACACTGATGAAAGAAAAGTACTCAGTTTACTGTTTAGGTCCAATTTATACAAATAAAATGAACATTCTTTACTCTGAAATAATATGTTCTCCTGTGAGTAAGTTAAAAGGTCACACAAATCATGAATTAAACCTACCAGACTACACTGGACCAAGAGAAGACAGAGCTTTTTACTGGAAAGTCTGTTTCTGGGGTTAGTCAATGTGGTTCAGGAAGGAGGCTGGTATACAAAGTACTTTTCCCTGTTGGAAGATGCTGGGATGTGTGATATCCTGGGTACTCAGCTGATCTGGGAGGAAGAGTGGTCAGGCGTGTAATATGAGGGACCCAAAGTTGTCAGTAGAATTGTCCTGGGAAGTTGTCTTTCAACCATTTGAGACATGTTTTGGGCTCTTTGGCCCTTTCTGCTCTGTCCTGTTTGGGGGCCAGGTCTCTACATGGAGAGAAGGCACCTCTACCACACAGTATTCTTGCCATCTTCACAGAAATGCAGGGCAATTTCTGCAGATCTGAGGATTTCACTTTGGGTTTGCCATCAGATCATTGAGCTGATCAGCTACAAATTCATGAAGCACATTTCTCATACTGCAGAGCTCAAAGGGAGACCAGAGCGCTTGCTTTGCTTATAAAAGAACTGGATCCAGGAAGGCAGCAAGACATGAGATTCCCTCCCACTGTCTCCACAGGTCACTGCACTCTGTCCAGGAGTTTGATGTCCCCGCAACTCCATCAGGATGGAAGCTCAGGAAGGAGACAGAAACAGGAGGCAGAGCCCTGCCTCTGGGTGGAGTGAGATTTCAGGCACAGAATTAGAAGAAAAGGTAGTAGCCAGTGTCTGGAACATCTACATACAAATTATGTCCACATTCACCAGGGCAGCACAGGTGTCCCCAGGAGAGGAGTTCACGGACCGTGGCAGGTTGAGACAGCTGTGTGATCAGATGCCTTAATCTGGGAGAATCCCTCCTGTGCTGGACTGTGTTAAGTCAACTTTGCAAAGGTAAGAGTCTGACTTTCCCAGAATGCCATTTCTCTCATCACTCTGGGTTAGAGACGGTCAAGGATACATTTTATAAAATTTAAAAGACAGATATAAAGCCGTCACTATAACAATTGGCAGGTCATCGTGGTCAGACAGTGAGAGTCAGTGACCAGCAGACACAGAGGCATCCAACAGACCTAGGAGGTCCTGTTCCTTCTGCAACCTGTGTCCAGTTCATCTTCCCAAATGCTGGCCAATAGCAGCCAGGCTGCCCCCAGTGTTTGGTGGTGCACCTGCAGGCATGGCCACCATACAGAGGGAACAGCTTCCCCAGAAGCAGATTTCCTTGGACTTTTCCTGTGCTCCCGGCTCAAGGTTCCATTGCATGGCCTCACATGCTCTGATCCTCTCATGTCCCTGCCACTCCAGCCTGTCCTGCCCAGACCTCCAGAAGCCCTGGCTACTGACTGGCTCCTTCACGTTCTGACTTCTCTCCTCAAGACCTTGTCTTCCTCAGCTCCTCCCACATGTGCATAAAGTGTAATTCTGATCTTAAATCCATTACACTCTCAAACTTATACTGTCCCTATTTTATTGATGCAAACCTAACGGAGATTTTCTTACCGGATGTGGTTTCAAGGAACAACCTTTAAGAATAGAATTCTAGAAGTGGATCTCTGATCTGTCTAGATTTGTTGTGGGAAAAGACCCTGAAGGAGAGCACAGAGACCTGGAGGAGGTCAGGTGCTGCAGCCACAAAAGGAAGCCTTGAGCCAGGTGTGGATGCCATGATAGTGATTCCCCATCAATTTCCAAGACCGACCTAAGCCCAGCAATCAAAGGGATGGGCTTTCTTGCACTTAATGCTAGATCTCTGCCAGGTTACAGTAGATGTAGTGTGTTCCTACTATTGGATCATCCACTCACTCATCACTCACTCAGCCTGTTCTCTGTGAAATGGGTCTCCCCACATGCCAGGCACCATTGTTGGTAAATGCAGCAGGCACAGCCTTAGCTCTCACGGGCTTAAAAATTGAGTGGAGAGGCCAGGAGCAGTGGCTCATGCCTGTAATTCCAGCACTTTGAGAGACCGAGGCAGGCGGATCATGATGTCAGGAGATCGAGACCAACCTGGCCAAGATGGTGAAACCCCGTCTCTACTGAAAATACAAACAAGAATTAGCTGGGCGTGGTGGCGCATGCCTGTAATCCCAGCTACTCTGGAGGCTGAGGCAGGAGAATTGCTTGAATCAGAGAGTCAGAGGTTGCAATGGGCAGAGATCACACCACTGCACTCCAGCCTGGCGAAAGAGCAACATTCTGTCTCCAAAAAAAAAAAAAAAAAATTAAGGGAAGCACAAAAATAATCAGACAAGTATCTGAGAAAGCCCAGCTGTGCCAAAGGTTACTAACAGACATGATTCTATGAGAGCTTAGGAGAGGAAAGTTGATCTCAGCTGGGAGGGGAGGGAGTGCTTCCCGCAGGAGGGCTGATCTTGCTGAGATCTGAAGCACAGGTAGGAACTGGCCACTAGACAAAGGAAGGCTCCAGCCCAGGGCAGAGGAAACGGTCGTTGAAGTCTCTGTGATGGGAAAGAAGGAGTCACAGAAGAGGGGTTCCCCTCATGGCTGCAGTAGAGAGGGGCGGGGAGGTGGGGGATGGAGGATGACTGCAGAGATGGGAAAGGTGGGCCACAGGAGGGTGGGGGCTGGAGGAAACCCTAGAGAGAGAAAGCAACACGCTCACCAGGGAGAGATGAGAGTCTAGATGGATCTGAAATACAAATCCAGTTTCATCCTGGGGGCCTCAGACTCAGGATCATGAGTAGAAAAGTAGGAGCTGGGGAAGCCCTGGCCCAACCTCAAAAGTAGAGCTTGGAGGACAGACCAGAGAGAGTAACAAAGGAGACATCTGAGAACCTGGGACCAGTCCAGGCCTGGCTGAGACTGCCTGCAGAGGCGCCTGGCACAAGAGCTATACTCATACTGTCCGGGCCACTTGGGGTTCCAAGGCTCCCGTTGCAGAAATCTCTGCCCATTTCATCCCTGAGTCCTGGGTAGGGGATGAGGGTAGAGCCTCCCTGCCTTTATGTGCAGAGAGGAGACGGTCTTGTCACCTTGTGGAGTAACTGCTGGCATAGAAGTACACAGATGTCTGGGAGGGAGCAGCCAACTCCAGCCTGAGTGGGAAATCCTTTGTGTTTAATGTAAAGACATTGTAGCCATTGGGGACTTCTCTGTTGTAAGTAGTACCAGCAGCAACTGAGTAATAAATCAGCCTCAGCCCCGTGCCTGGGTCTTGTCAATATCAAGACATGTAGTCATGGTTCATATCCTGGGCACACTGCAGTGTCATGCTCTGTCCTGTCTTCAGGAGCTGGAATTTTGGGGTCTGAGTGACACACACCAGCATTCACTGGACCTGCAGAGAAGAACAAAGCTGATGCTGCAGCCCCAATGGAAAGGGGCTGGGCCTTGAAATCCACACAAGGGTCCCTTCCCAGGACCCTCCTGCCCACAGGAGAGAAAAGGCCGCACAGCACAGGAGCCCGATGCTTATGGCAGGTGCTACAGGACAGAGGGGTCTTCTAGGTCTGTGCATTGTTGAAAGGGTACCAGGACTCTCAAGGGAGTCATTCTGAGACCTCATTCTCTCTGCCTGCGCCCCAGAGCCTTCCTGTCAGGAGAGGCCATGCCCATTTCCCAGATGGTCAAATTCAAGATAAATGCACCAGTGAACAGCTGAGAATGACACATTTGTCAGAATTGAAACAAGTCTACAAGATTTTCATGACCTTTTGTGAACAGTTTGTAATTCAATGTCAATTTTATTTCCTCAATAATATAATTCAATAGTCTGGGTGTTAGTTATCTACATAGTGCTGTAGTCTAGAGTCTTAGGGAAACTCTTCATGTCTTTCTGGTGTTTTTGATTCCTGTGTCCCAAATACACCTTCAAGTATCCCTTTCCAATTTGCTTAATTGACCATAATCCTGATTAAAATCCTTTGTCTATATTGGTTTTCTCTGTTAGCAAGTTTCCAAATCCCAGGGGCAGGCTCATCAACATTGAAGCAGTCGTTTTGCTCTGTTTCTTGTCAATTCACTGACAGATGGGACTCCTGAGAAACCCAGCTGAGCACCTTTGGCCACACCCAGGGCTCTTGCTTTCCATGCCTGGGGTGAGACCGCAGCACACAGAACCACCTCACACTGCTGACTGCCCTCTCTGTGTGGATGATGATGACCACACAGCGCTGCCCATGATCTGTGGGCACAAAGGTGGCCTGATGCGTGAGGGATTGGGGAGAGAGGGCCGACTTTAGGGTAAGGAAGAATGCTCTGTTTTTATGTGAGATGCCATGTATCATAGGGAATATCCCTTTGTGCAGGGTTCCTGCCATTAGTTTAGTAATAAATAACATTTAGTAATAAAAAGGAGCTCTAATAACCTATCTTGTGATTCCTCCAGGGTTTCACAAGTTTTCCCCAGGTGTTTCTCCTTGTCTATTTTCTGAGCTCATCGCCTTCTCCTGGACCCAGCGAACACCCTTTCCCCAGATCCCTGTGTCTACTGAACCAAGCAGCAGGGTTTGATTCCATGACATTTGGAATCCCCTCATTTCCATGACAGCTTAATTACAGGTGGGGTGGGTTTAGGATGGCACAGGGCGAAACAACATAAAGGGCATTTTTCTTCTTAGGTTTCTGATTCACACTCAGAGCTATATGCTTCTTGGTAGAGACTCATGGTACTCAGGGCGTGTGGATCAACACTCCACCATCCTCTCCTCTCAGCTTGCCAATAAGTTACAGACTCTTAGAGTAGTAAAGGCCTTAGATATAATCTTATTTCTGTTTCCAGGTGTGCTTTGTAAGGTGGAGTTGTTATTAATATTGAACACAGCTATTTGTCCTTCATTTCCAAAGAAATTACTCCCTCAGGTGTGCATCTGTGCTGAGACCTGAAAATCCATTAGCAGAAGGTGGACGGTTGCATCATAGCTTCGCAGCTTACGTGTCCTTTGTCTGCGACATCCTGCGGCCACTCTGCCATGTTCCCAACTGTCACTCCCCACTGCCTATGCTTCCTTCTCTGCTGATTCACAGAAAATAAGATCCTCCTAATTTTAGAATGCAGGAACATTTACCAATTTCTGACCCATGAGAGTCTCTCTTTGAACTCTGAGGTATTTATTAAACAACCTCTGACTCCATTGTCTGTGCCATTTTTTGCTTCGCCAGCAGCCTTCATAAGGTAAAGAAGTTGTACAGATGTTTACTTAACCTTGAAAATAAATTATCCCACCTTCCAACTACTTAAAAAGGAAAAATGACTAAACTCTGATGGGATCGTAGTTAATATTGTTTTCCTCTACATTTCACATATAGGAAGTGACCACTTAGTTGGTTCTCCTCCCTCACTCATTTTAACAACAGCTCCTCACAGAGCTCCCTGGCCTAGTTTATCCACATCAGTTTCTCTGCTACATCTTGTGATAGGAATAATTTTCTCAAAGCTTGGATCTTCTGGTTCCAGGCCACTGATTACTTACCCACTCTAGTACCTCCCCACTGCCAACACCATGATGCTTGTACCTGCAGTGCTGTAGGGTACACAGACTCTCTAAACCCTGGTGTCCGATCTGAAGACAACCCCAGATGGTTCTAGACTTCCCCTCCCTCAAACTCCAGTGACACATCTATCAATTCCACTTGGAAGCAAGCTGTCTGTCCTTCATCTGGCTCCACCATTTATTAGCTCTGAGACCATGGGCAAGGCTATTCATTAACGTTCCCGGACCCTGACCTCATTTACACTCATCCGTAAAACAAGACTAACATTCCTCTCAATGCATTATGTGGATGAACTGAGATACTGTGTAGCCTCTGGTAAGTTTGACAAATGTCTATCCTTTTATTCCTCCCTGTCTCCTCATGCAGGAGAAACCAGTGGAGCTCTCACACCTGCTAGGACTGTGAGTGATGGAAAAGCTGGAATCATCAACTGATTGCTGGGGAGAGTAGAACCTGGAGGAGTAAAGATGCCATTCAGTCACTTTAGAAAAGGTCTGTCAGAATTTAGGAATCAGGCGACAGAGCACCAATGTACCTGTCTACCCTCATTATGCAATATGAAGCAGCTAATAGGAGCAAGTTAGGTCTATATGGACCAACCTGGAACAATAAAGATCAAGGTATATTAACGGAAAAGAGTATGCATGTGGCAGGTAGAGTGTACACGTGAACCCATTTTCTGTAGGTGTACTTGGGTAGAAAGGTATGCATGAACACAGAAGAGAGGGTGAAAAGAAGCAAACCAGAGCGTTCATATTTATTACCAATGGAAGGTGGGATGGGATTCAAAAGCACTACTGACATTTTCATTATATATATTATTTAATTTGGTTATTAAAAAAACACATGCAAGCTTTAAGTTTACACTTTTCATCAGGTGTCAGAATTTGTAGTGTCTAAATGGGCAAAGTACAGAAAGCTTCTGTCTATGGAACCCCCTATAAAGGCTCAATTATTTTTAATAAACTGAGGATAAAGTGTGCTCCGTAAAAGCGCACAAGCTCCTGGTGAACACAGCCAGTCTCTGACTGCTGAGGAGGGTGAGCATCGGGGTCGATACATTTGATGGTGAGGTCGGTTTGTGCTAATTATGAACTAATAAGACTTCTACCTCTGAAAGCCTGATCACCACGGGGAAATGGGGGATCTCACTCCTTGTTCTAGAACAGGTTTGAATAGCCCCCTGATTGGAAAAGGAAGAGAAATGAGCACCCTCCAGTGCCTGCATTTCCAAACTCAGTGAGAGCTCGTATCCAGTTATACATTGTTCAAGCTTTAGAAATGCTCTTTGTTTCTGATTCAAGTAGCAGTACTATTACAATGTTGATTGTAATGATATTCCAGCATTTATCAACAGCACACAGCTTTCTCAAATACAGCTTTAGCGAGTGGGTGGAAGAAAATGCTGTCCTTAGGGAATGTGTTCTAACTTTGGTCTTTTTAAGGTTCAATTATTACAAATAGCTAGTCTCTTTTTGGTCTTTATTGCCTAAAGAGGTAAAACTGCATTCGTCTTTAAAACATAGATGTAAATCATTCTGGCAAAATTGGGGCTTCGGTCTATCTGTGGGCCTTCCTCAGTGATTGTATATTGGATTATTTCCACCCAGAATGGCTCTCACAATTCTTCAGGAACTAATACATAGCCCTGCTCTGTAAATGGAGCCTCTGTCTCACAACCAGCCTTTCCTATCTGGCAAAGGAGGGGAGCAAGCAAAGGTCTCTGCTCAGCGCCCGGTACAAAATCATGTGTGGGCTGGAGGAAGCTGGTGACCATGAGCTCTGTGTCTCTCGCATTGCCCACCAATTCATGGAAATGGACACCCATAATATAGCTCAGTGTATCAGGCACGTGGCCTCAAAGCCACCCACAGAAATATTTGTGCCTTGGGAAAACTCTCCCTAAGAGAATGGGGAAGCCATTTGTGTTCTTCTCCATCACCTTTTAATGCCAGTGTTTGACATTATGTTTCTAATCACTCTCTCAGAGTGATTAGGTGCCCTGTGTCTGTGAGACTTCCAAATCCAGGACTCCTGTGAGGGAAGGAGATTGAAGGAGGAGACCAGGGAGGAGGGCGATGGGCAGATAGGAAATTCAGTCGTGTAGAAAGGCTTGGGATCCAGTGACTCATCCATGACAGGGATTTCTCATCTGTTTCCAGGACTCATTTGATCCTAGGAGATGAAGAGACAGAGGTTCCCGTTTAATGTTTTGAGACATCTAAGTGGGAACTCAGAGGGCCTTTCAATATCTGTGCTTTATTCTTTCAAGATTGGTCAGCGGCAGCTGGAACCACCGTTGGTACTGACAATAAAATGAGGAACAAAACATCCACAATCTGTAAAATGATGCATTTTACAGTCTATAATGCAAGAGAAGTGTCAATTAAATAGCCACACAAAGGGAAAATGACTATGGTGCTAAATCTATGAATATTAATGCATATTATAAGCTGTGAGCGTTTACAATAAGGAGGTGCAGCCTAGGAAAACTGTTGAAAGAGTGTCTCCCTAGAGATGGTGGTAGTTAAACTGAGATTTGGAGCAAGGCCAAAAAAAGAGACTTGTGTTGACACAGAGAATACAGCATGGAGTGGAAAGGCCTTTGGTGGGAGGAGCATGACGCATGAGGAATGGCCTGAACTGAGGCAGCTGTGGTTGAAGTGGAGGTGAGGGTGCAGAGGAAGGGAGAGGACAGCTGGGAGCAGACATCACGTGGAGGAGGCTGAGGACTGACATGAGCATGGTGTGGGGAAGATGGAGTTGTGAAGGCCGACAGGGAAAAGAACATAGACGTGTATTGTCAGTGCTGTCTGCAAATATACAATTTCAAATGAACTTTCCTTTCTGAGAGCAACTGAGGAAGAGGATTCTGAGGCCAGAGCTGTAGGAGGGGCCTGGAAGAGAGGCTGCATCTGCTCATGTCACAGCGATGTGCGTTGCCTCATCCAGGTGAGACTGGCCTGGGTGAGAAGCTCAGTACAGAGCAGGGTTTCCCGTGCACAGAGTTGCTCTGAAATCTGAGGGCCCCAGCCTCGGCAGTGCTGGAGAGATGCCCATGGGACAATGTCTTCCACTGCCTGGATCATGGTCTTGTGAAGACAATGCCTCCTGTATCTTCCACTGAGCTCTGTGTGCAGAGGAAGGTGGCTGTGGGGTGACTGCTGGTGCAAGAGGGCACAGAGGTCTGAGAGAGGCTTCTGACACCAAGGTCATATGTTTGGCTTTGAGAGAAAGGCACAGACCCTCTCTATAGTGCGTGCTGGGATGGATCAGCTGTACACCAGTTTTGGAGCCTATTAACATCTACACATGTAGTCATGGATGACAGTCTCAGGCATCTCCATGCCACTTCATGTCTTGCCTTTGTTCTCTGTTATCTTGGGGTCTGGTTGTCCTAGCTTCTGTGAAGTCTATGATAGAAGGAAGTTGAGTGCCCAAGGAAGCACCCCAATAATGTAAACTTGAGGTAAAGGCTTAGAATAGGATATGGTGAGCCAACGAAAAGGCTTTAGGGGACTCACCTGCCCCCAGGAAACAAAAGGCCACACCACTAAGGAGTCTGGTAGCCATGGTAGGGCCAGGGAAAAAGGGGCAGATTGTGGGGAGTTTTTAAAATTTGTGTGTTGGGGACATAATACCTGGATGTCAGTAGAGTCACTGGTGATGCCACTGCCCCTGCCAGCCAGTGACTCTGCCCTCTGCCTGCTATTCCTCCCTTGACCTGCTACAACCTTCAACCTACAGTCCAGCCATAAACCTTCGCCCATGTGGTCTCTGCTCCTGGCTGTCTTTCTTCTAACAGACAACAGCCTGACAAGGTTCGTGATCATTTACCCTCTACCTACCTCCACCATCAGCTCCGGGTGTCCACTTTAGGGCTCTTTTTGACAGGCTATTTCTTCTTCACCGAACATATATGCTTCCCTCCCATTCCTTGGTTTCAATCTTATTTCTTACATGAGATGTATTTCAGGTACATTTATACTTAGTGGTGAAAATCCAAACTTAAATTTTAGTAGAATAAATTGAAAAAAATATGTTTAGACATTTATATGAGAAAGGAGTTTTTGTCTACACACACAAAAAAATTGTTGTTAGTTTTTGTTGTATTAAATTAAACTCTTGTGCATCAAAAAACACCATAAAAATGAAAATGAAAGCTAAAGACTGGGAAAAGACACAGGGAATGTATATAAATGATAAAAAAAATGTGAAGTTTAACATTCCTCAAAGTTGCTAATGAGGAGGCCATAGTAATGACCCCTAAGGATGTCTGAGCCTCTACTGCGGCCCTGCTGGTCACTAGACGGCAGTATGAAGGCTCTGACTTACTGACCAGGACACAGAAGGTAATGATGGAGCAGGGGAGTAGGTGGAAAATGTATGGACTAGTTTGTTTCCTACTTCTGGTCCTTACAAGCCAGGAGACACTGGGGAAAATGACTCAATGTCCCTGAGCCTCCCATCTGTAAAGAAAGAATAAGAACGTTTGACTTGCCAGATTGTTGGAAAGCTTTAAGCTACATAACAAATAAAAAGAATCAAGCACACATCTGGGGCTCAGCAGTCACTCTTGTACTGAGTTTTCCTAGGAACTGACAAGCTGCAAGAAGATGGAGCAGAGAAATGGGCACACTGAGGGCACAGGAAACCTGGGCTCTGTGGGTTGGGAGAGCTCTGCACTCAGTAGGACAGTAGACAGGCCTTCCATACAACTAAAAGCTTCCCTTGAAGGAGTGAAACCTGGGTGGGGCCTACAGCTCTCAAGTCAGAGCTAAGGCAGGAAGTTTATATACAGAATGTCAGTGACTCTGCTGGGCTGTGCCAAGCTGCTGGCACAGAGATACAGGGCTGAGTCCCCCATCTCCGAGGCGTTCACATTCAGCTCAGAGCTATAGTTAGGGAACTGGTGACCTGAGAATCGACCAGGGAAGTTGCCTCTCTCTCTCTCTTCCTTCTCATAATACTCAAAGATAAACTGGGGCCCCTGACCCAGGGCCTGTTGGTACCAGGACACAGTGTTGTGCCCAGAGATAGGAGAGCATCTCAGTGTCACTTGCTGTCCTCTCTTTCTGATCAGGTGTGTGGGACTTTGGGTGACTCCAGCGTCCACTGAGCCTGTGGGAAAACCAGATGGAGGATGAGCACAGGAGACAGCCTGGAGACCCTCCCCAAGGTAAAGTGGTGGACACAGGGGTGGGAAAGCTGAGAATGGGGCTGCTGTCCTGTGCACAGGACTCACCTGCTCCCAGGAGACAAAGCAGCGCCCAGCAGAGGAGCCCGGGGCCCATGGCACAGTGGGGCAGGCAGCACTGCACCTGATGCAGGGCTTGGTTCTCCTGGGGAAGAGCTGAGTGAGTTCTGGGCCTTGATTTCCTGATGGGAGGGGTATCCTGTGATGTCACTGTCCTGTGTCCTCCCCACACAGGCTTCCTTAGGTCTAGTGCTCCACGGACCCTGGACTCTACCTGTCCTGCAGAGCTGGAGGGATGGGTGAAGGCAGATGGTGACACGGTTGATCCTCTGCCTACACCTCCCCACTCACAGGCTGCCCCATCACCCTCTCACCCTCCTCCCACCTAGTGCTGCAGTGCTCCATGCTGGAGCTCACACACCTGCCAATCAGTGGAGGGTTTGGAGCCTGTGATTAAACCCTCACATTCCAGCTCTTCTTTGCTGTCCTCACATCATATTTCTGATGCTAGATTCACACCAATGCTTCTTATCACATTTTCCTCTCCCAGGCAACATTCTCAGCCTCTTTCTTGAGTGTTGAGTGGTGCAGAGTCCCCAAGATTTAGTCCACCTGATCAGATTCAAAGCAGACCTGGGTTGTCTGTATATTATCAAGACTACAGGTTCCCCAGAAATAATTCTAGGGCTTTATCAGCTCACAGCACAGACCTAGGCAGCTTGGGACTCAGCACCCTCAAGGCCATCCTATATGTAGTGCTCTGGACAGTTTATGTTATTACCTCCAGATCCACCCTGCCTTCAGAAGCTGACCCCAGTGTATCATGTTAACTGGCTCCTCTTTCTCTAACTCCAGAGTGAGTTTGGCTTATGGGAGACAGGACAGCAGAGGGAGGTAGTGTCGCCATGTGTGCTGCTTTGCAAAATCTATTCCCTTGGCTCCTTTCTAGCTGGGTTAAATTTCCTGGTGCCTGAAGGTAGTCACACAGTAGCCTGAAATCTCAGCCACTTAGATATTTCTTTCAGTAGATATCTTAGCTAATGGCTTATAATTATTTTACTCCATAAAGTCCTAGGACAGGACACAATTTTGCCAAGGTTTTTGCTACTTACTACAAGGATAACATTTACTTCAATTTCTGATACCTTGTTCCTCATTTCCCCTTGAGCCTTCACCAGAATTATCCTTAATGCTCTGCTTCAGCAATGAAGTCTTTTGCTAGTCTGCTTCTCCGAATTTTTCCAACCTCTATCCATTACCCATTTGCCATTAACCAAAGCTGCTTCTACATTTTCAGGTACTTGTTATAGCAACAGCGTCACTCTCAGCACCATGTTTTCTTTCAATCTCTTTCCTACTGCTATAGAGAAATACCACAGACTGGGAAATTTCTAAAGACAGGAGATTTATTTGGCTTATAGATCTGGAGACTGGGAAGTCCAAGATCAAAGGGCCATAACTGATGAGGGCCTCCTGCTATTATCTAAGCCAGAAGGAAGGGGAAGCAAACACCCAAGACAGAGAAAATGGCTGAATTCATCCTTTTTATCAGAAGACCATTCCCAACACAACTAATTCACTCCCACAATAAGGGCATTGATCTATTTCTGAAGGCAGATCCCTCATGATCTAGTCATAACTGTCCCACCTCCCAATACCATCACATTGACAAATTTCAATATGAGCTTTCTTGGGGACACGGAAGCATAGCACACACATCTACACTGAGAGTCAGTATTTCTACTCTTAAGACTATACATCAAAGAAAACAAAATGCATTTGTCCGCAAGAAAGAATTCCACAGTATGTTCACAACAACTTTATTCCTAATAGTTGAAGACGGGAGTAACATGGATCGCCATCAGCAGGAGCATGGATCAACAAACTGTGGTGTATTTATACAATGGAATATTAGTCATAAGAAAAAATGACCTACTGATACACCAATATGAATACACTTCAGAAATAGTAATTTTGGAGAAAAATAACTCAATACAATGTTATATAATTCCATTTATATGGAGTTCCGGAACAGACCAAGCTAGTCAATTGTGATAAAAAATAAGAAAAGCTGGCGGTGGCTCATGCCTGTAATCCCAGAACTTTGGGAGGCCAAGGTGGGCTGGTCACGAGGTCAGGAGATCGAGACCATCCTGGCTAACATGTTGAGACCCTGTCTCTACTAAGACTACAAAAAAATCAGCCGGGCATGGTGGCAGGTGCCTGTAGTCCCAGCTACTCTGGAAGTTGAGGCAGGAGAATGGCGTGAACCCTGGAGGCGGAGCTTGCAGTGAGCTGAGATTAAGCCACTGCACTTCAGCCTTCATGACAGAGCGAGACTCTGTCTCAAAATAAATAAGAAAGTTTTTATCTCTGGGATAGAAATTGTTTAGAAAGGAGCATGAGGACACTTTTCTGCATGACAGAAATTTTTTTTATAATCATTTCAGTTACTGTTGCACTGGCATATGCATTTGTCAAAACGTACCAGGATATCCTTGTATTAATATTTATGTTTTACTCTCTGTTAATTATACCTTAAATAAAATTATTACTAAAAAGTAAACAGCTAAATGGCATAAAATATGGGAGTCATTTACAAATGTAGGCTTGTATTCTGTACAGCCCAATTTAAAAATGAATCACACAAAAATAAGAAAAGACAGGAACACACGTATCTGTGAAAGTTATGGAGAATGTGAGAAGCACTTGGTGACTGAAGTGGCAACATTGAAATTTGGCATCAAAATAAGCTCAACTGATGCGTGGGCTGAAAAACAACTGAAGATCAATATCAAGTAAAGCTGTAGACAAGCAAAAGCTTTTCACAATATCTTTATATGTTGTTGAAACCATTCTGAGAACCATGAGCTGCTACAAATTTCATAACTTTGGAAACTGGGCATTCATCAGTCTCACAATTGAGAATTTCCTTTCATTTTGGCTTTCAATAGAATGGCCAGTTGGTGGATTGATTTTTTTTGCCAAGCAAGAAGTCTTCTCCCCTCTTTGTGAGTGGGGTCCGAGGAGACCTGACCCTCCCCCTTTGGCAGCCTCACAAAGGGGAGTTGGGCACAGCACAGACACACGGGATTCCCTGCACGTGGGGTTTGTACTCCCTGTAAAGCCCAGCTATGGAACACCCAGTCCTGCAGTTAACGGATCCCAACTAAAGAAACCTTGCCTCTAGGTGTCCGCTTTACCTGTAAGTGCCAAAGAGGGATACAGGCTGGAGAAAAATAAAATGTTTGCTCGATATTTTTCTGTAATATTTTACAAGAGAATCAGTCGAGGAGTTCTTGGATTTTCATTCAAGCCAAAGTCATGATAATAGCTGAATTCTTCCTTAATCTACCCCAAGAGGACTCAGACACTGCTCTATGCCCACAAATACGTAGCAGAAATTCATTTATAGTCTCTTCGTGATAATTCTACTAGTCGATTATCTTCAGGACTAATTGGCACAGTTTGGTGCATCTACTAACATTTTCCTTCAGTAGTTTGTTTACTTAGGTGTTGTAGAAATTGTTCTCAATATTTTTTTTGGCCTCCAGAGAACACCTGCTTGGTGTCCAATGGAATCTGAGCCAAGGTGATGTTATCAGTACGACTTATAAACTTGTAGAATCCCAGATCACTCAAGCAGGTTAAAGCTGTTGCCTGGCGAGACCTGCAGGGAAGATGAGGTGCAGCAGAGATGCACTGGGCTCAGGGCACAGCCCACCCCTCACTTTTCCCTTTTGCTCTGAGGCAGTTGCTCCTCTGCACCTGCCTGGACACCAAGGCTGCCCAGCCAACATTCTTCAACTGTAGAGCTCATTAAAGATGAGAGGGACATCCCACCGCTTGCATAATTGTAGTTAGCCTAGCAATAACTGAAAACTGCTGCAACATCTGCGTAATATTGAATCCAAGCCCTAATTTTTCTTAACTCTTTGCCTCCTATGCTGCTCTCCCAGACTCCCCAGAGCCCTTTAGATCCCAGTGGACCACACTGCCGTCTTGTGGCCAATAAGTGAAATGTCATCACTGTTTCTTCTGCAATGGCCCAAGGAATGCTGGGAAGTGTCTGCAGAGTGAGCCGCCAGAATATTCCAGAAGTGCCATGCCGCAGGTTTTATGAGCAGTTTCCCTAAACCCTCATCCCAACACTAGTTCTAACCCTGATTATTGCATTGAGTTACCAATATTAATATCGCATCCTCATTCTGAATAACGCTTATCACATAGCTCCAGTTATAGCCTTTTTCTCCCTTAAAGCTACCATCTAAAGAAAGAGGAACAGAATGAGAGGAATGAAAGAAAATAATATTTGGTTTAAAATAGGAAGAAAACACAGACGTTGAAGTATAAAGAGATTATTTAATCCGAATCACTAAAAATAAACAAATGTCCTTCAAAAATGACAGTGTTACCCCAAAAGTATAGATCAGCAAAAGATGAAGTCAAATGTGTAATAACAAAAAGTAAAATTGAAATATACAAAATGAGTCCTCTTATAAGGCAATAAGCCATAGTGGAGGGAGCAGTACCTAATGCAGTAAATAAGGATGGATATTATTAAGACCAGCAAAGGGCCTGCTACAGGAAATGATCACATTATACAATGCACATCCACTGATCTGAGCACCAAAGAGGGAAAAGATGATTCTGGAAGAGACAGAGGGCAGTGGTAGCTAAGAACACGCTGGTGCAAAATAGTATGATAAGGAAGTAAATCAGCCAGGGGACTGTGGAGTACATGACTTTTCTTTCTCCTGTCTCCTGTGACAGCTGAACTGGACCATTTTCCTCTCTCAGAATTTGCTGCTGCACCCTGAGTTAGATGCCCCTGGTATTTGCTCCACCTCAGCTTCTCATGAACGAACTCCCTCTCCCTCCTTTTTGAGCACGGTCTGAAGCAAAGGTCATCTCTCCCTTCCCTTCAATCCCACAGTACTGGGGATTGGCACAGACTTCTCAGTTGGCATTGACTTCTCTCATCGCATGCTCACATGCCTCCTAACTGTGCCATTTCATTTCCACTAGACTGAAAGTAGGATGTGGGCAATGAAACTTAACACCTTTATCATAGAATGCACAAGTGACTGCTTTCAAAATTATTGCTGTTTCTTTCACTGCCTTGGATTATATCTGAACAGGAAAAAAGGCACAATTTCTTTCTTTTTTTTATTTTCTGAAGTTTTATCATTTTTACAAAACAAAACAAAATGAAACAAAAATCAGGTATCAAAATCAGCAATGAGTTTATAGAATTTCTGCACCAGTTTGCACATAAGTCAGTGATTACAAAACTGGTGTCCAATGTAAATACTAATCACAAGCTGACTTCCCTCTTGGTCAGGTGGTTTGTTTTGGAACTACTGGATATTTATAACATTTTATAAGCACCGGTCATTTTTTGAGAACTGATTTGGTTTGTCCAATAAAGTAAACAATTGTTTGCTGTGTGGCAGTTTCTTTTTTAAAAAAACACTGAGCTAAAACAAAGAATGTGTATTTGTTCGGATCTGAACCAAGTCTTCTGAGATCCTAATTACCCTGAAGAACACTGAAGACATTTATAGGGCATATTAAATAGTATCTTAAATGCTAGTTGTATACCTCATCATGTCTAAGGCAGCTATTATATTTCTAAAGAAAGTAGCATTTCATTCAGAGGCTGCCCAGAGTTTGAATTACACCATAGTTTTCTTTCTTTCTGCAAATCACTCTTTCTGATTTGCAGTTTTTTCCAAACAGAGCCATATTATTGGAACAAAAGTTTGATGTTCAGGCCCAACAAGCTCTGATATTTTATGGATACATTTGTATAGAGCAAGACTTCTTGCTCTGAACTCTGAGTGACCACAAATAAATTGAGAGGCCATGATTATTGGATGCTGAGAGAAAGTAGCACACTTAAACCCACAGTACAGATGATCAGGAGGCAAGCAAAAACAAAGCTAGAACTCGGTAGCGGTATGCACCCACCACTTACTCCAGAAACATATTTTGCTTAAATAAGGGAAATATGGTCCAGTTTTGCAATGTTAATAGCTGCCAGTCTCTCATAGTTTTTATAAATATCATTTCCCGACTAGCAATGAACTAGGAAACTGGCCTCAGATTCTGACCAAATCTCTCAGTATTAGGTAAAAATAACACAAAACAAAACAAAAAACCAGCCAATAGGGGTTAAAAATTGCACAATTAAACTTGAATGTTAATTATACTATATACAGACTGGTATAAACATCACTGAAATGATTTTGAAAGGATGAAACATTTATATTTTAACACAATTTCTTCTATATTATCCCAATTTTCATTAAAGGAAAAGTGATATGTAAGTTTCTTCTTTACAGATATGAAAAAGCAAGAAGGCAAAGTTGAGAGAAACAGATGCTACCCACAGGGCAGCGGTGGCATTTGGTTGTTTTGGTCTTTGTACCAACAATTCCCACTCCCGAGGCAGATTTCCACTTCCTGCCAGACTACACGGTTTTTCTTGCAGTCAAGACACGAACAATGGACCCTACTCCTCCAGCAGCAAGTGACTTTTCATGCCATTGCAGTAACACAGCACTGCTATTGTCAGAGGGGCTCCCAAATCCTTTATAAATACACTTCATTAGGAGATCCACACCATTCTTGTTCAGAGATTGAACTGCCTTTTCAATATCATTAGCTTTAAAAGAGATGAGCACCTTCAACACAATGCTGCCTGCCCGGTCCTTCACTGCCTGACTCTTGGTGTTGATGGGGAGGTTCTTCAGAGCTGCCTGTAGGGCAACTGTCATGTTTCCTTGCCGCAGGCGGGAGTCCACCTCGCCCTCATCGGGCTGGCCTGGCCGTCGCCCCCATCTTCTTCGTCCACGAGCTTGTTCTCGTCATATTCATCCACGTCCACCTTCCGGAACCGGCCGACGACACTGTGTTCTTCTACTTCCCAATCCCTACCAGCGGCAAAGGCCTCTTCTTGGCGCTGCCTCTACCTCAGCAAGCGGAGCCCAGCAGACCACTGCCCGGCGCCTAAGGCACAATTTCTTAATGTGACTTAACCACATAAACCTTCCCAAGTGCCAAAAACAATATACCAAGGGATTGCACTTCTCATTGGCGAGATGGCAAAAAAAAAAAAAAACTTTAATGGAGACCCAGAATTCCAGTCCCCTTTATCCAAACATCATTGTATGGCCTCGTTCTACCTAAGAGACAGGGAGAACCATTCCTGTGCCCTGCACCTGGCAGGAAAGCCCTGCTACAGACTGTGGGGAGCTGGCCAGGATGAGTCCTGGTGATTCCGCCCCCAGAGCAGGGATTCTCAGGCGACTCTGGACAACTTCCAGGGACTGAGATGGAGAGCGGCCATACTTCATCTTGGAGAGGAGAATACTTGGGGTGTGACCCTTCTGACCTCTCAGCCTAAAGTAAAAGCAGAGTCATTCCTAACCGGTGTGGAGCTACTTAGCTATGACTGGTGAGCTGCTTAGTTTCCTAAGAAAAATAGTCCCTGTTACAGGGTCTGTGGGAGCCACAGAAGAATAGCAGGGCCGTAAGTGATTCACAATCCTGCTGCTTGGCCATCTCTGTTGCCAATGACTCCAGCATCTGAGTATTCCATGCAGGAAAGATAATTTGTAAATAATGCACTAGTTCAGTGATCCCTTCAGGGATGTTCAAAATAGTTGTCATGTTCGAGACTGGCATGCTTGTAGGAGACACAGACCTACAGAGCAAGATAATTTGGAGGTTGAATAGAAATAGGAACAATTGAGGCCCCCTTAGATAATGGCTTCTAGGAGCAAGAGTAGAGGGGAGGTGAATTCTGAGCCCTTTTGTCCCCACAAGACATGGCATAACAGGGACATCAGAAAATACTCCAGTGATGTGCTGCTAAACTGGGTGTCTGCGAAGGTGGGGACATGGCTGGTAGCATTTGCTAATTTCTGTTGTACCAGCATCCCCACCATGGCAGATTTCAAGCAGCCAACATGGCTTCACTGAAAGGGGAGCTGGGAAGAGTACGCCTATTTACTGCTTCTGAGTCATACAAGCTGGGTCCAGCACATCCCTAGACTCAAGAGCAAAGCTTTCAAAGTTCTTCAATGCTTCCTACTCAACACACTGAAAATGAGGCCACAGCAACTATAGCAAACCTCATTATTTTTCATGATAAGATCAGAGTGTGTGATCCTGGGTCTTAGAATGGAGAAAGGGATGTTTGTTCAGAGAAAGAATGTCCAAGTCCTCTGAAGCTGCAGAGATCACAGAGCAAATAATGATGCAAATAATTATGGTTGGAAAGCTGCTAGTCTTTGACTTGAAGTAATTGTAAAGAAATGTTTCTCCTGCTTAAATTAAGAATACAGAATGATTTCATTGAGTAGAATCCCTATTCCTTCCTATTTGTTCATTAGTAACATCTCCCCTTTGCTCCTCTTGCATGTTCATTCTCAGTATAAATTGGAAGCCCTGCTCGCTTTTGTTACATGTCCTTGCAGCACCGTTTACAACTGTGGATGGTGTTCTGTTCAGCCTCAGTGTCAGAGCTTGCCCGCTGTTGGGACCAGGTATCTCAGGAGTCATGTGGAGGAAGATGGCAGCCATTGCAAAGAAGGTCTAGAAAGACAGGGCATTCCCATCTGTGCACTGGCCTTACTCAGTCCCAGGAGACACAGGGCACCTGAGCAAGGAGCGATTTGATGATAACACACAATAAAAAATGGGTCCAGAGTATCTCCCTACCACAGACTATCATTCTCTGGGGAAAGAAATTTGGGCTCTTTACCACCACAATTTCTGATCAGTGAATTTGGAAAGGCTGTGATGCCCCTCATAGCTATGAAACACTCAGGGCACCTCTAACATGGCTGTGTCTGGGACACTGAGTCCCAGATTTAGAGAGCTGGTCTGTCGCCAAGGACTCTCAGAAACTCATGATCCATGATCACATCAACTCTGACCAGTGCATTCGCTTTCATAGATACAAACTGCAGCATCACCCACAGACAGGTGGAAGATTCTATTAAAATATAATCATTGTACTTCTATTTATAACAAATGCTCTATAACAATATATAATATGAGAAATAAACTAACAAGGAATAGAATCAGTATTATAAATAAAACACTTACTGAGTTAAAGGCCTCAGAAAATTTATTTCAAATCAAATGCATTGGACAGCGATGAAAACACTCGGAGTCTAGAAATCAGATTTCCTGAGGGAATCAAGGTGAACTGGCAGCAGTGGCGAATGCATGCTTCTGTCTATCAGGACAGCAGCAATGGCAAATAGAAACAAAATAAAAGATACACGTGGCTTAAAGCAGGCAAATAAATGAAGTCTTATTGTTATCATGATTGTATTTATCAAGTAAGGACTACAAATTTGTAAAGATCTTTACTTCAAACAGGAAGAGAGGTTTGATATTTTGTTGCAGAAAACTTCCAAGGTGACAGGGATAGAAGAGCTTCCGAAGAAAGATGTTCCTGGGATGTAGCCTCAGACCTTCCAGTTGCCTCAACATACGCATGAGAAAAGCATGTTTCCTGCTTTTGTTTTGTTTTGTTTTTTGTTTTTTTTTTTTGTTTTTTGTTTTTTTTTTGAGATGGAGTCTCACTCTGTCGCCCAGGCTGGAGTGCAGTGGCGCGATCTCAGCTCACTGCAAGCCCCGCCTCCCGGGTTCCCGCCATTCTCCTGCCTCAGCCTCCGGAGTAGCTGGGACTACAGGCGCCGCCACCACACCCGGGCAATTTTTTGTATTTTTTAATAGAGACGGAGTTTCACCGTGGTCTCGATCTCCTGACCTTGTGATCCGCCCGCCTCGGCCTCCCAAAGTGCTGAGATTACAGGCATGAGCCGCCGCGCCGGCCTGTTTCCTGCTTTTGACAACCTCAAGTATGTGGGCAGCACCGCAACCTCCAAGACCTATAGAAGATGCATGTCTGCCCTGAAGGCCGAGGCTAAGACACCCACTCCTTGCTTGAAGAAGTGAGCTGGTTCCGAGGACTCCTAGAGTGCAGCGGGCCGTGATTGTTTTCACCACCTATATTTGTAGTCACTGTGTTTCAGAAATGAATCTGTGGTCTCTTTCTACCTAATGGACAGCCGATGTCCAAATCTACTCCTTTCCCATGAAAAATGAGGATGAAAGAGAGGCCTCTACTAAAGGTCTCTAGCAGCTGCAAAGAGAAAGAAGGACGAGGTTTGTGAACAGGAAGTAGGCGACCGTGCCACGCTGTGGCTAAGCTGCTGGCACAGAGATACACGGCCGAGTCCCCCTGCTGTGTGCGCTGGATCTTCAGAGTGGAGACGGATCCCTCGGGCCTCTTTGCAGAGAAGCGATCACTGGGCAGCCCTGATTTATCTTGTTGAGCTTCATAACTGAAGTAAGTCAGAAGCTCTGGGCCCTGTCCTAGGGCCTGTTGGTACCAATAAAGAGTTGCATGACCCGAAATTGGATCACACCTGAGAGCTACATCCTGTCCCCTCTTTGTGACTTTGTACCTTGGAGACTGGGAGACTCTAGCAACTGTGTGACCTGTGGAAATGGAATTCAGCAACAGAATAAGGGACACATTTGTAGGCATCACACAGACACACACACACACACACCCCCACACACACAGAGAAAAAATGAAACTACTTTGTGTTCTGAGGACTCACCTGTCCCTAGGAAACCCAGGACCACCCAGCAGAGGAGCCTGGTGCCCATGGCAGGTCACACCAGGACGGGGGCGTTATCAGATCAGTGTCACTGTGAGCAGGAGCAGAGGATGACGGACGTCCTTGTCCCCACAGGGCAGTTCCCACAGTGACATCACTTCCTCTCTCAATCCCCAGGACCTCAGGGTCACAGCATTTATATTAGAACACACTTGGGTGCTGCTTTTAAATATTTATAACCTCCCTTTTAACAACATCAATGCATTTCTCATTGCTTTGGGCTCCCATGCTGTCTGGAGCCAGAGGCATCACGCTGCATCTCTGAGTTCATCTTCTCGTCCTACAGCCGCTCCTCTGTCCTGGGCATGTAGGATGTGCCAACAGCATCCCCAATACAAGGCACCAAGGCATGAGCTCATTGTCTTTCCTGCAAATCAGGGTCCCCTGTGCCATCCCGATTCACTTCCCAGCCTCCTCCATTCCCCCAGTCACACGTGCCCAATGGGACGTGCCATCACATGGGTTCCCTCATGAACTGCCCTCATACCTTTCTTCTGGGATCTTTTTCCACCTTTGTTAGCTGTAATTCAGAAACCTTGGTAGCACACTCACAGCAGTCATTTTTCATATTCCCCTTCTAAAAGTTTTTTTTTTAATCAATCTCACCTTAAAAGAAGGAGAATGACAATTGAGCTAGTGATTATTTTTAACCGCTATCTTGACTTACTGTTGTTCTCCATATATTCCTATGGGAAGTATTTCTCTTTTTTTCTGACTGCTTTCAAAATCTTCTCTTTGTCCCTCGTGTTCTACAATTTCCCTATGACTTGACTGTCTTACTTGCGATTCATTTTGTTTCTGGAAACTCTGAATTTAGGTCCTTAAACACCTCTAAAAAATTCTCAGCTCACATCTCATAAATATCACCTCATAACATTCTAGCTATGTTATCTGTTTGAAACATCAATCATATGCAAGAAAAAATGGAAAATTATGAAAAAATATGAATATTCTAGTATATGGGAAAATCTATTTTTTTCTTCCTTGTTCTTTAATTTTTTCATATTTCACTTTTAATTTTCTGTGCTGCATTCTAGATCACTCCTGCAGATCCACCATTGATATCACTAAAAATCTCTTTAGGAGGAGCTGATCCACTGTTGGACTTTCCATTTTGTTTGCAGTGATTGTATGAGGCATTTCTAGATATATTATTTGACAACTTTATGAAAGTTGATGGTTTCAGGCATTCTTTTTCCTTGTTTCAGTTCCCCCTCATGTTCATTTAAATGTGGCTCTCCAAACTTTCATATCTCATAATGCCAAAATTTCCAGTCTTCGGGTTTGCACTTCAAACGTTTGTTGCTTGTGCTCATTGTGTTCCTCGTTGCTATCTCCTAATATTCTTCACACTGGGAATCTATTTGTTCGATGGGAGTCTGTGACATTCCAATGAGGCCCGGACTGAGTGTGAACAACACTAAGAATCTGTCATTTTTACAGGCATCTCCAGTCTAACTCACAAATGTATAGGGCCTAGAACTGTCTGCTGGACTCTAGGCTGCCAAATACACCCACGGCAAAGGTTGGTTGGGTCAAAAATGCTCTCAGGACACTTCCAAGGAAAGATTCAGAATAGAATTCAAATTTTCTAGTTCTTTTTAATAAAACTCTTTTCATAAATAAATCCCATTAAGTCCTGTAGTTATCATGACATTTTCTTCCAAGAGGAAATTACATAGATAGATAGAAAGAAAGAAAGATAGATAGATAGATAGATAGATAGATAGATAGATAGATAGATAGATCAATACATACATACATACATACATACATACATACATACATACATGCACCCTCTGGGTGGAGGGACACTTCAGACACAGGATTAAAACAAAAGTTAGTCACCAGTGTCTGGAACATCTACACACAAATTGTGTCCACATTCCCCTGGGCAACACAGGTGTCCCCCAGAGAGGAGTCCAGGGACTGTGGCAGGTTGAGGCAGTTGTGTGATCCAATGCCTTTATCTAGGAGAGTCCATCCTATGCTGGATTGTTTTAAGGCAATTTTGCCAAGGTAAGAGCCTGCATTTCCCAGAATGCCATTTCTCTTACCATTCTAGGTTAGAGATGGTCAAGGATACATTTGGTAAAATTTGGAAGACAGATGAAAAACAGTCACTAGGACAATTGGTAGGTCAGACAGTGAGAGTCAGTGACCAGCAGATACAGAGGCATCCAACAGACCTAGGAAGTCCTGTTCCTTCTGCACCCTGTGTCCAGTTCATCTTCCCAAATGCTGGCCAACAGCCACCAGGCTGCCCCCAGTGTTTGGCAGTGCACCTGCAGGAGTGGCCCCCACATAGAGGGAACAGCTTCCCCAGAAGCAGGTCTCCTTGGCCTTTTCCCGTACTCCCAGCTCAAGGTTTCACTGCATGGCCTGGCATGCTCTGATCCTCTCATGTCCCTGCCACTCCAGCCTGTCCTGCCCAGACCTCCAGAAGCCCTGGCTATTGACTGGCTCCTTCACCTTCTGACTTCTCTCCTCAAGACCTTGTCTTCCTCAGCTCCTCCCACAGATGCATAGTCTAGTTCTGATAATAAATCTGTTACACTCTCAAACTTGTAGTGGCCCTGTTTTATTGATAATAACCTAATGGAGATTTTCTTACCAGAAGTGGTTTCAAGGAACGATGTATAAGAATGGAATTCTAGAAGTGGATCTCTGATCTGTCTAGATTTGTTGTGGGGAAAGACCCTTAAGGAGAGCACAGACACCTGGAGGAGGTCAGGTGCTGCAGTGACAAGAGGAAGCCTTGAGCCAGGTGTGGTCGCCGTGATAGTGATTCCTCATCAATTTCCAAGACTGACCTCAGCCCAGCATTCAAAGGGATGGGATTTGTTGTACTTAATGCTAGATCTCTGCCAGATTAAAGTAGATGTAGCATGTTCCTACTATTGGGTCATCCACTCACTCATCATTCACTCAACCTCTCGTTCACTCATCCATCCTCTGTGAAATTGGTCTCCCCACATGCCAGGCACCAATGTTGGTAAATGCAGCAGGCACAGCCTTAGCTCTCATGGGCTTAAAAATTGAGTGGAGAGGTTGGGTGTGGTGGCTCAGGCCTGTAATCCCAGCGCTTTGGGAGACCAAGGCAGGTGGATCATGAGGCCAGGAGATTGAGACAATCCTGGCCAACATGGTGAAACATCACCTCTACTAAAAGTACAAAAAAGAATTAGCTGGGCGTGGTGGCGCATGCCTGTAATCCCAGCTACTCGGGAGGCTGAGGCAGGAGAATCACTTGAATTAGAGAGTCAGAGGTTGCAGCGAGCAGAGATCACGCCACTGCACTCCAGCCTGGCCACAGAGTGAGACTCTGTTTCAAAAAAAAAAAAAAAAAAAAAAAAAAAAAAAAAAAAAAATTGAGGGAACCACAAAAATAATCAGAACAAGTATCTGAGAAAGCCCAAGTGTGCTAAACGTTACTAACAGACACATGATTCTACGGGAGCTTATGAGACGACAGTTGATTTCAGCTGGAAGTGAAGGGAGTGCTTCCCACAGGAGGGCTGATGATGCTGAGATCTGAAGCACAGGCAGGAGGTGGCCACTAGACAAAGGAAGGCTCCAGCCCAGGGGAAAGGAAGTGGCCTTTTAAGTCTTTGTGATGGGAAGGAAGGAGTCACAGAAGAGGGGTTCCCCCCATGGCTGCAGTAGAGGGGGCGGGGAGCTGGGGGATGGAGGATGACTGCCCAGATGGGAAAGGTGGGCCACAGGAGAGACCACGTGAGGGTGGGGGCTGGGGTAAAACCTAGAGAGAGGAAGCAACACATTCACCAGGGAGAGACTGGAGTCTAGATGGATGTGAAATACAAATCCTGTTTCATCCTGGGGGCCCCAGACTCAGGATGATGAGTAGAAAAGTAGAAGCTGGGGAAGTCCTGGCCCTACCCAAAAGGGAGAGCTCAGAGGATAGACCAGAGAGAGCAATAAAGGAGACATCCGAGGACCTGGAGCAGTCCAGGCCTGGCTGAGACTGCCTGCAGAGGCACCTGTCATGGAGCGAGGCTCATACTGTCTGGGCCAGTTGGGGCCACTTGGGGTTCCAAGTTTCCTGTTGCAGAAAACTCTGCCCAGGGCATCCCTGAGTCTTGGGTGGGGGAGGAGGGCAGAGCCTCCCTGCTTTCATGTGCGGAGAGGAGACGGCCTTGTAGTGCTGTGGAGTAACTGCTGGCACAAATGTACACAGATGTCTGGGAAGGAGCAGCCGACTCCAGTCTGAGTGGGAAATCCTCTGTGTTTAATCTGGAGACATTGTAGCCACTGGGGACTTCTCCTTTATCAGTAGTACCAGCAGCACCTGAGTAATGAATCAGCCTCAGCCCCATGCCTGGGTCTTGTCGATACCAGTACATGAAGTTATGGTTCATATCCTGGGCACACTGCACTGTCATGCTCTGTCCTGTCTTCAGGACTTGGAATTTTGGGGTCTGAGTGACACCAACATTCACTAGACCTGCAGAGAAGAACAAAGCTGATGCTACAGCCCCAATGGAAAGGGGCTGGGCTTTGAAATCCACGCAAGGGGCCCTGCCCAGGACCCTCCTGCCCACAGGAGAGAAAAGGCCGCACAGCACAGGAGCTCAATGCTCATGGCAGGTGCTACAGGATGGAGGGGTCTTCTGGGCCTGTGCGTTGATAAAAGGGGAACAGGACTCTCAAGGGAGTCATTCTGAGACCTCATTCTCCCTGCCTGGGCTCCAGAGCCTTCCTGTCAGGAGAGGCCACGCCCATTCCCCAGATGGTCAAATTCAAGATAAATGCACCAGTGAACAGCTGAGAATGAGAAGAACACATTCGTCTGAATTGAAACAAGTCTATAAGATTTCATGATCTTTTGCGTCCAGACTTCTGAAACAGTCTAAGTAGGAACCCAGAGGGCCTTTCACTATCTATTCTTTATTCTTTCAAGATTGGCCACTGGCACCTCGAACTGCTGTTGGTATTGACAATAAAATAGGGAACAAAACATCCACAATTTCTGAAATGATGAGTTTTACAGTCTAGAGCGCAAGAGAAGTATCCATTAGTCACACAAAGTCATGGAAAATGACAATGATGTTAAATCTGTGAATACTAATGCATATTATAAGCTGTGAGTATTTATAATAAGGAGGTGCAGCCTAGAAAAACTGTTGAAGGAATGTCTCCCTAGAGATGGTCATAGTTAAACTGAGATTTGGAGAAAGAACACAAAATAAGAGACTTGTGTTGACCCAGAGGATACAGCGTGGAGTGGAATGGCCTTTGTTGGGAGGAGCATGATGCATGAGGAATGGCCTGAACTGACACTTCTGTGGTTGACGTGGAGATGAGGATGCAGAGGAAGGGAGAGAACAGCTGGGAGCAGACATCACATGGAGAAGGCTGAATACTGACATGAGCGTGGTATAGGGAAGAAGGAGTTGTGAAGGCCGTCAGGGAAAAGAACATAGACCTGTGTTGTCAATGCTGTCTGCAAATACACAATTTCAAATGAACCTTCCTTTCTGAGAGCAACTGAGGAACAGGACTTCTGAGGCCAGAGCTGCAGGAGGGGCCTGGAAGAGGGGCTGCATCTACTCACATCACGGTGATGGTCGTTCCCTCGTCCAGCTGAGACTGGCCTGGGGGAAAAGCTCTGCACACAGCAGGGTTTCACACACACAGGGCTGCTCAGAGCTCTGAGGGCCCCAACCTGGGCAGTGTTGGGGAGAGGCCTATGGGACAACATTATCCACTGCCTGAATCACGGTCTTGTGAAGACAAGGCCACCTATATCTTCCACTGAGCTTTGTGTGCAGAGGAAGGTGGCTGTGGGGTGACTGCTGGTGCAAGAGGGCACAGAGGTCTGGGAGAGGCTTCTGACACCAAGGCCACGTATTTGGCTTTGAGAGAAAGTTACAGACCCTCAGGGATTTCTCTGTAGTGCGGGCTGGGACGGATCAGCTGTGCACCAGCTTCGGCTCTTGTTAACTCTCACACATGTAGTCATGGATGACAGTCTCAGGCATCTCTGTGCCACTTCATGTCCTGCATTTGTTCTTTAGTATCTTGCGATCTGGTTGTCCCAGCTTCTGTGAAGTCTATGATAGAAGGAAGTTGAGTGCCCAGTGAGGGACCCAATAATGTAGACCTGAGGTGAAGGCTTAGGCTAGGATGTGGTGGGCCAAGGAAAAGGCTTTACGGGACTCACCTGCCCCTGGGGAGCAAAAGGCCACACCACTGAGGAGCCTGGTGGTCATAGCTGCGTCAGGGAAAAACGGGGAAATTGCGGGGAGGTTTTTCAGCTTGTGTGTTGGGGACATAAATCCTGGATGTTTGTAGAGTCAACTGGTGATGCCACTGTCCCTGCCAGCCAGTGACTCTGCCCTCTGCCTGCTATTCCTCCCTCTACCTGCTGCAACCTTCAACCTACAGTCCAGTCATAAACTTTCACCCATGTGGTCTCTGCTTTTGGCTGTCTTTCTTCTAACAGACAACAGCCTGACAAGGTTCGTGATCATTTCTCCTCTACCTACCTCTCCACCGTCAGCTCCGGGTGTCCACTTTAGGGCTCTTTTTAACAGGCTTCTTCACTGAACATATGTGCTTCCCTCCCATTCCTAGGTCTCTATGTTGTTTTTCACAGGAGATATATTTCAGGTACATTTATTCTTAGTGGTGAAAATCCAAACTTAAATTTTACTAGAATAAATTAAGAAAAACATGTGTAGACATTTATATGAGAAAGCAGTTTTTGTCTACACACAGAATTGTTTTTAGTTTTTGTTGCATTAAAGTAAACTCTTTTGCATCAAAAAACACCATAAAAATGAAAATATAAGCTGCAGACTGGGGAAAGACACAGGGAATGCATGTAAATGATTTTTTTTAATGTGAAATTTAACATTCCTCAAAGTTGCTAATGAAGAAGCCATAGTAATGACTCCTTAAGACAGCTGAGCCTCTACTGCAGCCCTGCAGGTCACTAGAGGACAGTGTGAGGGTTCTGGTTTACTGACCAGGATGCAGAAGGTGATGATGGAGCAGGGGGAATAGGTGGAAAATGTATGGACTAGTTTGTTTCCTACTTCTGATTCTTGCAAGCCAGGAGACACTGGGGAAAATGACTCAATGTCCCTGATCCTTCCATCTGTAAAGGAAGAATAAGAATGTTTGATGTGCAAGATTGTTGAAAACTTTTAAGCTATATAACAAATACAAACAATCAAGCACACGTCTGGGGCTCAGCAGTCACTCTTGTTCTGAAATTACCCAGGAAGTGACAAGCTGCAAGAAGATGCAGCAGAGAAGCAGACACTCTCAGGGCACATGAAATTTGGGCTCTGTTGGTTGGGAGAGCTCTGCGCTCAGTAGGACAGTAGACATGCCTTCCAAACAACTAAAAGCTTCCCTTGAAGGAGTGAAAACTGGGTGGGGCCTGCAGCTCTCAAGTCAGAGCTAAGGCAGGAAGTTTATATACAGAATGTCAGTGACTCTGCCGGGCTGTGCCAAGCTGCTGGCACAGAGATACAGGGCCGAGTCCCCCGCCTCCAAGGCATTCACATTCAGCTCAGAGCTATAGTTAGGGAACTGGTGACCTGAGAATAGATCAGGGAAGTTGCCTCTCTCTCTCTCTTTCTCCTCATAATACTCGAAGATAAACTGGGGCCCCTGACCCAGGGCCTGTTGGTACCAGGACACACTGGTGTGCCCAGAGATAGGAGAGCATCTCAGTGTCACTTGCTGTCCTGTTGTTTTGATCAAATGCCTGGGACTTTGGGTGACTCCACTGTCCACTGAGCCTGTGGGAAAAGGAGACAGAGGGTGAGCACAGGAGACAGCCTGGAGGCCCTCCCCGAGGTAAAGTGGAGGACACAGGGGTGGGAAAGCTGAGAATGGGGCTGCTGTCCAGTGCACAGGACTCACCTGCTCCCAGGAGACAAAGCAGCGCCCAGCAGAGGAGCCCGGGGCCCATGGCACAGTGGGGCAGGCAGCACTGCACCTGATGCAGAGCTTGGTCCTCCTAGGGAAGAGCTGAGTGAGTTCTGCACCTTGATTTTCCTGATGGGAGGGGTATCCTGTGATGTCACTGTCCTGTGTCGTCCTCATGCAGCCTTCCTTAGGCCTAGGGCTCCAGGGACCTTGGACTCTCTACCTTTCCTGCAGAGCCAGAGTGCTGGGTGAGGGCAGAAATTTATCTGATGAGACAGTTGCTCCTCTGCCTTCTCTTCCCCAGCTCCCAGGCTGCCCCATCGCCCCTAGTTCTAAATCCTTGAGGAATCGCCACACTGTCTTCCACAATGGTTGAACTAATTTACACTCCCACCAACAGTGTAAAAGCATTCGTATTTATCCACATCCTCTTCGGCGTCTGTTTTTTCCTGACTTATTAATGATTGCTATTCTAACTGGCGTGAGATGGTATCTCATTGTGGTTTTGATTTGCATTTCTCTGATGACCAGTGATGATGAGCATTTTTTCTGTGTCCGTTGGCTGTATAAATGTCTTCTTTTGAGAAGTCTCTGTTCATATCTTTTGCACATTTTTTGATGGGGTTGTCTTTTTCTTGTAAATTTGATTGAATTCTTTGTAGATTCTGGATATTAGCCCTTTGTCAGATGGGTAGATTGCAAAAATTTTCTCCCATTCTGTAGGTTGCCTGTTCACTCTGATGGAAGTTTCTTTTGCCGTGCAGAAGCTGTTTAGTTTAATTAGATCCCATTTGTCTTTTTTGGCTTTTGTTGCCATTGCTTTTGGTGATTACTCATGAAGTCCTTGCCCATGCCATGTCCTGAATGGTATTGCCTAGGTTTTCTTCTAGGGTTTTTATGGTTTTAGGTCTAACATTTAAGTCTTTAATCCATCTTGAATTAATTTTTGTATGAGGTGTAAGGAAGGGATCCAGTTTCAGCTTTCTACATATGGCTAGCCAGTTTTTCCAGCACCATTGATTAAATAGGGAATCCTTTCCCCACTTCCTGTTTTTGTCAGGTTTGTCAAAGATCAGATGGTTGTAGATATGTGGTGTTATTTATGGGGCCTCTGTTCTGTTCCATTGATCTATATCTCTGTTTTGGTACCAGTACCATGCTGTTTTCGTTATTGTAGCCTTGTAGTATAGTTTGAAGTCAGGCAGTATGATGCCTCCAGCTTTGTTCTTTTTGCTTTGTTCCTGGATATCCTTGTTAACCTTCTGCCTTGTTGATCTGTCTAATATTGACAGTGGGGTGTTAAAGTCTCCCATTATTATTGTGTCGGAATCTATAAGTCTCTTTGTAGGTCTCTAAGGACTTGCTTTATGAATCTGGGTGCTCCTGTATTGGGTGCATATATATTTAGGATAATTAGCTCTTCTTGATGAATTAATCCCTTTATCATTATGTAATGACCTTCTTTGTCTCTTTTTATCTTTGTTGGTTTAAAATCTGTTTTATCAGAGACTACGATTGCAACCCCTGCTTTTTTTGCTTTCCATTTCCTTGGTAGATCTTCCTCCATCCCTTTATTTTGAGCCCATGTGTGTCTCTGCATGAGAGATGGGTCTCCTGAATACAGCACACTGATGGGTCTTGACCGTTTATCCAATTTGCCTGTCTGTGTCTTTTAATTGGGGCATTTAGCCCATTTACATTTAAGGTTAATATTGCTATGTGTGAATTTGATCCTCCCATTATGATGTTTGCTGGTTATTGTGCCTGTTAATTGATGCAGTTCCTTCATAGTATCGATGGTCTTTACAATTTGGCATGTTTTTGCAGTGGCTGATACTGGTTGTTTCTTTCCATGTTTAGTGCTTCCTTCAGGAGCTCTTGTAAGGCAGGCCCTGGTGGTGACAAAATCTCTCAGCATTTTCTTGTCTGTAAAGGATTTTATTTCTCCTTTAATTATTAAGCTTAGTTTGGCTGGATATGAAATTCTGGGTTGAAAATTCTTTTCTTTAAGAATGTTGAATATTAGCCCCCACTCTCTTCTGGCTTGTAGAGTTTCTGCCAAGAGATCTGCTATTAGTCTGATGGGCTTCCCCTTTTGGGTATCAAGACCTTTCTCTCTTGCTGCCCTTAACACTTTTTCCTTCATTTCAACCTTGGTGAATCTGACAATTATGTGTCTCAGCATTGCTCTTCTCAAGGAGTATCTTTGTGGTGTTCTCTGTATTTCCTGAATTTGAATGTTGGCCTGTCTTGCTAGGTTGAGGAAGTTCTCCTGGATAATATCCTGAAGAGTGTTTTCCAACTTAGTTCCATTCTCCCCATCACTTTCAGGTACACCAGTCAAACGTAGATTTGGTCTTTTCTCATAGTCCCATATTTCTTGGAGGCTTTGTTCATTTCTTTTTACTCTTTTTCCTCTAACCTTGTCTTCTCACTCTATTTCATTAATTTGATCTTCAATTATTGATACACTTTCTTCCACTTCATCGAATCAGCTACTGATGCTTGTGCATTCATCACGAAGTTCTTGTGCCATGATTTTCAGCTCCATCAGGTCATTTAAGGTCTTCTTTACACTGTTTATTCTAGCTAACCATTCATCTAACCTTTTTTCAAGGTTTTTAGCTTCCTTGCGATGGGTTCGAACATCTTCCTTTAGCTCAGAAAGTTTGTTATTATCAACCTTCTGAAGCCTACTTCTGTCAGCTTCTGAAAGTCATTCTCCATCCAACTTTGTTCTGTTGCTGGCAAGGACCTGTGATCCTTTGGAGTAGAAGAGGTTCTCTGACTTTTATAATTTTCAGCTTTTCTTCTCTGGTTTCTCCCCATCTTTTTGGTGTTATCTACCTTTGGTCTTTGATGTTGGTGACCTACAGATAGAATTTTGGTGTAGATGACTTTTTTGTTGATGTTGATGCTATTTCTTTCTGTTTGTTAGTTTTCCTTCTAACAGTCATGTCCCTCAGCTGCAGGTCTGTTGGAGATTGCGGAGTTCCACTCCAGACACTGTTTGACTGGGTATCACCAGTGGAGGCTGCAGAACAGCAAATATTGCAGAACAGCAAAAATTGCTGCCTGATCCTTCCTCTGGAAGCTTTGTCCCAGAGAGGCAGCCACTTATATGAGGTGTCTGTCAGCCCCTACTGGGAGGTGTCTCCCAGTTAGGCTACACAGGGGTCAGGGACCCACTTGAGGAGGCAGTCTGTCCATTCTCAGAGCTCAAATGCTGTGCTGGGAGAACCACTGCTCCTTTAGAGCTGTCAGACAGAGACATTTAAGTCTGCAAAAGTTGTCTGATGCCTTTTGCTCAGCTATGCCCTGCCCATAGAGGTGGAGTCTAAAGTCTGTAGGCCTTGTTGAGCTGCAGTGGGCTCTGCCCAGTTCGTGCTTGCTGGCTGCTTTGTTTACCTACTAAAGCCTCAGCAATGGCGGACACCCTTTCCCAAGCCAGGCTACAGCCTCACAGATGGATCTCAGACTGTCGCTAGCAGAGAGCAAGGCTCCATGGGTATGGGACCTGCTGAACCAGGCACGGAAGAGAGTCACCATGTCTGTCAGTTGCTAAGACCTTGGGAAAAGCATAGTATTTGGGCAGGAGTGTCCCGTTTTTCCAGGTAGTCTTTCATGGCTTCCCTTGGCTAGGAAAGGGGAATCTCCTAACCCCATGTGCTTCCCAGGTAAGGCGACACTCAGCCCTGCTTCAGATCACCCTCCGTGGGCTTCATCCACTGTCGAACCAGCCCCAGTGAGATGAACTAGGTACCTTACTTGGAAATGCAGAAAGCACCCAATTCTGCATCGATCATCATGAGAGCTGCAGAACAGAGCTGTTCCTATTTGGTCATCTTGGAACGTCCTCCATCCTTTTAATCAAAAGTTCATTCCCAAGATAACTAATTCACTCCCACAATAAGGGCATTAATCTCTTTCTGAGGGCAGATCCCTCATGACCTAGTCATAACAGTCCCAACTCCCTATACCATTACATTGACAAAGTTCAACATGAGATTTGTAGGGGACAGGCAAGCATAGCACACACATCTACACCGTGAGTCAGTATTTCTACTCTTAAGTCTATACCAAAAAAAAAAAAAAAAAAAAAAAAAAAGCGTATGTCCACAAGAAAAAATTCCACAAGAATGTTCACAACAACTTTATTCATAATAGTTGAAGACAGGAGTAACATGGATCTCCATCAACAGGAGCATGGATCAACAAGTTGTGGTACATTTATGCAATGGCATATTAATCATAAGAAAGAGTGACCTACTGAAACAACAATATGAATACACTTCAGACATACTAATTTTGTAGGGAAATAACTCAATAAAAATGTTACATGATTCCATTTATATGAAGTTCAAGAATAAACAAAGCTAGTCAATGATGATAAAAATAAAAAAAGTTTTTATCTCTGGGATAGAAATTGATTGGAAAAGAGCATGAGGACACTTTCCTGAGTGATGGAAAATTTTTTTAAAATCGTTTCAGTTACTGTTGCACTGGCATATGCATTTATCAAAATGTACCAGGATGTCCTTCTATTAATATTTGTGTTTTACTCTGTATTAGTTACACCTCAATAAAATGTATTACTAAAAATTAAACTGCTAAATTGCATAAAAGATGGGAGTCATTTACAAATATATGCTTGTATTCTGTACAGCCAGTTTAAAAATGAATCACACAAAAATAAGAAAAAACAGGAACAAACATATCTGTGTAAGATATGGAGAATGTGAGAAGTGCTTGGTGACTGAAATAGGGAACATTGAAATTTGACATAAAAATAAGCACAACTGACGAGTGGGCTGAAAAACAACTGAGGATCAATATCAAGGAAAGCTGTAGATAAACAAAAGCTTTCTAAAAATATCTTCATATGCTGTTAAAAATCATTCTGAGATTCATGAGCTACTATAAATTTCACAGCTTGGGGAATTGGGCATTCATCAGGCTCACCATTGAGCCTTTCATTTTGGCTTTCAACAAATTGGCCAATTGGTGAATTGACTTTTTTCACAGCAAGCAGCCCCCTCCCCACTTTGTGAGTGGGGTCCTGGGTGACCCAGCACTCCCCGTTTGGCAGCCTCACAGAAAGGGTTGGGCACAGCACAGACACACCGGGTTCCCTCTACGTGGGTTTGCACTCCCTGTGAAGCCCATCTATGGACCCACCAGTCCTGCAGTTAATGGATCCCAACTAAAGAAACCTTGCCTCTAGGTGTCCGCTTTACCTATAAGTGCTAAAGAAGGATACAGGCTGGAGAAAAATAAAATGTTTGTTCAATATTATTCTGTAATATTTTACAAGAAAATCAATTGAGGAGCTCCTGGATTTTAAACCTAGCCAAAGTCATGATAATAACTGAATTCCTTCCTTAGTCTACCCTGAGAGGACTCAAACACTGCTCTATGCCCACAAATACTTACTAGAGACTTATTTATAGTCTCTTTTCGATGATTCTACTAGTCGATTATCTTCAGGTCTAATGGCACAGTTTGGTGCATCTACTAACATTTTCCTTCAGTAGTTTGTTAGGTGTTTTAGAACTTGTTATCAATATTTTTTGTCCTCCAGAGAACATGTGCTTGGTGTCCAATGGAATCTAAGCCAAGGTGATGTTTTCAGTATAACTTATAAACTTGTAGAATCCCAGATCACTCAAGTAGGTTAAACTTATTGCCTGGCGAGACCTTCAGGGAAGATAAGGTGCAGCAGAGATGCACTGGGTTCAAGGCACAGCCCACCCCTATATTTCCCCTGTTACTCTAAGGCAGTTGTTCCTCTGCACCTGCCCCTTACACCAAGACTGCCCAGCCAAAATTCATCAACTGTAGATCTCATTACAGATTAGAGGGACTTCCCACCTCTTGCATAGCTGTAGGTAGTCTAGCAATAACTGAAAACTACTGCATCATCTACATAATATTGGATCCAGGCCCTAATTTTTCTTAACTCTTTCCCTCCTAGGCTGCTCTCCCAGACTCCCCAGAGCCCTTTAGATCCCAGTGGACCACAGTGCCATCTTGTGGTCAATAAGTGAAGTTTCGTCATTGTTTCTTCTGCAATGGCCCAAGGAATGCTGGGAAGTGTCTGCAGAGAGAACTGACAGAATATTCCAGAAGCGCCATCCTGCAGATTTCATGAGCAGCTCCCCTAAACCCTCATCCCAACACTAGTTCTAACCCTGATTATTTCATTGAGTTAGCAATATTAATATCGCATCCTCATTCTGAATAACTCTCATCACATAGCTCCAGTTATAGCCTAACTTTTTCTCCCTTAAAACTACCATATAAAGAAAGAGGAACAGAATGAGAGGAATGAGAGAAAATAATATTTGGTTCAAAATAGGAAGAAAACACAGATGTTGAAATATAGAGAGATTTTTTAATCTGAATCACTAAAAATAATCAAAAATGCCCTCAAAAATTGACAATGTTACCCCAAAAGTATAGACGAGCAAAAGATGAAATCAAATGTCCATTAATAAAAAGTAAAATTGAAATATATAAAACGAGACCTCTTACAAGGCAATAAGCAATGGTGGAGGAAGCAGAACCTAATGCACAAAATAAGGATGGACATAAGTAAGACCAGCAAAGTGGCTGCTACAGGAAATGATCAACTTGTGCAATGCACATCCACTGATGTGAGCAGCAAAGAGGGAAGAGATGATTCTGGGAGAGGCAGAGGGGCAGCAGGAGATGAGGACACGCTGGTGCAAAATAGTATCATAAGGAAGCAAATTAGCCAGGGGACTGTGGATTAGAGGACTTTGCTTTCTCCTGTCTCTTGTGACATCTGAACCAGACCATTTTCCTTTCCAACAATTTGCTCCTGCACCCTGAGTTAGAAGCCCCTGGGATTTGCTCCTCCTCAGGTTTCCATGGATGAACTCCCTCTCCCTTCTTGTTGAGCATGGTCTGAAGGAGAGGTCATTTCTCCCTCCCCTTCAATCCCACAGTACTGGGGATTGGCATAGATCTGTCAATTGGCATTGACCTCTCTTCGCATGCTCATATGCCCCCTAACTGTGCCTTTTTTTTCCACTAGACAGAAAATTAGATGTGGTCAATAAAACTTAACACCTTTATCATAGGATGCACAAGTGACTGCTACACAAATCATTGTGGTTTTCACTGCCTTGGGTTATATCTGAACAGTAAAAAAAGACACAATTTCTTAATGTGACTTAACCACAAAAACCTTCCCAAGTCCCAAAAGCAATACAACTACAAGGGATTCCTCTCCTAACTGGTGAGATGGCAAAATAAAACAAACAAACAAAAAATAAAGAAAAATTTGTCAAACATTTTAAAGGAGAGCCAGAATCCCATTCCCTCTTATACAAAAATCATTATATGACCTTCCTCTGCCTAACATACAGGCAGAGCCATTCCCCTGCCCTGCACCTGGCAGGAAAGCCCTGCTGGAGTCTGTGGGGAGCTGGCGAGGATGAGCCTTGGTGACTCTGCCCCCAGAGCAGAGATCCTCAGGGAACTCTGGACAACTTCCAGGGACTGAGATGGAGAGTGGCCATACTCGGTCTTGGAGAGGAGAATACTTAGGGTGTGATCCTTCTGACTTCTCAGCCTGAAATAAAAGCAGAGTCATTCCTGACTGGGGTGAAGCTGCTTAGTTTCCAGAGCAAAATAGTCCTTGTTCCAGGGTCTGTTGTTGCCACAGAAGAATAGTGGAGCTGTAAGTGGTTCACAACCTAGAGTTGCTGCTTGGCCATCTCTGTTCCCAATGACTCCAGTATCTGAATATTCCATCCTAAGAAAGAGAACTTGTAAATAATGAACTGGTTCAGCCATACCTTTAGTGATATTCAAAGTACTTGTTATGTTCTGAGCTGGCATGCTTGTAAGAGACACAGAGCTACATAACAAGAGATATTGGAGGTTGAATAGAAATAAGAACAATTGAGGCCCGCTTAGATAATGGCTTCTAGGAGCAAGAGTAGAGGGGAGGTGAATTCTGACCCCTTTTGGCCCCACAAGACATGGCATGACAGGGACATCAGAAAATACTCCAGTGATGTGCTGCTAAACTGGGTGTCTGCGAAGGTGGGGGCATGGCTGGTAGCATTTGCTAATTTCTGTGGTACCAGCATCCCCACCATGGCAGATTTCAAGCGGCCAACATGGCTTCACTGCTGGGGAGCTGGGAAGAGTACGCCTATTTGGCTCTTCTGAGTCATACAAGCTGGGTCCAGCACATCCCTAGACTCAAGAGCAAATCTTTCAAAGTTCTTCAATGCTTCCTACTCAACACACTAAAAACGAGGCAACATCAACTATAGCACACCTCCTTATTTTCATGATAGGATCAGAGTGTGTGATCTGGGGTCTTGGAATAAACAAAGGGACAGTTGTGCAAAGAGAGGATTTCTGGCTCCTCTGAAGCTGCTGAGATCACAGAGCAAAGAGTTAACGCTGGTTGGTTGGAAAGCTGCTAGCCTTTGACTTCAGGTAATTTCAATGAAATGTTTCTCCTGCTTAACTTAAGACAACAGAATGATTTCATCCGAGCAGAAACCCTATTCCTTCCTATCTGATCATTAGTAACATCTGCCCTTTGCTCCTCTTGCGTGTTCATTCTCAGTATAAATTGGAAGCCCTGCTCGCTTTGTTTCATGTTCTTGCAGCACCGTTTAGAACTGTGGACTAAACTGTTCAGCCTCAGCTTGTCCACTGTTAGGACCAGGTGTCTCAGGAGTCATGTGGAGGAAGGTGGCAGCAGTTAGAGAGAAGGTTTAGGAAGACAGGGAATTCCCATCTGTGCCCTGGCCTTACTCAGTCACAGGAGACACAGGGCACCTGAGCAAGGAGTGTTTTCAGGATGGCACAATAAAAAAAATGGGTCCAGAGCAACTCCCTCCCAAAGACCATGATTCTCTGGGGAAAGAAATTTGGTGTCTGTACCACGACGATTTCTGATCAGTGAATTTGGAAGGGCTATGATGCCCCTCCTAGCTATGAAAGACTCAGGGCACCTCTATCATGACTGCGTCTGGGACACTAAGTCCCAGACTTGGAGAAGTGGTCTGTCACCGAGGACTCTCAGAAACCCATGATCCGTAATCCCATGAGCTCTGACCAGTGCATTCGCTTTCACAGATACAAACTGCAGCATCACCCACAGACAGGTGGAAGAGTCTATTGCAATATAATCACCGTACTTCTATTTATAACAAGTACTATATAACAATATATAATATGAGAAATAAAAAGGAATAGAATCAATATTATAAATGAAACACTTCTTGAGTTAAGGGCCTCAGGCAAATTATTTCAAATCAGATGAGTTGGACAACAATGAAAACACTCAGAGTCTAGAAATTAGATTTCCTGAGGGAATCAAGGTAAACAGACAGCGGTGGTGAATGCATGCTTCTGTCTATCAGGACAGCAGCAATGGCAAATGGAAACAAAATAAAGGATACACATGGCTTAAAGTAGGTAGATGAAATGAAGTCTTACTGTTATCATGATTGTATTTATCAAGTAAGGACCAACAATTTGCAAAGACCTGTATTTTAAACAGGAAGAGAGGTTTGATATTTTGTTGCAGAAAACTTCCAAGGTGACAGGGATAGAGGCTTCAGAAGAAAGATGTTCCTGGGATGTAGCCTCAGACCTTCCAGATGCCTCAACATACGCATGAGAAAAGCATGTTTCCTGCTTTTGACAACCTCAAGTATGTGGGCAGCACCGCAGCCTCCAAGACCTGTAGAAGATGCATGTCTGCCCTGAAGGCCGAGGCTAAGACACCCACTCCTTGCTTGAAGAAGTGAGCTGGTTCCGAGGACTCCTAGAGTGCAGTGGGCCGTGATTGTTTTCACCACCTACATTTGCAGTCACTGTGTTTCAGAAATGAATCTGTGGTCTCTTTCTACCTAATGGACAGCCGATGTCCAAATCTACTCCTTTCCCATGAAAAATGAGGATGAAAGAGAGGCCTCTGCTAAGGGTCTCTAGTAGCTGCAAGGAGAGAGAAGGACGAGGTTTGTGAACAGGAAGGAGACGACCGTGCCACGCTGTGGCTAAGCTGCTGGCACAGAGAAACACGGCCGAGTCCCCCTGCTCTGTGCGCTGGATCTTCAGAGTGGAGACGGATCCCTCAGTCCTCTCTGCAGAGAAGCGATCACTGGGCAGCCCTGATTTGTCTGGTTGAGCATCATTCTGGAAGTAAGTCAGAAGCTCTGGCCCCTGTCCCAGAGTCCGTCGGTACCAATAAAGGGCTACATGACCCGAAATTGGATCACACCTGAGAGCTACATCCTGTCCCCTCTTTGTGACTTTGTACCTCGGGGACTGGGAGACTCCAGCACCTGTGTGATCTGTGGAAACAGATTTTGGCAACAGAATAAGGAAAACATTTGTTGTCATCACACACACACACACACACACACACACACACACACACACGCACACACACGCCTACACACAGAAAATAAATGAAACTACTTTGTGTTCTGAGGACTTACCTGTCCCTAGGAAACCCAGGACCACCCAGTAGAGGAGCCTGGTGCCCATGGCAGGGTCAGGCCAGGACAGGGGCGTTACCAGATCAGTGTCACTGTGAGCAGGAGCAGAGGATGACGGACGTCCTTGTCCCCACAGGGCAGTTCCCACAGTGACATCACTTCCTCTCTCAATCCCCAGGACCTCAGTGTCACAGCATTTATATTAGAACACACTTGGGTGACGCTTTAAATATTTATAACCTCCGTTTTAACATCAATGCACGGCTCATCACTTCGGGCTCCAGAGCTGTCTGGACCTGGAAGCCTCACGCTGCATCTCTGAGTTCATCTTCTCATCCTACAGCTGCTCTTCTGTCTGCTGGTCATGTCCTGTAGGATGCACCAACACTGCCCCCAACATAGGGCACAAAGGGGTGAGCTCATTGTCTTTCCTCCAAGTCAGGGTCCCCTCTGCCATCCCCTTTCATGCCCTAGCCTCCTCCATTCCCCCAGTCACACGTGCCCAACAGGGCTGCCCCATCACATGGGTTCCCTCATGAACTGCCCTCATGCCTTTCTTCTGGGATCATTTACCACCTTTGTTAACTGTAATTCAGAAAAGATACTTGGGTAGAAACTCACAGCGGTCTTTTTTCATATTCCACTTATAAAAGTTGTTTTTAATCAATGTCATCTTAAAAGAAGGAGAATGACAATTGAGCTAATGGTTATTTTTAACCACTATCTTACTTTCGTTTTCCATCTATTCCTATGGGAGGTATTTCTCTTTTCTTTCTGACTGCTTTCAAAATCTTCTCTTTGTCCCTCAGGTTCTACAATTTCCCTATGACTTGACTATTTGTCTTACTTGAGATTCATTTTGATTCTGGAAACTCTGAATTTGGTTCCTTAAACACCTCTAAAGAATTGTCAGCTAACATCTCATAAATATCACCCCATAGCTTTCTACCTATTTTATCTGTTTGGAACTGCAATCATATGCAAGAAAAAATGGGAAATTATGAAAAATATGCATACTATAAGGTATGGGAAATATCCATTTTTTTCTTCCCTATTCTTAACGTCTTTTGTATTTCACTTTTAATTTTCTGTGCTGCATTCTAGATCACTCCTGCAGATCCATCTTTGACATCACTAAAAATCTCTTTAGGAGGAGCTGATCAACTGTTTGACTTTCCATTTTGTTTTCAGTGATTGTATGCGGCATTTCTAGACATATTATTTGACAATTTTTATGAAAGTTACTTGATGGTTTCATACATTCTCTTTTTCCTTGTTTCAGTTTCCCCTCATGTTCATTTAAATGTAGCTCTTCAAACTTTCATATCTCATAATGCCAAAATTTCGAGTCTTTGGGTTTGCACTTCAAAAATTGTTTGTTGGTGTTGACTTTTCCTCATGGCTATCTCCTAATATTCTTCACGTTGGGAATATATTTGTTTGATGGTGGTCTGTGACATTCCAGAGAGGCCCGGACTGAGAGTGAACAACACAAAGAGTCTGTCATGGTTACAGGCATCTCTAGTCTAACTCGCAAATGTATGGGGCCAGGAACTGTCTGCTGCACTCCGGGCTGCCAAATACACCCACAACATAAGTTGGTAGAGTCAAAAATGCTCTCTGGACAGTCCCAATGAAAGATTCCGAATAGAATTCAAATTTTCTAATTCTCTTTAGAAAAACTCTTTTTATAAATAAATCCCATTAAGCCATGTAGTCATCATGACATTTTCTTCCAAGGGGAAATTACATATATTTATATGTACATATATGTATGAGTGTGTGTATATATACACATATATATGCATCTCTGTGTGTGTGCATTTGTATGAATTTGTGTGTGCATACATATACACACACACACATATATATACACATATATATTTATTATAAAAATGACCAAACCTATGGATATGCCTTCTTCTTTCCTTTTTTTTTCTGAAACCCAAAACTTATAAAAATAACATAGATATCAGAATTATATTATATTTGTAGACTTGACACTATTTTTTTTTTAGTCAGAGTCTTGCTATGTTGCCCAGGTTGCAGTGCAGTGGCATCATCTTGGCTCACTGCCACCTCCACCTCTGAGGTTCAAGTGATTCTCCTGGCCCAGCCTCCCAAGTAGCTGGGACTACAGGCACTCACCACCACACCTGGCTAATCTTTTTATATTTTTAGTAGAGACAGGATTTCACCATATTGGCCAGGCTGGTCTCGAACTACTGACTTTGTGATCAGCCTGCCTCGGCCTCCCAAAGTGCTGGGATTATAGGCACGAGCCACTGTACCTGGCCTGACTTCAAATTTAAAAGCATAACTTATTTCAAATTGGAAATTCCCATACAAAGTGACAAATGAGCTTGAAGAAGTGAATGCTCTTATGCTTGCTCAATAGGAGAATACTAGTCTATAAACCCAGAGAAAACCATCTCAGGCATAGTGTGACTTACTAACGCTCATCTATTCTGTGCCCAGGACACTGGGAACTTCCACATGAAAAACACTAGGACCTAAAGTTCTGGCATCAAAGATTTCTTTTACCATTGTCCAATTTAAGACACTGATGGAAGTAAAGTACTCAGTTTACCATTTAGGTCCAACTTATACAAAGAAAAATGAATATTCTTTACTCTGAAATCATATGTTCTCCTCTGAGTAAATTAAAAGGTGACATAAATCATGAATTAAGCCTACTGGGCTAGACTGGGCTGGGAGAAGACAGAGCTTTTTTCTGGAAAGGCTAAGTTTCCAGGCTTGGCCAATGTGGTGCTGGAAGCAGGCTGGCATGCGAAGATTTTTCCTTGTTGGAAGATGCTGGGGTGTGTGATATCCTGCGTACTCAGCTGATCTGGGGGAAGGGTGGTCAGGCGTGTAATACGAGGGACCAATTGTTGTCAGCAGGATTGTCCTGGGAAGTTGTCTTTCAACCATCTGAGACATGTTTTGGGCTCTTTGGCCCTCTCTGCTCTGTCCTGTTTGGGGGCCAGGTCGCTACATGGAGAGAAGGCACCTCTACCACACAGTATTCTTTCCATCTTCACAGAAATGCAGGGCAATTTCGGCAGATCTGAGGATTTCACTTCGGGTTTGCCATCAGATCATTGAGCTGATCAGCTACAAATTCATGAAGCACATTTCTCATACTGCGGAGCTCAAAGGGAGACCAGAGCACTTGCTTCGGTTACAAAAGAACTGGGTCCAGGAAGGCAACAAGACGTGAGATTCCCTCCCACTGTCTCCACAGATCACTGCACTCTGACCAGGGGTCTGATGTCCATGCAATTCCATCAGGAGGGAAGCTCAGGAAAGAGATAAAAGAAGGAGGCAGAACCCTGCCTCTAGGTGGAGGGAGACAGTATTAAAAAAAAAAAAAAAGTTAGTAGCCAGTGTCTGGAACATCTACATACAAATTGTGTCCACATTCACCTGGGCAGCACAGGTGTCCCCCGGAGAGGAGTCCGGGGACTGTGGAAGGTTGAGACAGTTGTGTGATTTGATGCCTTAATCTGGGAGAATCCCTCCTGTGCTGGATTGTGTTAAATTAACTTTGCAAAGGCAAGACAAGAATGCCATTTCTCTTATTCTGGGTTAGAGATGGTCAAACATACATTTGGTAAAAATTTTTAGATAGATGTAAAACAGGCACTATTATACTTGGCAGGTCATTGTGGTCGTAGAGTGAGAGTCAGTGACCAGAGGATACAGAGGCATCCAACAGACCTAGGAAGTCCTATTCTTCTGCACCCTGTGTCCAGTTCATCTTCCCAAATGCTGACCAAGAGCAGCCAGGCTGCCCCCAGTGTTTGGCAGTAAACCTGCAGGGGTGGGCCCCACACAGAGGGAACAGCTTTCCCAAAAACAGATTTCCCTGGACTTTTCCTGTGCTCCCGGCTCAAGGTCCCACTTCATGGCCTGGCATGCTCTGATCCTCCCATGTCCCTGACACTCCAACTTGTCCTGCCCAGAGCTCCAGGAGCCCTGGCTGCTGACTGGCTCCCTCACCTTCTGACTTCTCTCCTCCAGACCTTCTCTTCCTCAGCTCCTGCCACATATGAAGTCTAATTCTGATCATAAATACATTAAACTGTCCAATTTGTAGTGGCCCTGTTTTATTGATGTAAACCTAATGGAGATTTTCTTACAAGAAGTGGTTTCGAGGAACAACCTTTAAGGATGGTATTCTAGAAGTGGATCTCTGATCCGTCTCGATTTGTTGTGGGGTCTTGTGCTGCAACCACAAGAGGAAGCCTTGACCCAGGTGTGGCCACCATGATGGTGATTCCCCATCAATTTCCAAGACCAACCTGGGCTAGCAATCAAACGGGTGAGTTTTCTTGTACTTAATGCTAGATCTCTGCCAGGTTACAGTAGATGTAGCGTGTTCCTGCTATTGGTTCGTCCACCCACTCATCACTCACTCACCCTGTCATTCACTCATCCATTCTCTGTGAAATGGGTCTCCCCACATGCCAGGCACCGATGTTGCTAAATGCAGCAAGCACCGTTTTAGCTCTCATGGGCTTAAAAATTGGGTGGAGAGGCCGGGCGTGGTGGCTCATGCCTATATCCCAGCACTGTGGGAGCCCGAGATGGGCAGATCATGAGGCCCAGAGATTAACACCATCCTGGCCAACATGGTGAAACCCTGTCTCTACTAAAAATACAAACAAGAATTAGCTAATTCTGGTGGTGCGTACCTGTAATCCCGGCTACTTGGGAGGCTGAGGCAGAATTGCTTGAACCAGAGAGTCGGAGATTGCAGTGAGCTGAGCACACCACCGCACTCTAGCCTGGCAAAAGAGCGAGACTCTGTCTCAAAAAAAAAAAAAAAAAGAAAAGAAAAGAAAAGAAAAAGAAAAAAGGAAAAGAAAGAAAGAAAAGAAAGAAAGAAAAGAAATCAAAAGAAAATTTAAAAAATGGGTGGAGCACAAAAATAATCAGACAAGTATCTGAGAAAGCCCAACGGTGCTAAAGGTTAGTAACAGACATCTGATTCTATGAGAGCTTAGGAGAGGAAAGTTGATCTCAGCTGGGAGGGGAGGGAGTGCTTCCCGCAGGAGGGCTGATCATGGTGAGATCTGAAGCACAGGTAGGAGCTGGCCACTAGAGGAAGGAAGGCTCCAGCCCAGGGCAGAGAAAATAGCCGCTGAAGACTCCGTGATTGGAAGGAAGGAGTCACAGAAGAGGGGCTCCCCTCATGGCTGCAGTAGAGAGGGGCGGGGAGGTGAGGGGAGGAAAAATCCAGCAGGGCCGTGGAGGATGACTGCCCAGATGGGAAAGGTGGGCTACAGGTGAGACCACGTGAGGGTGGGGGCTGGGAGAAACCCTAGAGAGAGGAAGCCACACGCTCACCAGGGAGAGACAGGAGTCTAGATGGATCTGAAATACAAATCATGTTTCATCCTGGGGCCCTCGGACTCAGGATGATGAGTACAAAAGTAGGAGCTGGGGAAGCCCCAGTCCCGACCCAAAATCATAGCTCTGAGGAAAGATCAGAGAGAGCAACAAAGGAGACATCTGAGGACCAGTCCAGGCCTGGCTGAGACTGCCTGCAGAGACACCTGACATAGAGCGAGCTCATGCTGTCTGGGCCACTTGGGGTTCCAAGGTTCCTGGTGCAGAAAATTCCGCCCAGGTCATCCCTGAGTTTTGGGTGGTGGAGGAGGGCAGAGCCGCCCTACTTTTATGTGCAGAGAGGAGACGGCCTTGCAGCGTTGGGGAGTAACTGCTGGCACAGAAGTACACAGATGTCTGGGAGGGAGCAGCCGACTCCAGCCTGAGCGGGAAATCCTCTGTGTTTAATCTGGAGACATTGTAGCCACTGGGGACTTCTCCTTTGTCAGTGACACCAGCAGCAGCTGAGTAACGAATCAGCCTCAGACCCATGCCTGGGTCTTGTGGATACCAGTACATGAAGTTATGGCTCATATCCTGGGCACACTGCACTGTCATGCTCTGTCCTGTCTTCAGGACCTGGAATTTTGGGGTCTGAGTGACACCAGCATTCACTGGACCTGCAGAGAAGGACAAAGCTGATGCTGCAGCCCCAATGGGAAGGCGCTGGGCCTTGAAATCCACACAAGGGGCCCTGCCCAGGAGCCACCTGCCCACAGGAGAGAAAAGGCCGCACAGCACAGGAGGCCGATGCTCATGGCACGGGCTGCAGGACGGAGGGGTCTTCCGGGCCTGTGTGTTGATAAAAGGGAAACAGAGCTCTCAAGGGAGTCATTCTGAGATGTCATTCTCCCTGCCTGGGCCCCAGAGCCTTCCTGTCAGGAGAGGCCACGCCTCTTCCCCAGTTGGTCAAATCCAAAATCAATGCACCAGTAAACAGCTGAGAATGAGAAGAACACATTTGTGTGAATTGAAACAAGTATCCAAGATTTTCATGACCTTTTGTAAACAGTTTGAAATTCAATGTTCATTTTATTTCTTCAATGATATAATTAATATTCTAGTGTTAGTTATCTACATAGTGCTGTAGTCTAGAGTCTTAAGGAAGCTCCCCACGTCTTCCTGGTGTTTTTGACTCCTGTGTCCCAAATACTCCTTCAAGTATCCTTTTGTAATTTGCTTAATTGACCTTAATCCTGTTTAAAATCCTTTGTGTATATTGGTTTTCTCTGTTTTCATGTTTCCAAGTCCCAGGGGCAGGCTCATCAACATTGGAGGAGTCGTTTTGCTCTGTTTCTTGTCCATTCACTGATAGATGGGACTCCTGAGAAACCCAGCTGAGCACCTTCAGGTCCACCCAGGACTCTTGCTTTCCATGCCTGGGGTGAGACCCCAGCAGGCAGAACCACCTCACGCTGCTGACTGCCCTCTCTGTGTGGACGATGATGACCACCCAGTGCTGCCCATGATCTGTGGGCACAAAGGTGGCCTGATGCATGAGGGATTGGGGAGAGAGGGCAGGCTTTAGGGTGAGGAAGAATGCTCTGTTTTTATTTGCGATGTCATGTTTCGTAGGGAATATCCCTGTGTAGGATTCCTGCCATTAATTTAGTAATAAATAATATTTACTAATAAATAAAAAGGAGCTCAAACAACATATCCTGTGATTCCTCCAGGGTTTCACAAGCTTTCCCCTGGTGTTTCTCCTTGTCTATTGTCTGAGCTCATCATCTTCTCGACCCAGCCACACCCTTCCCACAGGTCTCTCTGTCTACTGAACCAAGCAGCAGGGTTTGATTCCTTCTGGCTCCCCTCATTTCTGTGGCTGCTTAATTACGGGTGGAGTGGTTTGGGATGGCACAGGGCAAAACAACATAAAGCGCATTATTCTTCTTAGGGCTCTGATTCACACTCAGAACTATATGCTTCGTGGTAGAGCATCACGGTCCTCATCGCGTGTGGATCAACACCCCGCCTTCCTCACCTCTCACTTTGTGAACAAGTTAGAGACTCTTAGAGTAGAAAACACCTTAGAAATAATCTTGTTTCCATTTCCAGGTGTGCTTTGTAAGGTGGACTTGTTAATACTTAACAGAGCTCTGTGTCGTTAATTTTCAGAGAAATTATTCCCTCAGTGTGCATCTGTGCTGAGACCTTAAAAAAAACCATTAGGAGAAGGAGAGTAGCATCATAACTTCACAGCTTAGAATTTGATATTACATGTCCTTTGTCTTCGACATTCTGTGGCCACTCTGCTGTGCTCCCAACTGTCCCTCCCCACTGCCTGTGCTTCCTTCTCTGCTGATTCAAAGAAAATAAGACCCTCATAATTTTAGAATGTAGGAACATTTACCAATTTCTGGCCCATGAGAGTCTCTCTTTGAACTCTGAGTTATTTATTAAACAAACTGTGACTCCATTGGCCATGCCATTTTTCCCTTTGCCACCAGCCTTCATAAGGTAAAGGAGCCTTATAGATGCTTCCTTAACCTCAAAAATAAATAATCCCACCTTCCAACTACTTACAAAGCAAAACTGACGAAAATCAGATGGTATTCTACTTAACATTGTATTCCTCTACATTTCACGTATAGGAAGTTACCACGTAGTTGCTTCTCCCCGCTCCCTCATGTTAACAACTGCTCCTCACAGAGCTCCCTGGCCTAGTGTATCCACATCAGTGTCTCTGCTACATCTTGTGATGGGAATAATTTTCTCAAAGCTCAGATCTTCTGGTTCCAGGCCACTAATCGCTTACCCACTCTGTTACCTCCCCACTGCCAACACCATGATGCTTGTACCTGCAGTGCTGCAGGGTACACGGACTCTCCTGCCCCCTGGCGTCTGATCTGAAGACAACCCCAGATGGTTCTAGATTTCCCCTCCCTCAAATTCCAGTGACCCCTCTGTGAATTCCATTTGGAAGCAAGCCGATTGCACTTCATGTGGCTCCATCATTTATTAGCTCTGAGACCATGGGCAAGGCATTCATTAACCTTCCTGGGCTCCAGCCTGATCTAGACTCATCTCTAAAACAAGACTAACATTCCTCTCCATGCTTTATGAGGATTAACTGAGATACTGTGTAGTCTCTGGTAGGTTTGGATAAATATCTATCCTTTTATCCTTCCCTGTATCCTCATGCAGGAGAAACTGATAGAGCTCTCAAACCTGCTAGGACTAAGAGTGATGGAAAAGCTGGAATCATCAACTGGTTGTTGGGGCAAGGAGAACCTGGAAGCCTAAAGAGGCCATTCAGTCACTTTAGAGAAGATCTGGCAGAATTTAGGAATCAGACCATAGAGCATGAATGTGCCTGTCTACCCTCATTGTGCAATATGAAGCAGCAAATAGGAGCAAGTTAGATCTATATTGACCAATCTGGAATAATAGAGACCAAGGTATATTAACAGAAAAGAGTATGCATGTGACTGGTAAAGTGTACAGGTGAAACCATTTTCTGTAGGTGTACTTGGGTAGAAAGGTATGCATGAACATAGAAAAGAGAGATGAAAAGAAGCACGCCAGAGTATTAATACTGGTTACCAATGGAAGGTGGGATTGGACGCACATAGACCTGTGTTGTCAATGCTGTCTGCAAATATACAATTTCAAATGAACTTTCCTTTTTGAGAGCAACTGAGGAAGAGGACTTCTGAGGGCAGAGCTGCAGGAGGGGCCTGGAAGAGAAGCTGCACCTACTTACATCATGGTGATGTGCGTTCCTTCGTCCAGCTAAGAATGGTCTGAGAGAGAAGCTCAGCACAGTGCAGTGTTTCATATGCACAGAGCTGCTGAGAGCTCTGAGGGCCCCAGCCCGGGAAGTGTTGGGGAGACGCCTATGGGACAATGTCTTCCACTGCCCAGATCACGGTCTCATAAAGACAAGTCCACCTATATCTTCTGTGTGCAGAGGAAGGTGGCTGTGGGGTGAAGGCTGGTGCAGGAGGGCACAGAGGTCTGGGAGAGGCTGTCCAACATCAAAGCCACATATTTGGCTTTGAGAGAAAGTCACAGACATTAAGGGATTTCTCTATGGTGCGTGCTGGCACGAATCGGCTGTGCACTAGCTTCGGCTCCTATTAACACCTGCACATGTATTCATAGACAGCAGTCTCAGGCATCTCCATGTCACTTCGTGTCCTGCCTTTGTTGTCTGGTATCTTGGGATCAGGTTGTTCCAGCAACTGTGAAGTGTATGATAGAAGGAAGTTGCGTGCCCAAGGAAGTACCCCAATAATGTAAACCTGAGGTCAAGGCTTAGACTAGGATGTGGTGAGCCAAGGAAAAGGCTTTAGGGGACTCACTTGCCCCCAGGAAACAAAAGGCCACACCACTGAGGAGTCTGGTAGCCATGGCAGGGCCAGGGAAAAAGGGGCAGATTGTGGGGAGTTTTTAAAGTTTGTGTGTTGGGGACATAATACCTGGATGTCAGTAGAGTCACTGGTGATGCCACTGCCCCTGCCAGCCAGTGACTCTGCCCTCTGCCTGCTATTCCTCCCTTGACCTGCTGCAACCTTCAACCTACAGTACAGCCATAAACCTTCACGCATGTGGTCTCTGCTCCTGGCTGTCTTTCTTCCAACAGACAACAGCCTGACAACGTTTGTAATCATTTGTCCTCGACCTGCCTCTCCACTGTCAGCTCAGGGTGTCCATTTTGGGATCTTTTTGACAGGCTGTTGCTTCCTCACTGAACGTATGTCCTTCCCTCCCATTCCTATGTCTCTATGTTATTTCTTACATGAAATATATTTCAGGTACATTTATTCTTAATGGTGAAAAGCCAAACTTAAATTTCACTAGAACAAATTAAGAAAAATATGTTTAGACATTTATATGAGAAAGGAGTTTTTGTCTACACACACAAAAAAATTGTTTTTAGTTTTTGTTGCATTAAATTAAACTTTTGTGCATCAAAAAACACCGTAAAAATGAAAATACAAGCTACAGACTGGGAAAGTACAGAAGGAATGCATATAAATGATTTAAAAAATAGTGTGAAATGCAACATTCCTCAAAGTTGCTAATGAAGAAGGCTTAGTAATGACCCCAGAAGACATCTGAGCCTCTACTGAAACCTGCTGGTCACTAGAAGGCAGTGTGAGGGCTCTGACTTACTGACCAGGACAGAGAAGGTGATGATGGAGCAGGGGGATAGGTAGAAAATGTATGGACTAGTTTGTTTCCCACTTCTGATGCTTATAAGCCCAGAGACACTGGCGAAAATGACTCAGTGTCCCTGAGCCTCCCATCTGCGAAGAAAGAATAAGAATGTTTGATTTGCAAGATTGTGGGAAACCTTTAAGCTATGTAGCATATACAAAAATCCAGCACACGTCTGGGGCTCAGCAGTCACTCTTCCACTGAAGTTACCCAGTAAATAACAAGCTGCAAGAAGATGCAGCAGAGAAGCAGGCACACTCAGGGCACAGGAATCTTGGACTCTGTTGGTTGGGAGAGCTCTGCGCTCAGTAGGACACAAGACATGCCTTCCAAACAACTAAAAGCTTCCCTTTTATGAGTGAAACCTGGGTTGGGCCTGCAGCTCTCAAGTCAAAGCTAAGCCAGGAAGTTTATATACAGAATGCCAGTGACTCTACCAGGCTGTGCCAAGCTGCTGGCACAGAGATACAGGGCCGAGTCCTCCACCTCCAAGGCGTTCACATTCAGCTCAGAGCTATAGTTAGGGAACTGGTGACCTGAGAATCTATGAGGGAAGGTTCCTCTGTCTCTCTCTTCTTCCTCGTCATACCAAAGGATGAACTGGGGCCCCTGACCCAGGGCCTGTTGGTACCAGTACACATTGGTGTGCCCAGAGATAGGAGAGCATCTCAGAGTCACTTGCTGTCCTCTCGTTTTGATCAGGTGTGTGGGACTTTGGGTGACTCCAGCCTGCACTGGGCCTGTGGGAAAAGCAGATGGAGGATGAGCTCAGGAGACAGCCTGGAGGCCCTCCCCGAGGTAAAGTGGAAGACACAGGGGTGGGAAAGCTGATAATGGGGCTGCTGTCCTGTGCAGAGGACTCACCTGCTCCCAGGAGACAGAGCAGCGCCCAGCAGAGGAGCCCGGGGCCCATGGCACAGTGGGGCAGGCAGCACTGCACCTGATGCAGGGCTTGGTCCTCCTGGGGAAGAGCTGAGTGAGTTCTGCACCTTAATTTTCCTGATGGGAGGGGTATCCTGTGATGTCACTGTCCTGTGTCCTCCCCAAGCAGCTTCCTTAGGTCTAGTGCTCCATGGACCCTGTACACTCTACCTGTCCTGCAGAGGTGGAGGGATGGGTGAAGGCAGAAGCTTCTGCGATGATACAGTTGCTCCTCTGCCTACACTGCCCCATCGCCCTCTCACCCTCCTCCCACCTAGTGCTGTGGTGCTCCATGCTGGAACACACACACCTACCCATCAGCAGAGGGTGAGGAGCCTGTGATTAAACCTCAGGTTCCAGCTCTTCCTGGCTGTCCTCGCAACATCTTTCTGATGCTAGATTCACACCAATGTTTCTTATTATATTTTCCTGTCCCAGGCAACATTCCCAGCCCCTTTCCTGAGTGGCCAGTGGTGCAGAGTCCCCAATATTAGGTCCATCTGATCAGATCCAAAGCAGACCTGGGTTGTCTGTAAATTATCAAGACTACAGATTCCCCAGAAATTATTCTAGGACCTTATCAGCTCACAGCACAGATGTAGCCAGCTTGGGACTCAGCATCCTCAATGCCATCCTATATGTAGGGCTCTGGACAGTTTATTAATCCCTCCAGATCCACCCTGCCTTCAGAAGCTGACCCCAGTGTATCATGTTAACTGTCTCCCCTTTTCTCTAACTCCAGAGTGAGTTTGGCTTATGGGGGTCAGGATAGCAGAGGGAGGTAGGGTCACCATCTGTGCTGGTTTGCAAAATCTATTCCCTTGGCTCCCTTCTTGCTGGGTTAAAATTCCTGGTGCCTGGAAGTAGTCACACAGTAGCCTGAATGCTTAGCAGCTTAGATATTTCTTTCAGCAGATATCCTAGCTAAAGACTCATAATTTTTATATTCCATAAAGTCCTAGAACAGGACATAATTTTGCGAAGGTTTTTGCTACTTACAACAAGGATGGCATTTACGTCAATTTCCGATACCTCGTCCCTCATTTCCCCCTGAGCCTTCACCAGAATTGCCATTAATGCTCAGTATCAGCAATCTAAACTTTTGCTAGTCTGCTTCTCTGAATTTTTCCAACCTCTATCCATTACCCAGTTCCCATTAGCCAAAGCTGCTTCTACATTTTCAGGTACTTGTTATAGCAATAGCCTCACTCTCAGCACCATGTTTTCTTTCAATTTCTTTCCTCCTGCTGTTATCCAAGGCAGAAGGAAGGATAAGCAAGCACCCAAGACAGAGAAAATGACTGAATTCATCCCTTTTATAAGAAGACCATTCCCAAGACAACTAATTCACTCCCGCAATAAGGCAATAAGGGCATTGATCTCTTTCTGAGGGTAGATCCCTCATGAACTTGTCATAACTGTCCCACCTCCCAATACCATTACATTGACAAATTTCAACATGAGCTCTCTTGGGGACACGCAAGCATAGCACACGCACCTGAGCTGTTAGTCAGTATTTCTACTCTTAAGGCTATACCTCAAAGAAAAAAAAGAACGCATATGTCCACAAGACAGAATTCTATGAGAATGTTCACAACAACTTTATTCCTAATAGTTGAAGACAGGAGTAACGTGTATCTCCATCAGCAGGAGCGTGGGTCAACAAGCTGTGGTATATTTATGCAATGGAATATTAGTCATAAGAGAGAACGACCTGCTGATACTACAATATGAATGCACTTCAGAAACTCTAATTTTGGGGGAAAATAAATCAATAAAAATATTATGTGATTCCATTTATATGAAGCTCAGCAATAAACAAAGCTAGTCAATGGTGATTAAAAAATAACAAAAGTTTATATCTCTGGGATAGAAATTGATTGGAAAGGAGCATGAGGACACTTTCCTGAGTGATGGAAATTTTTTTATAATCATTTCAGTTACTGTTGCACTGGCATATATGCATTTGTCAAAATGTACCAGGATGTCCTTGTATTAATATTTGTGTTTTACTCTCTGTTAATTATACCTTAATAAAAAGTATTACTAAAAAGTAAACAGCTAAATTGCATAAGAGAGTCATTTACAAATGTATGCTTGTATTCTGCACAACCCAATTTAAAAATGAATCACACAAAAATGAGAAAAGACAGAAGCATACATATCTGTGTAAGATTGGAGATTGTGAGAAGTGCTCAGTGACTGAAATAGGCAACATTGAAATTTGGCATCACATTAAGCTCCACTGACAAGTGGGCTGAGAAACAACTGAGGATCAATATCAAGGAAAGCTGTAGACAAACAAAAACTTTCTAAAAATACCTTCATATGCTGTTGAAATCATTCTGAGAACCATGAGCTGCTATACATTTCATAACTTGGGAAATGTGGCATTCATCAGTCTTACAATTAAGCCTTTCATTTTGAATTTCAACAGGTTGGTCAATTGATGAATTGATTTTTTTTTTTTTTTTTTTTTTTTTTTTGCCAAGCAAACAGTCTGCTCCCCTCTTTGTAAGTGGGGTCCTGGGTAACCCAGCCCTCCCCCTTTGTCAGCTTCACAGAGGGGAGTTGGGCACAGCACAGACACATGGGGTTTGCATTCCCTGTAGAGCCCAGCTATGGACCTCCCAGTCCTGCAGTTAATAGATGCCAACTAAAGAAACCTTGCCTCTAGGTGTCCGCTTTACCTGTAAGTGCTAAACAGGCCGGAGAAAAATGAAATGTTTGCTCAATATTATTCTGCAATATTTTACAAGAAAATGAAATGAGGAGCTCATGGATTTTAATCCAAGCCAAGGTCAAGATAATAATTGAATTCCTTCCTTAATCTACCCTGAGGGGACTCAAACACTGCTCTATGCCCAGAAATGCCTAGTAGAGTCTTATTTAAAGTTATAGTCTCTTTTCGATAATTCTACTAGTCAATTAGCTTCAGGTCTAATGCATAGTTTGGTACATCTACTAACATTTTCCTTCAGTAGTTTGTTTACTTAGGTGTTTTAGAACTTGTTATCAATATTTTTTGTCATCCAGAGAACACGTACTTGGTTTCCAGTGGAATCTCAACCAAGTTGTACTACTTATAAACTTGTAGAATCCCAGATCGCTCAAGCAGGTTAAAGCTGTTGCCTGGCCAGACCTGCAGGGAAGATGAGATGCAGCAGAGATGCACTGAGCTCAGGGCACAGCCTATCCCTAGCTTTCCCCTGTTCCTCTGAGGCAGTTGCTCCTCTGCACCTGCCTCTGACACCAAGGGAGCCGAGCCAACATTCTTCAACTGCAGATCTCATTAAAGATTATAGGGACTTCCCACCTCTTGCATAGCTGTAGGTAACCTGACAATAACTGAAAACTGCTACAACATCTTCACAATATTGGATCCAAACCCTAATTTTTCTTAACCCTTTCCCTCCTAGGCTGCTCTCCCAGACTCCCCAGAGCCCTTTAGATCCCAGTGGACCACACTGCCATCTTGTGGCCAATAAGTGAAGTTTCATCATTGTTTCTTCTGCAGTGGCCCAAGGAATGCTGGGAAATATCTACAGAGTGAGTTGCCAGAATATTCCAGAAGTGTCATCCTGCAGGTTTTATGAGCAGCTTCCCTAAACCCTCATCCCAACACTAGTTCTAACCCTGATTATTGCATTGAGTTACCAATATTAATATCCCACCCTCATTCTGAATAACTCTTATCACATAGCTCCAGTTATAGTCTAACTTTTTCTCCCTTAAACTACCATCTAAAGAAAGAGGAACAGAATGAGAGGAATGAAGGGAAATAATATTTGGTTTAAAATAGGAAGAAAACACAGACGTTGAAATATAAAGAGGTTATTTAATCTGAATCACTAAAGATAAACAAAAATGTCTTCCAAAAATGACAATGCTACCCCAAAAGCATAGATGAGCAAATGATGAAGTCAAATGTCTATTAATAAAAAGTAAAATTGAAATATATAAAACGAGACCTCTTACAAGGCAATAAGCAATGGTGAAGGAGCGGTACTTAATGCACAAAATAAGGATGGACATAAGTAAAACCAGCAAAGGGACTGCTACAGGAAATGATCAACTTGTGCACATCCACTGATGTGAGCACCAAAGAGGGAAGAGGTGAATCTTAAAGAAGCACAGGAGCAGCGGGAGATGAGGACACGCTGGTGCAAAATACTATGATAAGGAAGCAAATCAGCCAGGGGACTGTGGATTAGATGACTTTGCTTTCTCCTGTCTCCTGTGACAGCTGAACTAGACCATTTTCCTTTCCAAGGATTTGCTGCTGCACCCTGAATTAGATGGCCTTGGGATTTGCTCCTCCTCAGGTTCCCATGGATGAACTCACTCTCCCTCCTTGTTGAGCACAGTCTGCCTCCCCTTCAATCCCACAGTACTGGGGATTCAGACAGACTTCTCAATTGGCATCGACCTCTCTCATGGCATGCTCCCACACCCGCTAACTGTGCCTTTTCATTTCCACTAGACTGAAAGTTAGCTGTGGGCAATGAAACTTAACACTTTTATCATAGGATGTACAAGTGACTGCTTTCAAAATTATTGCTGTTTCTTTCACTGCCTTGGCTTATATCTGAACAGGAAAAAAAGGCACAATTTCTTAATGTGACTTAACCACAAAAACCTTCCCAAGTGCCAAAAACAATATAGCTACCAAGGGATTGCTCTCCTCATTGGTGAGATGGCAAAATAAAAAAAGAAAGAAAGTTTTGTCGAATACTATAAAGGAGACCCAGAATTCCAGTCTCTCTTATATAAACATCATTCCATGGCCTCCTTCTAACTAAGAGACAGACAGAGCCATTCCTGTGCCCTGCACCTGGCAGAAAAGTCCTGCTGGAGTCTGTGGGGAGCTGGCGAGGATGAGCCTTGGTGATTCTGCCCCCAGAGCAGAGATACTCAGGGAACTCTGGACAACGTCCAGGGACTGAGATGGAGAGTGGCCATACTCAGTCTTGGAGAGGAGAATACTTAGGGTGTGATCCTTCTGACCTCTTAGCCTAAAGTAAAAACAGAGTCATTCCTGACTGGGGTGGAGCTGCTTAGTTTCCAAAGCAAAATAGTCCTTGTTACAGTCTGTCCTTGCCACAGAAGAATAGTGGGGCTGTACGTGGTTCACAACCCAGAGATGCTGGTTGCCTATTTCTGTTCCCAGTGATTCCAGAATCTGAATATTCCATGCGAGGAATGATAACTTGTAAATAATGAACTGGTTCAGTGGTACCTTTAGTTACATTCAAAATAGTTGTCATGTTCCAGACTGGCATGCTTGAGCAAGAGAATTTGGAGGCTGAATAGAAATAGGAACAATTGAGGCCCCAGTAGATGATGGCATCCAAGAACAAGAGTAGAGGGGAGGTGAAGTCAGAGCCCTTTTGGCCCCAGAAGACATGGCATAACAGGGACATCAGAAAATACTCCAGTGATGTGCTGCTAAACTGGGTGTCTGCGAAGGTGGGGGCATGGCTGATAGCATTTGCTAATTTCTGTGGTACCAGCATCCCCACCATGGCAGATTTCAAGCGGCCAACATGGCTTCACTGCTGGGGAGCTGGGAAGAGTATGCCTATTTGGCTCTTCTGAGTTATTCAAGCTGAGTCCAGCACATCCCTAGACTCAAGAGCAAAGCTTTCAAAGTTCTTCAATGCTTCCTACTCATCAGCCTAAAAATGAAGCAACAGCAACTATAGCACACCTCCTTATTTTCATGATAGGATCAGAGTGTGTGATCTGGGGTCTTGGAATAAACAAAGGGACGTTTGTGCAGAGAAAGGATTTCTGAGTCCTCTGAAGCTGCTGAGATCACAGAGCAAAGAGTTATGCTGGTTGGTTGCAGAGGTGCCAGCCTTTGACTTCAAGTAATTGCAATGAAATGTTTCTCCTGCTTAACTTAACACAACAGAATGATTTCATCCGAGCAGAATCCCTATTCCTTCCTATTTATTCCTTAGTAACATCTTCCCTTTGCTCCTTTTGCGTGTTCGTTCTCAGTATAAATTGGAAGCCCTGCTCGCTTTGTTTCATGTTCTTGCAGCACCGTTTACAACTGTGGACTAAACTGTTCAGCCTCAGCTTGTCCACTGTTAGGACCAGGTGTCTCAGGAGTCATGTGGAGGAAGGTGGCAGCAGTTAGAGAGAAGGTCTACGAAGGCAAGGAATTCCCATCAGTGCCCTGGACTTACTCAGTCCCAAGAGACACAGGGCACCTGAGCAAGGAGTGTTTTCATGATGGCACAATAAAAAAAATGGGTCCAGAGCAACTCCCTACCAGAGACCATGATTATCTGGGGAAAGAAATTTGGTGTCTGTACCACGACGATTTCTGATCAGTGACTTTAGGAAGGCAATGATGCCCCTCCTAGCTATGAAAGATTCAGGGCACCTCTCTCAGGGTTGCATCTGGGACACCGATCCCAGACTTGGAGAAGTGGTCTGTCGCCGAGGACTCTCAGAAATCCATGATCCGTAATCACATGATCTCTGACCAGTGCGTTCGATTTCATAGATACAAACTGCAGCATCACCCACAGACAGGTGGAAGATTCTATTGCAATATAATCATTGTACTTTTATTTATAACAACTACTATATAACAATATATAATATGAAAAATAAAAAGGAACAGAATCAATATTATAAATAAAACACTTCTTGAGTTAAAGGACTCAGGAAAATTATTTCAAATCAGAAGAGTAGGACAACAATGAAAACACTCAAGAGTCTAGAAATTAGATTTCCTGAGGAAATCAAGGTGAACGGGCAGTGGTGAATGCATGCTTCTGTCTATCAGGACAGCAGCAATGGCAAATGGAAACAAAATAAAGGATACATGTGGCTTAAAGTAGGCAGAAGAAATGCACTCTTATTGTTACCATAATTGTATTTATCAATAAGGACCACAAATTTGCAAAGACCTGTATTTTAAATAGGTAGAGAGGTTTGATATTTTGTTGCAGAAACTTCCAAGGTGACAGGAATAGAAGAGACTTCAGAAGAAAGATGTTCCTGGGGATGCAGCCTCAGACCTTCCAGATGCCTCAACATATGCAGAAGAGGCATGTTTCCTGCTTTTGACAACCTCAAGTATGTGGGCAGCACCGCAGACTCCAAGACCTATAGAAGATGCATGTCTGCCCTGAAGGCCGAGGCTAAGACACCCACTCCTTGCTTGAAGAAGTGAGCTGGTTCCGAGGACTCCTAGAGTGCAGTGGGCCGTGATTGTTTTCACCACCTACATTTGCAGTCACTGTGTTTCAGAAATGAATCTGTGGTCCCTTTCTACCCAAAGGACAGCCGATGTCCAAATCTACTCCTTTCCCATGAAAAGTAAGGAAGAAAGAGAGGCCTCTACTAAGGGTCTCTAGTAGCTGCAAGGAGAGAGAAGGATGAGGTTTGTGAACAGGAAGGAGGTGACTGTGCCACGCTGTGGCTAAGCTACTGGCACAGAGATACACGGCCGAGTCCCCCTGCTCTGTGCGCTGGATCTTCAGAGTGGAGACGGATCCCTCAGTCCTCTCTGCAGAGAACCGATCATTGGGCAGCCCTGATTTGTCTCGTTGAGCATCATCCTGGAAGTAAGTCAGAAACGCTGGGCCCTGCCCCAGGGCCTGTTGGTACCAGTAAAGGTAATCATGACCCGAAATTGGATCACACCTGAGAGCTACATCCTGTCCCCTCTTCGTGACTTTGTATCTTGGGGACTGCGAGACTCCAGCACCTGTGTGATCTGTGGAAGTAGAATTTGGCAACAGAATAAGGAAAACATTTGTAGTCATCACACACACACACACACACACACACACACTCACACACACGCACATGCCTATACACAGGAAAAAAATGGAACTACTTGGTGTTCTGAGGACTCACCTGTCCCTAGGAAACCCAGGACCACCCAGCAGAGGAGCCTGGTGCCCATGGCAGGGTCAGGCCAGGACGGGGGCGTTACCAGATCAGTGTCACTGTGAGCAGGAGCAGAGGATGATGGACGTCCTTGTCCCCACAGGGCAGTTCCCACAGTGACATCACTTCCTCTCTCAATCCCCAGGACCTCAGGGTCACAGCATTTATGTTAGAACACACTTGAGTGCTGCCTTAAATATTTATAACCTTCTTTTTTAACATCAATGCATGGCTCATCGCTTTGGACTCCAGAGCTTTCTGTACCCGGAGGCCTCACACTGCATCTCTGAGTTCATCTTCTCATCCCACAGCCGCTCCTCTGTCTGCTGGGCATATCCTGTAGGATGCGCCAACACTGTCCCCAACATAGGGCACAAAGGGGTGAGCTCATTGTCTTTCCTCCAAGTCAGGGTCCCCTCTGCCATCCCATCCCCTTTCATGCCCTAGCCTTCTCCATTCCCCCAGTCACACGTGCCCAACAGGGCTGCCCCATCACATGGGTTCCCTCATGAACTGCCCTCATGCCTTTCTTCTGGGATCATTTCCCACCTTTGTTAACTGTAATTCAGAAAAGATACTTGGGTAGAAACTCACAGCGGTCTTTTTTCATATTCCACTTATAAAAGTTGTTTTTAATCAATGTCATCTTAAAAGAAGGAGAATGACAATTGAGCTAATGGTTATTTTTAACCACTATCTTGACTTACTCTTGTTCTCCATCTAACCCTGTGGGCGGTATTTCTCTTTTTTTCTGATTGCTTTCAAAATCTTCTCTTCGTCCCTCAGGTTTTACAATTTCCCTATGACTTGACTATTTGTCTTATTTGAGATTCATTTTGATTCTGGAAACTCTGAATTTGGGTCCTGAACACCTCTAAAGAATTGTCAGCTAACATCTCATAAATATCACCTCATAACATTCTACCTATCTACCTGTTTGAAACTGCAATTGTATGCAAGAAAAAATGGGAATTTTTGAAAAATATGCATATACTAATATATGGGAAACATCCATTTTTTCCCCCCTATTCTTTAACTTTTCATAGTTCACTTTTAATTTTCTGTGCTGCATTCTAGATGACTCCTGGAGATCCATCTTTGACATCACTAAAAATCTCTTTAGGAGGTGCCAATCAACTGTTTGACTTTTCATTTTGTTTTCGGTGAGTGTGTGAGGCATTCCTAGATACATTATTTGACAATTTTTATGAAAGTTACTTGATGGTTTCAGACATTCTCTTTTTCCTTGTTTCAGTTCTCCCTCATGTTCATTTAAATGTAGCTCTCCAAACTTTCATATCTTATAATGCCAAAATTTCCAGTCTTTGGGTTTGCATTTCAATCTTTTGTTGCATGTGCTCACATTTCCTCATTGCTATCTCCTAATATTCTTCTTACTGGGAATCTGTTTGTTCGATGGTAGTCTGTGACATTCCAGAGAGGCCTGGACTGACAGTGAACAACACCAAGAGTCTGTCATGTTTACAGGCATCTCCAGTCTAACTCGCAAAGGTACGGGCCCAAGAACTGTCTGCTGCACTCTGGGCTGCTATATACACCCACGACATAGGTTGGTAGAGTCAAAAATGCTCTCTGGACAGTCCCAACAAAAGATTCAGAATAGAATTCAAGTTTTCTAATTTTTTAAAATAAATCTCATACACATATAGACCCTCTGGGTGGAGGGAGATATCCGGCACAGGATTAAAAGGAAAGTTAGTAGCCAGCGTCTCTGGAACATCTACATACAAACTGTGTCCACATTCACCTGGGCAGCACAGGTGTCCACGGAGAAGAGTCCAGGGACTGCGGCAGGTTGAGGCAGTTGTGTGATCCAATGCCTTAATCTCCGTCCTGTGCTGGACTGTGTTAAGTCAACTTTGCAAAGGCAAGAGCCTGCCTTTCCCAGAATGCCATTTCTCTTACCATTCAGGGTTACAGATGGTCAAGGTACATTTGGTAAGATTTGGAAGACAGATGAAAAGCAGTCACTATTATTATATTTGGCAGGTCATCGTGGTCAGACAGTGAGAGTCTGTGACCAGAGGATACAGAGGCATCCAACAGACCTAGGAAGTCCTGTTCCTTCTGCACCCTGTGTCCAGTTCATCTTCCCACATGCTGGCCAACAGCAGCCAGGCTGCCCCCAGTGTTTGCAAGTAAACCTGCAGGGGTGGGCCCCATACAGTGGGTACAGCTTCCCCAGAAGAAGGTTTCCTTGGACTTTTCCTGTGCTCCCGGCTCAAGGTGCCACTGCATGGGCTGGCATGCTCTGATCCTCCCATGTTCCTGCCGCTCAAGCCTGTCCTGCCCAGACCTCCAGAAGTCCTGGCTACTGACTGGCTCCTTCAACTTCTGACTTCTCTCCTCCAGACCTTCTTTTCCTCAGCTCCTCCCACATATGCATAAAGTCTAATTCTGATCATAAATCTGTTACACTCCCAAACTTGTAGTAGCCCTGTTTTATTGATGCAAACCTAATGGAGATTTTCTTACCAGAAGTGATTTCAAGGAACAACCTTTAAGGATGGAATTCTAGAGGTAGATCTCTGATTCGTCTAGATTTGTTGTGGGAAAAGACCCTGAAGGAGAGCACAGAGACCTGCAGGAGGTCAGGTGCTGCAGCCACAAGAGGAAGCCTTGAGCCAGGTGTGGACGCCATGATAGTGATTCCCCATCAATTTCCAAGACCGACCTGAGCCCAGCAATCAAAGGGGTGGGATTTGTTGTACTTAATGCTAGATCTCTGCCAGGTTGCAGTAGATGTAGCATGTTTTTATTATTGGTTCATCCACCCACTCATCACTCACTCAGCCTGTCATCCACTCATCCATTCTTTGTGAAATGGTTCTCCCTACATGCCAGACAACAATGTTGGTAAAAGCAGTAGGCACAGCCTCAGCTCCCATGGGCTTAAAAATTAGGTGGAGTTAAAAAATAACCAGATAAGTATCTGAAAAAGCCCAACTGTGCTAAAGGTTACTAACAGACACATGAATCTATGAGAGCTTATGAGAGGAAAGTTGATCTCAGCTGGGAGGGGAGGGAGTGCTTCCCACAAGAGGGGCTGATTGTGCTGCGATCTGGAGGACAGGTAGGAGCTGGCCACTGCAGAAAGGAAGCCTCCAGCCAAGTGTGGAGGAAATGGGCTTTGAAGTCTCTGTGATAGGAATGAAGGAGGCACAGGAGAGGCTCCCCTCGTGGCTTCAGTAGAGAGCGGCAAGGAGGTGAGGGGAGGAGAGACCCAGCAAGGCCTTGGAGGGTGACTGCCCAGATGGGAAATGTGGGCCACAAGAGAGACAATGTGAGGGTGGGGGCTGGGGGAAACCCTAGAGAGAGGAAGCAATAAGGTCACCAGAGGGAGACGGGAGTCTAGATGGATCTGAAATACACATCCTGTTTTATCCAGGTGGCCTCGGACTCAGGATAATGAGTAGAAAAGTAGGAGCTGGGGAAGCCCTTACCCCACCCCAAAAGGAGAGCTCTGAGAAAAGAACAGACAGAGCAACAAAGGAGACATCTGAGGACCTGGGACCAGTCCAGGCCTGGCTGAGACTGCCTGCAGAGGCACCTGGCACAGAGCGAGGCTCATACTGCCTGGGCCACTTGGGGTCATTCGGGGTTCCAAGGACTCTGGTGTAGAGAACTCTGCCCAGGGCATCCCTGAGTCTTGGGTGGGGGAGGAGGGCAGAGCCTGCCTGGCTTTATGTGCAGAGAGGAGGCAGCCTTGTAACGCTGTGGAGTAACTGCTGGCACAGAAGTACACAGATGTCTGGGAGGGAGCAGCCGACTCCAGTCTGAGTGGGAAATCCTCTGTGTTTGATCTGGTGACATTGTAGCCATCGGGGACTTCTCCTTTCTCAGTGCTACCTTTACCAACTGAGTAATGAATCAGCCTCAGCCCCATGCCTGGGTCTTGTCGATACCAGTACATGTAGTCATGGTTCATATCCTGGGCACACTGCAGTGTCATGCTCTGTCCTGTTTTCAGGACCTGGAATTTTGGGGTCTGAGTGACACCAGCATTCACTGGACCTGCAGAGAAGGAGAACAAAGCTGATGCTGCAGCCCTAGTGGAAAGGCGCTGGGCCTTGAAATCCACACAAGGGGCCCTGCCCAGGACCCACCTGCCCACAGGAGACAAAAGGCTGCACAGCACAGGAGGCCGATGCTCATGGCAGATGCGGCATGATGGAGGGGTCTTCTGGGTCTGTGCATTGATGAAACGGGAACAGGACTCTCAAGGGAGTCATTCTGAGACCTCATTCTCCCTGCCTGGGCCCCAGGGAGGGAGAGGCCAGGAGAGGCCACGCCTCTTCCCCAGCTGGTCAAATCCAAAATAAATGCACCAGTGAACAGCTGAGAATGAGAAGAACACATATGTCTGAATTGAAACAAGTCAAAAAGATTTTCATGACCTTTTGTAAACAGTTTGTAATTCAATGTAAATTTTATTTCTTCAATGATATAATTAACAATCTAGTGTTAGTTATCTACATAGTGCTGTAGTCTAGAGTCTTAGGGAAACTCCTCATGTCTTCCTGGTGTTTTTGACTCCTGTGTCCCAAATACTCCTTCAAGTATCCTTTTCTAATTTGCTTAATTGACCATAATCCTGTTTAAAATCCTTTGTCTATATCGGTTTTCTCTGTTATCAAGTTTCCAAGTCCCAGGGGCAGGCTCATCAACATTGGAGGAGTCGTTTTGCTCTGTTTCTTGTCAACTCACTGACAGATGGGACTCCTGAGAAACCCAGCTGAGCACCTTCAGCTCCACCCAGGGCCCTTCATTTCCGTGCCTGGGGTGAGATCACAGCAGACAGAACCACCTCACACTGCTGACTACCTTCTATGTGTGGACGATGGTGGCCACCCAGCACTGCCCATGTCCTATGGACACAAAGGTGGCCTTATGCATGAGGGACTCAGGGAGAGAGGGCAGACTTTAGGGTAAGGAAGAGTGCTCTGTTTTAATTTGAGTTGTCATGTTTCGTAGGGGGTATCCCTTTGTGCGGGATTCCTGCCATTAATTTAGTAATAAATAAAAAGGAGCTCAAATAACGTATCTTGGTGCACAGAGTCCCATACTTATTAGGACACCACAGTCAGGATAACATTGTCATGTTCTTCAAATTCTTACCAATTTTTGAACAAAGGGGATGCTAATAAGTTGTATGGCTGGTTCTGAGTACATAATTGTGTTTCATATTCTGCTCACCTCCCTATGTGCTGTTTTCCTTTTTAGCACAAGCACAAGACCAGGGTCTGGGTCACTCAGTATCAGTGGGACTTTGGATCCCATCAATGGGACTGTGTTCTGTGAAGAACACAGAAGTTAAAGTCACAGCAAAGGACCACCTGGTACTATTTACCTGCAAGCTGGGGTCCAACAAACCAATGAGTGGATGCCACATATGTGATCAGTATTTCTCTGGTCCAGAAAACAAAGAGACACATAGCAAAAGAGCCTTGTGCCCAGGCAGTGCCAGAACAGAAAGGGGAATTTTCTAACTCAAGGCTCATGTTTTATGGGTTGGACACTTGGGGTCAAGGAAGACAGAACCCTTCTCTCAGTGTGACATTATCTGTCAATGGAGTCACCATTGCACGTGGTGCGCTTGGTCCCAGTGTACTCTATGTGCTCAGGAAGCAGAGCTAAATCACAGCTAAATATTGTCCAATGGAAACTCAAAATAATGTTCTCGGAGATTGTTAGTTTTTGTCAGAATATCATTATAAAATAATTTAGGTGAATGAGTGTATGAGAAAAAAATGAAAATGAATGAACAAATTATGTGGAAACAGACTCTTCCAGCTGGGAAGATTTTTGATGTCATTTCATCATTTTGTCTATCTCCAGGCAGGATTATCCCTAACATGGATCAGGTATCTCTCAGGGTTCTGGAAGTGTTTGAAACCCTTCTAAAGCCATAAAAATCTTTTCTTCTAATATTTTAAATTTTACTTTAAGTTTTGGGATACATGTGCAGAATGTGCAGGTTTGTTACATAGGTAAACATGTGCTACTCTGGTTTGCTGCACCCATCAACCCATCATCTAGGCTTTAAGCTTCGCAGGCATTAGTTATTCCCCTTAATGCTCTCCCTCCCCTCACCCTCTACCCTCCGACAGGCTCCAGTGTGTTTTGTTCCCCTCCCTGTGTCCATGTGTTCTCTTTGTTTAACTCCCACTAAGTGAAAACATGCGGTGTTTGGTTTTCTCTTCCTGTGTTAGTTTGCTGAGAATGATGGCTTCCTGCTTCATCTATGTCCCTGCAAAGGACATGATCTCATTTTTTTTATGACTGCATAGTATTCCATGGTGTATATGTGTCACATTTTGTTTATGCATTCTATCATTGATGGGCATAGCCATAAAATCCTTAGGAGCACCTCCCTCTCTTGAATATTTACCTGTGTACTAAAGAGGAAGTGTTTTAATAGTTAGAGGTTGTAAATTTCCATTAAAAATACACCTGAGCAAAACTATTTTCTAGTGATAAATATCACTGCTTGTCAGGGATGGAGGGAGGCATTGGACAGAGAAATGAGAAAACTCTCTGCGTGATGGAAATGTTCGATATCTTAACAGGGATGGGGATTAGAAGGGTCTATACACATATGTTGCTCCAAAATCACTGATCTGTTCATTTAAAATGTGTAATGTTTATATAATCTATATATTAATAAAATTGGTTTTTAAATATCTGAGGAGATATGCATGCTACATTCTTTAGTTAATTTCATGTAAAGAATCATCAGGCATATATATTTCCACTTCTGTGACTTCTAAGTTCTCAACTTAAGATTTCTAGGCAGAATGTGTCTGAATCTGCCTTTGTGCATGGCGAGGGTGGAAGAGGCTGTCTGAGATTAACAAAGGGAATCAAGATATTTAGATTCCTATTATAGGCTAGATATTTTATGATACTAAATTATGTATACGGCCTTATAGGTGGACTGTATTAGTCTCATTTTATAGATTAACAAAACAAAAAGCAAACTAAACCTAACCTGTCAAGAGCTGGCCTCAGGTAGCGATGTGATGGCGTTAGAGTGGGAGTCAGGGCTGGGTGTCATGGCGTCTTTTCAGAGTTCTTTCCCCACACTGTCTCCAGGATAAATTCACCTCTGTCTATGATGTTATTGGAGCCAGCAGGTCTGAAAGGGATGTACAGAGCAAATACTCTGATTTTGAAAGTTAGGCATCGCTCTTTATGAAAATGCCTTATAGCACAGAGCTATAAACACAGGGATTAGAGACTGACAGGTCAGAGCTGGACCCCCAGTACTGTATCCTAATAGCCATTTAATATGATCATATTATTTAACCTGTGGGTCAATTCCCTCCTTTCTGTAAAATGAGAATAGCATTTGTGTCTTAAGGCTTTTTCTGACAGTTGAATTTTCTGACAGTTAATTCTAATTAACTGAAATTTTGCAAATGAAGGACTTCTATTTTGTGCATAGTAAAATGACAATAAAGGATGGAATTATGATTTTTTTCTGAGTCTTCTCCATGCAGCATAATTGAACCATAAAGGTGCATTGAGGCACTCAGAGCCTGCACCTCTGCAAATGACCCTGCCACTCATGTGATGCATGGTTTTATAGAAACAGTCAAATACTATGCATTTATTACCACAGACCTTAAATGTGTTATATACACACTGGGAAATAATATCAAAAAAGAAGACAATCTAGCCATATGTGGCAATGTGGATAAACCTGGAGGACATTATGGTAAGTGAGTACGCCAGACACAGAAAGACAAATACTGCATGACTCTTTTTTTTTTTTTTTGAGATGGAGTCTTGCCCTGTTGCCCAGGCTAGAGTGCAATGGCGCAATCTCAGCTCACAGCAACCTCCACCTCCCGGGTTCAAATGATTCTCCTGCCTCAGCCTCCTGAGTAGCTGGGATTACAGGCACCTGCCACCATGCCCGGCTAATTTTTGTATTTTTAGTAGAGGTGGGGTTTCACCATGTTGGCCAGGCTGGTCCCCAACTCCTGACCTCACGTGATGTGCCCACCTCGGCCTCCCAAAGTGCTGGGATTACAGGCGTGAGCCACCATGCCTTTTTCTACTTTTATGAGGCAACCTAAATAGTTAAAAACTCATGGAAGTAAAAACTAAAACATTGGTTTCCAAGGGCTAGGGATTGGTGGAAATGGGGAGTTGCTGTCAACAAGTACAAAATTTCCAGTTAAGCAGGATGAGGAAGTTCTAGAGATCTACTGTACAGCCTTGTTTCTGTGGACTATGACACTCTGCTGTATACTTACAAGCCTGTTAGGAGGATAGATCTCATATTAAATGTCCTCACTAAAATTTTTTTACAAAGGTGGTAAAAGGAGGTAGGTACCTAAAGAGAAAGATTTTGAAAGAGGACATTTGTATAATTCAGAAACATTAAAGTACTTTGAATTAGCAAAATAATTTAATAAATAACTTTCAAAATAATTCAGTAAATACATTTCAATATTAACTGCCTTAATACTGTCAAAGGCAAGAAATGTACTTTTAAAAAAATTGTCTTATCTGTTTTTCTAAATTTTATTTTTTGCTTCGTTTTTAAATGTATGTGGCACCATCCCTTGTACAAAGCGGGGGGCTTAAAATGTTTATGAAATCAATACATTAACTAATGAATAATAATGGTTTGTGTCTTTTCCCTCATAATAAATTACATCAGGTACAGGAAAACTACACTTTCCTTTAAAAACATCCCATTCCCTTTTCTGTGCACTGAGAAAACTCTCTCCTCACACAGCCTTCATTAAAGAGATCACCTGGCCTCATTCATAGCACAGCTATGGTGCAGAAAATTGCACCTCTCTTTTTTCTTTCAATGAAGGATGAGTGAATATGGGTAGCCTGGAAGTTGTATGTTCCTTGGACTTTTCAGCAAAGAGACTATAATGATCATATATAATGCCTACTTTCTCTTCCTGCTAATGGGGACCTGGAAAGGGAAGGCCATGTGAGATGACAAATCTGCAGAGTGGGGACAGTGGGTAGAGGTGTTGGAGGAACAGACTTCAGCCAGTTATGTTCTTTTCAATTAACTATTTATTGATACATATTAGATATACATATTTTTTAAGTAGATGTGATCATTGATACATTAATATAATCAAATCATGGTCATTGGAATAGGTATCACTTTAAATATTTGTCTTTTCTTTACCTTAGGAACATTTGAATTATTCTCTTCCAGCTATTTTGAAATGCACAATTGGTTGATGTTAACTACAGTCACCTCACTACTGATCTATCCAACGCTAGATCTGGTTTCTTCCATCTAAGGGTATATGAGACCCAGGAAAGCTGTTTTAGTCAAAAGTATGCACAGTTAGATAACACTTATTTTGCATGATTTCTGTCAGAATCAAAACAGATCTCATAAAGAAGCAGCAGAGGTAACTTGGGAAAGGCCTGTTGGATCACCAGATTCTGAGTCCCTCTGGCTGCCAGCATCCCTTTCGTGGTCTTTTTCTGAGTGGAGGCAGGAATGTTTGGGCATTTCCATAGGAAACTTGCCTTTCTATTTACCTCCTCTGCAGGCCATCCTTTGCCCACTGTACCCTTAGGCGGGTCCCTGGCTCTGCTATCCCATGTATCATTCCTGCCCTGAAGGGTCCCAAAACTAAAGGTGGAGCAGGTGGAGCACAGTGTCCGCATGTCCATGTCACACCTTACTTTGCCCACCGCTGTCCCTGCCCTGACACTGATTCCCACGCCCTCGATGCCCCAGCCCCCTTCACCGTCCGCTGGCCAGACAGACACAGAGACACTCTCTTGTTGGTACAAACTGAGGCCTTTCACACCCCTACCCTTCCCCGGACAGTGAGAGATCTGTGTTTAACTCAGAACCCACTCTGAACGCAAATGGCCCCCACCTGATGCTAGCAGGCAAGCCAGGCATTCTCTTCAGCCTTCTGGGTCACCTGCCCTCCCCTCCCCAGGGTTCCCAGCAGCATTGCAGAGACACAGCGCCTCCAAGTGGCTATAGATCCATAGTCTCAGAGATTAACACCTTATGACCTTATGAGCTCTAGATTGTCCAAATCAGTAACAGAGACCCTGCATCCCACTCCTACAATCCCCACCCTCTCACATACACCCTCTCTAAGCTTTCCCAGATAAGCCAATTTAGGGTTAATGTTTAAATCCTCCCTTAGCCAGTGGAGACAAAAGCGTGCATTAACCATTTTGATTGCAAAATTAATAGTTGTTATGTCATTGCAATTTGTATGATAAGGTGGAAGAGAAGAGCCTGAATAAGACGAGGCTTAGAATTAAACAGCGTGAAGATATCCAGCAGAATGATCTTGGAAAAATACTTAATATCTCCTTTTGATTTATAAGATGCATGTGTCTTCACATTTTGTATTTAGAGTCATTATTACCAAATATAGTGCATTTAATAAAAGGGGCTTCCAGTTTTTACATATTTGATTCTGAATTTATAAAAAGTTTTGAAATAAACAACCCTATTGGCTATAGCTTAGGCAGATTGAGTGGTCTGACGTTTCCCATCACTAGCCAGAAGCGCCTACGAGCTCCCCCAGTGACCCAGTGCCTCTTAGTAATGCAATCCAAAGATAAACTATTTTCATGTGGATGAATCTGCAGGAGAAAATGCACACACATACACACTCACACACAGACACAACACACAAATACACTCACACACACACACGCACACACGGTATCTTCTTATTGCAAGGATGATAAGATTGTCTTACTGAGCACAGCAAATTTTTCTCTCAGCGTTTTAGGTTGGTTTCTGGGATGCACCCCTGATAATGTTTCCAGACACACAAAGATGTGGTTTTGGAAAAGCGTGGTTGTGGTGAGGAATTTCTTTTACTGGATCATGGGACTGGATAAATATTATTATAACATAAATTTCTTTGTTCCGAATGGACATTTGTGAATTCCAGCTTTAGATACAGTTATGGTACTGGGTAGTACTGCTCATTAATCCTGATTGGGAAAACACATTTGCTTGGAATATTGCAGAAATTGTATGGAAAATTGAGACAAGCCATAATGACTCTCTGTTATATTTCAGGTAAAAGGAGCCCCTTTTGAAGGGAAAACAGTAATAGATAATATTTCAGAGCTCTGTATAAATGGACATTAATTTATTCATTTCACAAACATCAAGTAGTATCAATTAGATACCCTGAATTTTCCTCTGAATGTAAAGGAAAGAGAATGATACACTACATACAGTACCAGGGAATGTCAGGGTAAGAAGCAAAGAGGAAGGGAGATGTCAGTCAGTCCTTGATAGATGAGCAGTGTCTGGCCCTGTTTGGGGAGAATACAGTTTGTTCCAGGCTGTGGAAATAGCACAAATACACAGGATGTTAAAGCCTGTAAAATCTCTAGAGCCTGTAATTTCCTAACCTGCTGTATTTCCTGCACAACCACACTTGCCTTTCTCTACGCAGATGAACTTTAGAAGATGGGCCCTGGGAAAGTGGGGTGAGCCGAGTCAGAGCTCTGGAAGCTTCAAACGTTTCCATTCCTTGTACCATCTGTCAGTATTTAATTTTTTACCCCCCATTCTTGGCAAATGCTAATTTTTTTTAAATAATGTTTTTAAAGTAATCATATATTTTGTCATTTTTGTAACACACAGCACTGCCAATCAGGCATGAGATGAGCCTATAAGTTAATTTCATAATTTCACAGAACTTTACTATTATTTCATCTCCGGAAAGACGTGAGTCAATTTCCTTATCATGTATAGCTTGGGTCATGTGCATAATTTCCTGTCATTTTCAAAAAATATGAAAAAGAAATTGAGGACCTCGATATTATCTTTGAAAACCTTAGGTTAGGGACTGCTACGCTAGCCAGTTCTCACCTCCTAACCTCTTTGTCTCTCTTTCCATCTATGATCCCTTGATTCCCCTGGAGCTGTTCTGTCCAAAGATTCTAAAGATAAATTGGAATTACCAGATGATTTTATTCTTTCTTACACGGTCTATCTGTAGTCCACTCCGGAACAGCCAGCTCTGAACAATTTTGTTTTGCATTTGTCTCTTCAAATCTATTTATTGATTCACTGATTCAAAACATGTGATTTTTAATACCTTCCTTGTCAGATATACAATGTCAGGATTAATGGATAAAATATCCAACAAAGTGCCAACCCGCAGAAAGCTCAAAGCTGAGAAAGATATGCATTTATTTAGTAGATATTTACTATAAGCATGGAAGCAACTCTTAAAAACACTGTAGGTGTTCAAAAGTGAAGTCAAGGAAGTGAGGAGCCAAGCCAATGTAAAAATGGTCTATGTGATGAGTAGTCATTAAGAATGATGACAAGATTAGTAGCAGACAGAAGGATAGAATGAGAAGAGAGTTCTGAAGGGAAAGAAGCAAGTGCAGCAAAGAAGGGTCCTGTTCTCACGTCATGTGTGTAAAGGAGCTGGGCTTCAAAGGAGGAAGGAAAATGATCTGGAGGCAGCAGAGAGAAGCCCGAAGAGCAAGGAAGACACCAAAACAATATATAAACACAGAGTAGGTCTCCCGATGTACATTAAAGAATACCCTGAATTTCATTCCGCATCATTCTAATCTTGAAAGTCTTGGCCTTTGAATAACAAAATAGGACAGTGACAAGTGAAACCTGGGCCTCTATGGAAGAACTCGGGTAAACCCAAATTGTCTTGGGCAGGCAAAATACAGGCACATTTTGCAGCAGTTGCCGATGATACACTGACAGGGGTTGAGAAATAATCAGTGTGTAAATACTACTAGAGAAGAAAGACATTATAACTCTTCATGATAAATTGTGAGTGCTGTGTAGAAATGTGTGGCATAAACCAGAAAAAAAAAAAATACAGATTTGGCCGTTCAGGACGCAGCATCAGGGAGGAAAGAGGGCACAGTAAGACTGGCCAGGCCTGTGTATGTTTTTTAACTTTATTTATTTATTTTTTGTGTGTGATTCGGGGTCTTACTCTGTTGCAACGATCATGACTCACTCCAGTCTCGAACTTCAGGGCTCAAGCAATCCTCTCAACTCAGCCTCCTGAGTAGCTAAGGCTGCCATACCAGGCTACTTTTTAGTATATATATATTTTTAGAGACAAAATCTCACTGTTTCCCAGCCTAGTCTTGAACTCCTCACCTCAAGCGATCCTCCTGCCTCAGCCTCCCAAAGTGCTGAGGTTATAGGCATGAGCCACCATACCCGGCCCTGTGTGCTTTTAGACACCCTGTGTATATTCATATTAATAGTTCCAGAACAGGCAGTGAAGGAGATCTCATCAGTGTCCTGTGAGTGCACACAGACCTTTAGCTAGCACCTGGCTTGCCTTATGCAAGATAGAAACAAATGGATCCCTGTAGGCCAAGAGGGGTAGCTTACTTCTAATGTATTAAACTGCCCGTATTATCCATATTGAAAATCTCTTTAAGTGTAATGTAAAAATCCATATATAAATGTTAAATTGAAATTAGCATTATAAAGGGATGTCCACAATCATAGAAAAGAACTTTCATTTATAATAAAGAGCACTTGTAGGGGAAATTTCTGTTCCTGGCTTAGAGTGAGAAGAGAGTGAAGTGGGCAGAGTAGTTCACGAGACATAGCCATTCTCAGGAGCTCCCACTGTTTGGATGGGGGTGGCAAATATAGGAAGGCAGGGAAACCTACAGTGTGGGTAATTAAGGTTTATCCTACCTGTGTGTGAGTTCTGACCCCACACACAATTTGTGAGAAATTTGCAAAACGCATTTTCTATATTATCTCCTACACAAGATTTTGTATGTTGATATTGTATCGTCTTCTGTCTTTGCCATGCTCCAAACCCACATAATTATTCTTGTGGGGAGGGTGAGGCAGGAAAGACTGCTCAGGATTGCTGGGAGCTGTGGGGAAAAGAGGAAGCACCAGAATTTCTGCACAGGGAAGGGGAGAGTCTGCAGTGCTATGGCTAAGCGACTTGCACAGACACACACGGCCGAGTCCCCCTGCTCTGTGGGCTGGATCTTCCAAGTAGAGAATGGTCCATCAGGCCTCTCAGCTGAGAATCCATCCATGGGCATACCTGCGTCATCTATAATAGATTGGCTCCAGAAGTAACTCAGCAATTCCAGTCCCTGCATGAAGGTCTGTCTGTACCAGAAAAGGAGATTGTGGCCTAAAATTGGCTCACATCTGAGAGTCACTGCTTGTCCCATTTCTGTCACCTCATGCTTGGGTGACTGGATAATGCCAACATCTGTGCATGCTATAAAAGAAGGCAAAATTAGGAAACAGAATAAGGAAAACACAGGAAGTCATCTAGACAGAGGCCCAGCATGAGGATGATAAATATGTGAGGACTCTCTCGCTACCAGGATACAAAGGGACACGCAGAGGGTCCAGGAGTCCATGGCAGAGTGAGAGCAGATGTGGCACATTCCAGACCAGGGCCCTTATGAACATGAGCGAAAAAAGATACTTTGGGACATTTTACCCCCACAAGACGCATCTGTCAGTGACATCACTGAATGGGCCACCACCCCCAACTTGAAAGCTCCTTTAAGTGGAGGCTACATTTTTGGGAGATGAATCAGGCAGGACTGAAGTCAGCTATAATTGATCTGAGATACAGAGGCACATTTGCAGAGGGTCCCTGTAGATTTGCTTTGATATTGTCAATTCATAGCACCTTCTCCATAACATGACTTACCTAGGAGCCTGCCAACTATATCCATCTGCACCTCAAGCTCCAAGTATTTAAAGATGAACTCATTGCCTTATTGCAAGCCAACTTCTCTGCAAACTCTCCTATATCTCTCACTGTTGGCTCTGTGCTCCTAGTTCTTCAAATGCCCTTAAACGAGTTAGAAGTTAGCATCTGAGTTACCCAGGAAGAGCAAGCACGTCAACTGCATTGTTAAAGATACTGGAGCTGGATCGGTGTCCCAAAAGCTTATTAGATTTCAAAGCTCTTCTTTGCAGTGAAGGGCCTCTCTGAGTTTATTGATCCTTGAACTCTATTGAATTTGCAAAGCCCAGAGCACAGAATCTCTCACATTCTCTATCCACACAATCAATCAGAAACAAGATGGTCTTTTTCACAAAGATTTGGAAATTAAATGCTCCAGAGTTGATTTACATCTTATTCTTACCTCTAGCAAAGCTCAGCATTTCTTAATCTTTACACCTGGCCTTTTTCTTATAAAGGAATCTTGCATCTCACTAACTGACTTCCTCTCAGGGTGTAGAGTGTACACAGCTGAGAGAACCTCTGCTCTGTGGGTTGGTCAACTAGGTTATTTGCTAACGAAGAAGGAGCAGTTTAAGGTCACGTTTTCGCTGTTGGCACAGAGGCATACCGCTGAGTCCCCTGCAACCCAGGGCACTTGCCAATCCTAAGGAGCAAATAGTTGATGGATGAGCTTGTGTGACCTGAGGTGTCTGTTTCCTTGTGGGCTCCATCCCTTTGTTGTGTGTGTTAGATCCAGAATGTAAAACGGTGGTCATCAATCAGTTTTCAAGGTAACCAACATGTTTTCCTCCCTGTTACCAGGTGCCTATGTTTGGTAGGCAGAACGACGGCCCTTCAACTATGCCCAGGCCGAATCCCTGGAACCTATGAATGTGTTGAATTACCTGATAAAGGGGAATTAAAGTTCCACGTGAAGTGAGATTGCCAATCAGCTGATCTCAATATAGAGGCCCAATGTAATCACAAGGGTCCTAAAATATGGAAGAGGGGGGATGAAGAGTGAGTGTCAGAGTGATGCAGAGTGAGCAAAGGCTCAGCCAGTCCTTGTTGACTTTGAAGATTGAATGGGGTCATGAGCCAAGGAACACTGGTCACCTCTAGAAGCTGAAAAGGAGAGAAAACAGTTCTCCCTGAGAGCCTCGGGAAGGAATGCAGCCCCGCCAACACCTGGATTTTAGCCCAGTAACATCCATTTTGGACTTCTGATCTCCAGAACTGTAAGGTAATACTTGTCTGGCAGTAAGCCACCAAGTTAGTGGTACTTCGTAACAGCAGCAATAGAAATTGAGTACCTTGTAGCAGCCATGGGACTCATGGGAGAGAGAGGCAGAAGCCGGATACAAAATACTGGTAGAGTCAGATATGCGATCACGTGGAAAAACCTGAAATCAAGCCAGGCGAAACAAACCAACAAACAAAACTTTTATATGCCCAGACCCCACCTTCCTCCAGGGACACAGAGGCATCTGGAGTAACAGACTTAGAACTAGATTGGGGCATTTTCCTGCTCAGAGCAAAAGTTCTTGGGGGAGAAAATTCTGTCCTACTCCACCCTAAGCCTTGCTAATAAGTGTATATGCTGCTGGTAGCATCATTGTGATTGAAGCTCCCTCAGGACAAGCTCCGTCTGACATGGTCCAGGATAGCACCTCCAATTCTACCTGCTCTTCCCTCTACACTCAACAGAACAGGTAGGGCTGGCCTCGGCTGGCTTGGGGCCAGGCTCTGCAAGTCTTCTGTGACACAAAAACTGCTTCTCTGCTTTCCCCAGACCAGATCATGGGTGCTGCACCACCCAGCTCTTTGTGCCTCCACGTCTTCAGTGAGCTCGGAGGTGTATCCACTTGCAAGCACACCTGCCACTCAGAGCCCCATTCAAATCTCAATTTAGAGCAAAACCCATCTCCGCATCAATAGAGGCAAAAGGGTTGGTCTCTAATCCCCTTATCCTCAGCCTTCATTGCAGACACCTCCAACCCAGATCCCTGAATCTAGGTCCACCTCTAGGGTTTTCATTAAGGATCCTCCAGGGAGGAATCCCATCCCCTCCCCCATAGACTTCGGTTGACAATGAAACCACAGTGCCTCCTAGTGCCAGTAGGCAGGAACAGCACAAATGTGCTCTTTGTCAAGACATGGAGAACTTGCGCTTCCCTTGATTGAGCCGTGGGGAAACGAGATATCATAATTTGTTGGCGTTGGAGGGTCATAAAACGATGTTATGACCTAAGATGAAACCTCCTGAGAGATGGACATTACAGTCTGACGGATGGAGACATAATATCAGTTTTAATATCCATAAACAACCTGGCTCAGATGGGAGAGCAAAAAGACCGGCCAACACTGTCTTTAATCAGAATTTAACCCATTCTCTCTCCCCTCCGAATTACAGGCCATCCCTGTAAAGAAAAGAAAGTTCCCCACTGATCTCAGTGCATTTCGAAAAAGCACCAAAAAATCTGCCTTTGTTCTCAGTAGCCAGGATGAAAAGGAGATGATGAAGAGAGATGAATCTCAGATGAAGAGGAGACTAAATAAAATAACTTATTTCTCTTCCCACATGGAATTGCTTTCTATTGGCAAGCAATAGAAAGAATAAAACTAGAGCATTACTTTAGGGAAGTTCCCCAAAATGGAAAATGTGGAGCAAAGCGTTTTCCCAGAAGACTAGGTTTAAGTAGGAAAGATGATATAAGTAGACTTCCTCTAGTTCTGACCCCTGCCCCTCAGGTGTGCTCAAAAAACACGGCACAAATGCGTCACAACAATGCAGAAATGAAGTGTAAACCACAAATAAAATTCTAAGGCCCCCCAGTCATCTGAATGGACTTCTACCCAGCCAGGGCTCTTTTAAAATTTAACCTGAGAGACAACCAGTTATCAACCAGAAAAATTTTAAATCTACCTTTAAGCTGGAGCCTCTCCCCATTCCTGCCTCCAGTTGTCTGCCTTTCTGGCCAAAACCAATGTATCTCTTAACTGTGTTTGATTGAAGTCTCAAGTCTCATGTCTCCCTAAAATGTAGAAAACCAAGCTGCACCCTGACTACCTTGGGCACTGTTCTCACTACCTCCTGAGGGCTGTTTCATAGGCCATGGTCACTCATATTTGGCTTAGAATAAATGTCTTCAAATATTTTACATAGTTTGACTCTTCATCAACAGAAATTAATTCCATGTTCACTTTGTGCTCTCTGATCAAGTCTAAATATTCACTCTCTATTCTCATCTTGTTGCATGACCCAATGAAGCATCAAAGATTATGTAATAAATAACATAAAAATACTCAAATGATAAAATCTCAAAACCAAGTGAGGGTCCCAACTTGATTATAAATCCACTTCAAGGACTTTTTAAAAAGTCCTTCCTTGAAATTAAAGTTTCTGTATAACATCTCTATGCTATTTAAGTCAAATATCAAACAAATCACAGACTAAGAATCTGACATTAAAATTCAAAGAAAACTAAAACCTCAAATAAAATGTTTTGACTTTAATCTGTATAATTACAGAAGAGGGAACTCAGATTAACGCTTTTGTTATTATTTGTGTACTTAGGTAAAACAACCACACTGACAAACTGCAACTAATTCGTATCCTAAAGATACAATGAGGAATGACTGGGCCAGAATCTTGGAGAAGGCAGGAGCCTGGGGAGTGAGCACAGCAGTCACTGCTGTTAGGGGCATTTGCTGATCCCAGCTCAGCACTTAGGAAGCTGACTCACAGGCCAGGGGGGTAAAGGCAAAGACCAGAACTTACTTAATGTGACCATTGAGGGACTTGAATAGAATCAATGAAGTAGAGGGAAGCCTGTCCTCCAGGTGCTCTAGGACACCTCAAGCCTTGAATTCTGTTTCAGGGAGTCCTGGATTGTTTATGCATCCATGCCCTTTAAAAAGCACAATAAAATTATCTCTGGAGAAAGTATATCCATCCTAGACCAGAAATTATTTCTACAACCGTAGTGTCTGGCACGATGTCAAAAATAATCAGGTTTATAAGGAAAAATACAAACAAATGACTGAGAAGCAGTACACACACAAAAATGTCCACAAAGACCACAGAGGTGAAAATAAGCAGGCAGACTGAAATAACTGAGTGTCCTATGCTCAACAAAATAAAAGATACACTCAAAAAATGTTATGAGGGAATGACTAACCATAAAAGATGACCTCATAGATTAGAAAAAGAACCAAATGAAAATTCTGGCAAGGAAGTGGAGGATGGTCATGGTCACCCACCACCGGGCTGAGGTGTTATTAGCTAAGTAAATTGCAGAGAAGGAAGGGAGATGTGCAGTAAGTTCATGGCCATCAGTTAGGACCTGCAGTCAGGCGGATGGAAAGGGAAGTCAGGAGGGGCTGAGGGACAGTGACAGTCCTTCAGAAGATTCCCAGAAAACTGCATTTCCAAACATTCTAACCAATCCTTCAGAATGATTTCTAGTACAAGAGAGTCTGAGCAGAAGCTAGGGTAGAGACTATAGTTGGACACACACAGTGCATTAACAGAGGGGGGCAACTGGACCAGGGGCAGTTAATTGCTTCTGAAGTTCTTTCAGGAATATCTAATGCACTTATGTATCAGTCTGTTTTCATGCTGCTGATAAAGACATATCCAAGACTGTGAAGAAAAGTATGTTTAATTGGACTTACAGTTCCACATGGCTGGGGAGGCCTCAGAATCATGGCTGGAAGCAAAAGGCACTTCTTACATGGTGGTGACAAGAGAAAATGAGGAAGAAGCAAATGTGGAAACCCCTGATAAACCCATGAGATCTCGTGAGACTTGTTCACTATCATGAGAATACTATGGGAAAGACCAGCCCCCATGATTCAATTACATCCCCCTGGTCTCTCCTACAACACATGGGAATTCTGGAAGATACAATTCAAGTTGAGATTTGTGTGGGGACACAGTCAAACCACATCAACTAAGAGCTATTTTAATATATGAGGACAGACAAGTGAAGGTGTCCTCATCAGTCTCTGAACTAGCTGACCCAGCCGTATATAATGTTGGGATATGTTTGTTACATGGAAGAGGTAGAGAGCTCTGGAGTAGCAGAGTTGGTTTTGAGCTAATATTTTGGACTCATTGCCAGGATATCCATTTGAGTGCATTTCTTGGAAATTTAAAGGGTGCTGAATGAAGTAGTTGAAATTATCAACATCATCATCATTAACATTACTCGTATTAACGTATTTTCCCAAAAACAGGGAAAAAAGATTTCCAAACACATAGTACCTGTTGAGATTTGGTTGCATAACACATCCAATGAGAGGTCTAGAGGAGGCTCCAGAGTCAGGGTATCACCAAGGATAAGATTCAAATCATTCATATGCCGACAACTGCAGAGGGAGAGCCTGCTGTTTGTCACTCACATACAATCATTGTCTGTATTATTAAAACATGTTTATTGACTACATGTTTTTATTTTTCAAATTTATGTATTTTTTAAATGATATAAAATATTGTTTCATTTAAAAAATAGAACAACTATTAGTACCCCAGAAGACTAAGTCTGTGATAAGTCACTTTCAGTTTTGGTTTCTTGAACTCTCACCGAGAGGTGTTTCAAATTCCTTAGATATATTTTCAAATAACAAATGCAATCTTCATGTTTTAAGAAATAGTTTATTTCCAGCCAGGTGCAATGGCTCATGCTTGTAATTCCAGCACTTTGGGACGCCGAGAAGGGTGAATCACTTGAGGTCAGGAGTTTGAAATCAGCCTGGCCAACATAGCAAAATCCCGCCTCTACTAAAAATACAAAAATTAGCTGGGCATCGTGGCACATGTCTGTCATCCCAGCTACTGGGGAGGCTGAGGCAGGACAATCACTTGAACCCAGGAGGCAGAGGCTGCAGTGAGCCTAGATTGCACTGCTACACTCCAGCTTGGGCAATGGAGCAAGACTCCATCTCAAAACCAAAAAGAAAAGAAAAGAAAAGAAAAAGTTTATTTCCTTCCACTGTATGAATCCTAGCTATATCTGAAAACTCGCTTCTTCCCTGGGAGGATGAGGAATAAGGAAAGGCTGCTGTGAGCTGATAGAGAGGAGAGAGCCCTGCAGTTTTCTGCACAGGAGGGAAGTGTCTCTGCATCGCTGTGGCTAAGCTGCTGGCACAGAGATACACGGCCAAGTCCCCAAGCTCTGCAGGCTGGATCTTGAGAGTGGAGTTTACTCCTTTGAGCCTCTCTGCAGAAAATCGATCCTTAGGCAACTGTGAATCATCTACTACATCGTTATTGTGAAATTGAACCAGAAGCTCCGGGCCCTGTCCCAGGATCTGCTGGTACCAGTAAAGGGTAGCATGGCCAGATACAGGATTGCACCAAAAAGTCACAGCCTGGCTTTTCTCTATAACCTTATATCTGGGGACTGGGCAACTCCAGCTTCTGTGAGTTCTGTGAAGGAAAAAGACAGAATTTGAAAATAGAAGGAAATGATTGAAATAATCACTGAGAGACCCAATGTGATCATGGTGTTCTTAGGACTCACCTGCTCCCAGAAGACAGAGGGCCGCCCAGCAGAGGAGCCTGGTGCGCATGGCAGGCTCAGGGCAGGATAGGAGTTTTGCCCAATCAGGGTCACTGGGAACAGGAGCAGAGGAAGAGGGACGTTCCTGTCCTCTCATGGCAGTTCTCACAGTGACATCATTGCCTCCACAAATGCCTACCTTCTTAGAAACCAATTATTATAAACTAAAACAGAGCACAAAGCTGCTTTACCATATTCACAGACTGTGTAAGTTCAGCCATGTCCTCACTCACATCTGTAGGGCTTCTGGATTGGATCTCCTACTCCATCTCTAGGCCCATCCTCTGCTGGATGTTTCGAGTTGAAGGCAACTCAAAACAGAGATATCAGTTAGTGACCTTTTTGTCTTATCAGCAATTATCCTTCTCTTTGGGCATTTCTCTTTTACTAGGTTCTCTATCTTCCAGGTCCTATGCGCTTAGAAGCTGGGGTAATTGACACGAGTTTATCCTAGAAGCTTGTTGAACTAGCTGACACGCTGTAAGCTAAAGGGATAAAATAATATGCTGGGCACAAAGTTGGAAGGGTTCATTTTTAGTGAAGGCCCATAAGCAGTTTCCTCTTTGCTGTTATCATTCATGATGCATTGTGTACCAAGCCTTCATCATGGTTCTGCCCATAGTTTTGGGTCACCAATGTAATGAAAGTAAGTTCTCATTTTTTATCAAAGATGAGTGGGGAATTCTCTTATCCCTGAAAATATCAGTATATATTGTAAGAAATGCAAAATCAAACAGACTTGCTGAAATCTAAAAATAACCTTATAGCTACACCTCTGGTGTAAATTACAGTTGAACAGTAGTGGTCATTATCTGTTGTTTGTTTCTAATGGGGCAACATTAGTCACAAACACATTTTTATTCCTTGCCTGAGTAAAAGAAATAAAAGGAGTTAGGGGATGGCGCTCCTTAGAGTTGGCATAAGACAATAACACAAGGAGATGCATGTCCAGAGAGGTGGGAACGAAGATATATGTGTTCAGTGAGGTGCGCCCAGAGATATTCCGACAAACCGGTAAAACCTAGGGGATGCATGTCAAGGTTATCAGGTGAATACCTGTGGGTATAGAATTACCAGAGCTATCCACTTCTGTCATAAATCATTAATTACTGAGGCCAAAAGCTGCTGGTTTGAGTCCAACTCATGTAGGCACCAAGCAATAATTGCATGATGGAAAATTTCTTCACATTAAGGGGTCACTACCTGCTCCATCTTTGTGACCAGGGTTATAGTTCTGGGTGACAACAGTATTCGGGGGATGGAGGCTGGTAGCTGGAAACAGGACTTATCTGCCTATCAAACCTATCAGTCACAGGACCTACATGTGGTGTGCTTGCGTGTGAGGCATGCCAAGTCCGGGGAGGACATTCCTCATTGCTCCCAGGCCTCATCTGCTTCCTGGGCAGCACAACTGAGAAATCCACGACAGAATTCTTGTCAAGGCAGGAACCGGTCATTGTGCTGCTCAGGGAAGAAAAGGCCAGAGCCCTGGGAAATCTGGTTTTTGTTAAGGATATCTGTAGTGTTACTACCCGCAATTTGGAATAGCCTGTCTGGCATAAACTAGAATTGTCCACTCTCCTATATTTCCCTTACATCATCATATACATTGTCCAGGGCATGACTAGAATACGTAAGGTGTAAGGTACAGGTGCTTTGCTCACATTTCTCTGAATTCTCCTGAGGAGGCAGTTATTTTCCCTTTGCATGGGTCTCTGAGCGTTTAGGCTGGCTCCTGGTTCTCCTCCATCTACTTCCCAGGCAAGCCCAGAACAGTCTCCACTCAAAGATTTGCTACAGTTCAGATTTTACTGCTGAGCAGAACATACCAGCACCAATGAATATAAAGGGTTTGTTTTTTTTTTTAATATCTCACATTTCACCGACTACTCACAACTTCTGCAAACAAGATACTGGATACTAGGATACACACTTTTCCTATAAACTTAACATCTCAGGCAGCACTGAGCCCTGTTTCAAAAACATTTGAGCATCATCAAACCCCAGTGCCTTCTGATGGCCAATGGTTCAGTGTCACTGGACTCAGGTCCTTGGTCCATGGCTTAGAGATACTGGTGGTACTTCTATACATCTTCAATAGAATCAGGGCTAATATAGGACAGTGTTTGTGAGAAACCAGGGAAAATGTTTCTCAGTTCTTTCTATTCTTACTGTCTTGCTAGAGCCTGTCCTATAGTTTAGGTATGGTTTGTTCCCACCAAAACTCATGCTGAAGCTTGTTCCTCAATGTAGCAATGTTGCTGCAGGCACATTGCTCACATTTCTCTGGGGTAGTGTGAGCCTTATGGGAGTTGAACCTTATAGGAGTTGTTTGGGTCATGGAGGTAGATCCCTCACCAAAGATGAATGCCAGGAGTCAGTTCTCTCTCTCCAGGATCTGGATTAGTTACCATAAAAGCAGGGTGTTATAAAGTGATGGTGTTGCTCATCCTGGCTCTCCCTGCACAGGCCTGCTCCTTCTTCCACTTCTCTTCCATATTATGACACAGCACAAAGCCCTCAAAAGAAGTCCAGCAGATGTTGATGCCCTATTGGCCTTTCCAGCCTCCAGAATTGCAAGCCAAATAAAGCCCTTTTCCTTATAAATTTCTTTATACATTTTCCCAGCCTCAGCTATTCTGCTATAGCAGCAGAGGACAAATTAAGACAGCCTCTCTCCTTGTTGCACAAATAAATATTGTCCAGTCTTAACTTTGGAAAATCACTACTCTTCTCTTTACATTCAGTCACCTTTGAAAGTTCTTGAGTTTTCAGCCAAACTGTAGAATACTCAGAATTGGTTGACACAGAGTAAATAGTCCTGTGTATTTGCTAAAAGTCCTCTTGACATGCATTAGTAAGTTTTGCACTGGTCTCAGAGATACCAAGCTGCTTTGTCCTCAGACTGCAAATTCTCTTGTCTTCTTTTGGGACTTTCTTAAAAATCATAGCCTGTTTCCTATAAAAAAAAAAAAGTATACTCTAGACTAAAAAAAAGTATACTCTAGACTAAAAGATACCTTATTTTATATATTTATTTTATGGTAATGACATAATATTTCAAAGATATTGAAAATGAATATAAGAAATACCCAACAATGTTATCATTCTGAAATAACAACGACATTTTATTTTGGTCTGCTAATATTTTTCTTCAATTTTTTTTAAACTGAGAATCTACGGAAAAGGTGAGAGAATAATGAAACAAACAGAATATTAAAATATATGTCTGTGTGCCGATTGTACATCTTGTGACTTTTGCTTTATCTCTCTATACATATATTGCCCTCAATTTCTGAAGCATTTTATCCTTAATACTAAAATGGGTCTCCTAAAAAATTGGCATTATCTTATATAACCACAAATGTCACTGTTACACTCAAAACGTTAGCATTCATATAGCATTGTCATCTAGTACATGCTTCACACTCAAATTTCTCTGTTTGTCTCAACATGTCCCTTGGTTTTGATTCACTTTTCCTCTAGAACAAAATCAAAGATCATGTATTTCACGAGGTTATCGGTTCTCCTTAGTTACTTTTAAATTATACATCTCTTCCATCTACTTGTTATATTTTCTGTTTTTCATGATTATAAGTTTTCGAAGTGTCCAGGTCAGCTTAGTTGTAAAATGGCCCACAACAAGAATTTCTATACTATTGGAGGCTAATTACTTGGCAAATATACACCATAGATGATGTGTATTTCCTATTGCATCTGGTCAATCACAAGAATGTGGAATGTCATTTTTATGCTGTTTTGTCAATGCATATTTGAGGTAACTGACACCAGATCTCTTCATTTTTAATATGTCTTTTACCTTCTGTAACTGAGTAGTAATCCGTGGAGTGATGCATTGGAAAAATGTACATATCTTGTTCCAGTCCCAAAAGCATATAAAAAACATGGTTGAAAATTCCTTCAAACTGGATAAAGTCAGCAATATCCAGGTACGGAAAGCTCAGAGGTTGCCAGTTAAATTCAAACCAAAAGGAGTTCCCTAAGTCACAACATGTATTAGCTAATTTTCACGCTGCTGATAAAGACATACCAGAGACTGAGAAGAAAAAGGGGCTTAATGGACTTATAGTTCCACATGGCTGGGGAATCCTCACAATCACAGCAGAAGACAAGGAGGGGCAAGTCATGTCTTACTTGGATGGCAACAGGAAAAGAGAGAGCTTGTGCAGGGAAACCCCCATTTTCAAACCATCGGATCTAAATGAGACTCATTTAGTATCACGAGACAGCAGGAAAGACCCGCCTCCATAATTCAATCACCTCCCACAGGGTTCCTCCCACAACACGTGGGAATTGTGGGAGTTACAATTCAAGATGAGATTTGGGTTGGGACACAGACAAACCATATCACAATGTAATCAAATTATCAAACATCAAAGGCAAAGAATACTGAAAGCAGCAAGCAATAAGAAACATCACATTCAAGGGATCCCCAATACAGCCTTCAGCAGATTACTTAGCAGAAACCCAACAGGGCAGGAGAGTAGAGTCGTACAATTCAAAGTGATTAAGTTAAAAAAAAAACAACTGGTAGTTCTGGCATCTACTGACGGTCTTTGTCTATAATTATGTTGATAGTTACATTGACTCTCCATTTAGATATATCAATTAGCATTATTTGGTAATGAAAAGATGCTCACCTAAAAATTCTTATTATTATAGCCTCATAGATTTTTAAAACTTTGATTTCTGCCAAAAGATGTTCTAGCACTTTCCCTGCCCCAGTTATGAATAAATCATTTATGCTTTGTTCCTTTCAGAAGGAATAACATTTAGAAATAAAATACTGTGCCTATTGCTATTGGGAACACAAACAAAGAACAAATAAAGCAATTAGTCAATTTACTTTGTATTGTTTCTTAGACCGTTCCTTAGATAGAGAAGTACTGCACTAAAAACACTACCAACTACAAATCTCCCGAATGAAGTTCAAACTCAATTTCTTTTAGCATTGTCACAGTACACCAACATAATTCTAAAGTCAAGAGAGACCCCCCAAAAAAAATCAGACAAAAAAGTACCTCCAAAGAAGGTGTGCAAATTGCTCATAGGCATAAGAAAAGACACTTAACATTTTTAGTCATTAGAGAAATGCAAATCACTACCACAGTGAGATATTATCCACACTGACTAGGATGGCTATACAAAATAGCAATAATCATCTTAATAATATCTTTGAAAAGAAAAATAAGAAATAAGTACTGGCAATTCTATGAAGAAATTTGACATTGCTGGTAGGAATCTAAAATTGTGCAGCTGCAACAAAAAACCACTCTGGTAGTTACTTAAAAGGAGAAACATAGAATTACCAAATGACCCAGAAGTTTCATTCCTAGGCATAGACCAAAAGAATTGAAAACAGAGAATCAAACAGATATTTTCAGGGCAATATGCTTTGCACCATTATTACCAATATCTACAAGGTGGAAACAACCCAAATGTTAATCAATCAATGAATGAATAAACAAATGTGGTATATATATACAACAAAATATTACTAAGAAATGAAAAAGAATGAAGTTCTGATAAATGCTACAACATGAATGCACCTTGAAAGCATTGTGCTAAGTGAAAGAAACAAGACACGAAAGGAAGAGTAGTGTATTATTCCACATAAATCATCTACAATAGGCAAATTCATTTGGAAAGAAATTAGATTAGAGGTTAGCAGAAAGAGGGGGAATGCAGAGTTATTCTTTTGTGGGTATTGAGTTTCTGTTTGAGGCAATGAAAAACAATTTGGAAGCAGATAATAGTGACAGTTCCACAACATAGTGAATGAACTTAATGCTGCTGAACTGTACAATTTAAAAATAAAGTGACAAAATTATATGTTACACATATTTCCCCCACCCACCCACCCTTTTTTTTTTTCTTTTTTTGAACTGGAGTCTCACTCTGTCACCCAGGCTGGAGTGCAGTGACACAATCTCGGTTCACTGCAACCTGTGCCTCCGGGTTCAAGAGATTCTCCTGCCTCAGCCTTCTGAGTAGCTGGGATTACAGGTGTGAACCACCGTGCCTGGCCCACTTTTTTAAAAGATTTTTTTTTTAACAAACTACCTTTGCAATAGGAAAAATAAATACTTAAAGTTGAATTCTCCATGATTGAACCTAAAGACAAGAAAAGGAACCCAGATGATTTATACACAGTGATAATTTCTCAAGAAATGCTATTAGTCACAATATATTCCACAGTGGGTTTTCCGACGTAGTTGTCATTATCTCTTGCAGTGGATATATAAGCAGTTTTCATTAGTCCAAATGTCTAGTCAAATTTAGGACTGTTACTCCTTTGAAAAGTTTCTGATCTAGTAATTTTTGAATCATAACTTATTATTTCAGGTTGCTATATTCTGATTATAAGTAAGGTTAAAAAGTTATTCTCATGTTTAGTGGTAACTTACATTCACTTGTGTGAATTGCCTATTCAGCTTCACTATTGCCATTTTTATTGGGCTGTCTTCTTATTAATGAGAATGTTTTACTCATTTATACACTAACTTTATTAGAAAAGGACACCTATGCTACAGAAAAAATAAAATAAAATAAAACATCCTAAAATCTCAGTGGCTGAACTCTATCAGGTCTTACCTCTCATGACCACAAAACCCAGTAGGGCATGAGTAGCTTTTTTCCATGGCTGTCCACCAAATTATGACCCAGGGAGCCAAGTTGCTTCCAGTTTATAATCTGTGCCATGAAGCTCCCAAATTCATCCAGACGTGGCAAAAGAGAGTTGAAGAGTGTCTGTGCAGAAAAGAGTTGAGAGCAGGCTTGAGACTGCCTGCTTGCAAGATTGGACTTTGGCTATCTTTGGCAATTTGACTGGCGAGCAGTGCCTGGCACTGACAAAATTTCTCCTGAGAGAAGCGGCTCATTGTGCCTAGACTGCTGTTGCAAACAGTATTGTACTGAACACCAGATTTCCTTCTGGAGTCTGAATTTTTGGTTAATGCTAGGCAGTATGTGCTTGTGACCAGCCTCCTCTAAAACCTCATGATTGCTGAGTCTCTGATGGACTCACCTGGCAGAAGCACTGGACATGTGTTAATGCGTTTTTGCTACTGAGTGAAACAAGAACCCTGTGTGACCCCCCTGGGAGGAAGAGAGCATAAGGAGGCCTGAGTTTGGGTTCCTCCAGATTCCACCTGTGTGTTTTCTCCATATGATCCGCTGCTGACAACTTACTATGACATGTTAAAAAATCTTAGCTGTGAGTACAGCTCTATGCCATATGCCAAATCTCTAAACATGGGAGGACGCTCGGGGACCCTCAGCACAGAGCTATAGGATATTTTTAACGGCTAGACTTGAAATTGGGCTAGCATTATTTTTACTCACCTCCCACTATTCAGAACCTGGTGACATGCTCCCAGCCCTCTAAGTGCAGGTGAGGCCAGGAAGCATAGAGGAGCCGTAGGTGAACCTGAGTCTTCTTTGTCACACTGATTTTTCTTCATCTGCACGCATTCTTCAATTTTTTCCCGTGCTGTGGCTTAACATTTCATTTCTTATACTATGTTTTGGTGTACAAAAGTTTAGTTTAAGGCAACTGGAGTTAGGATTTTTTTTTTTTTTTTTTTTTTTGAGACGGAGTTTTGCTCTTGTTGCCCAGGCTGGAGTGCAATGGCACAATCTCGGCTCACTGCAACCTCCGCCTCCCAGGTTCAAGCGATTCTCCTGCCTCAGCCTCCCGAGTTTGCAGGATTACAGGCATGCACCACCACACCCAACTAAATTTCTATTCTTAGTAGAGATGGGGTTTCTGCATGTTGGTCAGGCTGGTCTCGAACTCCCAACCTCAAGTGATCCGCCTGCCTCAGCCTCCCAAAGTGTTGGAATTACAGGCATGAGCCACCGCTCCCGGCCTCAAATATTTTTGTGGCTTCTGGTTTTCTCATGTGTCATCTAAAAAACTAATTCCTCAAATGAGTGCTAAAATATATTTCTTAATTTTTTTCTAGTAAAATTTGTCTTGCTTTTCACAGTTAAGAGTAAACATACCTGAAATAGGTGTTTATGTAAGGAATGAAGGAGAGGCCTGGGAATAAGTTGGAGGCACATATGCTCAGTGAAGTAGAAATAATCTATTATTCATAAACAATCCCCAGGGTAGAAAACAACACTACACCTATGAAGCTGTAACTGAACGTAGGGGAATGTGGCTGGAGTGGAGAGCTGGGGGAAACTTGAGGCAAAATGATGGTGGAGAGGAAGGTGAAGGACAAATGACAGAGGACCTTGTAGGGCTATTGCCCTCAGAAGAAAGGCAGCCAGGAGCAGGGACCACATGGGGGAAGGTTTGTGTCTGTGAGTTGAAGGGTAGTAGAGGATATGGTAAGGTTTTTATGAAGAAGTCACTGAAGAATATGTTGGCTTTCAAATTATGAAGGGAATTGGGAATATGAACAAAATATCTTTTCCATTCTGCAAGCAGAAAAAGAGAGCTGCGGAAGAGAAATCCAGCAAGGTTAGGGTGTTGGGGCAAACTCCAGATCATCTGAGACAGGGTTAGGAATAGAGCCACAGCACTGAGGGTCATATGGCCCCTGCTCTAAGACACCCCCAGACTGGGCAGTGCTCTGGGACTCCTATGGAGGCCCGGACTTCCCACCGTGGGGCCCAGACTCGGGCGCACAGGCAACCTCAGTTTTTCTAACTGCCCTTTATGAGCAGAGAGGAGGCAGCTGTGCAGCACTGTGGACTCACTGCTGGCACAGAAATACACAGATGTTTGGGAGCGGGTAGCTGACTCCAGAGTGAGGAGGAAATCCTCTGTCTTTGATCTGGAGACAACATAGCCATCGGGGACTTCTCCTTTATCTGTGATACCAGCACCTGCTGAGTAATGGATCAGCCTCAGCCCATGTCCCAGATCTTGTCGGTACCAGAACATATAGCTGTGGCTCCAAGTCTGGTGACACGTCAAGGTCACCTGCCTTCCTGTCTCTGTGACCTTGTGTCTCGGGCTCTGGGTGATTCCGGCATCCCTGTGTCCTGTAATAGAGAACAACAGACACTGATGCTGTCATCCTAACAGAAAAGCCTGCACTGAGGCCTTGGGAATTCCAGGGAAGGAGGCCTTCCTGTGACCAGCCCTCACCTGCCCACAGCAGACAAAGTGCCACATAGAAGAAGAGCCTGGTGCCCATTTCAGCTCCAGGTCAGGATCTTGTGACTCCCAGCCCTGCTGTGGGCAAATTGAAGTTGGGCTCTAAGTGACTTGATGATGTCACTGTCCTTGCTAAATGCTTGAACTGCAGAGCTAACCTGCCACGCCCCTTCTCTTCCCCACAGGAATAAATCATTTATTACAGAGATAGTTGAGAAGCTTAGATTGGGAAAAATTTGTAGATCTGTTTTGAAAGAAATCTTAAAATGTGTAATCGCCTTCCCTGATTTTAGTAGGGAAATTTGTTCTTCTATGCATATTTTATTCCCATTATGCTAAATTCTTCATTTGAATGCTGTTTTAACACTTATGAATATTTCTATAGTCCAAAGAATATTGTCATAGCAGTCCTGGTGTCTTTTATGACTTCTCTGTACAAAATTCAACTCCCAGTTGAATTATTTTCCACTTTGTTTAACCTCTGGATATTTGTATTTCAGCCTACAGAGATACCCTTGGTTAAAAGAGTCAACTGACATCCAGAAAGGTTTCAAAGTTATGAGTTCAAGGTCATTCACATTTGAAGACTCGCTTCACACCTTAGCACCTCATGGCACCTGATGGGAGCCTCGCCATCCGAGCTCAGGCTGCTGTGTGTTCTCATGAGGACGATTTTTCCCTTTGCTTCAGGTGAAGCCACAAACACTCACCACCTAAGTCCTCTAAGTGACTGTACTTCCTGTGAAGAAAAGAGGAGGCTCATTAAGAAAGTGGATGAAATATTCACCCAAAGCTACACCTATCTGGAGTCTCTAGGGTCACAGAGAAATGTTCTATTTCCATTCAGAAGATCTCATATTCACCAAATGGGAGAAGATTGGAGGAAGTGTAAACGTGCTTTGGCGCCAAACTTACATCCAGTCAATAGCACTGCTATTGTTTCTTCAGATACAACAGATTATCTATTGCACATCTTGGTGCAAACTGGATGGGTAATTCCCACAATCATGCTCCAGTGAGAGAAGACACAGAATCAGAAGTGGAGACAGGGAGAAGGCCCATGAGCACCCCCATGGGAGACCGTGGCTGGGGCCTAGTTAGCCCAGGAAGGACTTTCCCATCTATGCCCAGAACTCACCTGGTCCTGGGAGACCAAGAGCCACACAGCAAAGGAGCCAATCCTCATGGTTGGGCCAGGGCAGAGGGAAAAATAAAAGCTTTCCAGTGCAGGACTTTCATTTTGGGGGTAGGGCACATAGAATCCCAGAACTCTAAGGATCCTTCACTAAATGAGGTGTAATCTACCAAGAATGTCAGTACTTTCAACAGCACTCTAACTTTTCTGGGGAGAAAAGCATCTACAAGGAATATATTCTTTTACTTTTTAATTAACTCATTATTAAGTGTAATAAGTTAAAACAATTTTTTGGAAGTGTCTACCTCAACTTGAAGCTTTGTCTGGTTTCTGTGCTGGTGTTTCCCACATACCTGGACAGTACTTATGCAGTTGCCATGAAGTCAATGAAGAATAACCTCAGGCCTTCTCACTCACACAGGACCTTTCCAACACTTTGCCATTTTGCATTCTCCTTTGCAAGGAGCTCCTTAAAATTGTATCAGCTTTGCGCCCCACAAAACTTGAATCTACTCTGCACCTGCAACTCATTAAAGATTTATTGAATAAAAGAAAAATGGAATGAATGATTACCTGAGTCCAGGCAAACTCTGCTTCTGTAAAGAGAACCCAAGTCTATTCAGTTCAAATTGTGTTCAGAGTTTTAAGGGAACAGAGAGCCATCCTGAGGCTGCTGAGAATTCAGAAATAATTCCAAATGAACCTGGAAGAGATTAGTTTACATACGTCATCATCAGACTTTTTAAATGAATGGGTAGCGGTATGAGTAAAAGAAAAACAATGGTCTCCTTCAAAGGGAAGGGTCTTTGGATGGTGGCTTCATTCCATCACTGCCACAGTATAGGCTGTCCCTGAGGACAAAGTCTGTGATGGGGACTTAGGTGCATGATATGTGGGAAATGGCTCCAGGAAGAATTAAGAAAGAAACATAAAATAGGGAAGGAAGAAGCCAGGAAGAAAGTGCAATATTGAGTTTGTGTTGGAGCAACAGGAGATGGAATCTGTCAGCGCCTCTCAGGAGCACATAGAATGCTGTTTGAAGTTTCTGCATGAATGGACTGGCTGGAGTGTTAGCCCTCTGTCTCACCAGGAGCATCAGGACCTCTGGCTGTCTTTGAGTACAGATCAGGTGGGCTCAGATAATATCATGGAAGAGCCCTGGGGAGGAAGTAGAGAGACTCCCAGCATGCACCTGTGGAAGGGCACTGCTAGATTGAGGTGAATGGGGACTTGCACATAACTGTTCACTACAGCAAGCCTGAAATCAGAGTGTATGTGAGACCTAGGAAAGCTGCTTCAGTCAAATGTATAAACAGGTAAGATAATACTTATTTTGAATGATTTCTGTCAAAATTAAAACAGATCACATGAAGAAGCAGCAGAGGGGCCGGGCACAGTGGCTCACACTTATAATCCTAGCACTTTGGGAGGCAGAGGCAGTCAGATCGCTTGAAGTCAAGAGTTTGAGACCAGCCTGGCCAACATGGCAAAACTCCATCTTTATTAAAAATACAAAAAATTAGCCAGGGTTTGTGGTGGGTGCCTGTAATCCCAGCTACTTAGGAGGCTGAGATGGGAGAATCTCTTGAACCCAGAAGGCAAAGGCTGCAGTGAGCTGAGATCAAACCACTGTACTCCAGCCTGGGTGACAGAGCAAGGCAAGACTCCTTCAAAAAAAAAAAAAGGAAGCAGCAGAGTGCCTGGCAAAGGCTGCCACCACCAGACCCTGAGCCTCCATCAGGGCAGGAATATTTCTGGCATTTCCATAGGAAACTGGCCTGTCCAGTTACTGGCCCTGCAGGACACAGTGAGCTCACTGTATCCTTAGGCAGGCCTCAGGTTCTGCTATTCCATGTTCCATCCCTGCTCTGCGGGGCCCCTAAACAAAAGGCGGGGCAGGTGCAGCACAGCGCCCACATGCTCACAACAAGCCCTACTTTCCTAAGCCTGCCCACCCTGTCCCTGCCCTGAGAAGCATTCCCCAGCCCTTGACACCCCAGCCTCAGCACCCTCCACTAACCATACAGACACAGAGACACTTTTTCCTTGGGGCAAATTGAGACCCTTGGCACCCCTACCCTTCTCTGGCAATGAGGAGTCTGTGTTTAACTCAGGGTCCACTCTGAACTCAAATCGCCCCGCTCATTCCAGCAGACAACCAGGCTTCCCTTCCACCCTCCTCTCCTGGGTCACCCTCCCACCCCTCTCCAGGGTTCCCTGCAGCGTTGTGGAGCCACAGCGCCCCCACGCGGCCAACTGTCCACAGTCTCATGGATTCACACTTTTCTGACCTGATGTGCTCAAGATTGTCCAAGTGAGGAACAGGGATTCCAGCATCCCCGCTCCTGCAAACCCTACCCTCTCAGATACACAACATCAATGCTTTCCCAAGCAGGCCAATTTAGGATTGGTCCTCAAATCCACCCTTAGCCAGTGGAGAGAAAAGGGTGCATTAACCAATATTTTGATTGCTAATAAATGTTACATAATTGCAATTCATGTGATAAGATGAGAGAACCCAGAATAACACAGGGCATAAAGTAAAACAGTTGAAGAGATCAGGCAGATCTGGCCTGGAAATACAATATTCCATGTCTCCTTTTGATTGATCAGACACATCTCTTCATATTTTGTACTTAGATTATTTGCCGAATTTTACATAGTACATTTTATGGGGTCTCTGTGCTTTTTCATATTTAATTCTGAATTTATAGAAAGTCTTGAAATAAACAACCCTATCAGCTATAACTTAGGCAGATTGAGTAGTCTGACATTTCCTATCACTCCCCAGAAGTGTGTATGTGCTCCACTAATGAGCCAGTGCCTCTTAGTAATGCAATCCAAAGAGAAACTATTTTCATGTGGTTGAGTCTCTATGAGAAAATGCACACACACGCACATCCACACTCATACACATACACACACACACTCACACTCACATTCATACACACAGTATCTTCTTATTGCAAGGATGATAAGATTATATTACCGAGCACGGTGAATTTTTCTTTCAGTGTTTTCAGCACTTTTCTTTCAGTGCTTTCTGAGATGATGTTTCCAGCTTCATAAAGATGTGGTTTTGGGAAAATGTGGTTGTGGGGAAGAATTTCTTTTACTGGATCATGAGACTGGATAAGTATTATTATAACATAAATTTTTTTGTTCCAAAAGGATGTTTGCAAATTCCAGCTTTAGATGCGGTTAGGATACTGTGTAACACTGGCCATTAATCCTGACTGGGGAAACACATTTGCTTGGAATATTGCAGAAGTTGTATGGAAAATTGAGACAAACCATAATGACCCTCCGTTGTATTTCACGTGGAGGAAGAAGCCTCTTTTGAAGTGAAACTAGCTGCTAAGTAAGAAGGTACACATAGAATTCAACTATTATATTGAGAGAATGTGAAATATTATCATCATTTACTCAATAGAGTCAAAATAATTTATTTATCATCTATTATGTGCCAAACTCTGTGTGACATATTGAAGATAAAAAAAGGTGAACAAGGTTGGAGGTCATTGTATCAATTTTTTTTTGCAAAATTAAATATTTCATATAAATTTTTTGTAAGATTTGGCTATAATTCAAATTTGATTTTTTTTTTTTTTTTTTTTTTGAGATTGAGTTTCACTCTTGTCACCCAGGCTGGAGTAGAATGGTGTGATCTCGGCTCACCACAACCTCTGCCTTCCGGGTTCAAGCGATTCTCCTGCCTCAGCCTCCCGGGTAGCTGGGATTACAGGCACGTGCCACCACATCTGGCTAATTTTTGTATTTTTAGTAGAGACGGGGTTTCAACATATTGGCCAGGCTGGTCTCGATCTCCTGACCTCTGGATCCACCGCGTCGGCCTCCCAAAGGGCTGGGATTACAGGAATGAGTCATTGCACCCGGCCAATTTTTTTATGTTAGATTATGTGTTAATAACTTATCACATCACTGAAGAGTGGAAAGTTAAAATCAATGCCCACAGTCTTTCAAATACTTGATAGGAAAGCTAAGGTAAAGCTCGCGGTGTCCTATTCTCAGCACTGCTCCAGCAGTCTGAGTGCACTCACTTTCCTTTTTCTTCAATACACCTGAAACTCGGCAAGGCTCATTAAATTCTAGTAAATTCTAGACTGAGAAATATTTAAAAATCACAGATTTCCTGCATCTTTGAAGATTTAACATGCTATATCTTCTTGTTCTCCAGGATCTTTCTTGTTTTCAAATAAAACGTTGCTATAGCAGGTCTGGCTTCTAGAGACAGTCTGTGCCTCCCCACCTACTACCCATATCCCGAATTCATAGCCCAGTTTATGTACTAATTTAAAGTACAAGCAGAAATGAAAAAAGGTCAAATGTAGATAACTTTTCAGAAAATAGATACTTTACTCTGAGTTCTTAAAGGTCTTGGCTACAGAGGTGTTATCAGCTCTTCTAGAGGGTGCACCACAGACTCTGTCTTAGTTCCTCCACCGTCCTCCCCTCAAATCTTCATTTTTCCGTGGATCATTGAGAGGACAGTTTGGAGAAGACTCCGCGTATGATTCCTGAGCACATCTGGAATAGTACAGGGGAAAAGACATAATAGGGTCAGAACACGGAAACAGGAGTAGGTGGAGTGGGTTGGAAAGAGCAGGATGTTTGCTATCTTAGTAATGAGGTGAAGAAGACAAACTGACTTAGTTCAGACTGTCATAAAGCTTAAAGACTTAAAAATCTTAGTGGTGTATGTAATTATATATATAATCTATATATCACATATAATCTGGATGGGGTAACTTTACTTCTTATTGGTATATTCCATAATCTAGGTATTAGTTCCCCTACTCCCAAGAAATGCACTCCCACATGTGCTAAAGATCAATTTATCTGTGAAAAATTTCTTTAATAAGAAAAATGCAAGCCTCTTTTTCCCTATAAATCATATTTAATTAATCGTTTTAATACAAATCATTCTCACCATTTATCTTTTATGGCAAGTAACTCTACTACGGAAATCAAATTAAAGGTCTTTAAAAATAAAAATATTGGTTATCATAGTATTATTTAGTATCACTTTCAAAAGTCAATTAAAAATTTCAGCCTGTGAAGAGATACAAACCAAAACTCTTAGTCTGAGATATTTGTTTATTCTGAATAGCTCAGTCTAATCTCTTTCAGTTTCTATTCCATGTAAGCTACAGGATTCCCTGACCTCTTGAGGGAGTTAGGGTTTTCAACAATTTCTTTCTCCATTTTTTAAAACAAGTTCCCATTACTACAGAATAAATCAACTCATTTTCTTGTGTACTAACTTATCTTGTCCTTTCACCCTGAGTCCCAATTTCCTTCATCAAAGCTAACCTGGTCGTTACATACGCCTTCTAACATTATCTCAGAAGTGTACTGTGATTTTTTGTGTGTGCACAATTCACATATGAAACCTTCGTCACTTAACAGAGATCATTATTAATTTTTTTAAAATGATCTATTCCATGTATTTCAAACCTCAGTGTTCTGCAAGTCTCTGGGAATGGCAGAAGAACATTCTGGAAGAAGGGAGATAGGGGAGGGCAGGGAGAGAGGTTTAGGTCACAGAGAGGAGGAGCCAACAAAGAAACGTTGTATCTCAGCAAAGTGAGCGAAATTGTAGCAGGTCTACAATGACTTCTGGGGAGATCTGTAGGAACAGAGAGCAGGCATCACAACCTCATCTTTGTCTGTTCTTTCCTCTTTAACACACATCAGAGACAGCTCCCAATGATCCCTTATATGTTTGGTTCTTGAGAAGGGCTAGTTTGAAAACTGCTTTAAAATCCTTATGTCTCTCCTCCCAGTTTAATTAGGGTTTCTCCGGCAGCTGTTCTTGCCATGGCTCTTTAGACTAGTGATGAAGTCAGTTTATAGCTTGATCGACTTGATAGCTCTTGGCAAGATCACAGTCTGCCAGGAAGGTTTGTTTGATGAGCGCAGCTGGTGAGAGTTTGGGGATTTGTTTCTGCCTAGGGTGAGATCCTGGGTAGTGCATGAAGAGTTGGAAAGAGAAGTAGCCAGCCAACTAAAGTAATAATGATAATAAAAATCAACTGCTGAAGGAAACAAAAGGAACCACTTTTGATGCACAGCTTACACTAGCATCATGCTCTCTAAGCCCCTCTGATCACCAGTGTCCTGCCCTCTTCTGGGACCCTCCTGGCATCAAGCCCTTGAGCCTGTGTTTCCTAAATTGCCACTCTTACTGCACAGCCACACTTCCCTTTCCTTGAGTAGATACACAGAAAATACATGGGCCTAGGAACGGAAGGTCAGCTGGGTCAGGGGTACTGGAAGCCCCCAGGCTTTTTTATTTCTTGCACCATCAAAATCAGATAGTATTTAATTTTTCCCCCATTCTTGGAAAATGTTGATTCAAAAAAAAAAAAAGTCACCTTTTTAAAGCCACAGTGCCTCCTTGTGGCCAATAGGCAGAAACAGCACAAATGTGCTCTCTTGCCAGGACACAGGGGACTTGTGCTTTGCTTTATTGAGTCATGGAGATATGGGAATTATGATTTGTTGGTGTTAGAAGGTCAAAAGGCAATCTTTATGTTGTTATGGCCTAAGATGGAACCACTTGAGAAATGAACATTGAAGTCAGACAAGAGGAGATTAAATATCAGTGTTAATAACCAACAATGCTCAGATAGGAGAGCAAATAGGCCAACCAACACTCTTCTGAATCAGAATTTAATCCATTCTCTCTCCCCTGCAAACTACAGACCAACCCTGTAAGGAAAAGAAAGTGTTCCACTAATCTTAGTGCGTGTTGAAGAAGCACCAAAAGAATCTACTTTTTTTCCCAGTAGCCAGGATGAAAGGGTGATGATGAAGAGAGACTAAGCTCAGATGAAGAGGAGACTAAATAAGACAACTTATTTCCCTTCCCATGGGAAACATTTGGCAAGTAATGGAAAGACAAAAACCAGTGTATTACTTTAGGGAAGTTCCCCCAAATGGAAAATGTGGAACCAAGCATGTTTCCAGGGGACTGGGTTTAACTAGGAAATGATGATAGCCACACACCTGTGACTCCCTCCAGTTCCGACCCCTGACCCTCAGGTGTGCTCACAAAACATGGCACAAACGAGTCGTGACGGTGCAGGAATGAAGTAAATTCTATGTTCACTCTCTGCTTTCTGATTAACTTGGTTTTATTTTTATTTTTTTATTATACTTTAAGTTCTGGGGTACATGTGCACAGCGTGCAGGTTTGTTACATAGGTATACATGTGCCATGGTGGTTTGCTGCACCCATCAACCCGTCATCTGCATTAGGTATTTCTCCTTATGCTATCCCTCCCCTAGACCCCTCTGCCCCAACAGGCCCTGGTGTGTGATGTTCCCCTCCCTGTGCCCATATGCTCTCATTGTTCCACTCCTACTTATGAGTGAGAACATGCGGTGTTTGGTTTTCTGTTCCTGTGTTAGTTTGCTGAGAATGATGGTTTCCAGCTTCATCCATGTCCCTGCAAAGGACATGAACTCATTCTTTTTTATGGCTGCATTGTATTCCATGGCATATATGTGCCATATTTCCTTTATTCAGGCTATCATTGATAGGCATTTGGGTTGGCTTCAAGTCTTTGCTATTGTGAATAGTGCTGCAATAAACATATGTGTGCACCTGTCTTTATAGTAGAATGATTTATAATCTTTTGGGTATATACCCAGTAATGGGATTGTTCGGTCAAATGGTATTTCTGGTTATAGGTCCCTGAGGAATCGTCACACTGTCTTCCACAATGGTGGAACTAATTTACACTCCCACCATCAGTGTAAAAGCATTCCTATTTCTCCACATCCTCTCCAGCATCTGTTGTTTCCTGACTTTTTAATGATCACCGTTCTAACTGGCATGAGATGGTATCTCATTGTGGTTTTGATTTGCATTTCTCTAATGACCAGCAATGATGAGCTTTTTTTCATATGGTTGTTGGCTGCATAAATGTCTTCTTTTGAGAAGTGTCTGTTCATATCCTTTGCCCCATTTTTATGGGGTTTTTTTTTTCTTGTAAATTTGTTTAAAATCCTTTTAGATTCTGGATATTAGCCCTTTGTCAGATGGATAGGTTGCAAACATTTTCTCCCATTCTGTAGGTTGCCTGTTCACTCTGATGGTAGTTTCTTTTGCTGTGCAGAAGCTCTTTAGTTTAATTACATCCCATTTGTCAATTTTGGCTTTTGTTGCGATTGCTTTTGGTGTTTTGGTCATGAAGTCCTTGCCCATGTCTATGTCCTGAATGGTATTGCCTAGGTTTTCTTCTAGGGTTTTTATGGATTTAAGTCTTTAATCCATCTTGAGTTAATTTTTGTATAAGGTACAAGGAAAGGGTCCAGTTTCAGTTTTATGCATATAGCTAGTCAGTTTTCCCAGCGCCATTTATTAAATAGGTAATACTTTCCCCATTGCTTGTTTTTGTCAGGTGTGTCAAAGAGCTGATCAAATTTAAATATTTACTCTCTATTCGCATTACCCTGTTCCAATGAAGCATCGAAGGTTATGTAATTAACAACATAATAATATTGTGAATGATAAAATGTCAAAATCAAGTGAGTGTCCCAATTTGATTATAAATCCCCTTCAAGTTTAAAAAAAGTCCTTTCCTCAAAATTAAAGTTTCAATATAACATTCCTCTATGCTATTTAAGTTAAATATCAAGCAAATCACAGACTAAGAATCTGACATTGAAATTCAAAGAAAATTAAAACTTTAAATAAAATTCTCTGACCTTCATCTGAGTAATTACAGAAGAGGAAACTCAAACTGTCAGAGGCGTTCAAACCAGAGTGACTCCATCTTAAGTGAAAGAAATGAGGCTGGGCCTTGCTGGGCTGCATTCCCAGAAAGTCAGGTATTCCTAACCTCTAGATGTTTACGGTTAAAGCAGCAGATTAATAATGTTTACTAAGCAGACCCAGACTTGGGAATGTCATGATACCCTAATATCTTGAGAACAGAAACATTCCAAATTTCACTTTAAAGATTATAATATCACTTCTTGCAAAACACAGTAATTAAGAAAATTAATCCTTTATCACAAACCCTCGTAGCAGAGCACATCTCTCAACGATCTTTTCTTGTCCTGTATATAAACAAGTATTGTACCTAGGGTAGATGTGCTCCTCCTGTTACTGTTGGGAAAGCCCTACTCTGTCTATGGAGTAGCTGTTCTTTCACCACTTTATTTTCTTAATAAACTTACTTTGGCTTTGCACTGTGGAATCACCCTGAATTCTTTCTTGCATGAGATCCAAGAACCTTCTGTTGGGGGTTGGATCAGGATCCCTTTCTTGTAACAAAATTAACCCTTCTGTTATTATTTAAATCATTGGTTAAATTACCACACTAACACAAACTGCAGCTAATTAATAACCCAAAAACATTATGAGGGATAACTGGTCCAGAATCTTGGAGAAGGCAGGAGCCTGGGGAGTGAGCACAGCAGTCACTGTCCTTAGGGGCATTTGCTGAGCCCAGCCCAGCACTCAGGAAGCTGACTCACAGGCTAGGGGGTAAAGGCTAAGACTAGACTTCACTAAGTGTGACCACTGAGGAACTTGAATAGAAACAATGAACTAGTAGGAAACCTGCTCTCCAGGGGCTCCAGGATACCTCAAGCCTTGAATTCTGTTTCAGGGAGTCCTGGATTATTTACGCATCCATGCACTTTACAAAGCACAGTAAAATTATCTCTGGAGAAAGATATGTCATCCTAGACCAAAAATTATTTCTACAACCACAGTGTCTGGCACAATGTTGAAAATAATCAGGTTTATAAGGAAAAATACAAACAAATGACTGAGAAGCAGCACAAAAGAAAATCAACACAAACAAGCCACAAAGATCTCAGAGGTGAACAGGAACAGACAGACTGAAATAACTGAGAGTCCTACGTTCAGTGAAATACAAGATACTCTCAAGAAGTGTAACGAGGGAATCACTGACAGCCACGGTCCTTCAGAGGATTCCCAGGAAGCTGCCTTCCCAAGCATTCTAACCAGTACTTTGGAATGATTTCTCATACAAGAGAATCTGGCAGAGGTTAGGGTAGAGACTAGACTTGGACACACACAGTGCATTATTAGAGGAGACAATTGGACCAGGGCAGTTCATTGCTTCTGAAGTTCTGGCAGGAATATCTAATGCACTAAGGAGCTATTTTAATGGACAGACAAGGAAATGGGCAGACAAGTGGAAGTGTCCTCACCAGCCTCTGATGAGGACTAACTATAGTGTTGGGCTATGTCTGTTACATTGAAAAGTTAAAGCACTCCAGTGAAGCAAAATTCATTTTGAGCTAAGATTTGGGAATTGTTTCCAAGATAACCATTTGTGTGCATTTCTTTGAAGTTTAAAGTGTGCTGAATGAAATAGCTGAAATGATCAACATCATCATCATTACAATATTATTATCATTGTCACATTTCCACAAAAACAGAGGGAAAGGATTTCCAAACACATAGTATCTGTTGAGATTTGATTGCATGAAACATCCAGTGCGAGGTCAAGAAGAGATTCCAGAGCCAGGATAAGATTCAAATCATTCAGATGCTGACAAGGGCAGAAGGAGGGCCTGCTGTTTGTTACTTGCATGAAATCAGTATCTATATTATTAAAGTTTAACACACATGTTTTGGTGATTAAATGTTTTTATTTTTCAAGTTTGTGTATTTATTTTCTTAATTAACATACAACATTGTACGCATTTTTTATAGAAGAACAACCATCACTGCCCCTGAGGACTAGGTCTGTGATAAATCACTTTCAGTTTTGGTTTCTTGAATTCCCACCCAGAAGTCTTTCAAATCCCTAAGACATATTTTCAAACAACAATGATAGCGCTCATGTTTTAAGAAATAGTTCATTTCCTCCCACTGTATGAATCCTAGCTATATCTGAAAGCTCACTTCTTCCCTGGGAGGATGAGGAATAAGGAAAGGCCGCTGTGAGCTGATAGAGAGGAGAGAGCCCTGCAGTTTTCTGCACAGGAGGGAAGTGTCTCTGCATCGCTGTGGCTAAGCTGCTGGCACAGAGATACACGGCCGAGTCCCCAAGCTCTGCAGGCTGGATCTTGAGAGTGGAGTTTACTCCTTTGAGCCTCTCTGCAGAAAATCGATCCTTAGGCAACTGTGAATCATCTACTACACCCTTATTCTGAAACTGAACCAGAAGCTCTGGGCCCTGACCCAGGATCTGCCGGTACCAGTAAAGGGTAGCATGGCCAGATATAGGATCACACCAAAAAGCCACAGTCTGGCTTTTCTCTGTAATCTTATATCTGGGGGACTGGGCAACTCCAGCTTCTGTGAATTCTGTTGGGGAAAAAAAGACAGAATTTGAAAACAGAAAGACAGAAATGACTGAAGTAATCACTGGAATTTCCAATGGCATGATCATGGTGTTCTTAGGACTCACCTGCCCGCAGGAGACAGACGGCCGCCCAGCAGAGGAGCCTGGTGCCCATGGCAGGCTCAGGGCAGGATGGGAGCTTTGCCAGTTCAGGGTCCTTGTGAACAGGAGCAGAGGAGGAGGGACACCCCTGTCCTTATATGGCAGTTCCTACAGTGACATCTTTGTCTCCACAAATGCCTAAGTTCTTAGAAACCAATTGTTATGAACTAAAACAGAGTTAGAAGTTGCTTTAGCATATTCATGGACTGTGTGTAAGTTCATCAAGGTGTCTTCACTCACATCTCTAGGGTTTGGGGGATTGGATCACCCACTGCATCTCCAGGCCCCTTGTCAGGCCTCTGAGCCAAAGCTAAGCCATCATATCCCCTGTGACCTGCATGTACATATCCAGATGGCCAGTTCCTGCCTTAAGTGATGACATTACCTTGTGAAATTCCTTTTCCTGGCTTATCCTGGCTCAAAAGCTCCCCCACTGAGCACCTTGTGACCCCCACCCCTGCCTGCCAGAGAACAACCCCCTTTGACTGTAATTTTTCTTTACCTACCCAAATCCTATAAAACGGCCCCACCCCTATCTCCCTTCACCGACTCTCTTTTCGGACTCAGCCGGCCTGCACCCAGGTGAAATAAACAGCCCTGTTGCTCACACAAAGCCTGTTCGGTGGTCTCTTCACACGGACGCGCATGAAACCCATCCTCTGCTGGATGTTTCTACTTGAATGTGTCAAAGGCAACTCAAAGTACAGACAGCAATTCGTAACCTCTGTGTCTTATCTGTATATCCTTCTCTCTGGACATTTCTGTCTTACCAGGTTCTCCATCTTCTCATTGCTCTGAGCTTAGATAGAGCGGGAGCTGGGGTAGTTGACACAGGTTTATCCTAGAAGTATGTTGAGCCAGCTGACATGCTCTAAGCTAAAGGGGTAAAATAATACCCCGAGAGAGAGTTGGAAGGGTTCATTTTTTGTGAAGGTCCATGACCAGTTTTCTCTTTTCTGTACAGTCTTCATGATGCATTGTGTACCAAGTCTTCATCACGGTTCTGCCTATGGTTCTTGGTCATCTACGTAATGAAAGTTCTGATATCTTATAAGATGGGTGAGGATTCTCTCATCCCTGAAAATATCATTGTGGATACTGTAAGAAATCCAAAATCAGATTTGTTGAAATCTTGAAAAAAAAAAAAAAAACACCTTGTAGATTTAGTGTAATTTACAACTGAACAGCAGAGGCTAGTATCTGGCATTTTTTTTCTAATGGGGCGACATTAGTCACAAATGTACTTTTATTCATTGCCTAAGGGGTAAAGGATGGGAAGAGTTAGGGGGTGGAGCACCTGAGAGTTGGCATAAGACAACAATACAAGGAGATGCATGTCCAGAGAGCTGGGAACGAGGATATATGTGTTCAGCGGGGCGGGTTCAGAGATTTCCACCAAACCCCCAAAACCTACAGGACACATGTCAAGGTTATCAGGTGAACACCTGTGGGTATAGAATTACAAGAACCATCTGTCTCTGTCATAAATCTTCTATCACTGAGGTAAACAACTGCTGATTTGAGTCAAACTCATGTAGGCACCAGGCAATAATTGCATGATGGAAAATTTCTTCACATTAAGGTGCTACTACCTGCTCCATCTTTGTGACCAGGGTTGTGGCTCTGAGTGACAACAGCATTCAGGGGATAGAGGCTGGTGGCTGGAAACAGGACTTATCTGTCTATCAAACCTATCAGTCACAGGACCTACATGTGATGTGCTTGCGAGTGAGGCATGCCAAGTCCGGGGAGGACATTCCTCATTGTTCCCAGGCCTCACCTGCTTCCTGGGCAGCACAACTGAGAAATTCATGACAGAAATCTTTGTCAAGGCAGGAATGAGGCATCATCATGCTGCTCAGGGAAGAAAAGGCCAGAGCCCTGGGACATCTGGTTCTTATTCAGAATATTTGCAGGGTTATTTGAGATAAGCCTATCTGCAGAGGTCTGGAATTGTCCACTCTCCTCTCCTATGTTCCATTTACATCCTCTTGTCCACCGTCCAAGGCACAACTGGAATGGGTTAGGTGTGGGGTACAGGTGAATTGCTAAGGTTTCTCTGAGTTCTCCTGAGGAGGAAGTGGTTCTCCCTTTCTATGGGTCTCTGAGCATGCAGGTTGGCTCCTGGCTCTCCTCCATCTATCCCCATGCAAGCCCAGAACATTCTTCACTCAATGATTTGCTACAGTTGGTATTTGCCTGCTGAAGAGATGATACCTACCTGCATTGATGGGGGATGAAGTTTCCATTTAATGTTTCACATTCCACTGGCCACTCACAACATCTGCCAACTAGATCCTGAATGCTGGGATGAAGCCACACTTTTCCTTTAAACTTAACTCCTCAGACAGCACTGACCCCTGATTTAAAAGCAAGCCAACCCCAGCAAACCCTAGTGCCGCCTGCTGGCCAATGGCTCAGAGTTACCAGGCTCAGGCTCTCGATTCATGGGTCAGAAATACTGGGGCCATGTCTATACTGTCCTCAGTAGAATCAGGGCTAATATCAGACAGTGTTTGTGAGGAACTGGGGGGAATTCCTCCCAGCTCCATCTATTCCTACTGTCTTGCCAGAGCCCCGCCTGCAGTTTGGCTGTGGTTTGTCCCCAACAAAACTCATCTTGGTCCTCAATGCAGCAATTTTGAGCCTCAATGTAGCAATTTTGAGCCACATGGGAGTTGTTTGGGTCATGGGGTTGGACTCTTCATGGAAGATTAATGCCAGGAGTCAGTTCTCTCTCTCCAGGATCTGGATTAGTCACTGTAAGAGCAGGCTGGTACAAAGTGAGGGTCTTGCTCATCCCGGTCTTCCTTGCACAGGCCTGCTCTTTCTTCCGCTTCTCTTCCAGGTTGTGACACAGCACAGACCCCTCACAAGAAGCCCAGAGGTTGGTGCCCTGGTCTTGGCCTTTCCAGCCTCCAGAATTGTAAGCCAAGTAAACCTTTTCTCTTTAGACGTTTCCCAGCCTCAGGTATTCTGTTACAGCAGCAGAAGACAGACTAAGGCAGCCCTTCTCCCCCTTACACAAATACGTACTGCCCAGCCTTAACTTGGCAAAATCACTATTTTTCTGTTTACATTCAATCACCTTTGAAAGCTTTTGAATTTTTGGCCAAACTGCAGAATGCTCAGAATATCCAGACACAGAGAAAACATTTGTTAAATGGCCTCCTGGCATGCATTGTTAACTAAGTTTTGTGCCGGTTTCAGGGATATCAAGCTGTTTTGTCCTCAAACTGTAAATTATCTTATCTTCTTTTGAAACTTTCTTAAAAATTATAGCCTGTCTCCTATGAAAAAAGTATTTTATAGGGCTAGAAAAGACCTTATCTTTTATATTTATTTATGATATTGACAGAATATTTCAAAGATATTAAAACTAAATATAAGAGATACCCAACATTACACTGAAATAATGCCAACATTTTATTTTGGTCTGTTAATACATTTCATTCAAAGTTTATTTAAAAACTGAACACCTATGGAAAAGTTTAGAGAACAATAAAACAAACAGAATCTTAAAATGTACATCTGTATACCAATTGTTAATATTTTGTGGCCTTTATATATCTCTGCATATTTTACCCTTAATTTCTGAAACGTTTTATCCTTAGTAATTTAATGTCTCTTCTAAACAATTGGCATTATCTTACATAACCACAAATGTCGCTATTACACTCAAAAAATTAGCATTCATATAGCATCATTATCCAGTATATACTTTACATTCAAATTTCTCCAGTTGTCTCAACATGTCCCTTGGTTTTGATTTACTTTTTCCTCTAGGGCAATATCAAAGATCATGTATTTCAGGAGGTTGTCGGATCTCTTTAGTTACTTTTCAACGATACATCTCCTCCAGCCATTTGCTATATTTTCGGTTTTTCATGACCATAGATTTTTGAAGTGTCCTGGTCAGCTTACTTGTAAAACAGCTCACAATAACAATTTTCATATTATTAGAGGTTAATTACTTGGGAAATATGCACCATAGATAACGTCTATTTCCCATTGCATCCTGTCAATCACAAGAACATGGAATGTCATTTGTATGCATTTTGGCAATGCTAAATTTGAGATGACTGATCCCAGATCTCTCCATTGTGAATGTGCCCTTTACCCTTTGTAATTAAATAGTAACCCGTGTATTGATGCTTTGAAACAATGTACATATGCTGTTAGGCCCCAAAATCATATATAAGGAAATAATCTTTGAAAATTTCCCAAATCTGGGTAAAGACAGCAACATCTAGGTGCAGGAAGCTTGGAGGCTGCCAATCAAATTTAACTCAAAAAGGGGTTCACCAAGACACAATATAATCAAATTACCAAAAATCAAAGCCAAAGAAAGAATACTAACAGCAGCAAGCAGTGAGAAACACACCACATTTAAGGGAGCCTCAGTACAGCCTTTAGCAGATTTCTTAGCAGAAACCCAACAGGCCAGGAGAGAGCAGAACAGTTAATTCAAAGTACTGAAGGAAACAAAGACTGTTAGTTTAGGCATCTACTGGTGGAATTTGTCTATAATTATTGAATGGTTACATTGATTTTCTAATTAGATATATCAATTAGCATTCTTCCGTAATAAAGACATTCTTATCTATCTCTTTTTATTGTCATTATAGCCTCATAGATTTTTATAACTTGTTATAAATCAGTATCCTCATTATTCTTCTATAATGCTTGCATTGACCCAGATTTGGCTGATGGAGCCCCTTGAAATGGCTTCTATGGATTTTTTTTTAAATTTATTTATTATTATTATACTTTAAGTTGTAGGATACATGTGCATAACGTGCAGGTTTGTTACATATGTATACTTGTGCCATGTTGGTGTGCTGCACCCATCAACTCGTCATTTACATCAGGTATAACTCCCAATGCAATCCCTCTCCCCTCCCCCCTCCCCATGATAGGCCCCGGTGTGTGATGTTCCCCTTCCTGAGTCCAAGTGATCTCATTGTTCAGTTCCTACCTATGAGTGAGAACATGCGGTGTTTGGTTTTCTGTTCTTGTGATAGTTTGCTAAGAATGATGGTTTCCAGCTGCATCCATGTCCCTACAAAGGACACAAACTCATCCTTTTTGATGGCTGCATAGTATTCCATGGTGTATATGTGCCACATTTTCTTAATCCAATCTGTCACTGATGGACATTTGGGTTGATTCCAAGTCTTTGCTATTGTGAATAGTGCTGCAATAAACATACGTGTGCATGTGTCTTTATAGCAGCATAATTTATAATCCTTTGGGTATATACCCAGTAATGGGATGGCTGGGTCATATGGTACATCTAGTTCTAGATCCTTGAGGAATCGCCATACTGTTTTCCATAATGGTTGAACTAGTTTACAATCCCATCAACAGTGTAAAAGTGTTCCTATTTCTCCACATCCTCTCCAGCACCTGTTGTTTCCTGACTTTTTAATGATCGCCATTCTAACTGGTGTGAGATGGTATCTCATTGTGGTTTTGATTTGCATTTCTCTGATGGCCAGTGATGATGAGCATTTTTTCATGTGTCTGTTGGCTGTATGAGTGTCTTCTTTTGAGAAATGTCTGTTCATATCCTTTGCCCACTTTTTGATGGGGTTGTTTGTTTTTTTCTTGTAAATTTGTTTGAGTTCTTTGTAGGTTCTGGATATTAGCCCTTTGTCAGATGAGTAGATTGCAAAAATTTTCTCCCATTCTGTAGGTTGCCTATTCACTCTGATGGTAGTTTCTTTTGCTGTGCAGAAGCTCTTTAGTTTAATGAGATCCCATTTGTCAATTTTGGCTTTTGCTGCCGTTGCTTTTGGTGTTTTAGACATGAAGTCTTTGCCCATGCCTATGTCCTGAATGGTACTACCTAGGTTTTCCTCTAGGATTTTTATGGTATTAGGTCTAACATTTAAGTCTCTAATCCATCTTGAATTAATTTTCGTATAAGGAGTAAGGAAAGGATCCAGTTTCAGCTTTCTACTTATGGCTAGCCAATTTTCCCAGCACCATTTATTAAATAGGGAATCCTTTCCCCATTTCTTGTTTCTCTCAGGTTTGTCAAAGATCAGATGGCTGTAGATGTGTGGTATTATTTTCTGAGGACTCTGTTCTGTTCCATTGGTCTATATCTCTGTTTTGGTACCAGTACCATGCTGTTTTGGTTACTGTAGCCTTGTAGTATAGTTTGAAGTCAGGTAGCGTGATGCCTCCAGCTTTGTTCTTTTGACTTAGGATTGTCTTGGAGATGCGGGCTCTTTTTTGGTTCCATATGAACTTTAAAGCAGTTTTTTCCAATTCTGTGAAGAAACTCATTGGTAGCTTGATGGGGATGGCATTGAATCTATAAATTACCTTGGGCAGTATGGCCATTTTCACGATATTGATTCTTCCTATCCATGAGCATGGTATGTTCTTCCATTTGTTTGTGTCCTCTTTTATTTCACTGAGCAGTGGTTTGTAGTTCTCCTTGAAGAGGTCCTTTACATCCCTTGTAAGTTGGATTCCTAGGTATTTTATTCTCTTTGAAGCAATTGTGAATGGAAGTTCATTCCTGATTTGGCTCTCTGTTTGTCTGTTACTGGTGTATAAGAATGCTTGTGATTTTTGCACATTAATTTTGTATCCTGAGACTTTGCTGAAGTTGCGCTTCTATGGATTTTGAACCTGTCTTCTTGATTCTGATCTTTTTCTTGATTTCTACCAAAAGATCTTCTAACATTTTTCCTTCCCTTGATATGGAAGCAGCCATATCAAGGAATCACATTTGGAATAAAGTAATGTACCTATTGTTACTGGGGAACACAAACAAAAAGCAAATACAGCCATTAGTTAATTTACTTTGTATTGTTTTTCAGACCCTTCCCTGGATAGAGTTAGGAAGTATATAATCTTTAAAATCTTAAGTTCGTATTAATAACTCCAATTCAAATCAGCACCACAGATTTCTTCCTCATCTTCCCCTGTTTCTTATTTATATCTCTCTTCTCTTTGTAAAAAATCTAATTCCAGGAAATATCAATAAATTACTTATTTCTCTCTTCTACAGTATCAAAAATGTCTCAGAAGTACTGCACTAAAAACATTAGCCATAACACATCACCCAAGAGAAGTTTAATCTCAATTTCCTTTAGTATCATTGCAGTACACCACCGTAAATCTAAAGTCAGTGGAGACTCTAAAAACGCAATCAAATAAAATAAATATTACCTCCAAAGAAGGTATACAAATTGCCCATAGGCACAAGAAAAGACTTGTAACATCTTTAGTCATTAGGTAAATGCAAATCAAACCACAATGAGATATCATTCACTTACTAGGATGGCTATAAAAATAGTAATCATCGGCCGGCCCGGTGGCTCCTGCCTCTAATCCCAGCACTTTGGGAGGCCGAGATGGGCGGATCACAAGGTCAGGAGATCGAGACCATCCTGGCTAACACCGTGAAACCCCGTCTCTACTGAAAATACAAAAAATTAGCCGGGCGTCGTGGCGGGCGCCTGTAGTCCCAGCTACTCGGGAAGCTGAGGCAGGAGAATGGCATAAACCTGGGAGGCGGAGCTTGCAGTGAACCGAGATCGCACCACTGCACTCCAGCCTGGGTGACAGAGCAAGACTCTGTCTCAAAAAAAAAAGTAATCATCATCATCATATTTTTGAAAAAAAAAAAAAAGGAAATAACAAGTCCTGGAAATGTTGTGAAGAAGCCGGACATTGCTCGTGGAAAGCTAAAATTTTGCAGTTGCAACAAAAAAACATTTTAGTAGTTACTCAAAATGAGAAACAGAATTACCAAAGGACCCAGAAGTTCCACTCCTAGGTATATACCCAAAAGAATTGAAAACAAGGAATCAAACAGATATTTTCAGACCAATCTTGACTGCACCATTGTTCTCAATATCTACAAGGTGGAAACCATCGAAATGTCAATTGACTAATGAATGAATAAACAAAAGTATTATATACATACAATGGAATACGATTGAAAATGAAAAGAAATGAAGTTCTGATCAATGCTACAATATGGATGCATCTGGAAAGCATTATGCTAAGTGAAAAAAGACAGAAACAAAAGGAAAAATATTGCCTGATTTCGTATAAATACATTATCTACAATAGGCAAATTTGTTCATACAGAAAATAGAGTTTGCCAGAGGAGGGGGAAAGTAAAGTTATTACTTAATGGGTACAAGGTTTCTGTTTGGGGTGACGAAAATAATTTTGGAAATGGATAATGCTGATAATTCCACAACAAGGTGAATGTACTTAATGCCACTGAATTGTACATTTAAAAAATAAATTGACAACTTTATATGTTACACTCATTTTACCATACTTTTTAAAAGATGGAAAGACTACCTTCAAAATAGGAAAACCACTGACAGCTGCATTCTCCATTATTGAACTTAAAGACAATGAAAGGAACCCAAGGGATTTAAATACGCTGATAAATTTTCCAGAAACGTGGTTTGTCACAATATATCCCACAGTGAGTTTTCTGATGTAGTTGTAATTATTTTTTGTAATAAATATATGAACAATTTTCACTAGTCCATATGTCTAGTCAAATGTAGGACTGTCATTCCTTGGAAAAGTATCCAGTCTAGCAATTTTGAAATCATAACTTACTGTTTCAGGTTACAATATTCTGATTGTAAGTAAGGTTGAAAATATATTCTCATGTTTAGTGGTAACGTATGTTCACTCTTGTGTGAATTGCCTACTCATCCTCAGTATTGCTGTTTTTATTGGGTTGTCTTCTTTTTTTTTTTTTTTTTTTTTTTTTGAGACTGAGTCGCCCAAGCTGGAGTGCAGTGGTGAGATCTCGGCTCACTGCAAGCTCCGCCTCCCGGGTTCACGCCATTCTCCTGCCTCAGCCTCCTGAGTAGCTGGGACAACAGGCGCCTGCCACGACGCCCGGCTAATTTTTTGTATTTTTAGTAGAGACGGGGTTTCACCGTGTTAGTCAGGATGGTCTCGATCTCCTAACCTTGTGATCCGCCCGCCTAGGCCTCCCAAAGTGCTGGGATTACAGGCGTGAGCCACCGCGCCCGGCTGGGTTGTCTTCTCAATATTAAGTAATAAGAATATTTTACTCATTCTAGATACTAATTCTCTTAGACAAAAACAGCTGCGCTACAGAAAACAAAACAAACAAAACAAATCTAAAATCTCACTGGTGTAGCTCTGTGAAGTCTTACTTCCCGTGACCACAAAGTTCAGTGTGGCATGAGCAGCTTTCTTCAGTGATTGTCCACCAAATTATGACCCAGTGAGCCAGGCTGCTTCCATATTATCATCAGCCAATCTGTACCTTGTAGCTCCCAAGTTCAAGACATGGCAAAAGAGAGTTGAAGAGTGTCCGTGCACAAGAGTTGACAGGAGGCTGGACACTGAAGTGCTTAGAAAGTCCTGCTTGCAAGATTGGACTTTGGCTGAAATCCGGGAACTTGGCTGGTGAACAGGGTCCTGAACTGACGTAAAGTTTCTCCTGACTGAGAGGGGTGGCTCATTGTGCCTAGGCTGGTGTTGCAAATAATAATTATGCTGAACATCAGATTTCCTTCTGGGATCTAGACTTTTGGTTCATGCTAGACAGTAGGTGCCTGTGTGAACAGCCTCTACTAAACCCCCTTGGATGCTAAGCCTGTAATGGGCTCCCTTGGCAGAAACAGTGCACATGTGTTCATGCATTTTTGCTTCTGGGAGGAGACAGAGCTCTGTGTGTCCCCTCCTGGGAGGAAGAGAGCATAAGGAAGCCCGCCTGTGAATTCCTCCAGATTCCACCTGTGTGTTTTCTTCATATGATCTGTTGCAGAGGATTTACTATGACATTTTAATAAATGTTAGCCATGAGGACAACTCTATGCCATATACTGACACTCTAAACACCGGAGTACATTTAGAGACTCTCAACACAGTGCCACAGAATATTTTTAAGGGCTAGGCTTGAAATGAGGTGACATCATTTTATCCCACTCTTCAGAACCTGGTGACATGTTCCCAACCCTCCAAATGCAAGGGAGGCCAGAAACCATGGAGGAGCTACGGGTATTCAGTGATGTTCTGAACGTTCTCTGTCACACCGAATGTTCTCTGTCACACTGATTTTTCATCATTTGTATGCATTCCTCATGCCTTTCCCAAGCTGTAGCTTAACTTTTTAATTTTTATGGTGTGTTTTGGCTTGGAACAATTTAGTGCAATTAGCATTATGAATATTGTTCTTTTGGCTTGTGGCTTTTTTTTGTCTCCTCTAAAAAAGTCATCCCCCAAATGAATGCATAAAATATTTTTCTAGTAAACTTTCTTTTTTGCTCTTTACAGTTAAGAGCAAGTGTGCCTGAAATACACTTTAATTTAAGAAATGAAGTAGAGATGTAGGACTAAGTGGGTGGTATGCATACTCAGTGCAGAAGAAAGAATTTGTATAAACAATCCCCAGGGTGGAAAACAACGGACACATATGAAGAAATAACTGCATGTAGGGGAGCGTGACTGGAGCAGACAGCCAGGGAAAACATGGTGCAAAATGACGACGAAGAGGTAGGTAAATGGCTAATGATACAGGACCTTGTGGGTCTATTACCCTTAGAAGAAAGGCCCCCCAGGAGCAGAGACCACATGGGCAAAGATTTATGATTGTGAGTTAAAGGGTGGTAGAGGGTAGGGGAAAGGGTAGATGGACAAGTCACCCATCCCTTAGGGGAGAGAAGAATATGGTGGATTTCAAATTGTCAAGGAAATTAGGAATCTCAACTAAAGATGCCTTTTAGGGAACTGCAGAAGCTAAGGGTGTTGGGGTGACCTCCAGTTGGTCTGAGACTGGGGTAGGAATGGACCTCAACACCAAGGGTCATATGGTCCCTGCTCTATGGCCCCCAGGCTAGCCAGGGCTCTCTGACTCCTATGAAGGCTAGGACTTGGGAGCACAGGCAACCTCAATCATTCTAACTGCCCTTTATGTGCAGAGAGGAGGCAGCTGTGCAGCACTGTGGACTCACTGCTGGCGCAGAAATATACAGATGTCTGGGAGGAGGCAGCAGACTCCAGAGTGAGGGGGAAATCCTCTTTATTTGATCTAGAGACACTGTAGCCATCTGGGACTTCTCCTTTGTTAGTGTCTGGAACACCATATGAGTAATGGATCAGTCTCAGCCCGTGTCCCAGGTCTTGTCGGTACCAGAACATATTGTTGTGGTTCCAAGTCTGGTGACACGTCAAGGTCACCTTCCTTCCTGTCTCTGTGATCTTGTGTCTTGGGCTCTGGATGATTTCAGCATCCCTGTGTCCTGTAATAGAGAACAACAGATACTGATGCTGTCATCCCAATAGAAAAGCTTGCATTGAGGCCTTGGGAATTCCAGGGAAGGAGGCCCTCCTGTGACCAGCCCTCACCTGCCCACAGCAGACAAAGGGCCACATAGAAGAAGAGCCTGGTGCCCATTTCAGCTCCAGGGCAGGATCTTGTGTTTCCCAGCCCTGCTGTGGGCAAATTGAAGTTGGGCTCTAAGTGACTTGATGATGTCACTGTCCTTGCTAAATGCTTGAACTGCAGAGCTAACCTGCCACGCCCCTTCTCTTCCCCACAGGAACAAATCATTTATAACAGAGTTGAATAATTTTTAGGTCTGTTTTGAAAGAAATCTAATAAACTCCTTAACTCTTTCCCTGATTTTAGTAGGGGAATTTGTTCTTCTATGTATATTTTATTTCCATTATGAGAAATTCTTTATTTGAATACTATTTTCACTTTTATGAATATTTCTCTAGGCTAAAGAACATTATCATAGCAGTCCTGGTGCCTTTTATGACTTCCTGCACAAAATTCAACTCCAAATTGAATTATTTTCCTCTTCGTTTAAGCTCTGGACACTTGTATGTCAGCCTACAGGGATACCTCGGTTAAATGACATCCAGAAAGGTCTCCAAGTTCGAAGTTCAAGGTTCAAGGTCATTACCGTTTGAAGACTTGCTTCATGCTATAGCCCCTCATTACACCTGATGGGAGTGTCACCATCCAAGCTCAGGCTGCTGTGTGTTCTCATGGGCATGTTTTCCCCCTTTGCTTCAGGTGATGCCGCAAACACTGCACCATCTAAGTCCCCTGAGTGACTGTACTTCCTGGGAAGAAGAGAGGAGGCTAATCATTAGGAATGTGTATGAAATGTTCATCCAGAACTACACCTATCTGGAGCCTCTAGGGTCACAGGAAAAGGCTCTATTCCCATCCAGAAGATCTTATATTCACCAAATGGGAGAAGGTTGATGGATTCGTAAATGTGCTATGGTGCAAAACTCACACCTAGTCCATAGCACTGCAATAGTTATTTCAGATACAGTAGGTTATCTATTGCACATCCTGATGCAACCTGGATGAGTAATTCCCACAATCACGCTCCAGTGAGAGAGGACACAGAATCAGAAGTGGAGACAGGGAGGAGGCCCATGAGCACCCCCATAGGAGGCCGTGGTTGGGTCCTGGCAAGCCCAGGAAGGACTTTCTCATCTATGCCCAGAACTCACCTGATCCTGGGAGACTAAGAGCCACACAGAAAAGGAGCCAATCCTCATGGTTGGGCCAGGGCAGGAAAAAAAAAAAAAAAAAAAAAAAAAAAAAAAAAAAAAAAGCTTTTCAGATCAGGACCTTCATTTTGCAAGGCAAGGCACATAGAATTACAGAGCTCTAAGGATCGTTCCCTAAATCAGGTATGATCTACCAAGAATGTTGGTATTCTCAGCAACACTCTAACTTCTCTGGGGAGATAAGCACCTACCAGGAATGTATCCTTCTACTTTCAAATTAATTTATTATTAAGTGTAATAAATTACAATAATTACATGTTAAAATTGTCTACCTCAACTTGAAGCTTTGTCTGTTTTTTGCACTGGTGTTTCCCAAGTACCTGAACAGTACCTAAGTAGTTGCCAAGAAGCCAATGAAGAATAACCTCAGGCCTTCTCACTTGCACAGGATCTTTTCAACACTTTGCTATTTTGCATTCTCTTTTGCAAAGAGCTACCTAAAATGTATCAGCTTTGTGTCCCACAAAACTTGAATCTAGTCTTCACCTATAACTTATTAAACGTTTGTTGAATGAATGAAGAAAGGAATGAATGATTATCTGAGTCCAGGCGGATTCTGCTTCTGTATTCAGTTCAAAACAAGTTTGAAGTTTTAAGGGAGCAGAGAGCCATCCTGAGAATGTTGGGAACTCCAGATGAATCTAAATGGATTTGGAAAAGATTAGTTTGTATACATCATCATAAGACTTTTTAAATGAATGAGTAGCAGTATGAATAAAAGATAAACAGTGGTCTCCTTCAAAAGGAAGGGTCTTTCGATGGTCGCTTCATTCCATCACTGCCACAGTTTAGTCTGTCTCTGAAGACTGTCTGTGATGGGGAGACTTGGGTATATGTAGCTGATTTGGGAAATGATTCCAGGAAGAAGTAAGAGAGCAAGAAAAACAAAATAGGGAAGGGAGAAACCAGGATAAAGGTGCAATATTCTATGTGTGCTGGGGCAACAGGAGATGGAATCCATCAGGACCTCCAAGAGCATAGGGTGCTCTCTGGAGTATCTGCATGAATGGGCAGGTTGGAGCTTTTGTCCCCCTGTCCTGTTCCACCAGGAGCATCAGGACCTCTGGCTGTCTTTGAGTACAGCCCAAGTGAATTCAGATAATATCAGAGAAGGCCCCAGAGCAGGCAGCAGCAACATTCCCAGCAGACAGTGCGGAAGGACACAGTCAGCAGGAGGTGAATGGGAACTGGCACTGTCCACGGCAGCAAGGCTGAAGTCAGAGAGGGATGGAGAGGAGGTCACGGAAGCCACTAGAAGCTCCTCTGTGATCTCCTTTCCAATAAAGCTGTGCCTTCTTCTATCAGCTCTGTTGTGTGATGGCCAATTGCACTGAAGCCATGTCTTTCTGGGCGCACCACACCTTCATGCATATCAAACTCAGTTATCAAGCAGGAAGTTCATAAGGGGGAACATTCTCATATTTCCTTAAATGGCAACTCTTTATGTTACTTTTGCATAATGAACTATCAGACTACTATATTTGCATTTTAGATGACTTTGTGTCTGAAACATGGTTGAATCAGGCAAAAGTAATCTGTGCTTGCCTTTGTTACCAGAATTTCAGAGAGTAAATAACTGAGCTAGACTGGAGATTTGTCAGAGAATTTATAGGGACCTAAGATTTATTGAACCTGTACTTTAGATGACTCTAGTTTTTAAAGTTATCTCTCTAAAATCTCTGCAAGACTGGCCAACAAGGTGAAACCTCGTCTCCACTAAAAATACAAAAATTAGCTGGGCTTGGTGGTGTGTGCCTTTAGTCCCAGCCACTCGGGAGGCTGAGGCAGGAGAATTGCTTGAACCTGGGAGGTGGAGGTTGCAGTGAGCCGAGATCATGCCACTGAATTCCAGCCTGGTGACAGAGCAAGACTCCATCTCAAACAAACAAACAAACAAACAAACAAAACTCTGCAAATTGAATTCAGTTTACAAATGAGAACACTCAGCCAAATATATTTCAGGTCACCAGCCCAAGGGTTCAGAATATGAACTGCCGAGGTCTCCTTGTCTCTTTGATGAATGAGGACTATAATCTGCATTTATAGATATTTTTAACTCTCTTTCTTCACTATTTCTGTTGGTCTCAGTCTATTCCTTTGCAAGATATTTATCTTTCTTGGACTGCTTTATAAATCGTCTCTTCATCATTCATATTCTTCTATTTTAACACTGAGGTAACTATTTAACCTGGGATTTATTTGAATTCTTGAAACTCAGGTTTTAGGTCTTTAGTTGTCCTGGAAATTTCTCAGCTAGTATCACACACGATATCACCTCTTATCATTCTTCTTATTTTCTTTCTCTTATACTTCAATGACATATAAGAATAAATGGGAAATTCTTATGAAATGTTACATATATTCGAATATAACTGAAACCTCCATTGTTTCTTCTCTGTTGCTTCACTTCTGTTTCATATTATACAGTTAATTTTTTGTGTTGTTCTGGGTAACTTCTTCAGATTTGTCTTTGAAATTAATGTCTTTGAAATCTCTTCAATGAGCATTAATCTGCTCTTCACTTTATCCATTTTCTTTCAGTCATTTTAGGGATCATTCTAGACATCCCATTTAATGCTTTTTAAAAAGTTAATGGTTTCTGAGAGTCTCTTTTTTCTTGTTCAGCTTTCAATTCTCTTTTGTGTGCATTTAACTATAGCTCTTCAAACTTTCATATCTCATGATGCTAAAATTAAACATTCAGACTGCCTATTGTGAATGTTTTTGAATTCTGCCAACTTTTCCTCATTTTTTTTTTGTTTTAATATTCTTCATAATGGGAGTATATTTGTCTGACATTTGTCTCTGGAGTTTTGGAGAGGCTAAGATTAAGAGTGCACAGCTTCAACAGGCTATACCGTCTGCCAGTGTCTCCAGTCTCACCCCCAAATGCATGAGTCAAGAACTGTCTGCTGCTTTCTGGGCTGCTAACCACACCATGGATTATGTTCCTCATATCATAATCTTTTCTCAGGACAACCCCGATGTAGGCTCCAGAAGAGAATTCTGATTTTCTAATTCTTTGTCTTTATACTATCTCCACAAATCAGAGCCCACGGGCCCCTGAAGTTCTATATAATGAAACTTCCTAAATCTGCAAACATTATCTCTTCTTTCCTTTTTGTCCTACCCAAATCTTCAGGCACTAGCCTATATGCAAATTACACTTGTAGACTTTATGCTTATTCAAGTTAAACAACATACCGTATTTTAAATCAAAAATTCCCAAACCAGCTGACAAACTGGCTTCCATAAAGAGTGGCCCTAGGCTTGTTGGACAAGTGAACACTTGTTTATAAACCCCCGCAGACCATCTCAGTCATAGAGAGACTCTTCAACTCTTAAATATTCCGGACTCTGGATAACTAGGAACTAAAATGTGGAAAAGAAAGTCCTAGTAAAGAGATTTGGTTTACCATGGGTTTTCTTAAGACTATACTAGAGATACCCTCGGTTTACTACTAGTTCCAACTTATTAAAAATAAAATGAATATACTTTACATTGAAAACATATGCTCTTCATTTCCCTTTAATGGGATTAAGAGGTCAAATTAATCATAAATTAAATCTGCCTAGATATATAGATAGACATGGTGGTCAAAGGACAAAACTCTTTTTTTTAGAGATGGAGTCTTGCTCTGTTGCCCAGGCTGGAGTGCAGTGACGAGATTTTAGCTCACTGCAACCTCTGCCTCCTGGGTTTAAGCAATTCTCCTGCCTCAGTTTCCCAAGTAGCTGGGACTACAGGTATGTGCCACCACGCCCAGCTATTTTTTCTTTTTAAGTAGAAATGGGGTTTCACAATATGTTGGCCAGGTTGGTCTCGAACTCCTGACCTCAGGTGGCCCACCCACCTCGGGCTTCCAAAGTGCTGGGATTACAGGCATGAGCCACCATGCCTGGCCAACAAAACTCTATTGGCAAGACCGTTTCTGGCAGTTGGTCAATGTGGAGCAGGAAAGAGGCCGGTATCTGAATTAGTTGCTGTGGGGTTAGATGCTGGGACTTGTGATATCCCGGGTACTCAGCTGATCTGGGGGTCCGAGCATGAGGTATGTCTTACTGGGAACTGAATGAAGTCAGGAGAAGGATTTTCTTAGGAAATTTTCTTTCAGTCTCCTCAGACATATTTGGGCACTTTTACCCTGTCTGTTTTTCCCTGTTTAGGGCCAGGTCTACACAGGGAAGAAGGCATCTCTACAATACTGTATTCTTACCCTCATCAGAGAAATGCAGGGCTAGTCCCTCAGTTCTGAGAGTTTCCCTTTGAGTTTGTCCTCAGATTACTGAGCTGGGGGTCAGCTATGAATCCATGAAGCGCATTTCTCATACTGTGGAGCCCAAAGGGAGACCAGAGTACTTGCTTGGGGTATAACAGAACTGGGCCCTGGAAGGCAGCTAAGGCAGCCCTGTCTCTGTGGGTCGCCACACTTTGACCAGGGGCCCTGATGTCCATGCAACTCCAGCAGGGCGGAAGCTAGGAAGGAGATGGAAGCAGGAGGCAGAGCCCTGTGTCCGAGTGGAGGGAGACTGCAGGCACAGGTTAAAAGAAAAGCCAGTAGCTGGGGCCTGGAACATCTATTACAGAGACATCTAAGTTGTGTCCATATTCACCTGGGCAGCAGTGGTGCCCCCAAAAGTGGAGTCTGGAGACCATGGTAGGTTGAAACAGGTATGTGGCCAGATGCCTCAACCTGGGAGAATCCATACTGTACCAGGTTGTGTTAACCCAACTTAGCCAGGACAAAAAATTATATTTCTAAGAATGACTTTGTCTTTATGATTCTGGGTTACAGTTGGCCAAGGAGCTATTTGTGTGAACTTTGGAAGACAGAAGTAAAACTGTCACCACTATACTTGGTAGGACATTAGGCTAAATGAGATAAGCCAATCACAAAAAGAGAAAAATCTGCATAATGTCATTTACATGAGTTATCTAAAATAGTCCAACTCAAGGAAGCAAAGACTAGAATGGTGGTGGCCAGGGTCTGGGGAATGGAGTAAATGGGGAGTTGCTGCCAATGTGTATAAAATTTCAATCATGCAAGATGAATGAGATCTAGAGATCTGCTGTACAACATCATGACCTCAGATTATAAAACTGTGCTGTGCACTTACAAGTCTATAAAAAGGGTAGATCTCATGTTAAATACTATTACTAAAAACTTTTAAAAATCTGGCAAAAGGATGTAGGTAGCCCAAGGGAGAAAGAGAAGAAAGAGGAAATTCGTATAAATCAGAAACAGAGTAAACTAATTAGAATATACCAAAAATTGCAGATCTCGAAACCCTCAAATGCACGAAACACCCTTTTCTTCATTTTTAAAAATTTTCCCTTTTTTCTAATTATCTTTTTTTTCCATTGTGTATTTCATGTGATGTAATCCCTTGTACAAAGTAGGATGCCCCAAAAGATTTATTGATAAAGGATAAAAAATGGGCCTGATGCAATGGTTCACACCTGTAATCCCAGCACATTGGGAGGCCAAGGCAGGTGGATCACCTGAGGTCGGGAGTTTGAGGCCAGCCTGGCCAACATGGAGAAACTCCGTCTCTACTAAAAACACAAAACAGGCCAGGTGTGGTGGAGGCTGCCTGGGAGGCTGAGGCAGGAGAATCACTTGAACCTAGGAGGTGGAGGTTGCAGTGAGCCAAGATAGCACCACTGCCACTGCACTCCAGCCTGGGCAACAAGAGCTAAACTCTGTCTAAAACATTAACTAATGAATAACCATTTTTCAAGTCCTTTCCCTGATGGTAGATTGCATTGGGCACAGGAAGACTACATGCCCCATGAAAAACATTTCCTGCCCTTTGCTGTGAACCTGGGAAAGCTCCCTCCTCATACAGTCTTCGTAAAAGAGATGCCTGGCCTTGCCCACAGGAGGGCCACAGAGCAGAAAACTGCACCTTTCTTTTCTTTCTTTCTTTTTTTTTTTTTAAATCACAATAAAGAGTAAACAGGTATGTTTTGCCTGGAAATCATGTGTTCATTGGACTTGTCAGGGAAGAAGTTATCATGATCACAGCTTCATGCATGACCTTAGCATCATGCTCTTGGGGACATGAAAAGGGGACACCAGGTAAAAGGACAGATCTCCGGAGTGAGGAGGGACAGTGCAGAGGTGTTGAAAAAACAGACTTCGGCTAGCTATTAAATATGAGCCCCAGGACATCTGCTGTCCCTCAGATATGTAAACAGGTGAAATAATACTTCGCTTAGACAGTTCCAGTGAGCATTAAACCAGATCTCATACAGAAGCACCAGAGAGTGCCTGGGAAAGGCCTGTCCGCTCTCCAGGGCCTGAGGCCCTCTGGCTGGCAGCCCTCCCCTCACCGTCACTTCCTGAGTGGGGCAGGAATGTTATTGCACAGAAGGCTGATGCTCACGCAGGGCTGTGCTTCGCTGCTGGCACAGAAATACAACGCCGAGTCCCCCAGCTCCAGAGAGCTCAGGTTTAGTTCAGAGTGCAAGTCAGCGAACTGTTGTGCTGAGAATCTTTCCAGAATGTTTCCTTTTGCTCTCTCTTCCCCATTATAATACTGAATGAGGAACTGGAGGCCCTGGCCCAGGCTCTGTTGGTACCAGTACACGGAGCGGTCTCCAGACCTAGGGGAGCATCTCAGCGTCACTTGCTGTCCAATTGCTGTGATCAGGTGCTTTGGGGTTTGTGTGACTCCAGAATCCACTGAGCCTGTGTGTCGGAAGACAGAAGTTAAGCATAAGGCGCAGAAGAAAGCCTCCTGCTGAAGCCATCATCGGCCTGCGCGCATTTCAGGGACAGGAAATAGAGATCGGAGACTTTGAAGCTGTGCCCAGAACTCACCTGCTCCCAGGAGACAAAAGGCCACACAGCAGAGGAGCCTGAAGCCCATGGCAGGATCGCCCAGCTCCGGGCTGGTATCTCTGTAGTAAGTATTGTGCAGTTCCCAAGCTCTCTTCTTTCTGATAGGAGCATTGGCCTGTGATGTCACTGCACTGACGTACTTTCCCCTGCAGGCCACTCCAGCCCACTGTACTCTTTGGCAGGCCTCAGGTTCTGCTACTCCATGTACTATTCCTGTCTTGTACAGGCCAGAAGCCAAACGTGAGGAGGATTGAACACAGTCCCCACATGCCCACATCACACCTTACTTTCCTCTGCCCGCCCTGTCCCTGCCCTGACACTGATTCCCCAGTCCTTGCCACCCCAGGCTGTTCACCCTCTGCTGCCTGTGCAGAGGCAGAGACAAACTGAGGCCTCTGGCACCCCAACTCTTCCAAGGCAATGAGAGGTTGTGCTTAACTCTATGTGTCCAGGCCCCGCTCAGGGAATTCCATCCACTCCGCTGATGCCGGCAGGCAGCCAGGCATCACCTTCAGCCCCACTCTCTCGGCTCCTCTCCCACCCCTCCGCTGAGTTCTCTGCAGTATTGTGGAGCCACAGCGCCTCCAAGTGGCCAACAGTCTACAATCTCATGGATTCATACCTTCTGACGCGATATGCTCAAATTGTCCAAATCAGAAACAGAGATGCCCCCAGTCCTGCCACCCTCACCCTCTAACACACCCTCTCTATGCTTTCCCAAAGAGTCCATTTCGGGTTGATTTTCAAATCCACCCTTCGCCAATGGAGTCGGAGGACACATGAGCCAACATTTTGATTATGAATAAACAATTGTTACATAGTTGCAAATAATGTGTTAAGATGGTAGAGACCAGCCAGAATTATAAAGGCCATACAATTAAACAGCATGATGATATCAAGGAGACCCAGCCTGGAAACCCTATATTCCACAGCTAATCCCAGTTAATTATACTCATATGTTTTCATATGTTGTATTTAGATTCATTATTACTAAATTTTAGGTAGTGCATTTTAGAAAAGGGTTTCTAGATTTTAAAAATTTACTTCTAAATTATAAAAATTTGAAATGAATAACACTGCCAGCTGTAATTCAAACAGATTCCGTTGGTTCTCACATTTGCTGTCACTACGCAGAAGTGACTTTGATCTCTAACCAGGAAATAGTTAGTGGTTAATAATATCCCTCATATTAATAATAGTAATATTCCAGAACGCTATATAAGCAGGAATTAACATACATTTCACAACATCAAAGAATATTCACTATATATTTAATTAATACTTGGCTTTTCCTATGAAAATAATAAAGATGTTGGTATAGTACAATGCTGGGGAATATCATGGTAAGAAGTGAAGAGGAAAGCAACGTGAGCCCATTCTTGACCAATGAGCAGGGTCTGGCTGTTTCTTGGGAGACAGAGGTCCTTCCAGGCCATAGAAATACTGAGCACAAATGCAGAGAATGCAAAGGCTGCAGAGTTTTAGGAAATATTCAAAGAGATGTTTGGTCACAGAAGGGAATGGATCTGGGTAGTTAGTGTCAGGAAGAGATACAATGGAAGCAGAATGTATCTTTGGGGAAATGGGAGAGCCTTTATCTGTTTACCGTCAGCAGTGAAATGAATTCTTCTGTTTTGAGACTTGAGATCTAAGTCCAGAAGGAAGACATTGGAACCAGTTCCAGGGCCCTCCCCCGGGGCAACAGGCTATGTGGCAATGACCCTCCTAGACTGGCCCTGGGGTGATGCCAGTTATTACAAGGCCATGCTGCATATTTTCTAGCAATTGAAAACTTTGACAGGTTATGTTGCAGAGAACACAATTTTTATCATCTGGTAGCTCTACTTCTATTTTTTCATAATCTTTAATCATGTTCTCCTCACATTTCTCCAAACCAAATCTCAATTTCTTCTCCCTTAATTATATAAAGCAAACCCTTGAGATTTTACCTTCTATACTACACATCTGTCGAACAATCCTGACACCAAAATGAATTTCTTTTTCTAAAAAGGAGAGTGCCAGCTACTGTATCATTATAGTGTACAGCATCCGACAAAGAAGGTAATTTTGCTGTGAACCTCCTGGAGCAGCAGCATCCTCTGAGCAGATCCTCCTGGCCTTGTTTCCACCAGCCTTTCTCACAGCTGTCTGGTCTGAGACTGCTGTACGTGGAAGCAGAGAGATTAGTGCACAGAGTTCCAGTGACTCTGCCAGGCTGTGCCAAGCTGCTGGCACAGAGATACAGGGCCGAGTCCCCCAGCTCCAAGGCACTCACATTCATCTCAGAGTGATGATAGTCACGGAACTGGCGCCCTGAGAATCGATGAGGGAAGTTTCCTTCTGATGTCCTTAACTCATTAGCATATTCGAAGATAAACTGGGGCCCCTGACCAGGGGCCTGTTGGTACCAGGACACAGTGTTGTGCCCAGAGATAGGAGAGCATCTCAAGAGTCACTTGCTGTCCTCTCGTTTTGATCAGGTGTGTGGGACTTTGGGTGACTCCAGTGTCCACTGAGCCTGTGGGAAAAGCAGATGGAGGATGAGCCAGGAGACAGCCTGGAGGCCCTCCCCAAGGTAAAGTGGAGGACACAGGGGTGGGAAGGCTGAGAATGGGGCTGCTGTCCAGTGCACAGGACTCACCTGCTCCCAGGAGACAGAGCAGCGCCCAGCAGAGGAGCCCGGGGCCCATGGCACAGAAGGGCAGGCAGCACTGCACCTAATGCAGGGCTTGGTCCTCCTGGGGAAGAGCTGAGTGAGTTCTGGGCCTTGATTTTGCTGATGCAAGGAGTATCTTGTGATGTCACTGTCCTGTGTCCTCCCCCTACAGGCTTCCTGAGTCCAGTGCTCCCCACAACCCAAACTCTCTCCCTGCCCTGCAGAGCAGAAGGGTTGGGTGAAGGCAGAAGCTTCTGTGACGAGACAGTTGCTCCTCTGCCTACACTGCTCCAGCTCCCAGGCTGCCCCATCGCCCTCTCACCCTCCTCCCACCTAGTGCTGCGGTGCTCCATGCTGAAACTCACACACTGCCCATCAGCAGAGGGTGAAGAGCCTGTGATTAAACCTTCATGTTCCAGTTCTTCCTGGCTGTCCTAAGGTCATCTCTCTGATGTTAGATTCAACCAAATTTTCTGGTTCTCTTTTTTCGTCTTCAGATAACATTTCCAGCCCCTCCCTTGAGTGGCCAGTGGTACAAAGTCCCCAAGATTTAGTCTATCTGATCAGATCCAAAGCAGACCTGGGTTGTCTGTAAATTAAGAGTACAGATTCCCCAGAAATAACACTCGGGCTTTATCAGCTCACAGAACAGACCTAGCCAGCCAGTTTGGGATTCAGCACCCTCAAGGCCATCTTATGCATAGTGATCTGGATAATTTATGTTAATTTCTCCAGATCCACCCTGCCTTCAGAGGCTGACCCCAGTGTATTATGTTAACTGGCTCCCTTCTTCTCTAACTCCAGAGTGAGTTTGGCTAATGGGAGACAATGTCAGGAGAGCAGACGGAGGTAGGGTCACCACTTGTTCTGATTTGTCTATGCCCTGGTTCTCCTCTTGCTTCGTTATTTTATATTGGTTACTCTTCCCTACCAAAGGCCATAGCACCTTATAGGCAGCCTTGCCTTAAAGCTACAGTACCAGATGCTTTGGGATCCACATCCTCTCCTACTAATTTCAGGCCAATGTGAGTAAGAGCCACAGATTCTGCTATTCCTAGGCTACTTCTGCTTCTCTTACTGGGTTCCCTTAACCCTGCGACACCTTTGCAAATACTCCTTTTTGTCCCTCCTTGATATCTCCAGGACCACAAGTAATAGAAAGAGCAATGGAAAAGCAAGTCTGGGATATTTTATTTTGCCTTAAGAGTTAACACAATTTCTAACATTCTGCCATTAGAAGTAATAAGATTTCTAACATCCTGCAATGAGCGTTGCTGAGTCAGGAGAACCATGAGAAATATGCATATGACAATAAACCATGTGACAGTGGACATAGAATCCAAAGAGATCCCAGCAGAGACTCACGGTGCACGCTCACCTACTCTGACCTATCCCCATAAAAGACGGGAGTCCTATACAAATAGATGCTTGTATTCTGTACCGTCCAATTTAGAAATGCATCATATAAAATAAGAATAAGACAGGAACACACTCATGACCACATAAAATACGGAGAATGTGAGACGTGCTTCTTGCTGAGATATACAACAGCCAAATTTAGTATCAAAATGAGCTGGGCTGATAAGAGGCTAAGACACAACCGAGGATCAATGGCTGAAAGAAAGCTATAGACAAAGAAAAAAACGCTCACTCGCTGTTGAAGTCATACCAAGAACCATGAACTGTTATAAATTTAATAATTTGAGAAATTGGGCGTTCATCGGTCTCACATATTAGCCTTTCATATTGGTTTTCAGCAGATTGGCCAATTGGTGATTTTTTTTTTTCTGCCAAGCAAGCAGCCCACTCCTCTTTTTGAGAGGGGGGTCCTGGGTGACCCAGCACTCTCCCCTCTTGGCAGCCTCACAGGGGGACATTGGGCAGAGAAGAGACATATGGGGTTCTCTGCACATGAGGCATGTATTTCCCGTGAAACCCAGCTATGGTCCTCCCAGTCCTTCAGTTAATGGATCCCAACATAAGAAGTCTTGCACCGGGATATGGGATTCTCCCTGGGGATGCTAAAGAGGACGACAGGCTAAAGGAAAATGAAATGCGTGTTCTATATTATTTTATAATATTTTACAAGAAAAACAAGTTAAGGGACTCACTGATTCTAATCCAAGTCACAGTGACGGTAAGAATTAATTTCCTTCCTTCATCTATCCTCAGAGGAACTCAAACAGGTACTTAAGTGAGAGGCTTACAATCTTTTTTATAATTCTACTAGCTGATTATTTTCAGGTCTAATGGCAGAGTTTGTTGCATCTATTAACATTGTCACTAAGTGGATTGTTCACTTGTGTGTTTGTAACTTTATAAAGAAAAAATCGGATTTTCTTGTCCTCCAGAGAACACACGCTCGGTATCCAAAGGAACCAAAGCCAAGGTGATGTTATGTGTACTATATGAGAATCCCAAATCACTCAAGCAGGCCAAAGCTTCCCAGTTGCTTTCTGCTTTCTTCTTCTCCCTTGAAAATAAAGTGAAATATGAATTTCATGTTGGAAGCTACTGTTCCTTTGTACAATTCCCAGAATATTCCAAATTGAGGAAAATAGCGTTATGTTGTTTGCATTTACACATCCCCACTACAGTGATAGACCCCAGCTCACTCTAAGTTTCATGCTTCAGGAGCACACATAGAATGAGATCCCATTGCTGGGAAGTCTGGGAAGAGCTTCAGAAAGGGCAGCTTTTTCTTCTGGTTGAGGCAGGGCCTTCCGTAAGGAGTACCCACCTCCAACCTGTGGCTGCCCTTTTGGTGCAGAGAGCAGCTGGCTGTACAGGGCTGTGGATGCACTGCCGCAGAGGTACAGAGAAGTCCGGCTGGTGCTGGTGGATGCCAGGCTCAGGGGAAATGCTCAGGCTTGTTTCCAGAGACACTGTACCCTTCTGTGACATCAACTTTGGTCCTGCTGCCACCACTACCTGAATAACGGATCAATTTCAGCCTCTGTCCTGGGTCTTGTCGATATCAGAACATTGAATAATGGTTCCTAACCTGAGCACATTCCAGGATCATCTCTTTCCTGTCTGTATAATGTAGTATCTTGGTGTCTGGGTGATCCCAGCATCAACAGAGTCTGCTGGAGAGGCAGATGGAAAGTGAAGACAAGAGTTAAGAGGTAGGGGGACTCTTCAGAGGAAAGAGGAAAAAAGGCTTGGAGCCCAGACATTGCAAACCCATGACAGGGTTTTGCAGCTGTTTCCAGGACTCATATGCTCCCAGGAGACAAAGGGTCATGCAGAAGAGTTTGGGGTTCATGACAGGGTTAGAGTGAGGAGGGGCTCTCCCAATTAAGTGCCCTGATCCTCAGGACTGTGAGCTGGGGCTTGGAGGCCCCTCTCTAGGGAACAGTCTGGTGGGCCTGTGGTGTCATCCCCCATGCCTTAGGAGTCCAGCTGTCCAGGGTGTTCTGACTGGTCTCAGGCAGGATCCACCTCCTCTCATGAAGGCTGTTGCCCGGCGAGGCCTGCAGGGAAGATAGGGTGCAGCAGAGACACACTGGGCTTAGGGCACAGCCCGCCCCTCGCCTCCCCATGTTCCTTTGAGGCAGTTGCTCCTCTGTCTGCACCTGCCCCTGACACCAAGGTTGCCGGCCAGAATTCTTCAACTGTGGATCTCATTAAAGATTAGAGGTATTTCCTGAATCTTGCATAGCTGTAGGTAGCCTAGCAATAACTGTAAACTGTTGCAACATTTGCATAATATTGAATCCCAGCCTTAATTTTTCTTAACCCTTCCCCTCCTAGGCTGCTCTCCCAGGCTGTCCCCAGAGCCCCTTAGATCCCAGTGGACCACAGTGCCATCTTGTGGCCAGTAAGTTAAGTTTCATCATTGCTTCTGCAATGGCCCAAGGGGTGCTGGGAAGTGTCTGCAGAGTGAGCTGGGAGACTATTCTAGAAGTGCCATCCTGCAGGTTTTATGAGCAATCTCCCTAAACCCTGATTCCAACACTGGTTCTAACCCTGACTATGGCTTTTCTCAAAGCTGAATATCCCACCCTCATTCAAAATAACTCTTATCACATAGCAGCCATTAGAGTCTAACTGATATTTTCTCCCTTAAAACTATCATATAAAGGGAGCGGGATAGAATGGGAGGAATGGAAGAAAATTGGATTTACTCTGAAGTAGGAGGAACATAGAGGAATTGAAGTGCATAGTTATTTCATTTCCATTACCAAAGATGAAATACATGTCCCCCAAAATAACAGTCAATGTTACCATGAAAATAAAGATTAGCAGAAGATTGGGACGATAATGAGATTACCTTCAAGACAGCATCAAATATGTATTAATGAGAAGTAAAATTTGAATGTAAAAAGTAGGATCCCTTGCAGGCAACAAGTAATCTTGAAGGGAGCAGTATCCAACGTGGAAAATAAGGATGGATAATGAAGACCAGCAAAGGGCCTTCCACAGAAAATGATTAACGTGTACAACGCACATCTGCTGATCTGAGCAGCAGACATGCAAGCAATGATTCTGGAAGAGGCAGAGGAGCGTTGTGAGATGAGGATGCAAAATAGTATCATAAGGAAGCAAGGAGAGAGAGGAGGAGGTTTGTGAGCAGGAAAGAGGCGATTGTGTCATGCTGTGGTTAAGCTGCTGGCACAGAAGTACATGGCTGAGTCCCCCTGCTCTGTGTGTTGGATCTTCAGAGTAGAGAAGGATCCTTCAGGCCGTGTTGCAGAGACCCGATCACTGCGCAGCCCTGAGTCATCTGCTGCACCCGTGCCTTGGAAGTAAATTAGAAACTCTAGGCCCTGCCCCAGGTTCTGTCGGTACCAGTAAAGGACAGCATGACCTGAAATTGGATCACACCTGAGCACTACATCCTTTCCCTTCTCTGTGACCTTGTTACTGGGGGACTGGGAAACTCCAGCACCTGTGTGATCTGTGGAGACACAAGTTGAAAACAGAATGAAGAAAGCAGTTGTACTCATCTCACACATATACACATTCACACAAACACACACACAATGAGGCTGGTTGGTGTCTGAGGACTCACCTGCCCCCAGGAGGCACAGGGCTGCCCAGCAGAGGAGCCTGGTGCCCATGGCAGAGTCAGGGCAGGATGGGAGCTTTGCCAGATCAGAGTCATTGTGAGCAGGAGCAGAGGAAGAGGGACGTCCCTGTCCCCACAGAGCAGTTCCCACAGTGACATCACTTCCTCTCTCAATCCCCACAATCTCAGGAACACAGGATTTATATTAGAACACACTTAGATGACTCTTTAGATATTTATTAGCTCCTTTTAAACAACATAAATGCATCGGTCTTCACTTTGTTCTCCAGAGCTGTCTGGAGCTAGAGGCCTCATGCTGCATCTCTGAGTTCATCTCCTCACCCCACAGCCGCGCCTCTGTCTGCTGGGCATGTTTTCTAGGATGTGCCATCAGCGTCCCCAACACAAGGCACCAAGGGGTGAGCTCATTGCCTTTTCTGCAAGTCAGGGTCCCCTGTACCATCCCATTCATGCCCTAGCCTCCTCCATCCCCCGAGTCACACGTGCCCAACAGGACTGCCCCATCACATGGGTTCCCTCACCAGCTGCACCTCATGCCTTTCTTCTGGGACTACTTCCCACCTTTGTTGGCTATAATTCAAAAAAGATAACTTATTGGAAAACTCATAGTCTTTTTTTTTTTTATTTTTCCATTTGTAAATATATTTTCCTCCATCTCAGTATTTAATGAATGGGGATCATAATTCTCACTAAATGGTTATTTTTGATCCTCTTTCTTGACTTTCATTGATCTTTTCAGTCTATTCCACCAGGAGAGATTTATCTTTTCTTTGGGACTGCTTTTAGAATCTTCTCTTTGTCACTTGTGTTCCACAATCTCACTATAATATAAACATTTATCTTATTTCATATTCACTTGAATTCTTGAAACTGAGAATTTAGGTCCTGAAACACCCCTGGAAAATTCTCAGCTAGTGTCTCATCGTGATCACTTATTCCCTCTACTTTCTTTTTCTGAAACTTCAATTATCTATAAGAAAAACGGGAAATATATGTTTACATAATATATAATTTTAATTACATATTTATTTATATATTATACATATAAAAATATATTATACATATAAATATATATTATATAAATATATAAATATAAATATATATTATATAAATATATATTATATAAATATATATTATATATATTTATATGTATAATATTATATATTATATTAATTATAATTAATATTTATATTAAATCAATTATATTTATATTAAATTCATTATAATCAATAATTATATTAAATATAAATTTTATAAATATAAATAATATATATTTATATGTTATATATAAATAAACATATAATTAAAAATTATATATTCTACTGTGCTGGAAACCACCCGTAAGCTCTCTCTCAGGTTACATATTTAATATTCAGTGCCGCATTCTATGTAACTTCTTCAGCTTTGTCCTTGACATCACTAATAATCTCTTAGAAGCATTTCATCTTTTCTTCATTTCCATTTTGTTTTCAGTGATAATCTTAATCATTTCTATATTGAATTTGATTATTTTTTAATGTTACCTTGATGGTTTCTGGCAGTCTCCTTTTTCTTGTTCACATTTCAATTCCCTTTAAATATAGTTATACAGACTTTCATATATTTTAATGGTAAAGATTTCTTGTCTTCATACACTTCAATTGCTAATTGTTTCTGCTCACTTGTCTTCACTGGTTCTTGTTTTAATAGTCTTAACAGTAGAAGCATATTTATCTGACATTAATCTATGGCATTCAAGAGAGGCCTGCACTGAGAGTGAAGAACTTCAAGACTCCATAGTTTTTCCAACTGTCTCCAGTCTTACCGCCAAATTCATGGGGCCGAGAATTGTCTGTTGCACTGTGGATTGCTAAACACTCTCATGGTTTGGGTTCCTGGGGAACATGCTCTCAGGACAGCCACAATGTACCCTCTAGAACACAATTCTGATTTTCTCTTACTTTTACATGATACCTTCTCCACAAATTAGCAACTATAAGGCTGTTCCCATCCTGTTCTTCCAAGAGAAAACAATATACATATATTTTTAAAATCCTAAATCTACAAATGTGCCCTCTTCGGGGTTTTGCTTTTGTTCCTAACCCAAAACTTTAAGAAATAGCTTAGATATTAGAATTATATACAGACAGTTTACCCTCATTCAGCTTGAAGAACACATATTTTAAATTGGAAATTCCCAGACTGACAAACTGGCTTGCACGGTACATGGTCCTATGCTTGTTCAACAAGTGAGTACCCCTTGATGAGCTCATAGCACAGCGTCTCAGGCAAAGTTAACTCTAGATCTCTGACAGGGTACAATGAATCGAGTGTGTTCCTGTTATTGGCTCATTCACCCACTCATCACTCACTCACCTGTCACTCACTCATCCAGTCTCTGTGAAATGAATGAGGACTCCCTGCCTGCCAGGCACTGCTGGTGGTGAATGCAACAAGATCAGCCTTCACCCTCATAAAGTTTAAAATTAAGTGGAGCACAAAACGAGTAAGACAAGTTGCAAGGAAAAATTGCAACTGTGCTGAACTTTACTAACAGGCACATGATTCCATGAGAGCTTATGAGAGGGAAATTGAAATTTGACCTCAGCTGAGAGTTGAGGGGGTGCTTCCAGTAGGAGGGCTGATCACGCTGAGATCAGAAATGCAGGTAGAAGCTGACCACTGCAGAAAGGAAGGCACTAGCCCAGGGTGGAGGAAATGGCCTTTGAGGTCTCTGTGATGGGAAGGAAGGAGGCACAGAAGAGGCAGCCTCATGGCTGCAGTAGAAGGGGAGGGGAGGTGTTGCGGAGAGGCCCAACAAGGCCCTTCGGGGGGGACTGCTCAAATGGGAAAGGCGGGCCACAGGTAAGACCACGTGAGAGTGGGGACTGGGGAAAACCCTGGAGAGAGGAAGCAATGTGGTCCCCAGAGAGAGAGATGGGAGTCTAGACGGATTTGAAATACAAATCCTGTTCCATCCTGGGAGCCTCGTACTCAGGATGATGAGCAGAAAAGTAAGAGCTGCGAAAGCGCTGGTCCCATCCCAAAAAGAGAGCTTGGAGGAAAGACCAGAGAGCAAAAACAGAGACATCTGAGGCTCTGGGACCAGTCCAGGCCTGGCTGGGACTGCCTGCAGAGGCACCTGGCACAGACTGAGGCTCACACTGCCTGGGACCCACTGGGCTTCCAAGATTCCCAGTGCTGAGAACTCTGCCAAGGACATGATTGAGTCCGGGTCTTGAAATCCACACAGGGGCCCTGCCCAGGACTTACCTGCCCACAGGAGAGAAAAGGGCACACAGCACAGGAGCCTGATGCTCATGGCAGGTGCTACAGGATGGAGGGGTCTTCTGGGTCTGTGTGTTGATTAAAGGGGAACAGGGCTCTCAAGGAAGTCATCCTGAGACCTCATTCTCTCCGCCTGGTCCCCAGAACCTTCCTGTCGAAAGAGGCCATGCCCCTTCCCCAGAGGGTCAAATCCAAAATAAATGCACCACTGAAGTTTTGATGGGAAGAATGCTTCTTGACATAAGCCTTACAAGTTTTTCTTGACCTTGATGCAAACAGCTTGTAATTCAATGTAAATTTTATTCCTGCAATGATATAATTCCCCATTAATATTCTGGTGTTAGTTATCTATGTATTGCTGTAGTCTAGAGTCTTAGGGAAACTCCTCATGTCTCCCTGGTGTTTTTGATTCCTGTGTCCCAAATACTCCTTCAAGTATCCTTTTCTAATTTGCTTAATTGACCATAATCCTGTTAAAGTCCTGTGTCTATATTGGTTTCCTCTGTTATCAAGTTTCCAAATCCCAGGGGCAGGCTCATCAACATTGGAGGAGTCGTTTTGCTCTGTTCTTGTCAATTCACTGACAGATGGGACTCCTGACAAGCCCAGCTGGGCACCTTCACCTCCATCCAGAGTTCTTGCTTTCTGTTCCTGGGGTGAGACCACAGCAGGCAGAACCACCTCACGCTGCTGACTGCCCTCTCTGTGTGGACAATGGTGGCCACACAGCACTGCTGAAGACTGTGAACACAAAGGTGTCCTGATGAGTGAGGGACTTGGCAAGAGGCAGCAGACTTCAAGGTAAGGAAGAATGCTCTGGTTTTATCTGAGGTGTCATGCCTCATAGGGGATATCCCTTCACGCAGGATTCCGGCCATTAATTTAGTAATAAATGAAAACGAGCTCAAAAACTGTATATTTGGTGTTCAGAGCCCCGCATTCAGAAGGACCCCACACTTGGTTTATCACTCTGCTGTCATGATTTTTAAATTCTTAATAGTGTTTGAACAAAGGACCTGCCAGTAAGTCATGTTGCTGGTTGTAAATACATGATTTTCACACTCTGCTCACCTCCCCCTCTGCTGGTTTCCTTTCAGCACAAGGCATGACCAAGGTCTGGTCATTCAGCATCTATGGGGCTTAGTAGTGAAGGACACAGAAATTAAAGTCACAGCTAAGGGCCACCTGGTGCTGAAAGCCACAGCTGGGATCCAACAAGCCCATTAGTGGGTTTCACGTGTGTGCCCAGGACTCCTGTGGTTCAAGAGACAGAAACAGCTCAGGATCCTGGTGCCCAGGACAGGGCCAGAACAGGAAGATAAATTCTAGCTGAAGGCTCAGGATTTATAAGTTAAACATCTGGGGTTAAGGCGAAAAGAACGCTTCTCCCATTGTAACATCATCTTTCAACGAAGTCGCCATTAGCATTGTTTGCTCGACCGCAGTGTGCTCAGCGTGTGAACACAAAACCAGCTGCATGCGTGTCCTACGAGAACTCAAAATAATTTCCTTGGAGATAACTTTTATCAGGATATCATTATTAAATAATTTGAGTTAATGAATGGAGAAGAAAAGAAATGAATGAAAATGAATAAATAAATTTTGTTGAATCAGCTTCTACCAACTGAAAAGACCTTTTGAGGTTACTTTGGTACAACGTCCATTTCCAGATAGAATTGTCCCTACTATGGATCAAGGTAGCTCTCATGGTTTCAACCCCTTCTAAAACCATAAAACCTCCCAGAAACTCCTCCCTGCTTTGATTATTTCGCTATGTATTCAAGAGGATTGATCGGTAGGGGTTTTAAATTAACATTAAAAATATTTGTGAACAAAACTACTCTCCAGTGATAGAAGTTACATCATTGGTTTTCTGGGACCAAGATAGGCATTGCAGAGGTGTTTGAGGGAACTTTCTGGGTGATGGAGATATTCTACATTTTAATAAGGGTGGGGATTATAAGGGCATGTACATATATATTGCTCAAAAATCACTGATATGTTCATTTAAAATGTATAACGTTTACATTGTATAACATATATCAATAACATTGATTTCTAAATGCCTCAAGAGGGATCCATACTGCATTCTTTAGTTAATTAGTTAATTTCATCAAATAAATCATCAGAGGAAATGTATATTTTATTTCTGTGACTTCTGAATCCTCAACCTAAGATTTCTAGTTATAATAAGTCCGTATCTGCCTTTGCACATTGTCATGGTGAAAGAGGCTATCTGAGATTATCAAAGGAAATCAAACTATTATGTTGGTGCAAAAGTATTGCAGTTCTTGCCATTAAAACTAAAAGTAATGGCAAAAACCTCAATTAGTTTTGCACCAACCTAATATCTAGATTTCTGCTACATGCTAGATATTTCATGCTATCAAATTTTGTATACAGTTCTGCAGATGGACAGTAGCAGTCTCATTTCATAGATTAAAACAAAAACAACAACAACAACAACAAAAACAAAACAAAACATAAAAAACAAAAACAGTAAACAAACTAAGCCAAATCTGTCAAGAACTGGCCTCGGGTCTTGAGGAGCTGGTGCTAGAATGGTAGTCGGGTTTGATGTCATGGCGCCCATTCATAGTTGTTTCCTGCCACCCCTCTCTCCAGGGTAAACTGATCTCTGTCTATGATGTTATTAGAGCCAGCAGGTCTGAAAGGGACCTAAGGGATAACATTCAAATTTTTTTGAAGATAAGCATCGTTTGTTATGAAATAGATTATAGTATATGGCTGTAAAACACAGGGCTTTGATAGACCAGGGTTAGAGCCCCAGTATTGCATCCTAATTTCTACTTAGTTTGGTTGAGTAATTTAAACTATGGGCAATTCCTCTACTTGTAAAATGAGAATAGTGTTTGCATGTTAAGTTGTTTTCTTGTACTTGAATTTCTAATTAATTGAACTTTTCCTAATGAAGGCTTTCTATTTTGTATATACTAAAATAATAATAAATGATTAGATTAGTATTTTTTCAAAGTCTTCTCCATGAAGCAGAATTGAACTGTGAACATGCATCAATGTACTCAGTGTTTGCAGTTCTGCAAATGACTGCCAGTCATGTGACAGACGGTTTCATAGAAACAGTCAAATATGACACATTTTATACTTTAGACCTTAAACATGTTATATGCATACAATGAAGTTTTTTAAACTTTAAAAAGAGGAAAATCCAGCCATATATGACACTGTGGATAAACCTACAGGACAGTACACTAAGTGAATAGGCCAGGCACAGAAAGGCAAATACCACATGATTCTGCTTATATGACGGAACCTAAATAATCAAAGTAATGGAAGCAAAGTTGAAGGTAATTTCCAAGGGCGGGCATTGGAGTAAATGGAGAGTTGCTGTCAATGGTATACAATTTCAGTTAAGCAGGATGAATAAGATCTAGGGATTGCTGTACAACCTTTTGCCCGTAGATTACAATACTGTATTGTACATACAAAAATCTGTTTAAAAGATATATTTCATATTATATATTCTTACCACAATTAAATTAAATGACTGTCTAAAATGCGACTAGTTAGCCAGAGAAAGAGGAAAAAAGTAAATTTGTATAATTTAGAAATCAGTAAATTATTTTTAATAAAGAAAACCATTTAAAAAATAAATGCAAGCCTTAATGCTCTAAAAAGCATGAAACATTTTTTCCACTTAATTTGTTTTTCTTTTCAATTTTAAGTTACAGAATACCTTATACAAAGAAGGATCCTCAAAAAGTTTATTGAATAAAAGAATAAGATTAATGAATGAATGAATAATAACTATTCATGCTCATTTCCCTCAAGGTATATTACATCAGTTACAGAAAGTCCACAGTGCAGAAAATTTTATTTCTTTTTCTTTCCTACAATGAAGGATGAATGTAGATGCTTGATGAGGAAGTTCCTTGGGCTTGTCGGGAAAGAGGTTTTAATGACCACATATGAGACATGACCTTCCCCTCCTGCTAGCGGGGATCTGAAATGAGGAAGTCAGAGGAGAGGACAGATGTACAGAGGAGGGGCGCGTGCAGAGGTGTCGGAGGAACCGACTACAGCCAGTTACTAAACATGAGACCAGGGACACCTGCTTCCACTCATATGTATAAACAGGTAATATAATATTGACCTTGCCTGATATCAGTGGGCATTAAAGCAGATCACGTGTAGAAACAGCAGAGAGTGCCTGGGAAAGTCCTGTCAACTCTGCAGGGCCTGAACCCCTCTGTCTGGCAGCACCCCCCTCACGGTAATTTCCTGAGTGGTGCAGGAATGTTTCTGGCATTTCCTTGGGAAACTGGCCTTTCCCAGTTACTCTCCCTGCAGGCCACCCCTGCCTGCTCTACCCATTGGCAGATCCCAGGCTCTGCTGCGTCCTGCACCATTCCTGTCCTACCCAATCCTGAAATTAAAAACGGGGCAGGTGGAACACAGTCCCCACATGCCCACATCCCACCTTATTTTTCTCTGACAACCCCTGTCCCTTTCCTGGCACTGATTCCCAGCCCTTGCCACCCCAGCCTCTTCACCCTCCACTGCCCATGCAGAGGCAGAGACATTCCCTCCTTGGTGCAAATTGAAGTCCCTGGTGTCCCTACCTTGCCCTGGGCAGTCCCAGGACCTACTCCGAATTCCAACCACGTCCTGATGCCAGCACGCAGCCAAACATTCCCTTCAGCCCTCCTCTCCTGGGTCACCCTCCACTCCTCCCCAGGGTTCCCCACAGCTTTGTGGAGCCACAGCGCCTCCAAGTGGCCAACGTTCCAGTGTCATGGATTCACACCTTCTGACCTGATAAGCTCAACATTGTCCAAGTCAGGAGCAGAGATGCCCCACCCCAACCCCTGCAACCCACACCCTGTCACACACACACTCTCTATTGCTTTCCCAGAAGGGTTGACTTAGGGTGGAACTTCAAATTCACCCTTGGCCAGTGGAAACAAAAGGACATATCTTGATTGCACAATAAACTGCTGCTACATCATTGCAATGAGTATCCTAAGATAGAAGAGGGGAGCCAGAATTATACAGGCCACAGGATGAAATAGTATGAGGATATCAAGCAGATCCAGGAAACACGACATTCCAGAGCTCCTTTTGATTAATCAGAGCCACACCTTTTCACACTTGGTATTTAGATTTGTGTGTGTGTGTGTGTGTGTGTGTGTGTGTGTGTGTGTGTGTGTGTTGAGACGGTGTCTCGCTCCATCACCCAGGCTGGAGTGCAGTGGCACAATCTTGGCTCATTGCAACCTCTGCCTCCCAGGTTCAAGCAATTCTCCTGCCTGAGCCTCCCGAGTAACTAGGTCTATAGGCGCCTGCCACCATGCCCGGCTAATTCTTGTTTTTTAGTAGAGATGGAGTTTCACCATGTTGGCCAGGATGGTCTCAATCTCTTGACCTCGTGATCCGCCCACCTTGGCCTCCCAGAGTGCTAGAATTACAGGTGTGAGCCACCACACCTGGCCTGTATTTAGATTTATTATTGCCAGATTTTAGATAGCACACTCTATAAAGAGGATTTTTCGATTTTACAAAAATATTTCTGAATTTATAAAAATCTTGAAATAAACTACCCTATGAGCTATATATAACTTAGGCAGATTCAACTGGGTCTGATGTTTCCTTTCTCTACCTAGAAGTACCTAGGAGCTCTGCCAATGACCTGGCACCTCTTGGTAACGCCATACTGAGAAACTATTTCCATGCGCTGAGTCTCCACAGAAAACACACACACACACACACACACACAATCTTGGTTTTTTAATTTTTATTTTACTCTAAGTTCTGGGATACATGTGCAGAACATGCAAGTTTGTTACATAAGTATACATGTGCCACGGTGGTTTGTTGCACCTGTCAACCCATCATCTAGGCTTTAAGCCTCCCATGCATTAGGGATTTGTCCTCATGCTCTCCCTCCCCTTCCCCCCACCCCCACAACATGCCCTAGTGTGTGATGTTCCCCTCCCTGTGTCCATGTGTTCTCATTGTTCAACTCCCACTTATGAATGAGAACATGTGGTGTTTGGTTTTCTGTTCCTGCACACACAATATCTTTTACTTGGAAAGGATGATAAGATTCCATTACTGATCTTAACTAATTTTTATTTCAGTTTTTTAGGTTGATTTCTGAGAAGCACCTTTGATGATGTTCTAGTCTCATCAAATCTCTAAAAATGTAGCTATGGAAAGTGTGGTTATGCTGAATAATTCGTTTTTATGGGATCATGAGACTGGATGAATATTACTACAACACAGTTTTATTTTGGAGTTTTGGAAAGTGGACAACTGCCTTCCAGACCCCAGATCAATAGAGCCACTGACAGCTTGCACCCTGTGCCTGGACAAGCCAAAACACCCAACAACATGTGAAAGCAACCCAGGGGGCTGAACTCTGGAAAGCCACAGGGGAAGGACTCCCAAGGCCTTGGGAGCCCCTCTTTGCACCAGTGTATGCCCTGGATGTGGAACATGTAGTCAAGAACTATTGGAGGTTTACGATTTAATGACTTTGGCTGGGTGCACTGGCTCATGCCTATAATTTCAGCACTTTGGGCGGCCGAGACGGGCAGATCACCTGAGGTCAGGAGTTCGAGACCAGCCTGGCCAACATGGCAAAAACCTATCTCTACTAAAAATACAGAAATTAACCAGGCATGGTGGCAGGTGCCTGTAATCCCAGCTATTCAGGAGGCTGAGGCAGGAGAATTGCTTGAACCCAGGAGGTGGAGGTTTCAGCGAGCCGAGATCGCACCACTGCACTCCAGTCTGGGTGACAGAGCAAGACTCTGTCTCAAAAACAAACAAACAAACAAACCAAAAAAATTAATGACTTTCCTGATGGGCTTCAAACTTGGATGGCGCCTGTAGCACCTTTCTTTTGCCCGATTGCTGCCTTTTGGAAGAAAAATGTTTACCCCATGCCTATATTCTCATTGTATCTTAAGAATAAATATATATTTTTAAAATTTTACAGGCCAGTAAGGTGGAATAGACTTGCTTTGTCTCAAATAAAGCATTAGACTTTGGACTTTTGAGTTAACGCTGGAATGAGTTAAGACTTTGGGAGACTGTTGGAAAGGCACGATTGTATTTTGCAATGTGAGAAGGACATGAGATTTGAGAGAGAAAAAAGGCAGAATGATAGAGTTTGAATATTTGTCCCCACCCATGTCTCATGTTGAATTGTCATCCCTGGTGATGGAGGTGGGGCCTGGTGGGTGGTATTTTGGTCATGGTCATGGGAGCAGATCCCTCATGGCTTGGTGCTGTCTTCATGATAGTGAGTGAGTTTTTGCAAGATCTTATCATTTAAAAGTGTGTAGCAACTCCCCCTCAGATATGCTTTGGCTCTGTGTCCCCACCCAATCTCACCTCGAGTTGTAATAATCATCATGTATCAAGGGCAGGGTCAGGTGGAGATAATTGAATCATGGGGGTGGTTTTCTCCGTACTGTTCTCATGATAGTAAATAAATCTGAGGCATCTGATGATTTTATAAATGGGAGTGCCCTTGTGAAAGCTCTCTTGCCTGCTGCCATGTAAGACATGACTTTGGTCTTCCTTCACCTTCTGTCATGATTGTGTGGCTTCCCCAGCCACGTGGAACTGTGAGTCTATTAAACCTCTTTTTTTTTTTTTTTTTAATTAATTACCCCGTCTTGGGTATGTCTTTATTAGCAGCATAAGAACAGACTAATACACCCTCCACTCTCTATCTCTTGCTCCTGCTTTTGCGATGTGATGTGCCTGCTCTCCCTTGGCCTTCTGCATATTTATAAGCTTTTGGAGCCTTCTGAGAAACAGATGCCAGTATTATGCCTCTTGTACAGCCTGCAGAACCATGAGCCAATTAAACCCCTTTTCTTATAAATTACACGGTCTTACATATTCTTTATAGCAATGCTAGAATGGCCTAATATACCTTCTCTCCACTTAAAGACAGGAGAGGGAAGAGTAAAGAGGACTTTTTCTTGAAAATCAGACACCAGCTCAGTCATAGTAGGATAGGGCAAAGGGCAGAGTACTGAGGCCCCAATTCTAGGCCCTATCTCCTGGATAACATTTCTAAATACACCATGGGCCGGAAGGGAACCTGCTGCCTTGTGGGGAAGGAACAAGACCCAGAAAGATTCATCATCTGCTGAATAAAGAGCACTTGGACCCTGAATAATCAGCAGCAATGCCCAGGTAGTACTTGCCATAGAGCTAACGTGAGAATCTGAGACATGCTGGTTTCGGGTGTGATGCAGCACATACTCAGCTGTGGTGAATATGGGGAGAGGTTCCTTCTGCTTGATAAAAGGAGAGGGAAGAATAAAGGAGACTTTGTCTTGCAGATTAGGTACCAACTTGGCCACAGTGGAGCAGAGTACAAGATAGGCTCCGGGGGTCCTGGATTTCAGGACTTGGCTCTTGGATTGCATTTCTGGACCTGCCCTGGGCCAGAGGAGAGCTCATTGCCCTGAAAGAAGAATCTCAGGCTTAGCAGCATGTACCACAAGCTGGCTAAAAAGTCCTTGGGCCCTGAGTGAACATTGGCAATAGTCAGGCAACTCTTGCTGTGGGCTGGGACAGTGGTAGCCACAGGGAGAGACTCCTCTGGTTGTGAAAAGGGCAGGGAAGAGTGGAAAGAACTTTGTCTTGTGACTTGAGTGCTAGCTTAGCTGCAGTAGAATAGAGCTCTAGATAGATTCCCAAGGTTTCTGACTCCAGGCTCTGGCTCCTGGATGGATCTGTGGATGTCCCCGGGGTCAGGGGGCCTTGTGACCCTGAAAGGAAGGATATAAGCCTGGCTGACTTTTCCACATGCTGATTGTAGATCCCTGGGGCCTTGAGTGAACATAGGCAATAAGCAAGGCAGTGATTACCGTGGACCTTGGGTGAAACCCATTATCATGCTGGCTTTAGTTCTGACCTAGGGTCTCAGTGATGGTAGCCACAGGAGAGCATGTGCCACTTCTCCCTCAGTTCCAGGTAGTTCAACACAGAGAGAGACAGAAACGTTTGTTTGAGTGAAAGTGAAGGAAGAGAACAAGAGTCTCTGCCTGATAATCCAGAGAATTCTTTCAGATCTTATCCAAGACCACCAAGGCAGTACATCTATGAGTCCACAAGGGCCACAGAATTACTGGTCTTGGGTGCCCCCTAATGCAGATAAGTTTTCAGAGACAAAAAACTTAGATGACAACACCCAAGTACATTCAAATACCTGAGAAGCTTCCAAGGGCGAGTACAAACAAGCCCAGACTGCAAAGACTATAATAAATACCTAACTCTTCAATGCCCTGACACAGGCAAACATCCACAAGCCTCAAGACCATTCAGGAAAGCGTGACCTCACCAAATGAACCAAATAAAGCACCAGAGGCCAATCCCAAAAAGAGAGAGAGATGTGTGACCTTTCAGACACAGAACTCAAAATACCTGTTTTGAAGAAACTCAACAAAATTCAAGATAACACAGGCAAGAAATTCAGAATCCTGAAGAGATCTAAATAATTTAAAACAATCAAGCATAAATTTTGGAGCTGAAAATGCAATTGACATTCTGTCGAATGCATCAGGGTTTCAACCTCACAATTGATGAGGCAGAAGAATCAATGAGCTTGAAGACAGACTATTTGAAAACACACCATCAGAGGAGAAAAAAGAATAAAAATTAATGAAGCACAAATATGAGATCTAGAAAATAGCCTCAAAAGGGCAACTTTAAGAGTTATTGACCTTAAAGAAGAGGTAGAGAGAGAGATAGGGCTGAAAGTTTATTCAAAGTCATGATAACAGAGGAATTCCCAATCTTAGAGAAAGATACCAATATTCAAGTCAAAGAAGATTATAGAATACCAAGCACATTTAAGTCAAAGACTACATCAAGACAATAATGAAACTTCAAGGATAAATCAAAATTTCAGGGATAAAGAAAGGATTCTAGAAGCAGCAAGAGAAAATAAACAGATAACATACAATGGAACACCAATATGGTCTAGCAGCAGATTTTCCAGTGCAAATCTTACAGGTCATGAGAGAAGAGCATGACATATTTAAACATAAAAAAGTTAATACTAGAATAGTATATTCAGTGAAAATATCCTTCAAACATGAAAGGGAAAGAGTGACTTCCCCAGACAAAACCTGAGGGACTTCCTCAACACCAGACTTGTCCTAGAAGAAATGAAAAGGAGAGTTTTTCAATCTGAAAGAAAAGAGCATTAATGAGAAATAAGAAATTATCTGAAGGTGCAAAACTAACTGATAATAGTGCACAGAAAAACACAATATTATTATACTGTGATTACGGCGTGTAAACTACTTAGAAAGACTAAAAGATGAACCAATAAAAAAAAAAAAAAACACAGCTTTTCAAGACATAGACAGTACCTAAGATATAAACAGAAAGGACACAAAGTTGAAAGGACAATGTTAAGCTATAAGATTTTTACTAGTTTTCTCTTGTTTTTGGTTTGTTTGCTTAGGCAATCAGTGTTATGTTGTCATCAGTATAAGATATTATTTGCAAGCCTCATGCATAGTAACTTTAAATACAAACATATGCAACATAGTAACTTTAAATACAAACAAATACAACAGATACACAAAAATAACAAACAAGAAATGAAAATACATTATCAGGGAAAATCACCTTTACTGAAAAGAAGGCAGGAAAGAAGAAACAAATGAAGAGGAGACCAGGAAACAAATATATGGCAGTAACAAGTACTTACTTATCAACAATAACATTGAATGTAAATGATTTAAACTCACCAATCAAAGGACAGAGAATAGCTGAATGAATGTAAAAACAAGACCCAACGATCTGTCACTTACAAGAAACACACCTCCCCTAAAAAGATATATAGATTGAAAGTGAAGAGATACAAAAAGATGTTTCATGCAAATGAAAACCAAAAAAGATCACAAGTAGTTATATCTATATCAGATAAAATGTATTTCAAGATAATAACTATAAAAAGAGGCAAAGGTTACTGTGTAACAACAAAAAAGCTAGCACAAACATATACATGGAAACTGCCACATTGCCATTATTGGCACATACTTCTGAGCATGTACCCCAATGCCACCATTTGGAAAAAGTACTTTGGCTGGCATCCCCCATTGCAGTGTTGTTGCCAGTGGAATTGGGAATGCTTCAGTCCCTCTGGTGTAGCAGATGCTTTAACCTTGAGGTGTCAAAAGTCAAAGCTCTGGGCCTAATTCCAGCACCACAGGCCTACAACACGCAGCCGAGAAGTACTGAGCTGAATCCTAGCCCCCTGAAATATTCCAGAAATGAAGCCAGTCTACTGAACCCAGCTTACGTAACAGTCAAACCCTCAAGGGCATAGAAGAATATAAAAGCAAAAAACCCTTCCAAAAGACATCAGCTTAAAAGATTCAAGAAACATCAGCCCGCAGAGATGAGAAAGAACCAGTGAAAGAACTCTGGCAACTCAACAAGTCAGAGTGTCTTCTTACCACCAAAAGAACACACTAGCTTCCCAACAATGATTCTTAACCAGGTTGAAGTGGCTGAAATGACAGACATAGAATTCAGGAACAGGATAGAAACAAACACTATCAAGATTCGGAAGAAAGCTGAAAGTCAATCTAAGGAATCTAATGAATCAAATAAAATGACACACTAGCCGAAAGATGAAATAGCTATTTGAAGGAAGAACCAAACTGATGTGATAGAGCTGAAAAACTAACCTCAACAATGTCAATATCATCAGAAGTATTAGCAGCATAATAGATGAAGCTGAGAAAATAATCTCAGAGCTTGAACACTTGTTTTTGAATCAATTCAGTCAGACAAAAAATAAATAAAAAAAGAAAAATGAATAAAGTAAACCTCTGAGAAATATGGGATTATGTAAAAAGACCAAACCTATGACTCATTGATGTGTCTGAAAGAGAGTGAGAGAGAGTAAGCAACATTGAAAACATATTGGAGGATATTGAGCACAAAAATTTCCCTACACTTGCTAGAGAGTTTAACATTCAAATTCAGGAAACACAGAGAATCCTTATGAGATACTATAAAAGACAACCTCCCCCAAGACACATAGTCATCAGATTCTCCAAGGTCAACATGAAAGAAAAAATATTAAAGTCAGCGAGAGAGAAAAGGCAGGTCATCTACAAAGGGAACCTCATCAGACTAACAGCAGGTTTTTCAGGAGAAACTTTACAAGGCAGAAACAATTGGGAGCCAATATTTAACATTCTTAAAGAAATGAAATTCCAACCAGGAATATCATGTCCAGCCAAACTAAGCTTCATAAGGAAAGGAGAAATAAGATCCCTTCAGACAAGCAAATGTTCAAGGAATTTGTGACCACCAGACCTGCCTTATAAGAGGTTCTAAAGGGAGTGCTAAACATAGAAATGAAAGACCACTACCAGCCACCAAAAAAACACACTTATGTACATAGACCATTGACACCATAAAGCAACTACACAATCAAGTCTGCATAACAACAAAGTAACAACACAATGGCAGGATCATATCTACACGTATTAATATTAACCTTGGATGTAGACATGCTAGATACAGCACATAAAAGTCATTTATTATTAAAAGAGTGACAGTTGGATAAACAAATGAAACACTAAACTGTATGCTGTCTTCGGGAGACCCATCTCATATGCAACTCCCATAGGCTCAACATAAAGCGATGGCGAAAAAATGACCAAGCCAATGGGAAACAAAAAAAGGGCAACTGCCTGAATATTCCAAATTGGGCAAAATAACATTAAGTGTTGTCTGCATTCGTGCATCCATATCACAGTGAGGACCTCAGCTCACACTGAAGTTCCTGCTGCAGGAGGATGCACAGACTGAGAGCCCATTGCGGGGATGTTTGAGAAGAGCTTCAAAAAGGGCAGCTTTTTCTCCTGGTTGAGACAGAGACCTTGGGAAGGATTGTCCACCTGTAGCCTGTGGCTTCCCTTTTCTGTGCAGAGAGCAGCTGACTGTGCAGTGCTGCAGATGCACTGCCACAGAGGTACAGAGGTCTGGCTGGTGCTAGTGGACTCCAGCGTTGGGGGAAAATGCTTGAGCTTGTTTCCAGAGATATTGTACCCTTCCTTGGCATCACCTTTGGTCATGCTGCCAACACTACCTGAATAGTGGATCAGCCTCAGCCCTTGTTCTTGGTCTTATTGATAACAGAACATTGAATAATGGTTCCTAATCTGAGCAAATTTCAGGGTGATCTTTTTCCCTGTGTATCTGTGGTATCTTGGTGTCTGGCTGATCCCCGCCTCCATGGGGACTGTTGGAGAGGCAGGCAGAAAGTGAAGACAAGACTTCAGAAGTGGCAGAACTCTGCAGAGGAAAGGAAAAAAAAGGCTTGGAGCCCAGACTTTGCAAACTTGTGAAAGGTGGGCCTGCTGTGTTACCCCCCATGCCTACAGAGTTCACCTAGTCCAGGACCTTCTGACTATTCTCATGGAGGCTGTTGCCTGGCAAGAGCTGCAGGGAAGATGAGGTGCAGCAGAGACTCACTGGGCTTAAGCCACAGCCCAGCCCCCGCTTCACTTTCCCATTTTCCTCTGAGACAGTTGCTCCTCTGTCTGCACCTGCCCCTGACACCAAGGCTGACAGGCCAAAATTCTTCAACTGTGGATCTCATTAAAGATTACAGGTATTTCCTGCATCTTGTATAGCTGTAGGTAGTCTAGAAATAACTGAAAACTGCTGCAAAATCTACATAATCTTGGATTCGAGCCCTAATTTTTCTTAACCCTTTCCCTCCTAGGCTGCTTTACAAACCTCTCCAGAGCCCCTTAGATCCCAGTGGACCACAGTGCCATCCTGTGGCCAATAAGTGAAGTTTCATCATTGCTTCTGCAATAGCTCAAGGGATGCTGGGAAGTGTCTGCAGAGTGAGCTGAGACACTATTCTAGAAATGCCATCTTGCATGTTTTATGAGCTACTTCCCTAAACCCCAATCCCAACATTAGTTTTAACCCTGACTGTTCCTTTGAGTTATTAAGCTTAACATCCCATCCTCATTCTAAATAATTCTTACCCCGTAGCTGCAGTTACAGTCTCACTGAATTTTCTCCCTTAAAACTATCTAAAGAGACAGGAATAGAATAGGAAGAATGGAAGGAAATAGTGTTTACTCTAAAGCAGGAATAAAATACAGAAAGTGAAGTGTAACGTTATTTCATTTCCATTACCAAAGATAAACAAACATGTCCCCCAAATGACAATGCTACCATAAAAATAAAGATTAGCAAAAGACTAAGCAGATAATGTGATGACCTTCAAGATGGGGTCAGATATGTATTAATAAAAAGCAAAACTGGGATATATGAAATAGGATCCCTTGGCCGGGCGTGGTGGCTCACACCTGTAATCCCAGGCCTTTGGGAGGCCAAGGCGGGCAGATCACGAGGTCAGGAGATTGAGACAATCCTGGCTAACACAATGAAACCCTGTATCTACTAAAAAATACAAAACATCAGCCAGGTGTGGTGGCGGGCACGTGTAGTCGCAGCTACTCAGGAGGCTGAGGCAGGAGAATGGCGTGAACCCTGGAGGCGGAGCTTGCAGTGAGCCGAGATCGCGCCTCTGCACTCCAGCCTGGGCGACAGAGTGAGACTCCATCTCGGGGGAAAGACAAAAAAAAAAATCCCTTGAAAGGCAATAAACAATCGTGGAAGGAGCAGTATCTAATAGGAAAATAAGGCTGGATATAATTAAGACCAGCAAAAGGCCCGCAACAGGAAAGGAATAGCTTGTACCACGCACATGTGCTGATCTGAAGAGCAGAGAGGGAGGAGATGATTCTGGAAGAGGTACTGGAGTGGCGTGAGATGAGGGTACGCTGCTGCAAAATAGTATCATACGGAAGCAAATCAGCCAGGGAACTGGGGATTATATGACCTTTCTATCCACCGTCTTCTGTGACAGACCAGAGGGACCATTTCCCTTTTCAGTGACTTGCTCTACAGCCCTTGCTCCATCCCAGGGAAAGGCTCCCGGAATTTCTCTCCTCAGGTTCTCATGGACCAACTCTTATTCTTTCGTCGTTGAGCAGAGTCTAAAGGGGAGGTAATCTCTTCGTGCCCTGAAGTCCCACAGTAACTGGCATAGTCCTCTCTCGTGGCTTGATCACAGGTCCCCAAGTCTGTGCCTTTTCATTTCCAGTAGATTGAAAGTTAGGTGTGAGTCATGAACCTTGAACAAGGCCTTTATCATAGAGCATGTAAGTGACTGTTTTCAAAATCATTGCTGTTTCTTTCACTGCCTCAGATTATATCTGAACAGAAAAGATGCAAAATTGGAATGATTTCTTAAATGAATTTAAACACAAAAATCTTTCACGGTGCCATAAAGAATGCAACCAAAATAATCGTTCTCCTAAATGGTGACACTGTAGAGGGAAACAAAAAGCAAATAAAATCATATCAAGTATTTGAGAAGAGCCTCAGAAACCCAATCCTTCTTATACAAACATCACCATATGGCCTCCCTCTACCTGACAGACAGCAGAGCCACACTCATGCCCTGCACCTGGCAGAAAAGCCTTGCTGGAGCCTGTAGAGAGCTGGCGAGGAGGAGCCTTGGTGGTTCTGCCCCAGAGCAGAGGTTCTCTGGGAGCTCTGGATGACCTCCAGGGACTGAGATGGACGGGGGCTGTGCTATGTATTGGAGAGGAAGACATTTAGGGTGAGTGTGATCTTTCTGACCTCAGCTGAAAACAGATCCAAGGTCATTGGTGACTGGTGTGGAGCTGCTTAGTTTCCAAAGCAAATTAGTCCATGCCCCAGGGTGTGTCTGTGCCACTGAAGAATTTTCTGGCTGTAAAGTGGTTCACAACCCAGAGCTGCTGCTTGCCCCATCCCTGTTCCCAATGACTGCAGCATCTACATATTCCATGCAAGGAAGGATAATGTGAAAATAATAAACTGGTTCACTGTATCCTTTAGCTACACTCAAAATAGTTGTCATGTTCTGGACTGGTGTGCTTACAGGAGACACGGACCCACAAAGTAAGGGAATTTGGAGATTGAATAGAAATAGTGTCAACTGAGGTCACCTTCGATCATGGTTTCTAAAAGCAAGAACAGAGAAGAGGTGAATTCGGAGTCCTTTTGGCCCCGCAAGACATGACGACGTAACAGGAACATCATTTTCTCAGAAAACATTCCAGTGATGTGCTGGAAAACTGAGTGTCTGTGGAGGTGGGCACGTGCCTAGTAGCACTTACCAATTTCTGTTGTATCAACAAAGGCACTATGGTGGATTTCAAACTGTCAACATGGCTTCACTGAAGGGAAGAGTGTGCCTATTTGTCTCTCGCGAGTCAGAAAAGCTGGCTCCAGCACATCACTGGACTCCGAAGCACAACTTTCAAAGCTCTTCAGTGCTTAATACTCAACTCCTAGAAATGAGGCATCAGCAACAATATCGAAGCCCATTGTTTTCATAATAGGATGAGAGTGTGACCCTGGGTCTTCAGGTAGACAAAGGAAAGTTTGAGCCCAGAAAGGATTGAAGAGTTCTCTGAAGTTAGTTGTTCAGAGTGCAGAGCTCTCAGGGTTGTGCTGGCTGATTTGGAAGCTTCTAGACTTTGATTTGAAATACTTTTATTGACGTGCTCCTTTTTTAGCTCGAAGAGATTAGTTACATTCATTTAGAGCAGGGCCTTTATTGCTTCTTGTTTGCTTATTAATACAACCTTCCCTTTGCTATCCTTGTATGTTCACTCTCAGTGCAGGTGGGAAACCCTGCCCACCTTTTTTACCACTTCTTTCGGCATCAGTGTTTACCGTTGTGGTTAGTATTCTGTTCAAGCTTAAGTTTCAGAGCTGGTCCACTATTAGGACCATTTGTCTTAGGGGTCATGCGGATAAAGGTGGGAAAAGTTGGAGACAGGGTCCAGCAAGGAAGTCCTTGGAACAGCATCCTAAGGTAAGGGAATTCCCATCTGTGCCTGGGACTTATGCACTCCCAGGACACACAGGGCAACTAAAAAAGGAATGATCTGTTGATGGAACAATTAGAATGGGTTCAGAACAATCCCTGTCAACGATCATCATTTGCTAGAGAAAGAAATTCAGATACCATATCTGAGCCACCACAATTTCTGATAAGTGAATTTAAGGATCTATAATTCCCCAACCAGCTCTGCAGGACTCAGGGCACCTCTGTCCTGGCTGGGTCTGGGGTATTCTATCTTAACCTTTGTGTATGGGGCTGTCTCTGATGACTCCCAGAAACCCATGATCCATAATCATGTCAGCTCTAACCACATCTTGAAATTTCATATATGTGAACTGTAGCTTCACTCAAAGAGAGTTGAAGAATTTTTATTACAATATACTTATTTATATTTGCAAAAAAACTATATTGCAATATGTAAAATAACAAACAAAACAAAAGTAATATAAGCATTATTATTTTTAAAACTCCATCTTCTTGAGTTAAAGACCTCAGGGAAATTATTTCAAATCAAAAGACTAGAGCAACAATCATCAGAGGCTGGGGTGGAGATGGGGTGCTGGGGAGATGTTGGTTAAAGGATACAAAATTTCACTCAAATAGGAGGAGGAAGTTCAAAAGATCTATTGTAGAACACAGTGACTAGAGTTAGTAACAGTGGATTGCATTCTGGAATATTGCTAACAGAGTACATTTCAAGTATTCTCACCACATGAAAGGATAAGGATTGAGGTACTGCATATGTTAATTAGCTAGATTTAGTCGCTGCACCATGTACATACTTTTTTATTTTTTATTTTTTTGAGACAGAGTCTTGCTCTGTCGCCCAGGCTGGAGCGCAGTGGCGCCATCTCAGCTCGCTGCAAGCTCCTCCTCCTGGGTTCACTCCATTCTCCTGCCTCAGCCTCCCAAGTAGCTGGGACTACAGGTGCCTGCCTCCACACCCGGCTAATTTTTTGTATTTTTAGTAGAGACGGAGTTTCACCGTGTTAGCCAGGATGGTCTCGATCTCCTAACCTCGTGATCTGCCTGCCTCGGCCTCCCAAAGTGCTGGGATTACAGGCCCATGTACACACATTTTAAAATGCAGGTTACATGGTATACATATGTACAATTCTTATTTGTCAGTATTCAGGTTCTAGAAACCCAATTTCCTAGGGAACCAAGCTGACACTGGAGCAGTAGTGGACACAAGGTTCAGTCTCCCAAGACAGGAGCAGTGGTAAACGAACACAAAATAAAGAACACTCATTGCTTACACTAGGCAGAAGAAACGAAGTCTTATTGTTATCATGGCTGTATTCATCAAGTAATTGTCACAAAAGCCACAAGGATGTTGAAGTCAAACACGAAGATTGTTTTGCTCTGGTACTGCAGAAAACTTCCAATGTGACAGGGATAGAAGAGGCTTCAGAAGAAAAAATGTACCTGTGGATGAAGCTTCAGACCTTGCAGATGCCAGATGCCCGAATGCATGCAGGGGAACAGGCCTGTTCCTTGCCCATGCCCAAAGCTTCTGTATGCGGGCAGCAACCTCCCAGGCCCCAAAGAAAACTGCATGTCCCAGCCCTGAAGGCCAAGGCTAAGACACCCAGTGCTTGCCTTAGAGCGGTGAGCTGGCTCTGAAGACTCCTAGAGTCCAGTGGGCCACGATTGCTTCCACCACCCACATTTACAGTTACTGTGTCTTAGGGGTGAATCTGTGGTCTCTTTCTACCCAAAGGACAGCTGAGGTCCAAATCTACTTGTTTCCCACAGGGAGCGGGGAGCGGGGAGCAAAGAGAAGCCTCTGTTAAGGGTCTCTAGATGCTGCAAGGAGAGAGAAGGACGAGGTTTGTGAACAGGAAGGAGGCGACCGTGCCACGCTGTGGCTAAGCTGCTGGCACAGAGATACACGGCCGAGTCCCCCTGCTCTGTGCGCTGGATCTTCAGAGTGGAGACGGATCCCTCAGTCCTCTCTGCAGAGAACCGACCACTGGGCAGCCCTGATTTGTCTGGTGCATCGTTGCCTTGGAAGTAAATTAAAAACTCCAGGCCCTTCCCCAGGCTCTGTCGGTACCAATAAAGGGCGGTATGACCTGAAATTGGATCACACCTGAGCACTACATCCTTTCCCTCCTCTGTGACCTTGTTCCTGGGGGACTGGGAAACTCCAGCACCTGTGTGATCTGTGGAGGCACAAGTTAGGAACAGAACAAGGGAAACAATTTCAGTCATCACACGAATCGCACCCCTCCACACACACACATACAAACACCCCCCGGCACACACACACACACCCCCCCACACACAATGAGGCTGGTTGGTGTCTGAGTACTCACCTGCCCCCAGGAGGCACAGGGCTGCCCAGCAGAGGAGCCTGGTGCCCATGGCAGAGTCAGGGCAGGATGGGAGCTTTACCAGATCAGGGTCATTGTGAGCAGGAGCAGAGGAAGAGGGACGTCCCTGTCCTTACACGGAAGTTCCCACAGTGACATCACTTCCTCTCCCAATCTGCATGACCTCAGGAACACAGGATTTATATTAGAACACACTTGGATGATTACTTTAAATATTTATACGCTCCTTGTAAACAACGTTATTTGCATGGGACATCGCTTTGGGCTCCTGTACTATCTGGACCGAGAGGCTTCATGCTGCGTCTCCGAGTTCACCTTCTCATCCCACAGCCCCTCCTCTGTCTGCTGGGCACGTTCTGTAGGATGTGCCAACAGCAACCCCAACACCAGGCACCAAAGGGTGAGCTCATTGTCTTTCCTGCAAGTCGGGGTCCCCTCTGCCATCCCCATTCATGCCGCAGCCTCCTCCATTCCCCCAGTCACACGTGCCCAACGGGACTGCCCTATCACATGGGTTTCCTCATAAACTGCCCTCATGCCTTTCTTCTGGGATCATTTCCCACCCTCGTTAACTATAATTCAGAAAAGATACCTTGGGGGCAAACTCACAGAATTTTTTTAGTGTTCCATATTTTCTTTTCCTGTCCTATAGATTTTTTTTAAATCAATCTGAATCTTCAATAACTGAGGACTGCAATTCTGATTTAACGGTTAGTTTTAATTCTCTTTCGTGACTTTAACTATTTCTCTCATTCTATTCCACTGAAAGATATTTATCTCTCCCTTTTGACCGCTGTTAAAATCTTCTCTTTGTCATTTGTGGTCTGCAATTTCACTAGGACCTACCTATTCGTCTTGCAATTCATCTGAATTCTTGAACAAGAATTTCGGTCTCAAACATCTCAGGAACATTCTCAGCTAATATCATATACACAGTCATCTCAGGCCATTTGCCCTATTTTCTCTTTCTGAAACTTCAATTATATATAAGAAAAAAATAAAAATTTCAATAAAACATTATATACTTTCTGATATTCTAGAAACTTAATTTTTTCCTTGTTCCTTCACTTTTTAATATTTTACATTTAATTTTCTGTGCTTCATTCTAGGTGATTTCTTGAGATCCATCTTTGATATTGCTACTAATCTCTTTAGAAGCATTGAATCTGCTGTTTAGCTTCCATTTGGTTTTCTGGAGTAATCATAATGTTTCTAGACATTCTATTTGATTATTTCTTTAATGTTTTTTGATGGTTTGGGGCAGCCTCTTTTTTCGTGTCCTCATTTCAGTTCCTTCTTGTATTCATTTAAATGTAGCTCTTCAAACATTCACATCTTATGATGGCAGAATTTTAAATCTTCAAGATGTTCATTTTAATAGTTTATTGCTTCTGCTCACTGTTCCTCCTCGGTTTTTGTTTTAATATTTTTAATAGTGGGAGTGAATTGGTCTGATGTTAATCTGTGAAATTCAGGGAGAGGCCAGGGTTGAGAGTGCAGAACGTCAAGACTCCATAGCTTTTCAACTGTCTCCGGTCTCACCCCCAAATGTATGGGGTTAGGAACTGTCTGCTGCACTCTGAGCTGCGAAATACCCCCGTAGATTAGATTCCTTACATCACAGCCTGCTCTGAGGACAGCCCCAATGTAGGTTCCAGAAGAGAATTCTGATTTTCTGTTTCTTTTTTATTATGCTTCCTCCAAAAAACAGAGCCTGTAAGGCTGTATATGCATGAGGTTTTGTTTTTTTGTTGTTGTGGTTGTTTGTTTTTGTTTTTCCTGTTCTTCCAAGGAAACCAAAGTCCTAGCATCAAGGATTTGTTCCACCATTAGCCAACTTAAGACAATTACGGGACAAAAGTAGCTCACTATTTAGGTCCAACTTTTACAAAGGAAAATCAATATTTTTTTATTTGAAATCATATGCTCTCCTTTGAGTAGAATAAGAGGTCACATTAATCATGAATTAAATCTGCTGGCTAGATCTCCCCTCCAGACCTTCTCTTCCTCAGCTCCCCCTACATTTACATAAGGTCTAACTCCTGTCATACATCCTCCTCTCCATAGTACTCTTAGTGGCTCTGTTTTATTGATGTAAACGTAATGGAGTTTTTGGTACCAGAAGTGGTTCCAAAATCACAAACCTGTGTGCATGAGTTTCTGGAAATGGATCTCTGATCTGTCTAGAGTTGTTGTGGGGAAAGAGTCCGAAGGAGAGCATAGAGACCTGGAGGAGGTCTGGTGCTGCAGACACAGGAGGAATCTTACCCATGATAGCGACTCCCCATTAATTTCAGGGACCTACCCTAGCCCAGCAATCAAACGGGTAAGATTTCTTGTAGTTAATGCCAGATCTCTGCCAGGGTAAAATGGATCTAGGGTGCTCCTGTTATTCGTTGATCCATCCACCCATCATTCACTGCGTCATTGACTCATCCATTCTCTTTGAAATGGGTCTCCCCCTGTGCCAGGCACTGCTGTTGGGATATAAAGCAGACATAGCCTTGGCCTTCATGGGGTTTAAAGTATCTGGAAGATTCCAATTGTGCTAAATTCTACTGACTAACAGACACATGATAGCATGAGAGATTATTAAAGGGAAACTGACCTCAGCTGGAAGCTGAGGGAAACATAGTGGTGATTATCACCAGGGCTGATCATGCTGAGATCTGAAGCACAGGTAGGTGTTGACCACTACAGAAAGGAAGTCTCCAGCCCAGGGCACAGGAAGTGGACTTTGGAGTCTCTCAACATGGCAAGAGTAGAGAAGGGCAGGGAGGTCGGGGAGGAGAAACCCAGCAAGGTATTGGAGGGCGACTGTGAATATAGGAAATGCAGGCTGTGGCTAAGACGACTTTAGGGTTCAATATGAGGAAAAATCATAGAGAGGAAAGCATCTGGTACGCAGGTAGAGATGGGAGTCTAGATGGATCTGAAATACAAATCCTGTTTCACCTACGAGGCCTCAGACTCAGGTGAATGACTAGGAAAGTCAGAGCTGGGAAACCTCTGGCCCCAGCCCAAAAGGACAGCTCAGAGGAAAGACTAGAGGGGGACAAAGAAGACATCTGAGGCCCTGAGACCAGTCCTGGCCTGGGTGAGACCGACTGCAGAGGCACCTGGCACAGACCAAGGCTCCCACTGGCCAGGCACAGTGGGGATCCAGAGTTTCCGGTGCTAGGACCAAGGGCATTGCTGAGTCTGGGGTGGGGAGGAGGGCAGAGCCTCCCCTGCCTTTATGTGCAGAGAGGAGACGGCCGTGCAGCACTGTGGCTTCACTGCTGGCACAGAAGTACACAGATGTCTGGGAGGGAGCAGCCGACTCCAGCCTGAGCAGGAAATCCTTTTTGTTTAATCTGGAGGCATTGTAGCCATTGGGGACTTCTCCTTTCTCAGTGCTACCTTCACCAGCTGAGTAATGAATCAGCCTCAGCCCCATGCCTGGGTCTTGTCGATACCAGTACATGTAGTCATGGTTCATATCCTGGGCACACTTCAGTGTCATGTTCTGTCCTGTCTTCAGGATCTGGAATTTTGGGGTCTGAGTGACACCAGCATTCACTGGACCTGCAGAGAAGCACAAAACTGATGCTGCAGCCCCAGTGGGAAGGCGCTGGGCCTTGAAATCTATGCAAGGGGCCCTGCCCAGGACCCACCTGGCCACAGGAGACAAAAGGCCACACAGCACAGGAGCTTGATGCTCATGGCAGGTGCTACAGGATAGAGGGGTCTTCTGGGTCTGTGCATTGGTGAAAGGGGAACAGGTCTTTCAGGGCGTCATTCTGAGACCTCATTCTCCCTCCCTGGGCCCCAGAGCCTTCCTGTCAGGAGAGGCCACGCCCCTTCCCCAGATGGTTAAATTCAAGATAAATTCACCAGTGAAGAGTTTGGATGGGAAGAATGCCTTTGTCTGAATTGATGCAAGTCTACCATTTTTTAAAATATCTTTTGGTAATTAGTTTGTAACTCAATGTGTATTTTTTATTCCCATGATGATGTAATTACTTGGCTGTGCACGCTGACCCATGCCTGTAATGCTAGCCCTTTGGGAGGCTGAAGAGAGCAGATCACTTGAGGCCAGGAGTTGGACACCAGCCTGACCAACATGGTGAAATCCCATCTGTACTAAAAATACAGAAATTATCCAGGCATCCTGACGTGCACCTGTAGTCACAGCTACTCGGGAGTCGGAGGCACCAGAATTGCTTGAACCAGGGAGACAGAAGTTGCAGTGAGCCGAGATCATGTCACAGCACTCCAGCCTGGGTGATAGAGTGAGACTCCATCTCAGAATAATAATAATAATAATTACTCATTAATACACTGACATTGGTTATCTAAGCATTACTATAGTCTAGAATCTTAGAAAAACTCCTCATGTCTTCCCGGTGTTTTTGACTCCTGTGTCCCACATACTCCTTCAAGTATCCTTTTCTAATTTGCTTAATTGACCATAATCCTGTTCAAAATCCTTTGTCTATATTGATTTTCTCTGTTATTAGCTTTCCAAATCCCAGGGGCAGGCTCATCAACATTGGAGTTGTCACTTTGTTCTGTTTCTTGTCAACTCACTGACAGATGGGCCTCCTGACAAAACCGGCTGAGCACCTTCAGCTCCACCCAGGGCTGTTGTTTCTGTGCCTGGGGTTAGACCGCAGCAGGCAGAACCACCTCACGATGCTGACTGCCCTCTCTGTGTGGATGATGGCAGCTGCCCATGATCTACAGGCACAAAGGTGTCTTGATGTGTAAGCGACTTGGAGAGACAAGGCTGACTTTAGGGTAAGGAAGAATGTTCTGGATGTATTGCTGCCATTAATTTAGTAATAAATACAAAGGAACCAACTCAAATACCCATCAATCAATGAGTAGATAAAGAAACTGTGAGATATATATATGAAATAGATATAATATATATGAAATAGATATAATATATATATGTTTCAGGGACTTACCCAAGCCCAGCAATCAAAGGGGTAAGATTTCTTGTAGTTAATGCCAGATTTCTGCCAGGGTAAAATGGATCTAGGACGCTCCTGTTATTGGTTCATCCATCCACCCATCATTCACTGCGTCATTGACTCATCCATTCTCTTTGAAATGGGTCTCCCCCTGTGCCAGGCACTGCTGTTGGGATATAAAGCAGACATAGCCTTGGCCTTCATGGGGTTTAAAGTATCTGGAAGATTCCAATTGTGCTAAATTCTACTGACTAACAGACACATGATAGCATGAGAGATTATTAAAGGGAAACTGACCTCAGCTGGAAGCTGAGGGAAACATAGTGGTGATTATCACCAGGGCTGATCATGCTGAGATCTGAAGCACAGGTAGGTGTTGACCACTACAGAAAGGAAGTCTCCAGCCCAGGGCACAGGAAGTGGACTTTGGAGTCTCTCAACATGGCAAGAGTAGAGAAGGGCAGGGAGGTCGGGGAGGAGAAACCCAGCAAGGTATTGGAGGGTGACTGTGAATATAGGAAATGCAGGCTGTGGCTAAGACGACTTTAGGGTTCAATATGAGGAAAAATCATAGAGAGGAAAGCATCTGGTACGCAGGTAGAGATGGGAGTCTAGATGGATCTGAAATACAAATCCTGTTTCACCTACGAGGCCTCAGACTCAGGTGAATGACTAGGAAAGTCAGAGCTGGGAAACCTCTGGTCCCAGCCCGAAAGGACAGCTCAGAGGAAAGACCAGAGGGGGACAAAGAAGACATCTGAGGCGCTGGGACCAGTCCAGTCCAGGCCGGGCCAAGACCGACTGCAGAGGCACCTGGCACAGACCAAGACTGGCATTGCCCAGGCCCACTGAGGCTCCAAAGTTTCTGGTGCTAGGACCAAGGGCATTGCTGAGTCTGGGGTGGGGAGGAGGGCAGAGCCTCCCCTGCCTTTATGTGCAGAGAGGAGACGGCCGTGCAGCACTGTGGCTTCACTGCTGGCACAGAAGTACATAGATGTCTGGGAGGGAGCAGCCGACTCCAACCTGAGCAGGAAATCCTTTTTGTTTAATCTGGAGGCATTGTAGCCATTGGGGACTTCTCCTTTCTCAGTGCTACCTTCACCAGCTGAGTAATGAATCAGCCTCAGCCCCATGCCTGGGTCTTGTCGATACCAGTACATGCGGTCATGGTTCATATCCTGGGCACACTTCAGTGTCATGTTCTGTCCTGTCTTCAGGACCTGGAATTTTGGGGTCTGAGTGACACCAGCATTCACTGGACCTGTAGAGAAGAACAAAACTGATACTGCAGCCCCAGTGGGAAGGCGCTGGGCCTTGAAATCCATGCAAGGGGCCCTGCCCAGGACTCACCTGGCCACAGGAGAGAAAAGGCCGCACAGCACAGGAGCCTGATGCTCATGGCACGGGCTGCAGGACGGAGGGGTCTTCTGGGTCTGTGCATTGATGAAAGGGGAACAGGGCTCTCAAGGGCATCATTCTGAGACCTCATTCTCCCTGCCTGGGCCCCAGAGCCTTCCTGTCAGGAGTGGCCACGCCCCTTCCCCAGATGGTCAAATTCAAGATAAATTCACCAGTGAAGAGTTTGGATGGGAAGAATGCCTTTGTCTGAATTGGTGCAAGTGTACCATTTTTTTTTTTTTTAGATCTTTTGGTAATTAGTTTGTAACTCAAAGTATATTTTATATTCCCATGATGGTATAATTACTTGGCTGTGCACAGTGGCCCACACCTGTGATCCTAGCCCTTTGGGAGGCTGAAGAGAGCAGATCACTTGAGGTCAGGAGTTGGAGACCAACTGGGCGAAATCCCATCCGTACTAAAATACAGAAATTATCCAGGCATCCTGACGTCACCTGTACTCACAGCTACTCAGGAGTCTGAGACACCAGAATCACTTGAACCAGGGAGGCAGTGGTTGCAGTGAGCTGAGATCGTGCCACTGCACTCCAGCCTGGATGACAGAGTGAGACTCCATCTCAAAATCATAACAATCATAATAATAACTCATTAATACACTGATATTGGTTATCTAAGTATTGCTATAGTCTAGAATCTTAGAACACCTCCTCATGTCTTCCTGGTGTTTTTGACTCCTGTGTCCCAAATACTCCTTCAAGTATCCTTTTCTAATTTGCTTAATTGACCTTAATCCTGTTTAAAATCCTTTGTCTATATGGGTTTTCTCTGTTAGCGAGTTTCCAAATCCTAGGGGCAGGCTTATCAACATTGGAGGAGTCATTTTGTTCTGTTTCTTGTCAATTCACTGACAGATGGGACTCCTGACAAACCCAGCTGAGCAGCCTCAGCTCCACCCAGGGCTCTTGTTTCTGTGCCTGGGGTTAGACCGCAGCAGACAGAGCCACCTCACACTGCTGACTGCCCTCTCTGTGTGGACGATGGTGGCTGCCCAGCACTGCCCATGATCTATGGGCACAAAGGTGTCCTGATGTATAAGGTACTTGGGGGGACAGGGCAAGACTTTAAGGTAAGGAAGAATGTACTTGCCATTAATTTAGTAATAAATAAAAAGGAACCAGCCCAAATGCCCATCAATCAACGAGTGGATAAAGAAACTGTGACATATATAATATAAAATATATATAATATAAAAAAGATATATATATATATATATAAAATTAAATTCTCTGCAGCCATAAAAAGGAATGAATTAACAGCATTTGGAGTGACCTACCTGGATGAGATGGGAGACTATCAGTGAAGTAACTCAGAAATGTAAAACCAAACATCGTGTGTTCTCACTGATATCTGGGAGCAAAACTATGAGGACACAAAGGCATAAGAATGACACAATGGACTTTGGGGACTTCGGGGGGAAGAGCGGGAGGGGGTGAGGGATAAAAGACACAATATGGTGCAGTGTATGCTGCTCGGGTGGTGGGTACACCAAAATCTTGCAAATCATCACTCAAGAACTTACTCATGTAACCAAATGCCACCTGTACCCCAATAACATATGGAAAAATAAAAATTAAATTAAAATGTAAAAAGAAAAATACTCTCTCATGGCCTGCAGCCATGAACATGGAGTGTTTTTGTTTTAAAAAAGGAGCTCCAAAACTGTACCTTTGGTGCACAGAGCCCCACATTTGGAAGGACCCTGCACTTAGTTTTAAACTCTGCTGTCATGATCTTCAAATTCTCAACAGTGTTTGGACAAAGGACCTGCCAGTAAGTTTTGCCACTGGTTGTAAATACATTATTTTGTTTCATATTCTGCTTACTTCCCCATGTGCTTGTTTCCTTTCAGCACAAGAGCACAACCAGGGTCTGGGTCACTCAGCATCTACGGAACTTAAGAATAAAGAAAACAGAAATTAAAGTCACAGCAAAGGACCACCTGGTACTGAAAGTCACAGCTGGAATCAAACAAGCCCATGAATAGGTTCCATATCTGTGTCCAGGACTGTGGTTCAGGAGACAGAGAAACACACAGCACAGTGGCCTGGTGCCCAGGGCAGGGCCAGAACAGGAAGATCGATTTTAGCTCAAGGCTCAGGTTTTACGGGTTGGACACTTGGTGTCAAGTCAAAGAGAACCCTTCTCCCAATAAGACATCATCTGTCAATGAAGTCGCTGTGATGTTGGTTTGCTTGACCCCAGCATGCTCACTGTGTGAACACGAAGCCCAGCTGCATGTGTGTCTGATGGGAACTCAAAATAATTTCCTTAAAAATGATTAACTTTTGTCAAAACATGACATAAATGTGTTTGATTGAATGAGCTGATGAGAAAATAAATGAATGAAAATGAATAAATTTTGTAGAATCAGCTTCTACCAGCTGAAAAGACCTTTTGAGGTTATTTCGGCACAACATCCATCTCCAGATAGAATTGTCCCTACCATGGGTCAGGTAGCTCACATGGCTTCAACCCCTTCTAAAACCAGAAAACCTCCCAGGAACTCCTCCCTGCCTTGACTACTTAGCTGTGTATTCAAGGGGATTAATCAGATGAGGTTTGACATTTGCATTAAAAATATTTGCGAACAAAATGACTCTCCAGTGATAGAGGTCACCTCATTGGTCGTTGGGACAGAGAGAGGCATTGCAGAGGGGAGTGAGAGACTTTCGGGGTGAGGCAGATACATCTTCATAGAGGCGGGGTTGCATACGTCGATATATGTTGCTCAAAAATCACTGATCTGTTCATTTAAAAGGTGTCGTGTTTACTTCATATAATTTATATATCAAAAATGTTGATTTTTGAATGTCTGAGGAGATATGTATGCTACATTCTCTAGTTAATTTTATCAAATGAATTATCAAGCATATATATTTCCATTTCTGTGACTTCTGAGTCCTCAACCTAAGATTTCTTTGCAGAATGTGTCCATATCTGTCTTTGCACATTGGCATAGTGGAAGAGGTTGTCTGAGACCAGCAAAGGAAACCAAGATATCTAGGCTTCTACTATATGCTAGATACTTTATGCCATTAAAGGTTATATAGATCTCTGCTGATGGAGAGTGTTAGTCTCATTTTGTAGATTTAAAAAAAAATGTTAAAGCTAAACTTAACCCATTAAGAACTGGCCTGAGATCTTGATGAGCTGGTGTTAGAGTGGAAGTCACGGCTGGGAGTCATGGTGCCTCTTCAGACCACTTTCCCTACACCACTGTCTCCAGGGTAAACTGATCTCCGACTACGATGCTATTAGAGTCAGCAGGTCTAAAAGGGGTGTAGGGGAAAACATTCCAATTTATTGTAGGTTGGCAGCTTTATGAAATATTTTAAGCACAGAGCTATAAACACAGAACTTAGACTGGGCAGGGATGGAGTATCAGTACTACATCCTAATAGCTATTTAATTTGGTCAAGTTATTTAACCAATGGGCCAATTGTCTCACCTGTACCATGAGAAAAGCATTTGTGTCTTAGGGTTTCCTTCTGACACTTGAATTTCTAAATAACTGAAACTTCTCAAAAGAAGGACTTCTATTTTGTGTATAGTAAAATAACAGTAAATGGTGGAATCATTATTTTTTTCTAAGTCTTGTCCATGGAGTAGAATTGAAGTGTGAATGTGCATTAATGTAATCCATGCTTTCGGTTCTGCAGATGACTGTGCCACTCATGTGACAGATGGTTTTGTAGAAACAGTGAAAGACCATAAATATGGTATATTCATACAATGGCATATTATTAAGCATTAAAAAGAAGAAAATCCAGCCATTCTTGATAGCATGGATAAAGCTGCAGGACACTGTGCTAAGTGAGTAAGCCTGGCACGGAAAGACAAATACTGCATGATTCTGCTTCTAGTAGGCTACCTAAAAGCCAAACTCATGAAAGCAAAGATAAAAGTGGTGATATCCAAGGGCTGGGAGTGGAGAAAATGGGGAGTTGCTGTCAGCAGTTATAAAAATTCAGTCAGCAAGATGAGTAAGATCTAGAGAGCTTCTGTACAACCTTGCACTTGTAGATTACAATACTGTGTTGTACACTTAAAAATCTATTTAACATGAGGATCTCATGTTCCATGTTCCTACTACATTAAATTAAAACGCTGGCAAAAAATGGGGGAGGTAGCTAAAGAGAGAAAGAGAAAGAAAGGGAAATTTGTATAATTCAGAAACCAAGTAAAGTACTTTGAATAAGTAAAACTAAAATAAAACAAAATAAATTTAAGCCTTAATACTCTAAAATGAAATATTTTTTATTAAACAATTTTTGTCATGTTTTATCTTATGCCATAAAATATACAAAGAAAGGGCCTCAAAAACTTCATTGAAGAAAAGATATAAAATAAACTAACTAATGAATAACAATTATTCATGTTACTTTTCCTCAAGGTAGATCGCATTAGTTACAGAAAGTCTACAGTGTAGAAAATTTTATCTTTCTTTTTGCTGCCATGAAGGATGAATGGATATGCTTGGCCTGGGAGTCATATGTTTCTTGTACTTGTCAAAGAAGAGGTTATAATGGTCACATAGGAGGCATGACCTTCCCCTCCTGCTAACGGGACCCGAAAGAAGGAAGCCAGGTGAGGGGCAGATGTACAGAGTAGGGGAGGGTGGAAAGGTGTTGGAGAACACACGACAGCCAGTTATTAAATATGAGACCAGGGGCAGCTGCCTTCCCTCAGATACAAAAACAGGCAAAATAATAAAGACTTGTGATTTCAGTGAGCTTTAAAGCAGATCACATATAGAAGCAGCAGGGAATGTCTGGGAAAGAAAACCCTGTAAGCTTGGCAGGGCCTGAGCCCCTCTGGCTGGAAGCACGTGCCTCACAGTTACTTCCTGAATGGGGCAGGAAAGTTCCTTGGGGAACTGGCTTTTCCCAGTTACTCTCTCTGCAGGCCACCCCTACATGCTGCTACCATTGGCAGGGCCCAGGCTTTGCTACTCCAGGAGATCTTCCTGTCCTACACAGCCCTGAAACTAAAGGTGGGGCCGGTGGAACACAGTCCCCACATGCCTGCATCACACCTGGATTTCCTCTGTCCTCCCTGTCCCAGGCCAGACACTCATTCCCAGTCCTTGCCATCCCAGCCCCTTCATCCTCCACTCCCCATGCAGAGGCAGAGACACTCCCTCCTTGGTGCAAACTGAAGACTCTAACACCCCTGCCCTTCTTTGGCAGTGAGGAGTCTGTGCTTAACTCCACATGTCCAGGCCCTACTCAGGGAATCCCAAAGGGCCACTGATGCCATCAGGCAGCCAGGCATCCTCTTCAGCCTTCTCCTGGCGGTCCTCCAGCCCTACCCAGGGTTTCTTACAGCACTGTGGAGCCACAGCGCCACCAAGTGGCCAAAAATCCACAGTCTCATGGATTCACATTTGGCCTAATGTGCTCAAGATTGTCCAAAGAAGAACAGAGATGCCCTGCTCTCACTCCTGCAATCCCCACCCTCTCACACACCCCTCTCTATACTTCCCCAGAAGGGCCAATCTAGAGTTGACCTTAAAGTCCACCTTTAGCTAGTGGAGGCAAAAGTATGCATTAACCAACATTTTGATTGCAAAATAAACAATGTTACAGTACTGCAATTAGTATGCTAGGAGGGATGAGAGAAGCCTGAAAAATACAGGCCACAGATTTAAACAGTGTGAAGATATCAAATAGACCTAACCTGGAAACTGTATTCAATCGTTCCTTTTGATTAATCAGACCCACGTTTTCATATTTTGTATTTAAATAAATTATTAGCAAATTTTACATAGTGTATTTTAGAAGGAAAATTAGATTTTTATAAATGTATTTCTGAACTTACAAAATCTTGAAATAAACAACCCTTTCAGCTGTAACCTCGGCAGATTCAACTGGCTGTGACATTACCTGTCACTCCACAGAAGTGTCTATGAGCTCCACCAGTGACCCAGCACCTCTCAGTAATGCGACCCAGAGAAACTATGTCCATGTGAATGAGTTTCCACAAGAACACACATGCATACACATACATGTACACACACACACACATGCACATGCACACACACATTCACACACACTATATCTTTTATTTTTTTCTTGAGATGGAGTCTCACGCTGTCGCCCAGGATGGAGTGCAATGGCGAGATCTCGGCTCACGGCAACCTCCGCCCCCCGGGTTCACGAGATTCTCCTGCCTCAGCCTCCCAAATAGCTGGGATTACAGGCACACACCACCACACCGGCTAACTGTTTGTATTTTTAGTAGAGACAGGATTTCACTATGTTGGCCAGACTGGTCTTGAACTCCTGACCTCATGATCCACCTGCCTCAGCCTCCCAAAGTGCTGGGATTACAGGTGTGAGCCACAGAGTCCGGCCACACACAATATCTTTTACTTGCCAGAGACGATAACATTCCATGACTAAGCTCAGCTGACTTTCCTTTCAGTGTTTTAGGCTGATTTCTGAAGAGCATCTTTGATGATGTTAACAGCCTCATCAAATCTCTAAAGATGTGGTTGAGGAAGTGTGGTTATGACAAGGAATATTTCTGCAGGATCATGAGACTGGATAAATATTACTATAACGTGATTTTCTTTGCTCCAAAAGAACATTTGCAAATTGCAGCGTTAGACACAGTTATGGTACTTCACAGCACTGCTCATCAATCCAAACTAGAACGACACAATTGCTCAGAATATTGCAGAGGTTGCACGAAATCCTGAGGCTATTCATAATCACTCTCCATGATATTTCAGGTAAGAAGAATCCTTTGTGAAGGGAAGACAGTGATTAATCATACTCCAGGACTCTGTATAAGTAGGATTAACTTACTCACTTTACAAACATCAAATAAGATCAATTATATACTTGGCTTTTCCCATGAAAATAAAGGAAAGAGAGTGATACAGTACAGTCCCAGGGAATGTCACAGTAGGACATGAAGGGGGAGGCAGGTGTGAGCCTGTTCTTCACAGATGATCAGTACCTGGTAATGTCTTAGGAGAACAAAGGTCCGTCCAGGCCATGGAAATAGTGAGGACAAACGCAGAGCATATAAAGGCTGCTGACTTTTAGGAAATGTTGAAAGAGCTGTTTGGTCACAGAAGGTAATTGGATCTAGGTGATGAGCATTAGAAAGGCATCCCAGGGAAGTAGAATTTATTTGAGGAAAACTGGAGAGCCTTTACCTGTTTACCGTCAGGGATAAAATGACCTCATCTGTGTTTTGGAAGGTACTTGAGTGTGTCCTGAAGAGTTCAGATTCAGGCCAGAAGACCATAGGGAAGACATCAGAACCAACTCCAGGACTCTCACGCCAGGCAAGCGGCTCTTTGGTGATATCCCCAACTGGGACCGGCCACCAGTGACGCCAATTGCTGTGAGTTCTTCCTTTATGTTCTCTAGATATTGAAAATTTGGGGAAGGGTGAGAAGAGAGCTCATGGTGCACAGAACACCACTTCTTATCACCTTCTGCCTTATCTCTATTTTCAAAATCTTTAATCATATTCTCTCTCCTCCACTTTCCCAAATCTCAATTTCTTCACCCTAAATTATACAAAGCAAATCCCTGTGATTTTACCTCCAACACTATGCTATTATCAACAATCTTGACTCCAAAATGAAATTTCCCGCCCTTAAAAAGAGAGCACCAGCTGTTACATGATGAACATGTCCTCTACCCCTGTAGCTTACAGTATCAAGCAGAGAAGGCGATTCTGCAGTGAACCTACTGGAGCAGCAGCATCTTCTGAGCAGAGCTGCCTGGCCTTATTTCCTTCAGCCCCGAATGGCAGAAAAGCCCGAGGTTGCTGGATCCAGCATCATGAAATTAGTTTTTCTTTCTCCCTGCAGTCCCCAAGTTCTCACAGATATGTCAGGGCTGAGGTTGCTCCACACTGGGGCAGGCAGGTTTGTGCACAGGATGCGGTTGGCTCTGCAGGGCTGTCCCAAACTTCTGGCACAGAGATACAGGGCCAAGTCTGCCAGCTCCAAGGTGATCATGTTCAGCTCAGAGTGATAGTCAGGGAACTGGTGCCCTGAGAAACGATCAGGGAAGTTTCCTTTTACTCTCTGTAACCCATTATGATATTTTAACAATTACTGGAGGCCCTGACCTGGAGCTTGTTGGTACCAGGACACACTGTTATGCCCAGAGACAGGGGAGCAGCTCAGTGTCACTTGCTGTCCTCTTGTTTTGATCAGAGATCTTGGAGTTTGGGTGACTCCAGCCTCTACTGGGCCTGTGGGAAAAGCAGATGGAGGATGAGCACGGGAGACAGTGTGGTGGTACCTCCCCAAGGTAAAGTGGAAGACACAGGGGTGAGGGCGGGCTCAGGATGGGGGTGCTCTCCCCTCTCTGCAAGGACTCACCTGCTCCCAGGAGACAAAGCAGTGCCCAGCAGAGCAGCATGGAGCCCGTGGCACCAAGGGGCAGGCAGCACCGTGTCTGTGCTCAGGGCTTGGTCCTCCTGGGGAAGAGCTGAGTTCTCAGCCTCGCTTTTCCTGGTGGCAGGGGCATCCTATGATGTCACTCTCCTATGTCCTCCCCTTGCGGGCCTCCCGAGGTCCACTGCTCTCTGTTCTGCACAGCAGAATCCACTGGGCCTGTGAGGGAAGGGGACCGAGGCTGGGGCAAGAACACCGGAGGGAGCCTGAGGGTGCCTTGGATGAGGCTTGCTTCAGAGACATCCCACGTGTGCCAAGGACTCACCGGGTCCCAGGAGACAAAGGCCTTCCCATCAGAGGCACCTGAAGCCCATGGCCGGGTGGGACAGAGCTGGGCAGGAGTCACCCTGCCAGGGGTACTGGTTTTGGGCATCGCATCTCTGATCGGATGTCAGCCTGTGATGTGACTGCTGTGATGTCATCATCTCTGCAGGTCCCCACGCACCCTGCCAGTCACATTAAGGAACAGTGAATTATTCTACTGTAAAATGAATACCTAGAAATGTTTGAGTTCAATTAGATAAAATTGCCAGATTGCTGGCCAATCCTTACCTAGAAAAAGAAACAAAACAGAATACATAGATTACTTCAGAGATGCCTCATATCCCATGATAAACAACTATTATATTTCACATAAGAGCAGGCCGAGATAATAGTATAAAAATGACTGAAAGATGAGAGCATGGATCTGACTTCTCCTAAAGTTGCAAACTAGCATCGTCTCCTGGCTCCTTCTCCAGATGAACCCGATGAGACAAGAAAGAAACATAAATATCAGAAACTAACGAATAACGATGATAATCTTTCGGGAAGACTGAAGCTATTTCGCACAGGAGTATAAAGAATATGAGTGGTGAGCCCAAGACTGCAATGAGAAAACAGGATGGTGGAAATGGTTTAAATCTTACCTTGTCTGACTCCCTCCTTGCATGGAGACAATCTTATTTACACTTTCATTTTAGAAATCATATTAGAGTAACTGATACCATCGGGACACCAAGAATACCAAAAGAAAGATAATTTCTATCATCTGAGTGCTTGTGTCCCTTGAAATTCATATGTTGAAATTCTAAGCCCTGATGTGATGAGATTAGGAGGTAAAGCCTTTAGGAGGGAATGAGGTCATGAAGGCCTAAGGGGTTAGTGCCCTTGCAAAGAGACACCAGAGCACTAGCTGGCCCTCCCACCATGTGAGGATAGAGTGAGAAGGAGCCATCTATGAATCAGAAAGTGGGTCCTCCAAGCCACGCTCTGTCTCATCTGTGACATACTGGCTAGGGGTTTAGCTGACTCCAGGTTCCATGTATCCTGTGGAGTAAACAGGGGCCTGAAATGGAATGAAACATAACTTTGGAACTGGCCTTAGGTAAACAGGATAAGAATTTCCCAAGCACTCTTAGGACTCACGTGCTCCAAAGAGACCAAAGATCACCCTACATAGAAGCGTGCTGTCTCTTCACGGCAGAATTGGGCAGGGCTGAGGCCACTCCCAGCTGAAGCTCTGGTCATTAGCCATGCAAATGGGGAGATCTTGTGAGGTCACAGTGCCGGCTGCAGCCACAGACTCAGGATCCTGCACTGGAGGAGTGGGAGCCTTAGTGGCACACTGGACACGGATGTCTCCAGGCTCGGCCTCTGTGTTTTCTGGGGGTGCACGGATTCCCCCAGGCTCGGCCTCTGTGTATCCTGGGAGTGCATGGATGCCCCCAGGCTTGACCTCTGTGTTTCCCTGCGGTGCAGTCCTGCAGACCCTGTGTGAAATAGTGCAGTTGAGGAGCCCCCAAGAAACACAGAATTCAGGAGACCTAGGCAAGCTAAGACACGAAGAGAACGGCCAGGACCCACTCTCCTCCCTAAAGGCCAATGTAAAGCTACAATCCAGAGACACTGAACTCTGAGCCTGATGATTTAACATGCTGGGAATAAAGAGACCAGAAGGAGAAAACACCGCTTCCAGTGTCAGTGTGGAGAGGAAATCCAGTGAGGAGTTGTGATCTTAAACCAAGGACACTTCAGGTCAAGAGAAGGAGAGTAGATGAGTGAGGAAGCTTCCAGACCATGGTCCACGGGATCTGAATGGATGGGAGTGGACAGAGGCAAGTTTGCTTCCTGCAGGATTCAGAGAAGGTGTCTGTGCGGATGTGGAGCTTTGATCAGGGCTGGAATTTATGCTGTAGGTTTGAGTTTAAATAAGAAAATTAGAGAATAGACAAGATGGAAGATAGAATAACAGAACTGGTTTGACATATTTCTCAAATCCTTTCCCCAAAACCTGGGTTATCTACTGTGCTCTCCAGCTGCCTCCTGCCCTGGGACCCTTGCCTGGAAGTTACCTCTATGATTCCCCCAAACCCAGTGCTGCTTGACCTTGGGTGTCAGCAACTTATGACAGAAGGGACCCCTTGGTTCCTGAGAAAGAGAGGCTTGGAGACCACCAGACATAAAGTGTCAGAAGAGCTTGGCTCCTCACAGGACACTGTGTGGCCCATTGCAGGGTATGACTGCGGTGACGCAGGTGGTTGTTTAGAGGGTCTTATAAAATGTTAAACTAAACAATCCCCTTATAGCATGCTTGCTTTATTTTACAATTTAAAAAGGGATTTTAAAAAGACTAGATCTGAATGTGTTTATCGTTTTCAAATCAGTTGACAGAGCAGAGTCACACGCTAAAGAAAACCCACACTCTAAATATGAGCATGAGCACGGGATGTAAAGTTGCCACATGGATGAATTAGCAGGTGCTGTGATGTTCTGAAGCTTCTGTCGGGGCTCTTGCAGGAAATGCTCACCCGAGCCCTCCGTGGCCCCCACAGCTTCCCGGCAGGCCCCGAAGGTTTCTGCACAGGAAAGCGATGACTCTGCAAGGCTGTGTCTTGGCTGCTGGCGCAGAGATACAGGGCTGAGTCTTCTGGCTGCAGGGCGTGTAGGTGAAGGTGTAAGTGAGAGCTGTCTGGGCATTCAGGTACGAAGCGACTGGGCACGCTGTTGTTTTCAGCCCGTTCTTTAAAGTTGTAGATAAACATGAGCTCCGGTGGCTTCTTAGCTTTCTGCTTGTACCAGTACATAGCATTGTGCCCCAGATGTTGTTCACATTTCAAAGACTTCTTATTTGTCATTCCCATGACCAGGTGTCTTGGTGTCTGCGTAACTCCAGTTTCCATGGGGACTGTGGGGGGGGAAGGGACAAAATTTAGGCAGAGCCCAGGAGGAGGGTTGTTGCTGGGGGCGGGGGGATCACAAGGAAAAAGCTTGGAGGTCGAGGACAGCTGATTTGAAGCCAACTCACCTGCTCCCAGGAGACAGAGAACCGCACAGCAGAGCAGCCTGCAGCCCATGCTAGCCTCCGGTCTGAGATGGGGCCTCTGACTGGGGTCCTCTGGGTGAGGGGCTGGGCTCTGGTCTCCTTGGCCCTGGTTGGTGGTTTTTCCTGTGATGTCACTGCTCCTGACAGTTTCCTCAGACCCAGGGGATGTTTATTCCTGGAGGTTTTACATCCTTTCTGGGTCCTGATAGAAGGTAGATTTGAATTATCTGGGCTGGGATGAATGGGCTGGGCAGAAAGGACAGAGCCAGCTTTTTACCCCCCAAGGATATTCCTCTGGCAGGGGCTCTTTGCTCTCAGCTGCTTCCTCATTAAGTGGATCCTCCCTCTATCTCTGTCCCCCTGTCTTTCAGGATTCCTCTCAAGGACAGACCACTCCCATTCAAGGAATCTCCTTCTCCCCTCTGGGATCACACATGACAGCTCCACTGAAAACGTCCCTTCCCTCAATGTCTAAGCACAGTAGAGCCCTTTTTGCCCAGTTCTGTGGAGGGAGGATGACTGCATGACCACGGATGCAGTGTGGACCAGCGCCCATCATTCAAGGGTATGACTGTGATGCCAACCAGCAACCAGGCACTGGCGAGGGAGCTGCAGGACATGACAGGGATGAGCTACCCTCTGTCCCTGAAGTGGAGGGCATGGGACTTGGCTGGGCTTACGGCTAACCTACAAAGGATGCTGAAAAGGAACAATGCAAGGTGTGGGGAGCACGGGAAAGGGGAATCAGCTTGAAGCTGACATAATAAATAAACACAAAAGGTAAGTACAAATAAACACAAAAATGAAATGATTCATAATCCCTAAGTGATTTTAACCATCTACTGTTATAGTACGTATTTGTTACTATAGTGTAATGACAATTTGATTGTAGGGTTAGGGTTGCAGTTATAAATCAGTTACATAAAAATCTATGTTGGGGGTAGAAAGGCATTACCGTGATGAAACTATGGGTTGATATTTAGAGATTTTTAAACTTGGAGATGTGCTGGGCCAGGAGGAAAGTATTAGATTGCTAATATTCTCATGTGTAAATTGTTTTGGATTATTTTTATGTGGCCCTTAAAGCAAAGAACGTAAAGGCATGTACATCAGAATTTAAGAAAAGTGGTTGAATCGTCTCCTCCTGAACAGGTTCCACATATGAGAGACCTTCGACCTGCTATGGTTGGATTTATTTCATTCTTAGATGAGAACCTAACATCAACCTGATTTAAAGGCTAACGTTACTATTAAAGTTATTATGATAGGAGTCTGCTTCAGCAAGGAAACAATTCTTGGCCCTTCCACCAAAAAAGAAAAAAAAATTGAATTAAAAAAAAATTTGATTGCATTGTGTGGCTCTCAATAAGTGAACCAAATTTCAAGGATTTTTTTTTTTTTTAATGGAATTCAACCTACCTTGAATAACAATGACAATGAAAGGCTTGACTGCCCTGAGGTCAGTAGCTAACATAAACCTTTCTCAAAGCACAGGGTGGGTGATAGGTGAGTTTAAGTCATCTGAATTCGGGATGGATCTGAAGAGGAGGATGACCTCAGGACAGTCAGAGTTGTGAGAAAGAAGAGTGGAATGGTAAACGTGAAATAAAGTCAAGTTAACATGTCTGTACCAAATAGCAGTACTATATGTGATTGAAGCTAGGACATAACTGACTCCAAGACAGTTGGGATTTAGGACACAGTGTACTAAAAAGGAACCCAAAAATCATATGTAAGAAACCTGCCCCCCCCCTTTTTTTTCCTGAGCCAGATCCTAAATTGTGTATGCAGAGGGTGGCAGACCCGAAGGCTGAGAAGAGAACAAGTTCTGGAAGGCTGAAGACAAGGGCAGAGATTTCAGAAGAGCCAGGGCATTCAGACCCAGTTACAGTGGAGTGATGTGGTGAATACACTGTGATTCCCACTAAGACCCTGGGAAGGCCATGCACTAGCAATGATGACCACGTGCTGGGGCTCCCTAAGAGGGAGGGCGAAGCTGAAATAGACCCTAACAAGTCCTACATTTAACCCTCCCAGAATAAAACCCAACACTCTTTCCAAGAGATAACATAATCCAGAGCCTCAAGTGTATATCGTCTGCAATGCTTTACATAAACCCTTTCTTTCATGGAGGATATTTAGAAGTCTCCTAATCCTTCAGACCACCCCAAAATCTATCTCCTTTCTGATTCATACTACTTTCAGTGTTCCTGTACCAAAATATCAGTTTCATCGTGTTGTTTCACTTGGAGTAGGACCAGTGGCTCACCACTACCTAGGGATTTGTTTCCAAAGTCCTTTGCATGTCTCCCAATATCCCCTGTCATCAAGCTATCACTTGCTGTTGAGGAGAGTTCAAGAAGACGTTCATCAGAATTGGGAGAGACTCTCGCTGGTCACCCTTCTTGAAGAGAAGGAGTCTACAAGGCACAAGGCTGCCTCCACTGGCTTCTCCTCAACACTTTCCAGTTTACCTATTGCCATGGAATTTCATGCCTCTCCAAATATTTCTCGTTAAATAAAGTACTCACTGATAATCCAAATTGTCTCTTGATCTTAGAAATGCTTTCCTTCCCCTTCCTTTATGCTTATGCTCATCAACCATTTTTATCAACACTGTGTTTGTAATCATAACGTTAGCTAAAATATGTACCCATATGTGCAGCCGACAAAGATAAGAAATGGCTTCTCCCATCAGTTAAGATCTTCAGTGCATGGGACAGGCTCCTGTTTTGTTAGCTGAGCCCTGATACTTTGCTGAGTTTTTTGTGAACCCCTGCTTTAGCTGATAAACAGAATTCGGAGAGTTCTGTGTACATCAAATGGAGAATTGCCACATCAGGTGCACTAGCCGGCTGTGCTATAGACTGAGACTCCATCAGAGGCCGTCAGGGAGTGGAGACTGGAGCCTTGGGTGCAGGTGCACACACTGGCCCACAGCTTCCTGGCTGATCCGGGAGGTTTGTGCACAGGGATGTGGTGACTCTGCAGGGCTGTGTCTTGGCTGCTGGCACAGAAATATACAGCAGAGTCACCAAGCTCCAGGGACTTGATGTGAAGATTTAAATGAGCTTTGTCTGGAGACTTAGGTGAGAAGCGATTTGGAACTGTTTCATTTAAAATGGGCTCCTTATTATTGTAGATAAACATTATCTTCAGCAATTTCTTAGAGTCCTGCTTATACCAATACATAGCATCATGGCCCAGATTTTGTTCACATTTAAGGGACTCGTTTTTTCCCGTCTGCCTGACCAGATATTTTGGAGTCTGGGAAACAGCTGTGTCCAAGGAACCTGTAAAGGAAAGAAGCAGAATTCAGGCAAATCCCAGGAGGTAGCCTGCTGTTGTCATGGTGAAAAGGTTTAGGGACTCCAACAGGATCATGTCACCTGGTCCCAGGACTCACCTGCTTGGAGGAGGCAGAGGGTCACACAGCAGAGGAGCCTGCAGCCCATGGCAGAGTCAGGCAGACCAGGCAAGGCCTGGGGCAGGATTCTGGTGTGCAGTGGTGAGAAGTCTAGTCTGTGCTTTCCACTGCCGCTGAGAGGGGCTGCGCCAGTGAGGTCACAGCCTGTAATCATTTCCCCATTCCCAGGCTCTCCTCTAGCATGGCTCCTCCTTTTCATGCCCTGCACTTGCTGCTTTAAAGGAGTTTTTGGAATTTCTGGGAATAGTTGAGAGGGTTGAATTGTGGCCTCCAGGATGTGTCTCTGACAGTCATTCCTGTGCCATCAACCCCTTCCCTCCCCGCTCCTTACCTGGGATCTGACCACCTCCTCCCTTCCTCTCCCTTTTGGGCTCTTCTCCCAGAGTCAGGCTTTTTTTTTTTGGGGATTTCCAAGAAGTCAGGGAAATTCCGAATGCTTTTTAAAAAGGTGAAACATGAGCCTGAAGTGAAAACAAAGTGTGTTTCAGGTGTGCATCCTGGAGGTCTGTCAATGCCACCTTCTTTCCCATCTCCAGGTGTCTTGGCATCATCAGATCTTTTGACATCTGGACAAGTCTAGCTTCCGTGGGTCTCTGTAGATAGGGAGAGAAGTTGGAGATGGAAGCTGAAAGGGAGTCTGCTGATGCTGTTTTGATAGAAACATTTGCTCAGGCCTAGGAGAGGGGTTTCCTATCACTGTGGGGAGCTCCTGGTCCAAAGACTCAGAGGACCATCCAGAAGGGGAACAAGAAAAAACTTCTTTCTAGCTTAATTCCCTGATAATTTAGAATGAGGAGAACGGGGCTGTAGGTCACTTTTGGTCTTCTAAGAAGATTTCCCTCAGTTATTAAGTTCTGCAAGATCCCCGAGGGACCCCTGGCCGGCCAGACTCACTTCATGGCAGGGCTCAGCTGTACTGGGCTGAGCTGGAGCAGAGGCCCAATGCCCAGAGCCTCTCTTATTCCTCTTGGGAAGGGGTCCTCCATCTGTGCCTGCTTGTGGGCTCCCAGTCTCCCCAGCTCATGCCTCGTCCTTTCTAATCCCATGCAGGCTCGAGTGCAAGTCTGACAGTCCAGGCTCTTCCCTAGGACAAAAGCGCCTGCACATCAAGGCAAAATGTATAGTCTGTATTTAACCCTCACACTTAGAGCCTTGACTAGCATTCTCTGCAGACCACATTTTCCCTTGTTGTAAATAAACCCAATCTTTCTCTTTACCCTCTGCCATCCAGAGAATTGTCTCCCCTTCCTCCAAGTTCTCTGAATCTCAGCAGAGTCACAGCTCCGCCTTGTGGTCAAAGTGTCAAACATGTCAAGGCTCAGTCCCATGGTGGACCAAAGGCAGCAGGGCAGGGCGGTAGAGGTCTTATTATAGACACGTGAGGGGAGACTAGAAGCGCTTCATTCCTCACTCTCTTCAGGAAGCTTCCACCATAATACAAACATACAAACCTACAAACTCAATTGCACTTCATCTTTAATAAACATAAAAACTGACTTTCAGAGTTAATAGACTGGACTGTTGCAGAACAACATTCCCACCAGAAACAACTAGAAAAGCTTAACAAAATATAAAACAGAAATGTTTGAAGGCACTTGGAGCTACTGAGGCAGTAAGAGCTTAAGAGATTTGGATCTCATAGAAAATGGATAAATCTAAAAGACAACAAAAATCCTACTTTTCCCTTAAAGTCATTTGCCAATTTCATTTTGATGGCTGAGAAGCTGAGAAGAAAGGGAGGACTGACGGGCCAGAGGCTTTGAGGGGTATCCACCACCTTTCTGGCCTAGAGAACATTTACGTTCAGTGTTCCTTCTTCTCAAGATCTGTTGCATCGGTTACAGGAAGTCTACAGTTCAGAAAATTACTACCCCCTTTTTTTCCTTTTTCTTTTATTCTAAGTGTGTATGTGTGTGTGTGTGTGTGTGTGGAGTCTAGGTCTGCTGTCCAGGCTGGAGTGCAGTGGCACAATCTCAGCTCACTGCAACCTCCACCTCCTGAGTTCAAATAATTCCCATTCTTCAGCCTCCTGAGTAGCTGGGATTGCAGGTGCCCACCACCATGCCTGGCTAATTTATTTTATTTCTAGTACAGACATGGTTTCTCCATGTTGACCAGGCTGGTCTCGAACTCCTGGGCTCAAGGGATCCACCTGCTTAGCCTCCCAAAGTGCTGGGATTAGAGGTGTGAGGCACTGCGCCTGGCCAGAAAATAACACTTTTTTTTTTTTTTTTTTTTTTGGTCTCAATGAAGGATGAATGGAGATGCTCGGCCTGGAAGTCAAGTGTTCCTTGGACTTCTCAGGGAAGAGATTCTACTGATTATGTATGAGGCATGACCTTCACAACCTGCTAATGGGGACCTGGAAAGGGGCAAGCAGGTGAAAGGACAGAGCTACAAAGAAGGGGTTGTGCAGAGGTGTTGGAGAGACAGACTTAAGCCAGTTTTTATTTTATTTTATTTTGACACAGAGTCTCACTTTGTTGCCCAGGCTGGAGTGCAATGGCACGATCTTGGCTCACCGCAACATCTGCCTCCTAGGTTCAAGCAATTCTCCTGCCTCAGCCTCCCAAGTAGGTGGAATTACAGTCATGCACCACCACACCTGGCCGAGTTTTTATATTGTTGGTAGAGACGGGGTTTCACTATGCTGCCCAGGCTGGTTTCGAACTCCTGAGGTTGGCCTCCCAAAATCCTAGGGTCACAGGGCTGAGCCACTGCACCCAGCCTTCAGCCAGTTATTAAATATGAGACCCAGGACAGCTGATTTCCCTCAGATACATAAACAGGTAAAATAATACTTATCCTGCGCGATTTATGTGACTTAAAGCAGATCACATGTAGACGCAGCAGAGAGTGCCTGGGAAAGGCCTGTCAGCTCTCCAGGGCCTGAACCCTTCTGGCTGGCAGCATGTGCCTCACGGTCACTTTCTGAGTGGGGGCAGGAATGATTCTGGAGCTTCTTACGGTAACTGGCCTTTCCTAGTTACTCTCCCTGCAGGCCACCGCTGCCCCCTGCACCCTGTGGCAGGCCCCAGGCTTAGCTGCCCCGTGCCTCTGTCCTGCACACCCCCGAAACTAAAGATTTGGTGGGTGGAGAACAGGCCCCACATGCCCACATCACACCTTACTTTCCTCTGCCTGCCTGTCCCTGCCCTGGCACTGATGCCCAGCCCTTGTGGCCCGAGCTCCTTCACCCTCCACTGCCCATGCAGAGACACTGAGACACTGTACTCTTTGGTGCAAACTGAGGCCTCAGGCACCTCTACTCTTCCCTGGCAGTGGGGAGTTTGTGTTTAACTCAAGATCCACTCTGAATCAAACCACTCCCTTGAAGCCAGCAGGCAGCCAAGCATACCCTTCAGCCCCGCTCTCCTGGATCACCCTCCCACCCCCCTCCAGGGTTCCCTGCAGCATTGTGGAGCCACAGCGCCTCCAAGTGGCCAACGTTCCACAGTCTCATGGATTCACACCTGACCTGATGAGCTCAAGATTGTCCAAATCGGGAACAAGGATGCCCCATTCTCACCCCTGCAACCCCCATCCTCACACCCTCTATGCTTTCCCCAAAAGGCCAATTTAGGGTTGATCTTCAAATTCACCCCGGGCCAAAGGGACACAGGAACCAATCTTTTGATTGCAAAATAAATAATTGTCGCACTTAGAGAGCAGCCAGAATTAAACAGACCCTTAATTAAACAGTGTGAGGATGTCAAGCCCACCTAGCCCAGAAACACTGCACTGTTCCCCGGATCCTTTTGCTCAATCAGACCCAATCTTTTCATATTTTGTATTTAAATTAATATCACTAAATTTTACATCATGTGTTTTATAAGAGAGGATTTCTTGATTTTACACATTTATTTCTGAATTTGTAAAATTTTAAAATAAACAACCCTGTCAGCTATGACTTAGCCAGATTCAGTTGGCTGTGACATTTCCTATCACTTCCTGGGGTTAGGAAAGTGCCTATGAACTCTACCAGTGATCTAGTGATGCTTAGTAAATACTGCCCACAGAAACTATTTGCATCTCCACAAGAAAACACGCTCACGACTGGGCGCGGTGGCTCATGGCTGTAATCTCAGCACTTTGGGAGGCCGAGGCGGGTGGATCACGAGGTCAAGAGATCGAGACCATCCTGGCCAACATGGTGAAACCACAACTCTACTAAAAATACAAGAATTAGCTGGGTGTGGTGGCGCACGCCTGTAGTCCCAGCTACTCAGGAGGCTGAGGCAGGTGAATCGCTTGAACCTGGGAGGTGGAGGTTGAAGTGAACCAACATCGCCACTGCACTCCAGCCTGGCAACAGAGCAAGTCTCCGTCTCCAAAAAAGAAAAGAAAGCAAACATACTCACAGTCACAAGCTCACAAGCACGCACACACAATACATTTTAATGGACAAGTCTGCTGAAGTTCAATTACCGGCACAGCTACTTTTCCTCTCGGTGCTTTAGGTTGCTTTCTGAGAAGGACCATTGTTGATGTTCCCAGTCTCACCAAATCTCTGAAGATGTGGTCATGGAAAGTGTGGGTATGATGAGAAATATTTCTCAGCAAGATCGTGAGACTGGATAAATGTTACTAAAACATAATGATTTTCTTTTTTCCCAGAAGAATATTTACAAATTCTGGCTTAAACACAGTTTGAGTACTTTAGAGAACAAGTCATCAATTATGACTATGAAGACAGAATTGCCTAGAATATTGCAGAATTTGTGGAGAAAACTGAGCCTATCCCTGAAGACTCTCCAGTCTATTTCACATAGGAGAAGCCTCTTGTAAAGAGAAGATAGTAATTTGTAATATTCCACAGGTCTGTATAAGTGGACTTCAATTTATTCTTATAAACATCAGGCAGTTCCCATTTTATTCTTGGTTTGGCCTATGAAAACAAAGAGAGTGATATCATAGAGTGCCAGAGAATGCCAGGGAGAGAAGTGAAGAGCAAGATAGGTAGGAGCCCGTCCTTGACAGATGGGCAGTGTCTGGCCCTGTCGTGGGAAAATGAAGGTCCTTCTGGGCCATGGAAACAGTGAGTGCCAATGCAGAGGATGTTAAAGGCTGCAGAGTTTTCCAATATCTTCAAAAACCATTCGATCACAGAGGGCAATCAGATGTGGGTGACGAGTGTGAGAAAGCATTCCTAGGAAAGCAGAGTTTATCTTGGGGAGAAGCTCAGAGCATTTTCTCCTTGAAAACCAAAGGCAATTTGACCTTCTCTGTATTTTGGAAAGTGCCTGACTTCCCGGAGGCGTTAAGATTAGGGCCACAAGTCCAGAAGGAAGACATCAGGACCAACTTCAGGTTCTCACACCCGACAAGAGGCTGTTTGGTGTTTTTCCCAACTGGAACTGGCTGCAACGTGATTCCAGTTGCTATCAGTCCTTTCTTCATACTTTCTAGGTGTTGAAAACTTTTGGAGTGGGGAGAAGAGCGTTCATGGTGCACAGAACACCACTTTTCATCGCTTTCTGCTCTATTTTCAGCCGTCTTTGATCAGGTTCTCTTTTCTTGACCTTTCCCAAATCTCAGTTCCTGCTTCCTCAAGTATATAAAGCAAACCCCGGTGACTCTACCTTCTTCACTATGCCATTTTCAACAGTCTTGACCCCAAAATGAAATTCCCTGCTCTGAAAAAAGAAAGCCCAAGCTATGAAACTACAAAAAGTTTCCTCTATCCTGGTAGTGTACAGTGGCCAGTGAAGTCGGTAATTTCTCAAAATAAATAAATAAATAAATAAATAAATAAATAAATAAATAAAACAGAGACCAACCCTAGACAGACAGAGATATGCGACCTTTTAGACAAAGAATTCAAAATAGATGTTTTAAGGAAACTCAATGAAATTCAAGATAAACAAACATGTCCCCCAAAATGACAATCAATGTTACCATAGAAATAAAGATTAGTAAAAGACTGACCAGATAATGAGATAGGCTTATTATTTCCAAGGTCATCTTGACCTTCAAGAAGGGATCAAATATGTATTGACTAGTGAAAACTGGAATATAAAAAGTAGGATCATTTGCAGGGCAATAAACAGTATCTCATGTGGAAAGTAAGGATGGATATAATTAAGACCAGCAAAAGGCCTGCTACGTGAAATGAGTAACTTCTACAATGCACGTTTGCTGATCTGAGCAGTGGAGAGGGAAGGGATTATTCTGGAAGAGGTAGAAGAGTGATGTGAGATAAGGACACACTGGTGCAAAATAGTATCATTAGCAAGCAGAACCTGCCAGGGGACTGGGGCTTATTTGACTTTTCTTTCCACTGTCCTCTGTGAGAGCTCAAATGCACCATTTTCTGTTCCAAGGATTTGCTCCCACGGCCCTCACTCCACCCTAGTTAGAAGCTGCTGGTATTTACTCCTCTGAAGTTTCCCATGGACAAACTCCCACTCCTTCTTTGTGGAGCATGGTCTAAAGTAGACGTCATCCCTCCCTCCCTCCAAATCCCACAGTGACTGGCATGAGCCTCTCTCACAGCATGTGCCACCTAACTCTTCATCTTTTCATTCCAACTGGATTGAAAGTTAGGTGTGGATCTGAACCTTAAACAACACCTTCATCATAGGATGTGTAAATGACTGCTTTCACTGTTCTATCCGTGAACAGAATAAATGCACAATTAAAATGATTGTTTAAATTAATTTAACCACAAAAACCTTCCCAAATGCTGTAAACAATGCAACCACAAAAGAATTGCTCTCCTAAATTGTGAGATTGTAGAATGAAACAATAAACAAAGAAAATTATGTCAAATATTTGAGAGGAGCCTCAGAATTTTAATCCCTTTTATGCAAATATCATTTGACACGATGCCTCTCTCTACCTGAGAGAAAGAACCAGCTTCTGGTAATTACTGCTCGTCTTTTGATGTGGCTTAATTTCCCTGAGGTCTTTAACTCAAGAAGACGGGGGTATTTTTTTTATAAGAATGCTTATATTACTTATACATTATATTATATTACCTGTGCCCCATACCTGCTGGAGACTGTGGAAATCTGGAGGGAACAACCTCGGTGATTCTGCCCCAAGAGAAGGGATTCTCTGGAGCTCTGGATGACATCCTGGGACTAAGACGGGCGGTGGGAGTATTGTAGCTTGGAGAGGATAATATTTAAGGTGAGTATGATCCTTCTGACCTCTCATCCCAAAATGAATCCAAGGTCATACCTGACTGGTCGGGGGCTGCTTAGTTTCCTATGTAAATTAGTCCGTGCTGCAGGGTCTGTCAGTGCCACAGAGGAACAGTGATGCACTACAGTTTAAAATGACTCACAGCCTAGAGCTTCTGCTTGCCCCATCTCTGTTCCCAGTGATTGCAGCATCTGTATATTTCATGCAAGGAAGGATAATTTGAAAATAATGGACTGGTTCACTGTTTCCTTTAGCTACATTCCAAATAGTTGTCTTGTTTCAGACTGGCATGCTCATAGGAGACACAGACCCACAGAGCAAGGGAATTTGGAGATTGGATAGAAATAGGATCACTTGAGATTCCCTTAGACTATAGCTTCTAGGAGCAGAAACAGAAGGAAGGTGGATTCTAAGCCTTTTTGGCCCCATAAGACATGCCCTAATAGGAACATCATTGTATCAGAAAACATTCCAGTGATGTCCTGGTAAATTGGACGTCTGTGAGGGTGGGGCCATGCCTAATAGCATTTGCCAGTTTCTATGGTATCAACACACCCACCATGGCGGATTTCAAGCTGTCAACATGGCTTCATTGAATGAGGATTTGGGAAGGGTTTGCCTCTTTGGTTCTTCTGAATCGTGCTAACTGGCTGCAGCACATTCCCAGACTCAGGAGCACACCTTTCAATCTTGTTCAATGCTTCACACTCAACACACTTAAAACGAGTTACCAGCAACTATAGCACAGCCTGTCATTTTCATGATAGCATAAGAGCGTGTGTCCCTAGTTCTTAGAGCGGACAAAGGGGTGTTTGTGCAGAGAAAGGATTGCCAAGTCCTCTGCAGCTGCTGAGATCACAGAACACAACTGGTTTGAAAGCTTCTAGACTTTGATTCAAAATAATTTTATGGACATTCTGCTTTTGTTTGACTCAAAAATTCAACTCTGTTAGCATTTTCCCAGAATGTAGTCCACTGTTACTAACTCCAGTCACTTTGTTGTGTAAAAGATCTTTTAAACTTCTTCCTCCTATCTGAGTGAAATTTTGTATCCTTTGACCAGCATCTCCCCAGCACCCCATCTCCACCCCAACCTCTGGTAATTACTGCTCTAGTCTTTTGATGAGGCTTAATTTCCCTGAGGTCTTTAACTCAAGAAGATGGGAATATTTTCTTTGTAAGAATGCTTATGTTACTTTTAGTTTTCTTTATTTTTCACATATATTATTTGTTATGAATATAAATAAGTATATTGTAACAAAATCTTCCACCTCTCTGTGCGTGAAGCTACGGTTCACATTCCATTAGAGCAGGGGTTTTATTTCTTTTTTTTTTTTTTGGTTATTAATAAAATATTCCCTTTCTGCCCTTGTTGTTCACCCTCAGTGTAGGTGGGAAACCCTGCCTGCCTTTTTTACATCTTCTTTCAGCAACAGTGTTTACAGCTGTGGTCTGAGTTCTGTTCAAGCGTAAGAATCAGAGCTGGTCCACTATTGGGAGCGTGGGTCTCACGGGTCATGGGGATGAAGGTGGAAAAAGATGGATACAAGGTCTTAGGAAGTCTTTGAAATAGCATAATAAGGTCAGGGAATTTCCATCTGTGCCCAGGGCTTCCACACAAGGTGTGATTTGATGATGGCAAAATTATAATGGGTTCAGAACAATCCCTGCCAAGAACCATCATTTGCAAGAGAAAGAAATTTGGTGTCTGCGGCACCAAAATATCCGATAAGTGAATTTGGGGAACTATAATTTTCCAAGAAGCTATGCAGGACCATGCCCTTCTGTCCTGGCTGGGTCTGGAATATTCTATCTTAGCTTTGGTGTACAGGGCTGTCTCTGAGGACTCCCAGAAATTCATGAGACATAATCATGTCAGCTTTGGTCACAGCTTGAAATTTCGAATATGTGAACTGTAGCTTCACCCAAAGACAGGCGAAGGATTTTTATTACAATATAATTATTTACATTTGCAGCAAACCCTATATTGCAAGATGTAAAATAACAAACAAAACAAAAGTAATATAAGCATCATTATAGAGAAAATTCCCCCATCGTCTTGAGTTAAAGACCTCAGGGCAATTACTTCAAATCCAAAGACTAGAGCAGTAGTTAGCAAAGGCTGGAGTAGAGATGGACTGTTGGGAAGATGTTGGTCAACAGATACAAAATTTCACTCAGATAAGATGAAGATATTACAAAGATCTATTATACAACAAATGACTAGAGTTAGTAGCAGTGGATTGTATTCTGGGAAAATGCTAACAGAGTACATTTCAAGTATTCTCACCACTGGAAAGGATAAGGATTGAGGTACTGCATATGTTAATTAGCTAGATTTAGTCATTGCACTACGGACATACATTTTTAAATGGCAGGTTGCATGGTATACATATATACAACTCTTATCTGTCAGCATTCAGGTTCTAGAAACGCCATTTCCTAGGGAGCCAAGCTGACACTGGAGCAGTAGTGCACGCGGCTTCAGTCTCCCAGGACAGGAGCAGTGGTAACGGAAAACAAAATAAAGAACACGCATTGCTTACACTAGGCAGAAGAAACGAAGTCTTGTTGTTATCATGGCTGTATTCATCAAGTAATTGTCACAAAAGCCACAAAGATGTTCAAGTCAAACATGAAGAACGGTGTGCCCCTGTATGCAGAAAACTTCCAATGTGACAGGGATAGAAGAGGCTTCAGAAGAAAGAATGAATGTTCTTGTGGATGAAGCATCAGACCTTGCAGATGCCAGATGCCCCAACACATGCAAGGGAAGAGGCTTGTTCCCCGCCCATGCCCGAAGCTTCCGTATGTGGGCAGCAACCTCCCAGCCCCGAAGAAAACTGCGTATCCCAGCCCTGAAGGCCGAGGCTAAGACACCCAGTGCTTGCCTTAGAGCAGTGAGTTGGCTCTGAGGACTCCTGGAGCCTGATGGGCCACGATTGCTTCCACCACCCACATTTACAGTTACTGTGTCTCAGGGGTGAATCTGTGGACAGCTGAGGTCCAAATCTATTTCTTTCTCCTGGAGAAGGAGGAGCAAACAGAGGAGCAAAGCCTCTGTTAAGGGTTTGCAGGAGCTGCAAGGAGAGAGAAGGATGAGGTTTGTGAGCAAGAAGGAAGTGACTCTGCCACGCTATGGCTGAGCTGCTGGCACAGAGATACACGGCCGAGTCCCCCTGCTGTGTGCGCTTGATCTTCAGAATGCAGACAGATCCCTCAGGCCTCTCTGCAGAGAACCAATCACGGGGAAGCCCCAGTTTGTCTGCTGCATCCTTGTCTTGGAAGTAAATTGGAAACTCCAGGCCCTGCCCCAGGCTCTGTCGTTATCAATAAAGGACATTATGACCTGAAATTGGATCATATCTGAGAGCTACATCCTTTCTCTTCTTTGCTACCTTGTGTCTCAGGGACTGGGAGACTCCAGTCCCTGTGTGTGATCTGTGTGATCTGTGGAGACAGAAATTGGGAACTGAATAAGAAAAACAACTATAGTCATCTCTCTCTCACCCATCTCACACACACACACACACACACACGCACGCGCGCGCACACACACACACACACACACACAAAATGAGACTGCTTGGCGTCTGAGGAATCACCTGCCCCCAGGAGACACAGGCTGCCCAGCAGAGGAGCCTGGTGCCCATGGCAGAGTCAGGGCAGGGTGGGAGCTTTGCAAGATCAGAGTCACCATAAGCAGGAGCAGAGAAAGAGGGACATTCCTGTCCTTACATGGAAGTACCCACCGTGACATCACTTCCTCTCTCAATCCACGCAATGACAGGAACAAAGGATTTACATTAGAACACACTTAAATGACTTTATTTGTGAGTTCCTTGCTTTTTGCTTGTTTGTTTTTTGAGACAGAGCCTTGCTCTGTTGCCCAGAATGGAGTGCAGTAGTGTGATCTCCGCTCACTGCAAATTCTGCCTCCTGGGTTCAAGTGATTCTCCTGCTTCAGCCTCCTGAGTAGCTGGTATTACAGACTCGCACCACCATACCAGGCTAATTTTTATATTTTTAGTAGAGACGGGGTTTCACCATATTGCCCAGGCTGTTCTCAAACTCCTGACCTCAAGTGATCCACCCACCTTGGTCTCCCAAAGTACTGGGATTACAGGTGTGAGCCACCACGCCCAGCCTATAAATTCCTTTCTAGGCCGGGTGTGGTGGCTCACGCCTTTAAGCCCAACACTTTGGGAGGCCGAGACGGGTGGATCATGAGATCAGGAGATGGAGACCATCCTAGCTAACATGGTGAAACCCCGTCTCTTCTAAAAATACAAAAAAATTAGCCGGGCGTTGTGGCGGGCACCTCTAGTCTCAGCTACTGGGGAGGCTGAGGCAGGAGAACGGCTGGAACCTGGGAGGCGGAGCTTGCAGTGAGCTGACATTGTGCCACTGCACTCCAGCCTCAGTGACAGAGCGACACTCCCTCTCAAAAAAAAAAAAAAAAAAAATTCCTTTTTAACAACATCAATGCATGTATCATCGCTTTGGGATCCCATGCTGTCTGGACCCGGAGGCCTCACACTGCATCTCTGAGTTCACCTCCTCATCCCACAGCCGCTCCTCTGTCTGCTGGGCATGTTCTCTAGGATGTGTCAACAGCTCCACCAACACAAGGCACCAAACGGTGAGCTCATTGTCTTTCCTGCAAGTCAGGGTCCCCTGTACCATCCCCATTCATGCGCCAGCCTCCTCCATCCACCAGTCACACGTGCCCAATGGGACTGTCCCATCACATGGGTTCCCTCATGAGAGGCACCTCATCCCTCTCTTCTGGGACTACCTCCCATCTTTGTTAACTATAATTCAGAAAGGATACCTTGGTGACAAACTCAGTGTTTTTTCTTTCTCTACCTATAAATATATTTACTTCAATCTCAGTATTTAATGAACGAGAATTATAATTCTGACTTGATACTTATTTTTAATCTCCTTTCTTGACTTTCACTGTGCCTTTCAGTCTGGGAGATAGCTATCTTTTGGGCTACTTTTAAAATCTTCTCTTTGTCATTTGTGTTCCACAATTTCACTATAACATATGTATTCATCTACTACATATTCATTTAACTTGTTGAAACAGAGGATTTAGGTCCTGAAACACATCTTGAAAATTCTCAGTTAATGTCTCATAATTATCACCTATCATTCTCTCCACTTTCTCTTTGTGACACTTCAATGATGTGTAAGAAAAATGGGAAGTTCCAACAAAATATTATATATATCCTAATATACTAGAACCCACAAGATTTTTATTCCTTATCCCTTACCTTTTCTTGTTTCCTATTTAATTTTCTGTGCTGCATTCTAGGTAACTTCTTCAGATCTGGCTTTGACCTCAGTAACAATCTCTTTTGAAGCATGTCATCTTTTCTTCATTTCCACTTTGTTTTCAATGATAATCTTAATCATTACTGTATTCTCTTTGATTATTTTTAATGTTTCCTTGATGATTTGTGACAGTCTCCTTTTTCTTGTTCACATATCAATTTGCTCCTGTATTCCTTTAAATATGGCTCTTTAACTTTTATAACTTTTAATGGCAAAATTCCTTGTCTTCATACATTTCAACTGCGTATTGTTTCTACTCATTTTTCTTCATTGGTTCTGGTTTTGTCTTAATAGTGGGAGTATATTTACCTGACATTAATCTGTGGGATTTCAGAGAGGCCTGCATTGAGAGTGCAGAACGTCCAGCCCGTAGCTTTTCCAGCTGTCTCCAGTCTCATCCCAAATGCAGGGGGCCAAGAATTGTCTGCCGCACTCTGAGTTGCCAAATACTCTCCTGGGTTTGGTTCCTGGGGTCAGAACGTACTCTCAGGACAGCCACAATGTTCCCTCCAGAACACAGTTCTTACATTTGTTATTTTTCATGATACCGTCTCCATAAATTAGCACTTATAAGGCTGTGTAGTCATGACTTCCCCTACCTGTTCTTCCAAGAAAAAATTATATAAATACATTTTCAATAAAAAAATACTAAGTCTAAAGATATTCCCTCTTCTTTCCTTTTCGGTTCTTAACCCAAAACTTAAAAAAAAAAAACTTAGATATTAGAATTATATAATGTAGACTTTACCCTCATTGAGTTTGAAGAGCATGTGATATTTTAAATTGGAAATTCCTAGACGAACTGACAAACTGGCTTACACAATGAATGGTCCAATGCTTGTTCAACAAGCAAGTGCCCTTTGATAAGCTCATAGCAGAGCATCTCAGGCACAGTTAACTCTAGAACTCTGCCAGGGTACAGCGGACCTGGAGTGTTCCTGTTATTGGTTCATCCACCTGCTTGTCACTCAATCAGCCTGTCATTCATTAACTCATCCATTATCTGTGAAATAGGTCTCCCTTCATGCCAGGAACAGCTGTTGGTAATGTAATAAGCACAGCCTTCGCCTTTATGGAGTTTAAAATCGAGTTGAGCAGAAAAATATCCAGACAAGTAACTGGAAAACTCCAACTACTCTATTGACTAATGAGCACATCAGCGCTCGTTACCATCAGCGCTTATAACAGAAAAATTGATCTCAGCTGGGAGGCAAGGGAGTGCTTCCCACAGGAGGGCTGATCATGCTGCGGTCTGAAGCACAGGTAGGAGCTGGCCACTGCAGAAACGAAGTCTCCAGCCCAGGGCAGAGAAAATGGCCTTTGAAGTCTCCGCGATGGGAATGAAGGAGGCACAGAAGAGGGACTCCCCTCACGGCTGCAGTAGAGAGAGGCGGGGAGGTGAGGGGAGGAGAGACACAGCAAGGCCTTGGAGGGTCACTGCCCAGATGGAAAAGGTGGGCTACAGAAGAGACCACATGAGAGTGTAGGCTGGGGGAAACCCTAGAGAGAGGAAGCAACACGGTCCCCAGGGAGAGACAAGAGTCTAGATGGATCTGAAATACAAATCCTGTTTCATCCTGGGGGCCTCAGACCCATGATGATGGAGTTTCAAGGTCCCTGGTGCAGAGAACTCTGCTCAGGGCATCACTGAGTTTGGGGTGAGAGAGGAGGGCAGAGCCTCCCTGCCTTTATGTACAGAGAGGAGACGGCCGTGCAGCACTGTGGCTTCACTGCTGGCACAGAAGTACACAGATGTCTGGGAGGGAGCAGCCGACTCCAGCCTGAGCAGGAACTCCGTTTTGTTTAATCTGGAGACACTGTAGCCATCGGGGACTTCTCCTGGGTCAGTGGTACCCTCAGCAGCTGAGTAATGAATCAGCCTCAGCCCCATGCCTGGGTCTTGTCGATACCAGTACATGGAGTTATGGTTCATATCCTGGGCACACTGCAGTGTCATGCTCTGTCCTGTCTTCAGGATCTGGAATTTTGGGCTCTGAGTGACATCAGCATTTGCAGGACCTGCAGAGAAGGACAAAGCTGATGCTGCAGCCCCAAAGGGAAGGCGCTGGGCCTTGAATTCCAGACAGGGGCCCTGCCTAGGACCCACCTGCCCACAAGAGAGAAAAGGCCGCACAGCACAGGAGGCCGATGCTCATGGCAGGTGCTGCAGGACTGAGGGATCTTCTGGGTCTGTGCATTGATGAAAGAAGAACAGGACTGTCAAGGGAGTCATTCTGAGATGTCACTCTCTCTGCCTGGGCCCCAGAGCCTTCCTGTCAGGAGAGGCCACACCTCTTCCCTAGATGGTCAAATTCACAATAAATGCACCAGTGAACAGTTTGGATGGGAAGAATGCCTTTGTCTGAATTGACACAACCTTACAAGCTTTTCTTAGCCTTTTTGTAAGCAGTTTGTAACTCAATGTAAATTTTATCCCTGTGATGATATAATTCCTCATTCATACACTGGTGTTAGTTACCTAAATATTTCTCTAATTTAGACACTTACGGACACTCCTCATGTCTTCCTGGTGTTTTTGACTCCTGTGTCCCAAATACTCCTTCAAGTATCCTTTTCTAATTTGCTTAGCTGACCTTAATCCTGTTTACAATCTTTTGTCTATATTGGTTTTCTCTGTTACCAAGTTTCCAAATCCCAGGGGCAGGCTCATCAACATTGGAGGAGTCGTTTTGTTCTGTTTCTTGTCCATTCACTGACAGATGGGACTCCTGACAAGCCCAGCTGAGCAGCCTCAGCTCCTCCCAGGGCTGTTGTTTTCTGTGCCTGGGGTGAGACCCCAGCAGGCAGAACCACCTCACGCTTCTGACTGCCCTCACTGTGTGGACGATGGTGGCTGCCCAACGCTGCCCATGATCTGTGGGCACAAGCGTGTCTTGATGTGTGAGGTACGTGGGGCGAGGAGAGAGGAGGCAGGCTTATCTTGTTTCTTATCCTGATAAGAAAAAGTGCTCTCATTTTATTTGAAGTGTCATATTTCATAGGGAATATTCCCTTGGTCAGGATTCTCACCACTAATTCAGTAACAATTAAAACAAACAAACAAACAAAAGGCCGGGCACGGTGACTCATGCCTGTAATCTCAACACATTGGGAGGCTGAGGTGGGCGGATCATGAGATCAGGAGTTCAAGACCAGTCTAACAAACATGGTGAAACCCCGTCTCTACTAAAAATACAAAATAACAATAATAATAATAATAATAATAATAAATTAGCCCAGCATGGTGGTGCACACCTGTAATCCCAGCTACTCAGGAGGCTGAGGCAGGAGAATCACGTGAACCCAGGAGACGAGGTTGCAGCGAGCCAAGATTGCACCACTGCACTCCAGCCTGGGCAACAGAGCAAGACTCTGTCTCAAAAAAAAAAAAAAAAAAAAAAAAAAAAAAAAAAAGCTCAAAAACTGTATCTTAGTGCACAGAGCTCCACACTTAAAAAGACCCCTGTTGCTGTAACATTGTCATGATCTTCAACTTCCTTACAATATTTGAGCAAAGGAGCTACCAGTAAGTCTCATTGACTGTCCTGAGTACATGGTTTGGTTTCATATTCTGCTCACCTCCTCTTGTGCTGGTTTCCTTTTGGCACAAGCACATGACTGGAGTCTGAGTCACTCAACATCTGTGGGGTTTAGGAGAGAAGGACACAGAAATTGAAGTCAGAGCAAGGGATCACCTGGTGCTGAAAGTCACAGCCAGGATGTAACAAGTTCATGAGTGGGTGCCCTGTCTGTGCCCAGGCTAGACCAGGAGACAGAGAAACACACAATCTAGGAGCCTGCTTCCCAGGGCAGAAAAGGGCATTTCCTAGCTCAAGGCTTAGGACTCATGATTTGGACACTTAGAGTCAACACAAAGGGAACCTTTCTCCCAATGTGACGTCATATCTCAGCAAGGTCACTATTACCATGTTTCGTTTGGCCCCAGGGCACTCAGTGTGTGGACACAAAGCTCAGCTGCGTATGTGTCTGATGAAACTCAAAATATTTCCCTTAAAGATGATTAATTTTTGCCAAAATATCATTATAAAATAATTTGAGTAAATGAGCAGATAAGAAAATAGATGAATGAAAATGAATAAACAAACTTTGTGAAATCAGCCTGCACCGGCTTGAAAGACCTTCTGAGGTTGTTTTATCACAACATCCATCTCCAGACAGAATTGTCCCTAATGTGGATCTGGTAGCTCACTTGGCTTCAACCCCTTTTAAAACCATACAACTTTTCAGGAGCTCCTTGTTCTGTTAATTATTTAGTTACGTATAACTGATCTGTTTATTTAAAATTTGTAATGTTTATATAATTTATATATCAATAATATTGAGTTTTAAATGCCTGAGGTGGGATATATGCTACGTTCTCTAGTTAATACTTTCAAAGTAATCATCATGCATATATATTGCCATTTCTGTGACTTCCTGAGTCCTCACCCTAAGATTTCCAGGGAAAATGTGTCTTTATCTGCCTTTGGGCATTGGCACAGTAGAAGAGGCTGCCTGAGATTAGCAAAGGAAATAAAAATAGCTAGATTTCTACTATATGCTAAATATTTTATGGTATTGGCTGGGTGCGGCGGCTCACACCTGTAATCCCAGCACATTGGGAGGCCGAGGTGGGCGGATCACGAGGTGGGGAGATTGAGACAATCCTGGCTAACACTGTGAAATCTCATCTCCACTAAAAATACAAAAAATTAGCTGGGCATGGTAGTGTATGCCTGTAATCCCGGCTACTCGAGAGGTTGAGGCAGGAGAATCACTTGAACCTGGGAGGTGGAGGTTGCAGTGGGCCAAGATCATGCCACTGCACTCCAGCTTGGGCGACAGAGTGAGACTCTGTATCAAAAAAAAAAAAAGAAAAAAGAAATTCTATTTTTGTATAGTAAAATAACAATAAATGATGAAATTATTATTTTTTGAAGTCTTCTCTATGAAGCAGAATTGAACTTCGAATGAATGTGCATTCATATACTCAGTGCTTGCTGTTCTGCAAATGACCCTGCTGCTCTTGTGACAGATGGTTTCACAGAAACAATAAGATACTATATATTTAATATTCACACCTTAAATGTGGTGTATGCATACAGTGGAGTATCAGTAAGCATTAAAAAGAAGAAAATCTGGCCATACCTGACAATATGGCTAAACCTGGAGGACATTATGCTGAGTTGAAAAAGTCAGGCACAGAAAGACAAATACTACATGATTGTGCTTACATGAGGCAACCTAAAAGTCAAGCTCATGTAACTGAAGATGAAAATGGTAATTTCCAAGGGCTGGGAAGTGGGGCAAATGGGTGGCTGCCATCAGTGGCTGTAAAATTTCAATAAAGAAGGATGAGGAAGTTTAGAGATCTACTGTCTAACCTTGTGTCTGTAGATTATGATACTATATTGTACATTTAAGAATCTGTTTAAAAGATAGCCTTCTGTTATTAAACTTAAAAAGCTGGCAGAAAAAGGTGTAGGTGGCTAAAGAGAGAAAGAGAAGAAAAAAAGGAAATCTGTATAATTCAGAAACTGAACAAACTACTTTGAATAAGTTAAAAAAATTTAATGCAAACCTTAATACTCTAAAAAGTAAGAAACATATTTATTATTCTTTAAAGCTTTTCTTTTTTATTTTCATTTGTTCTTTTTTCATTTTGCATTTTTTGTCATAAAATATCTATACAAAGAAAGGACCTCCAAACATATATCAAATAAAATAAATACAATAATAATGAATGAATAACAATTTTTCTTGTTACTTTTCCTTAAGGTAGATTGTATCAGTTATAGGAAGTCTATAGTGCGGAAAATTTCATCCTTCTGTTTTGCTTCAATGAAAGGTGAATGGATACGCTTGGCCTGGAAGTCACGTGTTCCTTGGACTTGTCAGGGAAGAGGTTATAATGGTCACATATGAGGCACGACCTTGCCCTCCTGCTAATGTGACCTGGAAAGGGGAAGCCAGATGAAGGGACAGATACATAGAGTCGGGGGAGAGGGCTGGTGCAGAGGTGTCGGAGGAAAACACCTCAGCCAATTACTTAATATGAGACCTAGGACAGCTGCTTTCCTTCAGATGTATAAACAGGTGAAATTATACCTACCTTACATGATTTCAGTGAGCATTTAACCAGATCACATACAGAAGCAACAGGAAGTGTCAGGGGGAAAAGCCTGTCAGCTCACCAGGACCTGAGCCCCTCTGGCTGGCAGCACCCTCCTCAGGTCACTCCCTGAGTGGGGGTAGAAAAGTGTCACCCAATTCCTTGCCTTGGCCTTTTCCAGGTACTGTCTCTGCAGGCCAGTCTTGCCTTGTTCACCCATTGAGAGACCCAGGCTCAGCAGCTCCACGCAGCATTCCTGTCCCGCACAGACCCTCAACTAAAGGGGAGGTGGTTGGGCAGTCACCACATGCCCACATCACACTTCATTTTCCTCTGCCCACCCTGTCCCTGCCTTGACACTGATTCCCAGCCCTTGCCACCCCAGCCCCTACACTCTCCACTGCCCATGCAGAGGCAGAGACACTCCCTGCTTGGTGCAAACCCCGGCCCTACCTTTCCCTGGGCAGTCCCAGGCCAGAACCTACTCTAATAGCCACCTAATCTCCTGATGCCAGCAGGCAGCCAGGCATTCCCTTCCACCCTCCTTTACCGGCCACCCTCGCACCCCTCCCCAGGGTTCCCTGCAGCATTGTGGAGCCACAGCGCCCCCAAGTGGCCAACGTTCCACAGCCCCATGGATTCACACCTGACCTGATGAGCTCAGGATTGTCCAAGTTAAGAACAGGGATGCCCCCACTCCAACCCCTGCAGACCCCGTTATCTCACTCACACCCTCTCTATTGCTTTCCCGGAAGGGCTGATTTAGGGTGGAACTTCAAATTCACCCTTGGCCAGTGGAGACAAAAGGACACATCTTGATTGCACAATAAATTACTGTTACATTATAGCAATGAGCATCCTAAGATGGAAGAGAGGAGCCAGAATCATACAGGTCACAGGATGAAACAGTGTGACAATATCAAGCCAATCTGGGCTGAAAATACTACATTGCAGAGCTCCCTTTGATTAGTCAGACCCACATCTTTTTACACATTGTATTTAGTTTATTCACAAATTTTAGTTAGCACATTTTATAAAGAGGATTTTTTGATTTTACAAATTTATTTCTGAGTTTATAAAATCTTGAAATAAACTATCTTATCAGCTATAACTTAGGCAGATTCAGTTAGGTCTACTATTTCCTATCCTTACCTAGAAGTGCTTAGGAGTTCTGCTAGTGACCCAGCACCTTATAAAATGCCACCAGGGGAGAAACTATTTCTGTGTGAGTGAATATCCACAAGAAAACACACACACACATTCACACTCACACACACACACACACTCACAAACACATATCTTTTCATTGTCAAGGATGATAAGATTCCATTACTGAGCAAAACTAGTTTTTTTTTTTTTTTTCAATGTTTTAGGTTGATTTAGGTTGATTTCATCAAGGGTGATTAACAAGCACCTTTGACTACATTCCACTTTCGCCAAATCTTTAAAAATGTGGTTGTGAGGCCGGGCGCGGTGGCTCAAGCCTGTAATCCCAGCACTTTGGGAGGCCGAGACGGGCGGATCACAAGGTCAGGAGAGCGAGACCATCCTGGCTAACACGGCGAAACCCCGTCTCTACTAAAAACACAAAAAAAATTAGCCGGGCGAGGTGGCGGCGCCTGTGGTCCCAGCTACTCGGGAGGCTGAGGCAGGAGAATGGCGGGAACCCGGGAGGCGGAGCTTGCAGTGAGCTGAGATCTGGCCACTGCACTCCAGCCTGGGCGACAGAGCGAGACTCCGTCTCAAAAAAAAAAAAAAAAAAAATGTGGTTGTGGAAAGCGTGGTTATGGTGAGGAAGTTTTTTGCAGGATTATGAGTCTTTAGGAATATTACTATACCATAATTTTCTTTTTTTAGTGATTCTTCAATCAGCACAAATAACATAATTTTCTTCACTCCAAAAGAACATTTGCAAATTCCAGCATTAGATATACTTTGGATACTTAACAGCACTGGTCATCAATCCTGTGTGAAGACACAATTGCTAGGAATACTACAGAAGTTACATGAAATACTAAGACTATTCATAATCATTCTGCATGATATTTCAAGTGGAGTCTCTTAATCACACTCCAGGATTCTGTATAAGAGGGCAATAACTTATTAGTTTTACAAACATCAAAGAGTATCAATTATACACTTGACTTTTCCTATGAAAATAAAGGGAAGAGACTGATACAGTACAGTCCCAGGGAATGTCACAGTAAGAAGTGAAGAGGAAGGCAGATGTGAGCCTGTCCTTGGCAGATGATTGGTATGTGACCCCGTCTTAGGAGAACAAAGGTCCTCCCGGGCCATGGAAATAGTGAGGACAAACGCAGAGGATGTAAAGACTGCTGAGTTTTAGAAAATGTTCAAAGAGCATTTGGTCATAGAAGGTAATTGGATCTGGGAGGTGAATGTCAGAAAGGAATCCCAGGGCCACAGAATGTATTTGGGGGGAAACTGGAAAGTATTTGCCCCTTTAGGAACAAGGGTGACTTTACCTTCCTCTGTGTTTTGGGAAGTACCTGACTGTGGCCTGAGGAGTGGAGATTAGGGCCGGAAGAAGGAAGACAGCAGAAGCAGCTCTAGGGCTCTCACAATGGCCAAGAGGCTCTTTGGTGATGTCTCCAACTGGGACCAGCTACCAGGTGATTCCAGTTGCTATAAGACCTTTCCTTAATTTTTCTAGGTATTGAAAACTTTGGGAGAGGGGAGAAGAGAGTTCATGGTGCACAGAACACCACTTTTCATCACCTTCTGCTCTATCTCTATTTTCAATCATCTTTCATTTTCTCTATCCTTGACTTTCCCCAAAATCTTGATTTCTTCTCCCCAAGTTGTATAAAGAAAACCCTGTTATTCTCCCTTCTACACTACGCTGTTATCAACAATCTTGACCACAAAATTAAATCCCTTGTCTTGAAAAGGAGCGTGCCAGCTGTTAAATTACAAACATTTCCTCTATCCCTGTAGCTTACTGTGTCGGCAAAGAAGGTAATGTTGCAGCCAACCCGCGGAAGCAGTACCTGTCCTCTGAGTAGGCTCTCTTGGCCTTGTTTTCTCCAGCCCTTGTTTCCTCCAACCCCGAATTGCAGAAAGCCCCAGGCTGTGGGTCCTAACATTCTAAATTGCCTTTCTTTCTCCCTGCAGTCCCCAGGTTCTCACAGATATGTCAGGGCTGAGGTTGCTCCACACTGGGCCCGGGAGGTTTGTGCACAGAATGTGGTTGGCTTTGTAGGGCTGTGCCAAGCTGCTGGCACAAAGATAAAGGGCCGAGTCCCCCAGCTCCAAGGTGCTCACATTCATCTCAGAGCGAGAGTTAGAGAACTGGCGCCCTGAGAATCGATTAGAGAAGTTTCCTTTTTGTCTCTGTGTCTCACTGAAGTATTCGAAGAGGAACTGAAGGCCCTGTCCTGGGGTCTGTTGGTACCAGGACACACTCCTATGCCCAGAGATAGGGGAGCAGCTCAATGTCGCTTGCTGTCCTCTCATTTTGATCAGAGATCTGGGAGTTTGGGTGACTCCAGCCTCTACTGGGCCTGTGGGAAAAGCAGATGGAGGATGAGCACGGGAGACAGTGTGGTGGTACCTCCCCAAGGTAAAGTGGAAGACACAGGGGTGGGGCAGGCTCAGAATGGGGTACTGTCCTGTCTGCAGGGACTCACCTGCTCCCAGGAGACAAAGCAGGGCCCAGCAGAGCAGCATGGAGCCCGTGGCACCAAGGGGCAGGCAGCAGTGTGTCTGTGCTCAGGGCTTGGTCCTCCTGGGGAAGAGCTGAGTTCTCAGCCTCGCTTTTCCTGGTGGGAGGGGCATCCTGTGATGTCACTCTCCTATGTCCTCCCCTTGCGGGCCTCCCGAGGTCCACTGCTCTCTGTTCTGCACAGCAGAATCCACTGGGCCTGTGACGGAGGGAGACAAAGGCTGGGGCAAGAACACAGGAGGGAGCCTGAGGATGCCTTGGATGAGGCTTGCTTCAGAGACATCCCACCTGTGCCAAGGACTCACCGGGTCCCAGGAGACAAAGGCCTTCCCATCAGAGGTACCTGGAGCCCATGGCCGGGTGGGACAGAGCTGGTCAGGTGTCAACCTGCAAGGGATACTGGTCCTCTGAGAGCTGGGGTTTTGAGCACCGCATCTCTGATCGGATGTTAGGCTGTGATGTCACTGCTCTGATGTCATCTCTGCAGGTTCTCATGCACTCTGCCTTCCTTGTTATGCCCCTGGCTTACCCGATCGAAGACCTCTGCTTTGTGCTGTAAATATTCTCACATACCATGTGGGGCTGGACTGGGCTGCTCTGAGTTGGAATGAGGTTAGGCTGCATGTCCCTCCCCACCCCAAGTTCCTTTGCTTTTCCCTCCAGGCTGTTGTTCCTCTGTCTGTGCCTGCCGGGGACATGCAGGTGGTCCCATCCCAGCATGGGACAGCCCATTTTCATTCTCCCTTGCAAGCTCACGGAGACTTCCTAACCCACGCAGAGCTGAAGTGCATGGCTCCCTGAAGAGAGGCACACCTGCAATTTTACGTATCTGCCATCACATTTTTAGTGAGCACAAACATCAAGCAAGGCTGCTCCTTAACCCTCCGTGTCCCAGGCTCCTGGCTCTGTGCACACCCCAGAGACATTTGGAGCTCAGTGGTTCCACAGCACCCCCGTGTGGCCCGCTGCGCAGTAACCAAGATTTTGCCATTGTTAACCGACTGAATATGTATGTCCCTCCAAAATACAACCCCCAGGGAGACAATATTTGACGATAGGGTCTTTATAGAGAAAACTATGTTTACATGAGCTTATAAAAGTGGAGCTCTGATCCAGTATGGTTAATGTCCTCTGGGATGGGGCACTCGATGCCTGGCTTGTTCTCTCTCCACCATGTGAGGATTCAACTGGAAGAGGGTGCTCTGCAAGCCAGGAGGAGGGCCCTCACCAGAGCCCCGCATGCTGGCATCCCCTTTTCATACTTTGGAGTTGTGAGAAAAAAAAAGATTTGTGTTTAACCCGTGCAGTCTGTGCTATTTGCTGTGGCTGTCTGAGCTGATGGATACAGCCTTTCTAACACGGTGCATGGGACATGTTTAAATTAGGAACGATTTCACCATCTTGACTATTATACTTTTTCTCTAGGGGAACTAAAAGAAGCCCCCACATTTTAAAATTTATGTCCTTCAAGATCACTTTTTGCATTGTAAAAGGGGAAAAAGTGATAGAGAAGAAATTTTACCTTTGAGAAAATTCTGATGAAGGAGATGATGCAAACCCGGCCTAGCTCATGTAGGTGTGCTACGGGAAGAACTGTGCCAGAAATCACACCGAGTCATCCCGTCCCCCTCGCTGCAGGCAGACTCTCAGGGATTTGTAGGTGATTCATTATTAAAGTTCTTCTTTCTGTGATGACTCCAGCCAACTTCCTCGAAGCAGACCTTTCAGACCACTCTGTGCTACGTGCCAACTAATCAGCTTATCCAAAAATAAAGAAAACAATACCCACTGTTGCCATGCTGCTGGGGAATTTGTTTCTCTCTCTTAGAAATCCTCTTTTTGCTGATTTCACTGACAATATCCTCTTGCCCATTTTCCCATATATGAGTAAAGATATGTGCAGAAAATGATTAAATTTCTAAGTCTCTATTTGTGGTTCTATGCTTAGTAAGCTAAGGAGGAGAGGCCAGACTGGATTTAAAAAAGAAACATGAGACTTGGGAAAACAGAATCTGAGAAAGATTCCATTATAGAACCACTATCCTTCACTTGCTACTTCTGATTTAGTTTATTTCCAATCCAAATTTCTTTAAATATCGACATTTGACATATCTGTCATCGAATTTTAATAATAGTTACATATGTAGAGCAAGTCTAGATATTGTCATTATGAAGTATTTCTTGATATTTAAGTCCAAAGGCAAACGACCCCATGAGAAATCAATGAGAAGAGGTTCCAATCCAGCTGCATCTGACATTAGCAGTCACTAGCCAATGTGCCAGTGAGATGTGATCAATAACCAGTACCTCTTCCAAGAGGCCATCACAAAAATACCCTACTGTGGGAGTATTCAAGGATATAAACCTGTTAAAATTATCTCAAGTTCAGATGGCAGTGTTCTACAACTTAATACTTTTTATGGATTTTCTGCATACCTAACTCTCCAAAACCTTTCATAATAGAAGCTGATTTTCTGATGTGGTTTCTGATCCTAGGGAAGGTAAAGCTACTACACAAAATCATAAAAATATCAACTATCAGTAGAAGTCACGTTAAGAAAAACTATGTATTTTTTGCTTTAAAAGGAATGCCTAAAATTTTTCTGATTCAACTAAATAAAATTGCTAGAATACTGGTCAATTCTTTACTAGAAAAAGAAACAAAACAGATATCTAGATTGCTTCTGAGATGCCTCATATCCCATGATGAATAGCCATTATATTCAGAGAAGAGAAGGCTTAGATAATATTATAAAAATGTGTGAAATACCAGAGCACTCGATCTGACTCCCCATAAAATTGCAGACTTGTAGCATCTCCTGGCTCCTTCCCCAGGGAAACCTGATGAGACAAGATATAACTAAGAAACCAGAAACAAACTGAAAACCATGAGAATCTTCTGGGAAGATTGAAGCTATTTGGGGCCAGAGTATGAAGAGATGAGTGGTGAGCCCAAGACTGCAGTGAGAAAACAAACCGTGGACATTGGCTAAGCTCTGCCCTGTCTGACTTCCTCCTTGCGTGGAGACAATCTGATCTACATTTAAATTTTAGAAATCAATAGCAGAAGCCAGGCATGGGGGCTCATACCTGTATCCCCAGCACTTTGGGAGGTAAACGCAGGAGGATCACCAGAGCTCAAGAGTTTGAGAGAAACCTGGCAATGTAGCAAGACCTCATCTCTACCAAAAATGTAAACAAAAAAGTTAGCGAGTGGTGGTGGTGTGTGCCTGTAGTCATAGCTACTTGGGAGGCTGAGGTGGGAGGATTGCTTGAATCTCAGAGGTTGAGGCTGCAGTGAGCCTCGATTGCACCACTGTACTCCAGCTTGGGTGACAGAAAGAGACCCTGTTTTTAAAAAAGACAAGGCTCTGCTACCTCAATTCTTACAGAGATAGAAACTTTAGAGGAAAAAATAACCATTGTAACCCCAGAAAATGTAACTTGATTAACAGCAGCTGGCCAGTTACAATTAAGTGAGGACAAATAAGTAAAAGAGAAACACAAAAATGTCAGATGTTAATCAAATAAACTACAATTAAAGGTAAAATATAAATGGAAAGGACAATAAGAAAGAGGGAAGTCTGAGAAGCATGGTGACTGCAGATCTCAGGAAAAGCTTCCCAGAGAAAAATAGGGAGCTAAGTAGAGATCTTGGCTACCTTGTACCAAGCAAAGGGGCTAAATGATTACCTGGCACACAGTTGTGTTAATGATTTGAGACAGTGTGTGGAGTAATTACAGATGAGAGAATCTAAATGAAAGCACAATATTAGGAAGCTGTATCTTCCATTGGAACGCGTACTGAGTTTTCCGTTTTACTTCAATTTATAGCATTTCGGCCCAAATGCCTCCATTTTCACCTCCATGGCCTTGCTCATGTAGCGCCTCTATAACCACAATTGGGCATTATCAGAGAACCCCACTTCTGCCTCTGGCTGAAATCTAGTGTTGCTGACTTGGTGAAGACATTGCCCACTTTTCCCACCCTCTAAGGCAGGAGGAAACCCTTCTTTCACAGAAACTCCAAAGCCATTAGCATGTACTTCTTTCTAGAGGTGATTAAGTTTCTCTTTATGAGAACTCGTTTGTTTCTTCCAGCCTCAGAATTCTGTGAGAGCACAATCATATAAAGGGACATGTAGGCAGCACTAGCCCTGGGCAATATACACATAAAACAAGATTTACTGGGGAAAACTCACAAGCAAGAAGCAGGAACACTGACTCAATTATTCACCCCGTCCTTAGTCCATGCAGAGATGTGCTTGGATAGGCATAGCTCCATGCATTGTGGAAAGTCTGCCAAAAGAAGGATCCATCACCATTCTACCATATGTATTACGGAGAGAGTGGGAGGTGTGCATTGAAGGTCTACTCATGGTAGAATACATAGCAGGGGTAGCTTCTGGGCTGGCAAAATGGTCTCGTGTGATTGGAGATCAGAGGTATATCCAAGCCAGTGTTGCGAGGACTAGCTAGAACCCTTTGCATATCTCAATCTGACTGAATTAATTACCTGCCTAATACTGATAAGGGTGAAGGTAGAGAGAAAACAAAAGGAGAAAGAAGGGTACTCTCATTTCATAGGGATTGTGTTCAGGTACCATCAAGAAAGTGGAAAGGAAAATTTTCAGACCGAGGAAAAAGTTTCACAATACATGTATTGGACTAGAATACTGTATCCAGATTATATAAAGGATTCCTATAAATCAATATAAAAGGTATATAATTTAACTTTTAAAACTGGGCAAAAGCATTAATAATAGGTATATGAAAAAGACATATCCGCAAATGGTAATAAAAACGTTAAAATGTACTCAACATCATTAATCCTTAGAGAAATGCAAATTAGAACTCCAATGAAAGATTAATATTATGCCAATAAATTCAACAGCAGACAAAATAAACAAATTCCCCAAGAAACACACTCACTCAAAAAGCAGTAGATAACTTGAATGTCCATAGGGATATTAAAAAATACACAAAGATGAAGTTTTAAAAATTGAACTCATAATAATTAAAAGCTTTTCCAGAAAGAAAACTCCAGACCCAGCTTACTTTATTGATGAAATTGCCCAAGTTTATCAATTTACAAATTGTGAGGAACAAATAGTACTAATATTAACATAGAAGCAAAAATCCTTAACAAAAATAAAGTAAATTTAACTCACAATGTATAAAAAGATTAATATCTAATCAGTAAGTGAGATTTGCCCCAGGAATGCATAATTGGTTCTATATTTAAAAAGCAATTAATGTAAGTCACCATATTTAAAAATTATTTAATTCGATGCGAAAATTTTTAACAAAATATTGGCAAACTGTATCCAGCAGCACATCAAAAAGTTTATCTACCACAATCAAGTAGGCTTCATTCCTGGGATGCAACATTGGTTCAACATACACAAATCAACAAATGTGATTCACCACATAAACAGAACTAAAAACAAACCCAGATGATCATCTCAATAAATACAGAAAAGGCTTTTGATAAAATTAAACATTCCTTCATGTTAAAACCCCTTCAACAAACTAGGCATTGAAAGTACATATTTCAAAATATTAAGAACTATCTATGACATACCACAACTAATAACACACTGACGCAGCAAAAACTGGAAGCATTCCTGTGAACAAGACAAGGATGCTCATTCTCACCATTCCCAATCGACACAGCAGTGGCAGACATAGCAAGAGCAATCACACAAGAGAAAGAATAGAAGACATTCAGCCGGGCGCGGTGGTTCAAGCCTGTAATCCCAGCACTTTAGGAGGCTGAGACGGGCGGATCACGAGGTCAGGAGATCACGACCATCCTGGCTAACATGGTGAAATCCCGTCTCTATTAAAAAATACAAAAAAAAAAAAAAACACTAGCCGGGCGTGGTGGCGGGCGCCTGTAGTCCCAGCTACTTGGGAGGCTGAGGCAGGAGAATGGCAGTAAACCCAGCAGGCAGAGCTTGCAGTGAGCCGAGCTCCGGCTACTGCTCCCCAGCCTGGGCGACAGAGCAAGACTGCATCTCAAAAAAGAAAAATGAGCAAAGGACATGAATAGACACTTTTCAAAAGAAGAAATGCATGAAGCCTACAAGCCTATGAAAAAAATGTTCAATATAACTAATTAGTAGGAAAAATGCAAATGAAAACCACCATGAGATACCATCTTACACCAGTTAGAATAACTGTTATTAAAAAGTCAAAATATAACAGATGCTGGCAAGATTGCAGAGAAAATGGAAAGCTTATACATTGTTGGTGGGAATGTAAATTAGTTCAACCGCTGTAGAAAGTAGTCTGGATATTTTTCAAACAACAACAACAAAAAAACCCTACCATTCGGCCCAGCAATCCAATTAATATACCAAAAGAAATACAGCACTCTACCATAAAGATAACATGCACATGATGTTCAATGTAGCACTATTCACAATAGCAAAGACATAGAATCAACCTCAATGCCCATCAATGTGGACTGGATAAAGAAAATGTGCTACATATACACCATGAAATACTATGCATCCATAAAAAGAACAAGAACACATTCGTTTCAGCAACATAGAGAGAGTTGGAGGACATTGTCCTAAGTTAACTAATCCAGAAACAGAAATCCAGATACCACACATGTTCTCACTTATAAGTGGGAGCTAAACATTGAGCACACATAGACACAAACAAAGGATCAGTAGACACTGGGGCTTACAGAAAGGTGGGGGGTGAGAGAAAGGTAGGGATTAAAAACTACCAATTGGGTATTGAACCGATTACTTGGGTGACAAAATTATCTGGATACCAAATACCCACGACATGCAATTTACCCATGTAACAAACCTGCACATGTAGCCCTTAAAACTAAAATAGAACTTGGAAAGAAAAAATTTTTTATAATCATCTTAATAGATATAGAAAAATTATTTCCCAAAAATTCAATGTTCTGATTAAAAACTCTTAGCAAACTAGGAACAACAACAACAAAAAAAGTCCTCTACCTTATAAAAGGCATTCGTGGAACATCTATAGCTAATATCATACTTAATGGTCAAAAACTGAAAAAATGACTGAATTTTTTCCCCAAAGATTAGGAAGAAGAACAGGATGCCCATCCTCATCCCTTCTTTTCAACATGACCATGGAGCTCCTAGCAAAGCACAGAGGGTAGGGGATGATGTTAAACAGTCTTTATTCACAGAGGACCCAAGCACCTATGTGGAAAACCCTAAACAGGGTACAAAATTCTACCAGAAATAATAAATGAGTCTAGCACAATTTTAGGATACATTTTAAATATACCAAATTAAACTGTATTTCTATGTAAATGTGAAAGCAAGAAAAATTTGGAATTAAGGAGTGCCATTAAAAATATTATCATTTGAAAAGTGTTCATGTCCTTTGCCCATCTTTAAATGGGGTTACTTGTTTTCTGCTTGTTGATTTGTCTAACTTCATTATAGCTTCTGTATATTGGGAACAGAAAACCAAATACATGCATACTCTCACTTACAAGTTGGAGCTAAACATTGAGCACACGTGGACATAAACATGCAAAGAATAGACACTGCAGATTACTAGAGGGAGGAGTGGAGAAGGGGGCATGGGTTGAAAAACTACCTATTGGGTACTATGTTCACTACCTGGGTGCAATATACCCAGGTAACAAACCTGCATATGTACCCCCTGTATCTAAAATAAAGGATGAAATTTAAAAAATATATAGCATCAAAAATACTAACTACTTAGCGACATTTTAATAAAATTTGCCCTGGGTTTCAGGGGACATTGAAAGAAAGTGGAACACTTCCTCTTAAGAAGTGATAAAATACTCCACATTTTGGTCGTGGTGGTGTTACCGGAGTGACTGCATTTGATAAAATGCATGTAACTGAACGCTTAATACTACATAGTTCACTGAGAGTAACAAAAATATATCCCACTCTCCAGAGTTAACAATCATTAATATTTCTGCATTTATTCTTTCAACTAGCACTTTTCTAAAATGACTTATGTAAAGGTGATTAGACGTTCACAGAGCTCACTGCACAGTTGTTACAAACGAAGGCCACGTATTCACGGGTATCCGAATGGTACTAACTCTGGGCCTGAACATACCAGCATCCCTGGAAGTCCAGCCTCATCCAGGGCTTGATTTCCTTATATTCCTAAGGAGCCCAGAGTTGTTTACTGTTCACAAAATACGTTGCCCCTTCGGTTGAGCTCTGTAAGGGTTGCCTCATGGGTGCTGCTGGCCAGGGTTTCCCAAAGGTCCTGCCTTTCTTCCCACCTGCCTGAAACACTGGCCTTGCCTGCTGCTCTCAGGGGTAGGGACTGGGGAGGGAAAGGGTCTTTTGCTGCAAATAAAGTCCCCAGTACTCAGGTGTCTGCATTGCTAAGCTTGAGAGCCAGATTCTGCCTGTGTGCTCAGACTTTTGTGGTTCTTTAAGGACTGTGCTCCTGAATCAGGGCAGATCTGTCAGGGAAACCCCACAGCAAAACTCCCTTCCCATTTTCCCCATGACCTCCCCACCGCATCAGGGTGGCTGGGTCCGGAGGCTTTAAAGTATCAACTCATCTACTGCTACTGTAAGGGAAAATGCAAAATAAATAAAAGAGGCTTAATTTTTCCTGTGAAAAGTAATGCAAGAAACTCCTCCTCACCCCTTTTCTAAGAGCATTTAGTTTCAAAGTCTTGAAATTCTAAATTCTTCCTTTGTCTCTTTGAAATGTGTGTAAATCCTGTTAAAATCTATATAAACCTCTTGCCAGTTTTATGACCCAGGAATGTCTTTCCCAAGACCTTCCTTTCCCAGGCTTTCCTGGGAACCATATTTTCAGATGTAATCATCATGGAAGATAGAGTCCCTGTCGCCCAGTTTTTGTGGGAGGGGTAGGAGCCCAATTTAGGATCCTAACTTAACTTAGGCAAAAGGCTAATTTTGACAACTAACTTAAAAGGTTGCTTTCCCCCAAGTTGTGAAGCTACCTCATTTCACAAAACTGTGAGAAGAATATCTTCTCTTTTGATACAGCACAAATGACCGTATATCTTGGGATAGGGAGCCTTTTGTCTCTATCATAAATGAATGAATGAATTAGTGAATGAAAAAAGATGTAAACAGAACAGCCAGGACCCACCCTCCTCTCTAAAGGCTAATGTAGAGCTCTGGAGGCATCTGGCTCTGAGCCTGATGATTTAACACACTGGGAATAAAGAGACCGTAGGGCGAAAATAATCCTTCAAATGTCAGTCTGGAGAGGAAATCCAGGGAGGAGCTGAGATCTGAAACCGACAAGGAGACTTCCAGCCAAGGGAAGGAGAGTGGATGAGTCAGGAAGCTTCTAGACCATGATCCACAGGCTCTAGAGCAAGGGGAGCAGACAGAGGCACGTTTGCTGCCTGCTGGGTTCAGAGAAGGTGTCTGTGCACATTCGGAGCTTTGATCAGGGCTAGAATCCACAGTCTAGCTTTCAGTGTAAAAACGAGATAATAGAGAACAGACAAACTGGAATATAGAACAATAGAAGTGGTGAAAATTGATACATATTTCTCAAACACATTTCCCAAAGAGTAAGTCTACTACTGTCCTCTCTAGCTGACTTCTGGACTGGGACCCTTGCCTGGAAGTTCGTTCTCTGATTTCACAATGCTCAGTGCTGCTTGACTCTGCATGACAACAACCTATGATGGAAGGGAACCCTTGGTCCCAAAGAAGAGTCATGAAAACCACTGGACGTGAAGTGTCAGGAGAACATAGCTCCTCACAGGATGGTGTCTGACCTAGTGCAAGGTGTAACTCTGTGGTGACACAGGTGATTATTTAGAGGGTTCTTCTAAAATTTTAAGCTAAAAAATCCTTAGAGCATGCTTGCTTCATTTCAGAATTATTATTATTATTATTATTATTATTATTATTATTATTATTAGATGGTATCTCACTCTGTCACCCAGGCTGGAGTACAGTGGTGCAGCCTCGGCTCACAGCAACCTCCACCTCCCGAGTTCAAGCGATTCTCCCGCCTCATAAGTAGCTGGAATTACAGGCATATGCCACCACGCCCATCTAATTTTTCTATTTTTAGTAGAGACAGCGTTTCACCATATTGGCCAGGCTGGTCTCAAACTCCTGACCTCATGATCTGCCCGTCTCGGCCTCCCAAAGTACTGGGATTACAGGCCAGGCCTGAGCCACCATGCCCAGCCTATTTCATGATTTTAAAAAAGCATTTTTTAAAAGTAGATCTGAATATGTTTATCTTTTTTTCAAAGCAGTTGACAGGGCAGAGTCACACTCAGGCAAAAGAAAACCCACACTCTAAATATGTGCACAGGATGTAAAGTTGCCACATGGATGAATTAGCAGGTGCTGTGATGTTCTGAAGCTTCTGTCGGGGCTCTTGCAGGAAATGCTCACCCGAGCCCTCCGTGGCCCCCACAGCTTCCCGGCAGGCCCCGAAGGTTTCTGCACAGGAAAGCGATGACTCTGCAAGGCTGTGTCTTGGCTGCTGGCGCAGAGATACAGGGCTGAGTCTTCTGGCTGCAGGGCGCGTAGGTGAAGGTAGAAGAGAGAGCTCTTGGAGCATTCAGGTGAGAAGCGACTGGGCACACTTTCATTAATAGAGAGTTTCTCATACTGGTAGACAAACATGAGCTCCGGCGGCTTCTTAGCTTTCTGCTTGTACCAGTACATAGCATTGTGTCCCATATGTTGTTCACATTTCAAAGACTTCTTATTTGTCATTCCCATGACCAGGTGCTTTGGTGTCTGGGTAACTCCAGTGTCTGTGGGGACTGTAGGAGGAAAGGGACAAAATTCAGGCAGAGCCCAGGAGGAGGGTTGTTGCTGCAGCCACAAGGAAAAAGCTTGGAGTTCAAGGACAGACAGTTTGAACCTAACTCACCTGCTCCCAGGAGACAGAGAACCGCACAGCAGAGCAGCCTGCAGCCCATGCTAGCCTCGGGTCTGAGATGAGGCCTCTGACTGGGGTCCTCTGGGTGAGGCACTGGGCTCTGGTCTCCTTGGCCCTGATTGGTGGTTTTCCCTGTGATGTCACTGCTCCTGACAGTTTCCCCAGACCCAGGGGATGTTTCTTCCTAGCCGTTTTACATCCTTTCTAAGTTCTGATAGAAGGTAGATTTGAATACTCTGGGCTGGGATGAATGGGCTGGGCAGAAAGGACAGAGCCAGCTTTTTACCCCCCAAGGATATTCCTCTGGCAGGGGCTCTTTGCTCTCAGCTGCTTCCTCATTAAGTGGATCCTCCCTCTATCTCTGTCTCCCTGTCTTTCAGGACCCCTCTCAGCAACAGACCACTCCCATTCAAGGAATCGCCTTCTGTCCTGCGGGATCACACAAGACAGAACCATTCAAAACATCCCTTCCCTCAATGTCTAAGCACGGTGGAGCCCTTTTTGCCTGGCTCTGTGGAGGGAGGATGACTGCATGACCACAGATGCAGTGTGGACCAGCGCCCATCATTCAAGGGTATGACTGTGATGCCAACCAGCAACCAGGCACTGGGGAGGGAGCTGAGGGAGCACGAAAGGGATGAGCCACCTTCTGTCCCTGTAGTGGAGGGCATGAGGCTTGGCTGGGCTTAGAGCTAACATACACAGGATGCTGAAAAAGAACAACGCAAGGTGTGTGGTGCAAAGGAAAGGGAAATCAGCTTGAAGCTGATGTTAGTGTGCTTGACCTGAGTACAGCCATGCTCTCATTCGAGGTACGGATGGCTCCCCGTGGGCAAGATCCCTCCTGGGCCATCTCTCCTCTCACTCTCTATCCCTCCCCAGGTCCCTGCCTCAGAGGTTTCACGGGAGCACAGCTCCTCCCTGTGGCCAAAGGAGCACTTGGCCACTCACCAACCCAGTGTCAGGATCCAGACTGGATCCATATCCCACATCCCTGGGCAGCAGGGATGGGTTTGAAAGGCCAGGGGAGAATGAAAAGGAAAGAGATGTTGGCAACAATACAGAGCGTCAACAGTCGGAACACCAGGTATCCCCACACCTAAGACATTCTAAAGTTTTACTCAACAGAAATTGTCTATGTCTGAGTCTGGGCACCGTTGCAACACCTTATCTCTACAAAAATTACCAAAAATTAGCCGGATGTAATGGTGCATGTCTGTAGTCCCAGCCACTCAAGAGGCTGAGGTGGGAGGATTGCTTGAGCAGGGAAGTCAAGGCTATAGTGAGCCTTGTGTTACTGCACTCCAGACAGAGCAAGACCGTGACCAGCTAGAGAATAAAAATGTATCTTACATGAACTTTAGGAAATGTAATCAGTATGTCAGTGTTCCATCACTTCATATATGTGATGCCACATTTCCTCATATATTAAATCAGGGGAACTGAAAGGAGATGATCTCCAAAGCCCTTCCATTTCTAAAATGTTAGAAACCACATTAGGTCATCAGTTCTGTGGAGAGTTTTCCAACTTGAAACCAGCTCGATGAATTCCTATGGGTCATTTCTATTTCGCTGCATACGCTATTTATGCTTCGTGACCATTTATTGAAATATCATCAATTTTCTTAAAATGTAAAGTTATGCCAATATTGACTTTTCATTCTAGAACATGTGAAGATACAAATGAACACAAATAAACACAAAAATGAGATGATTCATACTTTCTAAGGGATTTTTACCATCTATTTATTGTTGTATTACAGCAGTATAACCATTTTGTGATGATCATTGTAATTGTAGGAGTGAGATTAGGGTCGTAAATCTATGTTATATGTAAATCTACACTCGGCCTAGGGAGGATACTTATCCATGATTTTAGTCAAGGATTTATAATTTAGGTTTGTTTTAACCTGGGGATATGTTCAGTCAGGAAGAAAATTTTAGCATTCCTCTAATGTATACATATTATCAGATTTTCGTTGTGGCCCATAAAGCAAAAAAAAAAAAAAAAAAAAAAAAAAGAAGGTAAAGGAATGTAGATTGGATTTTAAGAAAGTGGGGTTGAATATTCTTCCCCTCAACGGGTTACATATAGGATGGACCTCTAACCTGCTATACTAGATAAAAACCTAAAATTAATCTTGTTTCAAACTCTAATATCATTCCTATTAAAATTATTTCAATTGGTATCTACTTCAGCAAGAAAACACTTTGGTCCTTCTACAAAGAAATAGAACAAATTTGAACAAATAAAAATTTATTGCATTGTTTAGTTCCCAATAAGTAAACCCAATTGCAAGGAAAATGAAAAAAAAAAAAAAGCAATAGAGTTTAAACAGAAACCTTAAATAATGCTGGAAGTAAAAGGTTTAACTTTCCTGAGGACAATAGCTAACTTATGTTAGCATTTCCCACAACAAGGGGTGGTGACCAGAGAGCTCAAGTCATCTGAATTAGGAATGGATCTAAGAAGGAAAATGATCTCAGGATCGTGTGAATTGCAAGAAGAGTGAAGAGTGGAATGGTAAATATGAAAAAAGTCAAGCAAACATATTTATATAAAATAGAAGCAGTATATGTGATTGAAGACAAGAGGACTTAACTGACTCCAAGACAGCTGGGATTTAGGACACAGAGTACTAACAAGGAGCCCCAAGAACTCGTGTAAGAAAATCTTTTTTATTTTTTATTTTTCTTTCTGGGCCAGATCCTAAGTTATGCATGCAGAGGGTGGCACTCCTGAAGGCCCAGCAGGGAACAAACTCTGGAAGGCTGAAGACATGGGCAGGGATGTCAGAAGATACTCAGGCCCAGAAGGGATTGGCATTCAGACCCAGTGAGAGTGGAGAGTCGTGGTGGGAACACCATGATTCCCACTAAGACCCTGGAAAGGCATGCACTAGCAATGATGACCACATGCTGGGGCTCCCTAAGAGGGAGGGCAAAGCTGAAACAGACCCTAGCTAGTCCTACATTCAACCTTCCCAGATAAAACCCAATACTATTTCCAAGAGATAACATAAACCAGAGCCTCAAGCCTATGTCATCCACAATGTTTCTCATAAACCCTTTCTAACCTTTCATGTAGGATATTTAGAAGTCTCCTAATCCTTCATGCTACCCAAAAATCTATCTCCTTTCTGATCCATACTACTACCAGTGTTCCTGTACCAAAATAACAGTTTCGTCATGTTGTTTCACTTGGAGTAGGACCAATGGCTCACCACTGCCTAGAGATTTGTGTCCAAAGTCCTTTCCGTGTCTCCCAATATCCCCAGTCATCCAGCTGTCGCCTACTCTTGAGAAGAGTTCAAGATGACATTCATCAGAATTGGAGAGACACTTGCTTGTCACACTTCTTGAAGAGAAGGAGCCTACAATGCACAAGGCTGCCTCCACTAGCTTCTCCTCAACACTTTCCAGTTTACCTATTGCCATGGAATTTCATGCCTCTCCAAATATTTTTCTGTTAAATAAAGTACTTACTGATCATCAGAATTGTCTCTTGATCTTAGAAATATTTCCTTCCCCCTCCTTTATGCTTGTGCTCATCAACCATTTTTAGCAATCATATTTTTTCATAATGTTATATAAAATATTAACAAATGTGTGCAGCACAGAAAGACAAGAAAAGGTTTCCTCCATCAGTTAAGATCTTTAGTGCTTGAAACAGGCTCCGTTTTTGTTTGTGGGGCCCTAATACTTCAGTGGCTTTGTTGTGAAGCCCTGCCCTAGCCGAGAAAAAATTCTGTGAGACTCTGTGTGCATACAATGGAGGATTTCTCCACTGGGTGCACTAGCCGGCTGTACTACAGACTGAAACTCCATCAGAGGTCATCAGGGAGTGGAGACTGGAGCCTTGGGTGCAGGTGCACACACTAGCCCACAGCTTCCTGGCTGAGCCGGGAGGTTTGTGCACAAGCACGTGATGCATCTGCAAGGCTGTGCCTTGGCTGCTGGCACAGAAATACACAGCAGAGTCACCAAGCTCCACAGACTTGATGTGAAGATTTAAATGAGCTTTGTCTAGAGATTCAGGTGAGAAGCGATTTGGAACTGTTTCATTTAAAATGGGCTCCTTATTACTGTAGATAAACATTATCTTCAGCAATTTCTTGGAGTCCTGCTTATACCAATACATAGTATCATGACCCAGATTTTGTTCACATTTAAGGGACTCCTTCTTTCCCATCTGTGTGACCAGGTATTTTGGAGTCTGGAAAACAGCTGTGTCCAAGGGACCTGAAAAGGAGAGAAGCAGAATTCAGGCAAATCCCAGGAGGTAGCCTGCTGTCGTCATGGTGAAAAGGTTTAGGGACTCCAACAGTATCATGTCACCTGGTCCCAGGACTCACCTGCTTGGAGGAGGCAGAGGACCACACAGCAGAGGAGCCTGCAGCTCATGGCAGAGTCAGGCAGACCAGGCAAGGCCCAGGGCAGGATTCTGGTGTGCAGTGGTGAGAAGTCTAGGCTGTGCTTTCCACTGCCGCTAAGAGGGGCTGCGCCAGTGAGGTCACAGCCTGTAATCATTTCCCCATTCCCAGGCTCTCCTCTAGCATGGCTCCTCCTTTTCACGCCCTGCACTTGCTGCTTTAAAAGTTTTTGAAATTTCTGGGAATAGTTGAGAGGGTTGAATTGTGGCCTCCAGGATGTGTCTCTGACAGTCATTCCTGTGCCATCAGCCCCCTCCCTCCCTGCTTCTTACCCGGGATTGACCACCCCCTCCCTTCCTCTCCCTTTCATGCCCTTCCCTCAGAGTCAGGCTGCTGTTCCTCTTTGGATCCTTTGCTTCCCCTTCACAATAATGCAGAACATTGTTTTCCTCTTTTGAATCTTTGTTCATGTGAAGGTCTGATTAATGGTCAACAGTCTCCCTGATTCAGAAGCGACTGGCCTGAGATTTCACCTGAGTACCAGCTACAGTCACCTAACCCACATGACTGTGATGCTAGTTCAGAGAAAACCCTGCTGAAGGGTCATTGTTGGGCGTGAACTGCAACCCTGCTCCCTCTGATGCTTGTATCTATCCAAGGGGCAGATCTATGAGGAAACAGGAGGCTGCTAGACAATATGTAGACACCGTGTGCTGGGAACGAATGGCGATGAATGTAAACAACACGGCAGTCGTGGAAAACAAAAGTAGGTGATGTCACTGCCCTTGAGTTGTCTGCAGATAATCCTCCTTCTTGGTACAAAGTTTGCAACCCAAGCTTATTGCGGGGTTTCTCAACTTGGGCACTACTGGCATGTTGGATCAGGTGATTGTTGTAGGGGTCTGTCCTGTTCAGCTAGGATGCTTATTGGCATCCTTGGGCCCTACCCACCTGTGCCAATGTGACAACACAACATGCCTTCATGTTTTGTGAATTATCCCCTATTGAGCACCCCTGTCCCCGTTATTCTTGCTGATGGTACTCCCCTCCTCTGGCAGCCATCAACCACCCAACCTCGGGGGGTGTGGCCAGGCCGCAGCTCCTCCTACTCTGGTCAGCAAGGCCCAGCACTCAGACCTCAGTGCCTCAGTAAGTGGCCCCAGGGCAGCAACCACCAGGATTTCTGGTTGTTGTTTTGTTTTGTTTTGTTTACAGGAGACATGGAAAGCAAATGTGTTTTATTGTCCATCAAAAATTGTCCTAAGGATAGAAAGGAGGAAAGAAATTGATGATGTACGTCTTCTTTTCTGACAGGGCCCACTATGCTGCAGAAGGGGAAAAAACTACAGAAAGGAGAGAGGATAGACGCTGGGATCCCTGGGAAGAGCCAGGCTTCCAACAAGAAAGTCAAAGGGGGAAGAAAACATAATAGTTTTATCATGGAGATAACTTAATCCACAAAAAGGTGGAGACTTGTAGGGGCAAAGGGAATGAGGCAGAACGCTGCAGAAGAAGTAGAACACATTGAACTGGATGATATCATGATGCATATTTTGAACACGAGTCATATTTTTGGCTGTCCAATATTTTAACCCCGTCTTATATTTGGGCAGTTCCCCAAAGTTTGAGTCTTAGTGGGAAAGGCAAGTGTGTTGATATGTTTACAAGCAAAATCTTCCACCTTTGTAGAATCAAACTCTCCATCTCTGCTTCTTCTTTTCACCCTTCTCATGAGGAAACCACCTCACCTGGCAGAGCTGTTTCCCTCCTCCAGCTCCCCAAGAACTCACGGGAAAACTGTGCTGTCTCCTCTGGTGGAATAAAATAGATAAACGATCTCTTGTGCCCAATTATGTCAAATTTAGTTTCCTGAGCACAATCTTATGACGATTTCATTTCAACTGATTCCATCTCTCTGTTCACTGATGCTCAACACTGGGTTTCCAGATCTGCAGCGGGACAAGGGCCATGGTTTCACTTCCATTCGACCCAGCTGGCTGCTAGTTACCGGAGGCAATGGCCCCGATTTAAAAAATATTCTTTCATGCTGACAAAAATACAAATGTCAACATGCATCTCAGCTCATGGGATCATATCCCTGCAGGTCGACCAGCAGCTTCCAGTTTTCCAAATGAAATTCAGACCAAAACCAGATAAGACATCCTGTCACAGGCCATGTGTCCCTCACCTTTGCAAAGCGTCAGTTCATGCTATTTGCCTATTGAACTATTAAAATCTCTCTTGGCCACTTAAAAAGTTGACATTTAATATTTCTATTATTATATGGATCACAAATGTTTAATCTGCAGTCATTTGTTAACAACAATTAACACAAATTAAATACAATGCCCTGATGGATAGCGATTATTTATTAACAATGAAAAATGATTATATGTCATCTTATTTTTGTTACTGAGAAGAAGTTTTAGATTTTTTGTGAGGGTAGGAGTTTGAAAAGCCCAGGGGGACCCTGACTCTCCAACTCTTGTGGTAGTCACTTTAAGTATTTAATATTGAGCTTAGAAGTGTGTGTTTCTCGTAGTCTGGTTTTATGACTTTAGAGGATTTGCAAATGGCCCATACTACAGAGAGTTAAGAAATTTAGATTCTAGCATGTAGACATGATTTTCCTATCTTCAATAAATTCTTTTGTTCCATTCCAAAATAAACTGCAAAATTAACCTCCATGGGATGGCTACTGGTTTTCCTGTTAAACTGTCTGGCTAGACTTTCACTTCCAGGCAGCATGCTAGAATATATCCCGTAGAGTATAGAGATACTCTGAAGCTCCATCCTGATGAATAGCTAGAGCCTATATAAAATGTATCTTTGCAGTATTTTTGGATTTCCAAGAAGTGAAGAAAATTTCAACTGCTTTCTGAAAAGGTGAAACAGGAGCCTGTAGTGAAAACAAAATGAAGAGCCTGTTTCAGATGTGCATCCTGGAGGTCTGTCCACGCCACCTTCTTTCCCATCTCCAACTGTTTGGCATCATCTTTTGACATCTGGACAAGTCCAGCTTCCATGGGTCTTGGGAGACAGGGATAGATGTTGAAGATGGAGGCTGGAAGGGAGTCTGGTGATGTTGTTTTGATAGAACCATTTGCTCAGACCCAGGAGACGGGTGTCCTATCCTTAGAAATTCTTGCTCCAAGAACTTAGAGGAACATTCAGAGGAGGAAAAAGAAAAAAGAAAACTCTTTCTAGCTTAAGTCTTTCATCATTTACAGTCAGGGGAATGGTGCTCCAGGTATTCTTTGGTCTGATAAGTAGATTTTCCATGGTAATTACTCTCTTTGCAATATCCCTCGAGGAAGCCCTGATTTGTCAGGCTCACTGCCCAGGTCTCAGGACGTCATTTCATGGCAGGATTGAGCTGGAGCAGAGGCCCAGCATCCAGAGCTTCTCTTATTCCTCTCAGGAACGGGTCCTCCCCTGGCATCTGCTTGTGAGCTCTCCTCTTTCCCATCTCAAACTCTTCTCCTTTCTCATCCCATGCAGCCTCACATGCAACAAATCTGGCAGTCTAGGCTCTTTGCTAGAACAAAAGCACCTGCACAGCAAGGCAAATGAACAGTCTGTATTTAACCTCTCACATTTCAGCATTAACACAGCTTCTGCAGACCATATTTTCCCCTGTTGTAAATAAACCCAACATTTCTTTTAACTGTCTCCCATGCAGAGAATTCTCTGTCCTTCCTGAGTTTCCTTAATCTCAGTAGAGTCACAGCTCCTCCTTGTGGTAAAAGGTCAAACGTGTGAAGACTCTGTCCCATGGTGGACCAAAGGCAGAAGTGGGGTAGAGCTCTTAGAAATGGAGATATGTGGCCGGGTGCGGTGGTTCATGCCTGTAATCCCAACACTTTGGGAGGCCAAGGTGAGCAGATGATGAGATCAAAACGCCGAGATCATCCCGGCCAACATGGTGAAACCCCTTGTCTACCAAAAATACAAAAATTAGCTGGGTGTGGTGGCGCATGCCTGTAATCTCAGCTACTCCAGAGGCTGAGGGAAGAGAATCACTTGAACCCGGGAGGTGGAGGTTGCAGTGCGCCAAGATCGCCCCATTGCACTGCAGCCTAGGTGACACAAGAAAGACTCGGTCTCGAAAAAAAAAAAAACAAAAAAAAAACAAAAAAAACAAAAAGAAGACAGAGAGGTTCACTTCTTCCTTTCTTCAAGAGGCTTCTACCTAAAATACAAACATACAAAATTGCACCTCACCTTTGACAAATATAAAAACTGGCTTTCGGAGTTAATAGACTAAGTTTTGCAGAACAACATTCCCACCAAAAACAACTAGAAAAACTTAATAAAATATAAAAATAAATGTTTGAAGACACTTGGAGCCACTGAGGCATTCAGAACTTAAGGGATTGGGACCTCAACGAGAAAAAAGAGATCTAACAGACCACTTTTGCCTCTAAGTCATTTGCCAGTTGTATATCATTGGCTAAGTGGCTGAGGAAAAAAGGGAAGACAGAGTGTAGCAGGCTTTGAGGAGCATCCACCACCTTTCTGATCTGGAGAACATTTATGGTCAGTGACTACTGAATAGGAGAGGAGCCTGGCAAAGACCCCAGGCCTTGGTGCTGGGGGCAGAAGCAGGGATTGACTGAAAAAGAGCACAAAGGAACTATCTGGATGGGGAGGATGAAATGTTTTACAGCTGGATCAAGGTGATTGTTGCACAACTCCACAAATTTATCAAAATTCGTTGAATTGCATACTTACAATAGCAAATATTATGTTATGCAATTAACACTTTGATTAAGCTGTTAAACTCCAGACATCTAGTTGGAACTTAAATGGCTAAGACCGAAGGCGAGCAGCCGTGAGGCAGGCTGAAGCTCAGCTCTGATCCAGCTCAGTCATAAGCTCAATTAAGGTGATCTGCCCCTGCTACAATTCCCAGCAGAAGCAAAAGTGAATCATTTGAGGAAGATGAAATCATTCAGAGCCTCAGATTATCTCTATAGTTTTTATATACAATATCTAGCATTCGAATAAATTACTAGTTGTGTGAGAAAACAAAATCACATGTCCAGAAACCAAACAGAGAAAACAGAAAAAAGAAACAGACCCAAACAGATTCAGATGTTAAAGTTATCCAAAACTGGCTTTAAAATGATGAATGTTAATATAGTCAACAAAGTAAATGACAAAATGTAGAATTTTAGCAGACAACTGGAAATTGTAGTAAGATTTAAGTGGAAATTCCAGAACTGAAATATACAAAATACCTAAAATTTAGAATTCAATAGATATGTTTAAAAGACAAATAGTTTCTTAAATGAAACTCAAGAAGTTAATCTGGCTGCCTCATGTTAAGTTGAAAGTGACAAATTCATTCCTGCCTCTGCCTCTAGATGCCTCTTGACTTTTGCTGCTGAATTCTGTTCCTGCACTGCCTGACTTTATTCTGGCGATTCTCATGCTAATCTAGACCTCTGTTGACCTTGAAATGGTGTGAAATGGTGTCCCAATATTAGACTCCATGTTTTCTACTCTCTTAACTTGTTATTTTGTGAGCTAGCATCATTAGCCCAAATGCATCACACCAGGTTGACAGGGTCATCAGATTGTTCTGCTCTTGACCACATGCTGAGCAAGACTCATTGATATTGAGGCCCTTGTACGAAGCCCCTTCTCTTTCTGAAGGTTCCCATGGGGACCCTCTATATTCTTGTGGAAATACCTGAACTCCCGCTCAGTAATCATCTTGCAATTCTATGAGTCAAAATATGTTTTCCTAAACAACTAAAACAAAAAAAAATTCTAATAAAAATGGCAAAATGGGAATAAAGAAAAGATATTGGTTATGTGGTCGTGTACAATTGTCCTATACTCAGAGTCCACAGTCACACCTTCTAGTATCTGTAAAAGTTCTTCAAATCCTACAGTATCTGGCCATTTCTGCCCAAGATATCTTTGGGAATTTAATTTCAGATATCTGTCTATTTGGAGATGGCTGCAAGAACAAACCCAACCAGAGACTTCCTTTTCTTAGACAGGAAGTGGGAGCTGGTGGCTGGGAGGGAGGCAGATCTATGAGGGTTTTTGAACAGGCTGGAGGTGTCTTTGCAAGGCTGTGGCTTCACTGCTGGCACAGAAGTACGTGGCTGAGTCCTCCAGCTTTGTGGACTTGATCTTCAGAGTGAAATGTACTCCATCAGACCTTCCAACTGAGAATCGATCTTCAAATATTTCAGACTTCTCTGAGATCTCACCATTATAGAAGTAAACCAGAAACTCGACTTTCTGCCCCAAGATTTGTCTGTACCAATAGAAGTATAAGTGATTAGGGATGGGGACACACCGCAAGATCACTTCCTGTCCCATCCGTGTGACCTGATGGCTGGGAGTCTGGGTGACTTCAGGTTCTGTGTGTCCTGTGGGAAAAGCAGAAGATTAAGAGAATGGTTTAGAACTGTCTTAGGTAAGTTCAAAGCAAGAATTTCCTAGAGTCCTAAGCATCGACCTGCTTTCAAGAGACTAAAAATTGCCCAGCATAGGAGCCAGGTATCCATGGCAGGATCACAGCAGGAATGAGGCCTCCCCTAGCTCAGGCATCTGGTCCTGTGGAGGAAAGGAGGGGCATTTTGAGCTCCCATGGCCCCACAGGCAAGGTCTGGCAGAATTACTGTTGTCTCTGGCAGCACCCACCGTTCCTGGAGCGCCCTCTATAGGAGAGAGGAGGGATCCTTTGTGTTGGTGCAGAAACCTGACAGTGCAGGGCTCTGCTCAGCCCTGGGGTCTGACGGTGTGTGCAGGACTGAGGGCCGTTACTAAGAGCAGTGCTGGAAAATATAGGGCTCAGCAAGGTAACCCTGAGTACAAAGTCCGGCTCAGAAAACCCAGGAGGTCTTCTTGTCTTATTACCTGCTGTGAGTAACAATTCAGATGCAACAGACTCTACCACTGATAATGGATGCCAAGAAAACGTGGTATTGGGATTAAAAAGACAGAATGAAAAGAATCAAGTGTGAAAGTTTTAAATCCTGAGAGGAAGAGAGAAACCAACAAGAAGTTGAAACTGCACATGCTCCTGAGAGAGTGAACTAGAGAACAATGATCCAAACCCCATGGGGGAACTACTGTCCTCAGAGTCAGGCACTGATACAGCCACCTAAGGAGGGGACAGGGGGGAAAAAAAAGAAAGAAAAAAAAAAGAAAAGTTCTGACCTGCCGCGGTGCCTCACGCTTGTAATCCCAGCACTTTGGGAGGCTGAGGTGAGCAGATCATGAGGTCAAGAGATGGAGACCATCTTGGCCAATATGGTGAAATCCCATCTCTGCTAACAATACAAACATTAGCCAGTTGTGGTGGCAGTGCCTGTAGTCCCAGCTACCCGGGAGGCTGAGGCAGGAGAATCGCTTGAACCCAGAAGGCGGAGGTTGCAGTGAGCTGAGATCACCTGCCCCACTGCATTCCAGCCTGGTGACAGAGTGAAACTCCGTCTCAAAAACCATACCAAACAAACAAACAAACAAAAAACAAAGAAACAAACAAAAACAATAGAAAAGGTCTGAGCACATTTGGAGCTGGGATGAGGGCTGTGATTCAGGGTCTAACTTGGGTGGAAAGAAAAGTCAAAAAAGGTTCATATTGGAAGGTGGATTGGTGTGGCCAGAGTATTAAATGCTTCACACAAGATTTCCCAGAGGCACAAACCAACTGGAAGATACTTGGAACAACTTAAACTTGACATCATCGGTCTTCCATTCAAGTTCAGGCACAGTCTCCTTCAAGACAAACTCAGGCCACAGGCTGCTGGTGTCAGGGCAATGCAGCATTGTTATATCCAACACATGACAGTATTATGGTCTGAGATTTCTGCCGAGGTCCTACGGAATGCTGAACCAAGTGTTGAGGCTCTGCTGGACGCGTTGCCCCCACGGGTTCCTGTCCCACAGGGAGGCTATGACTCTGCAGGGCTGTGTCTTGGCTGCTGTGCTTTCTGGCTGCAGTGCGACCATATGAAGGCATAAGCGAGAGCTGTCAGGGCATTCAGGTGTAGAGTGATTTGGCACAGTCTCGTTTTCAATAATTCCTTATAGTTGCAGTAAAACCTGAACTCCAGGGATTTCTTAGCTTTCTCTCTGTGCCAATACAAAGAATCATGTCCCAGATGTTGCTCATATTTCAGTGTCCTTTTACTCCCCATTCCTGTGACCAGGTATTTTGGTGTCTGGGTAATTCCAGTATCTGTGGGGCCTGTGAAAGTAAGAAGCAAATTCAGACTAAGCCCAGGACAGAGTCTTCTGGGGCAGTTCCATGAAAAAAGCCAAAAATCGAAGGACACAAATGTCCCACCTGTGCCCAGGATTCACCTGAGAAAAAGGATGACACCACAGTGGAGCCTGCGCACACCTCAGGGTCACATGGAGCGGGAAGGGGGGACCCTGAGTCTCCCTGCTTGGCGTTCTGGTCCTCTGGGTGTGCTTCCCTGGCCCTGAGACAGGGGCTGCTTGGGAAAGTCTGCTCCTGTTGGTGTCACTCTTAGTGTCTACAGCTCACACTTCCTCTTTCCCTTTCAAGCTTTGTGCCGGCACCTCAAGAGGTGGCTATAGACTAGCTTGTCAGTGTCAGGTGTGCAGGGAAGGTTCCTCAGATAGTTGCTTTTTTCTTAGCAACTGCCTGCCTTCCCCACAATGAATGACTGGGTCTCCCCTTCCTCTTTCTACTTGTGGCTCCCCTCCTCCCTAACACACAGACTCCTTACCTTTGGGCAGATGCCTTCCCCATTCTTGTCTTAGACCCAGGATGAGCACACTCCGGCTCCACTCCCTCATCTCGGTGAATTCCAGGAGGCCACCTCGCCTGGCTCAGTGGAGCCCTTCCCTGGAGCCAGCTGTGCATCATTTTAAGACCCAGTAATGTAATGCCAAGTAGGGAGGGAGCATCCTTCAGTGGGTGCTGAGGGGGCACGAGAGGAATAATCTGCGAACTCTACACCCAGGGAGCATCTCACCTACTTAGGATGCCGGACCTGAACACAGACTAGAATAACAGAAGGCCCTAAGGGCATGAGCAGAGGGACTGCAGAGACAATGCTACGCAGGTCCAGGTGGAATGGATTCAGTGTCTTCATGTTGTCCACACATGATCTCTCAACTAGCATAAGGAGAAAATTCTGATGCCAGAGCATTTGATTCCTTCCTTAGTCCTTTCCTCCCTCCTGCCTCTCTTCTCCTCCCTCCACTTGACTCAGGAATGTCCCTAAAGTCACAGCTCCTCCTGGAGGTGAAAGATGCACATGGCCCTCGTCTCAGCCATCTGCCCACAGTCCTCCAGATACAACACTGGGAGCATAGATACACAAAGGGATTCCACAGGCGAATACACAAAGCAAGAAGACATTTGAAACACCAAAGGAAAGCCTTAGCAACTCTAACTCCCACCTACTGGTGAAATGCCTCCAACAGCCTCCACAAATACACTTAAGTAATAAAAAATAAATATGATCCAATAGGTATTTATGGAACACATAACTATATGGCAGGCACTGTTTGAGGACCAGGAATAGAGCAGTGAATAAAACCAACTCTCATGGGCACATGGCCATGTTTAACTTGTTCAAGAAACTTTTGTGAATAATGTTCTCATCCTCTAAGTGCTTCAGAGATTCCAGGAGCTGATAAGACATGTTTGACATGTTTACAGATAACATCTAATTTGGAAAGTTTTACAGGGTATGCTTTAGGAAAGTTAAAGTAATTGGTGTTTAGGTGCCTAAATCATTTCATATACTGACCTTCTCATTTCCTCATCCTTGAAATCTGGTTGTAGGGAGAGGCTGAAATAATTTTCCCCAACTGTCTACCCAGCTCTGAAACAATGTAAGCCAAGCAGGGTAGACTTCATTAGGCTGCTGTGCCAGAAGCTTACATGCTTCACGGCCCCTATCAAAATACTTTACAGAGTACAGGGGCTTAATATATGTTTGCTTAATTGCTCAATGGATAGATGGGTGGAATGGAAAACAGTAAAATCCACAGGTAAAAGGTAGGTCTAAGCACTTAAAAATTGTGTTTCTAATGTGCTATGGTTGGCATTGGTATATTTGTATCTGTAAATCTGCAGAAATCAGGTCATAGTCTCAGTATGTAAGGCTGGAATGTAACTGATAAAAATAATTTTTATTTCAAAGGTTTTATTAATAAATGATAATTTTTCAATGTTGATGAAGCATTGTCCAAAGGAGATATGGAAATAGAGGGGGTGTTACTTCTTAAATTCTCCTTCCCGTCAGGGTCCCCATCATTCTTTGAGCATTTCCTTACTTTATGGCACAAGGGGTTCTAGGCTTTTCCTGCCTGTCTTGGTATCTACTATTTGTACAAAAGTCCTGTTTCCTTCTCATGGACAGTGGTATTTAGAAAACAGAATATGGACACTACATGTTTTGGGGTGAACTACCCTTAGGCATCACAGTGGACAGAGCTGTACATATACATGTATTTTCACAGTATACATATATTTACAGGTATCTTTAATTCTTGTCTGTACATATTGAGAAGTGATGAGTTCACACTAGTTCCCTTCCAATATTATTAGGTTTATTGTTGTGTTCCACTGTTCTCTCTTTCCACATTTGCAACTCCCTTATCCAACACTGAGAAGCCTGATTCTGTTAACCCTACAGATTTACATATTTGATCAGTCCCTTTGCTTGTAACTACGTGTATGCTATGGCTGTCACCACCACTCCCTTGTAAATGGCCTCATCCCTCCATTCAAGTTCTGACTTCCTGTGCCAGGGAGACCACCTAGGAGAGTTGAAACTCTCCTCACCTCAGTCCAATTTGTGACATACCACACAAGGGATACCTTGCCCTACGCAGTGTCCTTTGCAATTTGCCGAGGCTTCCACAATCTGCAGGAGGCTGTTTTCCACACCCCATTTGGACTCCAACCTACTTTTGGGGAGACACTTTCCACATGCTGCATGGTCTCTATCTCCTTCCAACAGACCTCCCTTCTACGCAGACACAAAGAAATGCATGTTATTCTTCTGTATTCATGTCACTGTGTGTTTATTGCATAACTTGAGGCACCTGACATGGGCGATGAACAGGGAAGGCCTCAGGACCTTTTAGGAAGATCTTCTTAGTGTACAGGGTAATGGTTGCTGCTAATGAGCTTGTTTGTAGTTGATTCGTCTGGGCTTCCCTGAGCCCTGTGTAGTTCTATGATTCTTCACCTCGTTTTTCAGGGAGGAATGCTAATTTTGTGGTTCTAAAAATCCTAGGGTTTTCCTTCCATACTAACACATGTTGATATAAGTACTTGTCTCCCTTACTCAATTGGATCTTCCTAAGGTCACCGGCTGTATCTTAATCACTTTCTTTTTTCTCCTTCCTCATGCAACCACCCACCTTACGTGCCAGCATTTGCAGAACACCTTAAAGGTGCAACAGCAGCTGCTCCAGATAGCCCACCACATGCCTCTTTCCATTCTCTCCCTTGAAAGTGGGAGCTGGGGGTCCCCTTCCAATATTTTCAGGTGCACAGGCATTCTAATCACCTCTCATTCATCTTGCTAGGACCAAAGGCTTGAGAACTACAACCAGATGTTTTCTTCTCAGCATTCGAAGGCCTGTCTGAAGACTTGGTTCAAGGACTGATCCTATGCTCTGTTCTGGTTACTGAACACCCATTGACCACATATATATAGAAGGACCCTGATTGCAACGGGTACCATGTGAAAGGGGAAAATAAATCAATACAAATGAAAAAAACCCATAGGACATACATCCTTGTTTTCAGTGTGTGTCAATATTCTAGATGGTGAGACTGAGCCAACATTGAGATGACACAGCTTTTTAAAATCATGGATGATATTTGACTGATCATTAAGTAATGTGGCACAAACTATTCTCATCAGCATTCAAAGACTATGTAGAAAACCAGTTATCAGTTGGGAATTGATGCAATAACAGAAGGTTTTTTGAAGGAGAAGACTTCAAGGCAGATCTTAGAGCAATCCACCTAGTCCATTCCAACTATTTTTTTCTAAGAAACTATTTCTGCTGGATTATCTAGAAAGAAGCCAGCATCAGCTTTGACTACTAGTACCGGGCATGCTATGCCCCAGGAATGGGGAGACACTTTTGAGATTTCCTTTCACAATGTGTAGCTGCTACCTAAAGAGAAAAATGTATATTAGTTGGGCTAGGGTTTTCACTTATCCGACTCATCTTTAACTATTTTAGAACCTACAATCTTCTTTGGGCTTTGTTGACTACTTACCTTCTTATTATGCCTCTCCTGATCCTATGTCCACAAGGTATAGGACCGAGAGCAAAAGATTCAAAGCTCTAAGGAGACGATTTTCTGGCTTGACAGAAGGAAGAATTTTCCAGAAGGTACTGTGGTCTCCTGTCCAGAATAGAGGCTGGGTGACTGTTGGTGAAGATGTTTTAGACAAGGCTTAAGTGCCCAATGCAGCAAACAAGAAGTTTAGCATTTACTCTAGGCCAGACACAGTGTCATAAGCTGGGGATTTTAACATACAATATTTTCTTCAGAAGCTCATAATCGAGTTGAAGAAATGGATAGGGAAATCAAATCCTGCAACAAAATTGAAAAGTTATAGCAACATACACAGCATCTTAAAAGGGCACCAAAAAGGAATAGAACTGGTTTGCCTCTAATAAATTGGGGTGTTATAAGGGTGGAGTTAGGGGAGGGCATTGAGAATAATGAGAATAAAGTGGCAAAAGTAATCCTTCAAGTGTCAGTCTGGAGAGGAAATCCAGTGGGGAGCTGAGATCTGAAACCGACAAGGAGACTTCCAGCCAAGGAGGAGAGTGGGTGAGTTAGGAAGCTTCCAGACCATGGTCCATGGGCTCTGCAGCAAGGGGAGCAGACAGAGGCACGTTTGCTGCCTGAAGGGTTCAGAGAAGGTGTCTATGCATATTTGGAGCTTTGATCAGAGCTAGAATCCACAGTCTAGCTTTGAGTGTTAAAAGGAGAAATTAAGGAATGGACAAGCAGGAATAGAGAATAATAGAAGTGGTGAAAATAGATACATATTTCTCAAACCCATTTCCCAAAGGGTGAGTCTCCTACTGTCTTCTCCAGTTGGCTTCTGAACTGGGTCCCTTGTCTGGAAATTCCTTCTCTAATTTCCCAATGCTCAGTGCTGCTTGACTCTGCATGACAAAAACCTATAACGAAGGGAACCCTTGGTCTCAAAGAAGAGTCATGGAAACCACTGAGCACAAAGTGTCAGGAGAACTCAACTCCTCACAGGACGGTGTCTGACTCAGTGCAGGGTGTGACTCTGTGATGACACAGGTGATTGCTTGGAGGGTTCTTATGTAACCTTAAGCTAAACAATCTTTTTACAGGATGCTTGCTTTATTTCATGATTTCTTTTTTTCCTTCTTTTTTCTTTACTTTTTATTTTTTTTGAGATGGAATCTCGCTCTGTTGTCCAGGCTGGAGTTCAGTGGCGCAATCTCGGCTCACTACAACCTCCACATCCTAGGCTCAAGCGATTCTCCTGCCTCAGGTTCCTGAGTAGCTGGAAAGGCATGCACTAGCAATGCTGCCCACATGCTGGGGCTCCCTAAAAGGGAGGACAAAGTTGAAATAGACCCTAGCTAATCATATATTCAACCCTCCCAGAATAAAACCCAATACTATTTCCAAGAAATAACATAATCCAGAGCCTCAAGCCTATGTTGTCCACAATGCTTCACATAAACTCTTTCTAATCTTTCATGTAGGATATTTAGAAGTCTCCTAATTCTTCATGCCACCCAAAAATCTATCTCCTTTCTGATCCATACTACTACCAGTGTTCCTGTACCAAAATACCAGTTTCGTCATGTTGTTTCACTTGGAGTAGGACCAATGGCTCACCACTGCCTAGAGATTTGTGTCCAAAGTCCTTTCAGGTCTCCCAATATCCCCAGTCATCTGACTATTGCCTACTCTTGGGGAGAGTTCAAGATGACCTTCATCAGAATTGGGAGAGACGCTTGCTGGTCACTCTTCTTGAAGAGAAGGAGCCTACAATGCACAAGTCTGCCTCCACTAGCTTCTCCTCAACACTTTCCAGTTTACCTATTGCCATGGAATTTCATGCCTCTCCAAATATGTTTCTGTTAAATAAAGTACTTACTGATCATCAGAATTGTCTCTTGATCTTAGAAATATTTCCTTCCCCCTCCTTTATGCTTGTGCTCATCAACAATTTTTAGCAATCATGTGTTTTTGATCATAATGTTATATAAAATATGAACCCATGTGTGCAGCACAGAAAGACAAGAAATGGTTTCCTCCACCAGTTCAGATCTTCAGTGCATGGGACAGGCTCCGTTTTTGTTTGTGGAACCCTAATACTTCAGTGGCTTTGTTGTGAAACCCTGCTCCAGCTGAGAAACAATTCCGTGAGACTTTGTGCGCATAATATAGAGGACTTCTCCACTGGGTGCACTAGCCGTCTGTACTACAGACTGAAACTCCATCAGAGGCCATCAGACAGTGGAGACTGGAGCCTTGGGTGCAGGTGCACACACTGGCCCACAGCTTCCTGGCTGAGCTGGGAGGTTTGTGCACAGGAATGCGGTGACTCTGCAGGGCTGTGCCTTGGCTGCTGGCACAGAAATATACAGCAGAGTCACCAAGCTCCAGGGGCTTGATGTGAAGAATTAAACGAGCTTTGTCTGGAGAGTCAGGTGAGAAGCGATTTGGAACTGTTTCATTTATAAAGAGCTTCTTGTTATTGTAGCTAAACATTATCTTCAGCAATTTCTTAGAGTCCTGCTTATACCAATACATAGTATCATGACCCAGATTTTGTTCACATTTAAGGGACTCCTCCTTTCCTGTCTGTGTGACCAGGTATTTTGGAGTCTGGGAAACAGCTGTGTCCAAGGAACCTGCAAAGGAAAGAAGTAGAATTCAGGCAAATCCCAGGAGATAGCCTGCTGTTGTTGTCATGGTGAAAAGACTTAGGGACTCCAACAGTATCATGTCACCTGGGCCCAGGACTCACCTGCTTGGAGGAGGCAGAGGGTCACACAGCAGAGGAGCCTGCAGCCCATGGCAGAGTCAGGCAGACCAGGCAAGGCCCAGGGCAGGATTCTGGTGTGCAGTGGTGAGAAGTCTAGGCTGTGCTTTCCACTGCCGCTGAGAGGGGCTGCGCCAGTGAGGTCACAGCCTGTAATCATTTCCCCATTCCCAGGCTCTCCTCTAGCATGGCTCCTCCTTTTCATGCCCTGCACTTGCTGCTTTAAAAGTTTTTGAAATTTCTGGGAAAAGTTGAGAGGGTTGAATTGTGGCCTCCAGGGTGTGTCTCTGACAGTCATTCCTGTGCCATCAGCCCCCTCCCTCCCCGCTTCTTACCCGGGATTGACCACCCCCTTCCTCTCCCTTTCATGCCCTTCCCTCAGAGTCAGGCTGCTGTTCCTCTCTGGATCCTTTTCTTCCCCTTCACAATAATACAGGACATTGTTTTGCTCTCTTGAATCTTTGCAAAGATTAATTCTGATTAATGGTCAGTGGTTCCCTTTTTTCAGGAAAGACTGGCCTAAGATTTCACCTGAGTACCAGCTACAGTCACCTAACCCACATGACTGTGATGCTAGTTCAGAGAAAACCTTGTTGAAGGGTCATTGTTGGCAGTGAACTGCAGCCCTACTCCCTCTGATGTCCTTATCTGTCCAAGGGGTAGATCTATGAGGAAACAGGAGGATGCTGGACAATATGCAGTTACTGTGTGCTGTGACTGAATGGCAATAAAGGTAAACAACAGGGTTGTTGCGGAAAACAAATGCAGGTGACGGTACTGCTCTTGAGTTGTCTGCATATAATCCTCCTTGTTAGTACAAAGTTTGCAACTCAAGCTTATAGCAGAGTTTCTCAATTTCAGCCCGAGTGCCATGTTGGATCAGGTGATTGTTGGTTGTGGAGGGCCATCCTGTTCAGCTAGGATGCTTAGCGGCATCCTTGGGCCCTACCCACCTGACGCCAATGTGACAACACAACATGCCTTTGTGTTTTCTGGATTATCCCCTGTTGAGGACCCCGTCCCCTTTATTCTTGCCCATGGTACTCCCCTCCTCTGCCAGCCATCAAACACCCAACCTTGGGGGTGTGGCAGGGCCGCAGCTCCTCCTGCTCTGGTCAGCAAGGTCCAGCACTCAGATCTCAATGCCTCTGTCAGTTACCCCAGGGCAGGAACCTCCAGGAGGAAAACCAGGGACCAGCACAGCCAGAATGGCGTTTCACACACACGTACACACACACACTTTGGTAGTGTTGTCATCTACAGGTGAATCCCCTGCAAACACAGACCCTGATGGTTCTTTTGTGATTTACTAAACACAGAACTTGAACTAAACAAAAGAAAAATGACCACCATCCTTCTTGGAACATCAAGGATGCTTTATTTGTTTATAGTCATTGAATGTCTACTTAGTGCCAAGCATGAGTAAACTATATTCTCACTCTCATGATGCTTATAATCCAATAGGAGCAAAAACACATTCACACATTGCCTGTAGACTAAGAATATGAAATGCATGTTACATGGAGTCCAGCAATATAGTTACTGCTTGCATTTAAATACTTTTTTAAAAGCATCCCATTTCCTGATCTATGAAACAGTGGGCAGAAGTAAATAATTTTCAACATTCTGTCTAGTTCTCAAATTCTGTGAACATAAGCAGGTACCCCGCTAGATGTGGGTCTTATTCAGTACTTACCTCATTGCACCACACAGCTGACATGGGAAGCTTTTCTAATGAGGAAAGGAAGGAAGGGAGGGAAGATAATGAAATGACAAGAGGCTGTATACAACGGTGATGATGATAACTATATAAAGATGTAACCACTCTTAAAGAGTAGACTTTAAATAAATATGTATCTCAGTATTTTACGCAAGAGTTTTTACCAAATCAGATGGACAGCATCTGGGAGAGTCACTGGAATGAAACTGATAGAAAGAAACTAGCCTCACATGAGGCAATGTTAGTTCTGGGTGTTGTTTTGTTTTGTGTTTTACAGGAGACATGAAAAGCAAAAGTGTTTTATTGCCCTTCAAGAATTGTCTAGGCCGGGCACAGTGGTTCATGCCTGTAATCCCAGCACTTTGGGAGGCTGAGGCGGGCGGATCACTAGGTCAGGAGATCGAGACCATCCTGGCTAACATGGGGAAACCCCGTCTCTACTAAAAATACAAAAAAATTAGCCGGGCATGGTGTCTGGAGCCTGTAGTCCCAGCTATTCAGGAGGCTGAGGCAGGAGAAGGCGTGAACCCAGGAGGCGGAGCTTGCAGTGAGCCAAGATTGTGACACTGCGCTCCAGTCTGGACGACAGAGCGAGATTCAGTCTCAACGGAAAAAAAAAAAAAAAAAAAAAAAAAGGAATTGTCCAAAGGATAAAAAGGAACAAATAAATTGATCAGGTATGTATTTTCTGACAGGGCCCACTATGCTGCAGAAGGGGAAAAAAGCTACAGAAAGGAGAGAGGATAGACGCTTATATCCCTGGGAAGAGCCAGGCTTCCAACAAGAAAGTCAAAGAAGGAACAAAATATAATAACTTTATCATGGGGATAACTTAATCCACAAAAAGGCAGAGAGTTGTAGGGGCAAAGAGAATGAGACAGAAGGCTGCAGAAGAACCAGAACACGTCGAACTGAATGATACCACGATGCATATTTTGAACATGGGTCATATTTTTGGCTGCCCTATAGTTAAACCTCATCTTATATTTGGGCAATTCCCCCAAAGTTTGTGTCTTAGCGAGAAAGGCAAGTGTGTTGATATGTTTACAAACAAAATCTTCCACCCTTCTAGAATCAAAATCTCCATCTCCGCCTCTTCTTTTTACACTCCTCATGAGGAAACCACTCTACCTGGCAGAGCTGTCTCCCTCCTCCAGCTCCCCAAGAACTCACAGGAAAACCATGCTGTCTGCTCTGGTGGAATAGAACAGACAATCTCTTGTGCCCAATTATGTCATATTTAGTTTCCTGAGCAGAATCTTATGTCGATTTCATGTCATCTGATTCTGTCTCTCTCTTCACTGATGCTCATCACTGGGTTTCCAGGTCTGCAATGGGACCAGGGCCATGGTTTCACTTCCATTCGACCCAGCTGGCTGTTTGTTACTGGAGACAATGATCCTGATTTAAAAAATTCTTTCAAGCTGACAAAAACATACAAAAGTCAACATGCATCTCAGCTCATGGGATCATATCTCTGCAGGTCAACCAGCAGCTGCCAGTTTTCCAAATGAAATTCAGACCAAAGCCAGATAAGACATCCTGTCACAGGCCATGTGTCCCTCACCTTTGCGAAGCGTCAGTTCATGCTATTTGCCTGTTGAGTTATTAAAATCGCTTGTCCACTTAAAATATTTGCATTTATTATTTCTAATATTATATGGATCACAAATGTTTAATCTGTAGTCCTTTGTTAGCAACAATTAACACAAATTAAATGCAATGCCATGATGGATAGAGATTGTTTATTAACAATGAGAAATGATTATACGTCATCTTACTTTTGTTACTGAGAAGAAGTTCTAGATTTTTTGTGAGGGTAGGAGTTTGAAAAGCCCAAGGGGACCCTGACTCTCCAACTCTTATGGTAGTCACCTTAAATATTTAATATTGAGCTTAGAAGTGTGTGTTTCGCATAGTCTGCTTTTATAACTTTTAGTACATTTGAAAATGGCTCATACTACAGAAAGCTAAGAAATTTAGAATCTAGCATGTAGAAATGAGTTTCCTACCTTCAATACATTCTTTTCTTCCATTCCAAGATAAATGGCAAAATTAACCTCCACAGCACGGCTAATGGTTTTCCTGTTAAACTGTCTGGCTAGACTTTCACTTCCAGGCAGCGTGCTAGAATATATCTGGTAGAGCATAGAGATACTCTGAAGCTCCATCCTGATGAATAGCTAGAGCCCACATAAAATGTATCTTTGCTGCATTTTTGGATTTCCAAGAAGTGAGGAAAATTTCAACTGCTTTTTGAAAAGGTGAAACGGGATCCTGTAGTGAAAACAAAATGAAGAGCCTGTTTCAGATGTGCATCCTGGAGGTCTGACCATGCCACCTTCCTTCCCATCTCCAACTGTTTGGCATCATCTTTTGACATCTGGACAAGTCTAGCTTCCGTGGGTCTTGGGAGACAGGGATAGATGTTGAAGCTGGAGGCTGGAAGGGAGTCTGATGATGCTGTTTTGATAGAACCATTTGCTCAGACCCAGGAGACAGGTTTCCTATCCTTAGAAACTCTTGCTCCAAGAACTTAGAGGAACATCCAGAAGAGGAAAAAGAAAAAAAAAATACCCTTTCTAGTTTAAGTCTTTCATCACTTAGAGTCAGGGGAATGGTGCTCCAGGTATTCTTTGGTCTGATAAGTAGATTTTCCATGGTAATTACTCTCTTTGCAATATCCCTCGAGGAAGCCCTGATTTGTCAGGCTCACTGCCCAGGTCTCAGGAAGTCATTTCCTGGCAGGATTGAGCTGGAGCAGAGGCCCAGTGTCCAGAGCCTCTCTTATTCCTCTCAGGAAGGGGTCCTACCCCGGCATCTGCTTGTGAGCGCTCCTCTTTCCCATCTCCCCCTTTCTCATCCCATGCAGGGTCACATGCAACAAATCTGGCAGTCTAGGCTCTTTGCTAGAACAAAAGCACCTGCACAGCAAGGCAAATGAACAGTCTGTATTTAACCTCTCACATTTCAGCATTAACACAGCTTCTGCAGACCACATTTTCCCCTGTTGCAAATACACCCGATATTTCTTTTAACTGTCTTCCATCCAGAGAATACTCTGTCCTTCCTCTGAGTTCCCTTAATCTCAGTAGAGTCACAGCTCCTCCTTGTGGTAAAAGGTCAAACATGTCAACACTGTCCCATGGTGGACCAAAGGCAGCAGGGATGTTGAGGTCTTAGAAATAGAGATATGCAGCCAGGCATGGTGGCTCATGCCTGTAATCCCAACACTTCGGGAGTCCGAGGATGGCAGATCATGAGCTCAAGAGGCCGAGACCATCCTGGCCAACATGGTGAAACCCCGTCTCTATTAAAAATATAAAAATTAGCCGGGTGTGGTGGCATGCGCCTGTAATCCCAGTTAGTCTGGAGGCTGAGGCAGGAGAATCACTTGAATACGGGAGGTGGAGGTTGCAGTGTGCCGAGATCGCCCCAATGCACTCCAGCCTGGGCAACATGAGAGAGAATCCATCTCAAAACGGAAAAAAGAAGATAAAAACGGGAAATCAGAGAGGTTCACTCCTTCCTTTCTTCAAGAGGCTTCTACCTAAAATTAAAACATGCAAAATTGTACCTCACCTTTAACAAATGTAAAAACTGGCTTTCAGAGTTAACAGACTGAATTTTTGCAGAACAGCATTCCCACCAAAAACTAGATAAACTTAACAAAATATAAAAATAAATGCTTGAAAGCACTTGGAGCTACTGAGGCAGTAAGAACCTAACGGACTGGGATCTCAAGGAGAAAGGAGAGATCTAACAGACCACTTTTCCCTTTAAGTCATTTGCCAATTTTGTATCGCTGCCTAAGTAGCTGAGGGAAAAAAGGGAAGACTGAGAGTGTAGCGGGCTTTGAGGAGCATCCACCACCTTTCTGGTCTGGAGAGCGTTTATGTTCAGTGACTACTGAATAGGAGAGGAGCCTGGCAAAGACCCCAGGCCTTGGTGCTAGGGGCAGAAGCAGGGATTGACTGAAAATGAGCATGAAGGAACTTTCTGGGTGGGGAGGATGAAATGTTTTACAGCTGGATCACGGTGATTGTTGCACAACTCCACAAATTTATCAAAATTCATTGAATTGCACACTCACAATGGGCAAATATTATGTTATGTAATTTACACTTTAATTAAGCTGTTACACTCCAGACATCTAGTTGGAACTTAAATGGCTAAGACCAAAGGCGAGCAGCCATCACGGAGGCTGAAGTCCAGCTCTGATCCAGCTCAGTCATCAGCTCAATTAAGGTGATCTGCCCCTGCTACAATTCCCAGCAGAAGCAAAAGTGAATCATTTGAGGAAGATGAAATCACTCAGAGCCTCAGATTATCTCTATAGTTTTTATATACAATATCCAGCATTCAAATAAATCACTAGTTGTGTGAGAAAACAAAATCACATGCCGAGAAAAGAAACAGAGAAAACAGAAAAAAGAAACAGACCCAAACAGATTCAGATGTTAAAGGTGTCCAAAACTGGCTTTCAAATGTTGGATGTTAATATAGTCAACAAAGTAAATGACAAAATGTAGAATTTTAGCAGACAGCTGGAAATTGTAGTAAGATTTAAGTGGAAATTCTAGAACTGAAATATACAAAATACCTAAAATTTAGAATTCAATAGATATGTTTAAAAGAGCAATAGTTTCTTAAATGAAACTCAAGAAGTTAATCTGGCTGCCTTATGTTAAGTTGAAAGTGACAAATTCATTCCTACCTCTGCCTCTAGATGTCTCTTGACTTTTGTTGCTGAATTCTGTTCCTGCACTGCCTGGCTTTATTCTGGCGATTCTCATGCTGGTCTAGACCTCTGCTGACCTTGAAATGGTGTAAAATGGTGTCCTAATATTAGACTCCATGTTTTCTACTCTCTTAACTTGTTATTTTGTGAGCTAGCATCATTAGACCAAATGTAGCACACCGGGGTGACAGGATCATTAGATAGTTCTGCTCTTGACCACATTCTGAACAAGACCGATTGATATTGAGTTCCTTGTACCAAGCCCCTTCTCCTTCTGAAGATTTCTGTGGCAATCCTCTGTATTCTCATGGGAATACCTGAACTCCCACTCCATAATCATCTCGCTATCCTAGGAGTTAAAATATGTTTTCCTAAAAAACTAAAACAAAAAAATTCTAATAAAGATGCAAAATGGGAATAGGGAGAAGATACAGGTTACTTGGTCGTGTACAATTCTCCCATATTCAGAGCCCACCATCACACTCTGTAGTATCTGTAAACATTCTTCAAATCCTACAGCATCTGGACATTCCTGTCCAACATATCTTTGTTAATTCAATTTCGGATATCTGTTTATTTGGAGACGGCAGCAAGAACAAACCCAACCAGAGACTTCCTTTTCTTAGACAGGAAGTGGGTGCTGGCGGCTGGGAGGGAGGCAGATCTATGAGGGTTTTTGAGCAGGCTGGAGGTGTCTTTGCAAGGCTGTGGCTTCACTGCTGGCACAGAAGTACATGGCTGAGTCCTCCAGCTTTGTGGACTTGATCTTCAGCGTGAAATGTACTCCATCAGACCTTCCAACTGAGAATTGATCTTCAAATATTTCAGACTGCTCTGAGATCTTACCATTATAGAAGGAAACCAGAAACTCGACTTTCTGCCCCAAGATTTGTCTGTACCAATAGAAGTAGAAATGATTAGAGATGGGGACACACCGCAAGATCACTTCCTGTCCCATCTGTGTGACCTGATGGCTGGGAGTCTGGGTGACTTCAGGTTCTGTGTGTCCTGTGGGAAAAGAAGAAGATTAAGAGAATGGTTTAGAATTGTCTTAGGTAAGTTCAAAACAAGAATCTCCTAGAGTCCTAAGCATCGACCTGCTTTCAAGAGACTAAAAATTGCCCAACATAGGAGCCAGGTATCCATGGCAGGATCACAGCAGGAATGAGGGCTCTCCTAGCTCAGGCATCTGGTCCTGTGGAGGAAATGAGTGGCATTTTGAGTTCCCATGGACCCCAGGCAAGGTCTGGCAGAATTGCTGGTGTCTGGGGCAACACCCACCATCCCTGGAGCGCCCTCTATAGGAGAGAGGAGGGAGCCTTTGTGTTGGTGCCGAAACCTGACAGTGCAGGGCTCTGCTCAGGGGTCTGACGGTGTGTGCAGAACTGAGGGCCGTTAATTATTAAGAGCAGTGCTGGAAAATACGGGGCTTAGCAAGGTAACCCTGAGTACAAAGTCCGGCTCAGAAATTCCAGGAGGTCGCCTTCTCTTATTACCTGCTGTGAGCAACAATTCAGGTGCAACAGACTCCATGGCTGATAATGGATGCCGCGAAAACTTGGTATTAGGATTAAAGAGACAGAAGGAAAAACAATCAAGTTTGAAAGTTTTAAATCCTGAGTGGAAGAGAGAAGCCAACAAGAAGTTGAAACTCTGCACATGCCCCAGGGAGAGTGAACTAGAGAACAATGATGCAAACCCCATGGGGAATCACTGTCCTCAGGGTCAGGCATGATACAGCCACCTGAGGAGGGCATTGGGTATTCTTTATTTAAAAAAAAAAGAAAAAGGAGCTGCCAGGTGCGGTGGTTCACGCCTGTAATCCCAGCACTTTGGGAGCCCGACGGGGGCAAATCAAGGAGTTAAGAGTTTGAGACCATCCTGGCCAACATGGCAAAACCACGTCTCTACTAAAAATACAAAAATTAGCTGCTTGTGGTGGCAGGCGCCTGTCATTCCAGCTACCCGGAAGGCTGAGGCAGGAGAATTGCTTGAACCTGGGAGGTGGAGGTGGCAGTGAACCGAGATCACGCCACTGCACTACTCCAGCCTGGTGACAGAGTGAGACTTCATCTAAAAACAAACAAGCAAACAAAAAACAAAAGAAAAGGTCTGAGCAGATTTTGAGATGGGATGAGGGGTGAGATCCAGGGTCTAACTTGGGTGGAAAGATAAATAAAAAAGGTTCATATTGGAAGGCAGATTGGTGTGGCCAGAGTGTTAAATGCTACACACAAGATTTCCTGAGGCACAAACGAACTGGAAGATACTTGGAACAACTTAAACTTGACAGCATCTGTCCTGCATTCAAGTTCAGGCACAGTCTCATTCAAGACAAAGTCAGGACGTGGGCTGCAGGTGTCTGGGCAATTGTCACATCCAATAAATGACAGTATTATAGTCTGAGATTTCTGCCGAGGCCCTCCGTGATGCTCAACTGAGTGTTGAGGCTCAGCTGGACATGTTGCCCCCACGGGTTCTTCACTAGACCCAGGAGGTTTGTGCATAGGGAGGCGATGACTCTGCAGGGTTGTGCCTTGGCTGCTGAAACAGAGATTCACAGCTGAGTCTTCTAGCTGCAGCATGACCACATGAAGGTGTACACAAGAGCTGTTGGCATTCAGGTGTGACACTGTGTTGGCACAGTCTCGTTTTGAATGAGTTCCTTATAGTTGTAGTGAAACATGAACTCCAGGGATTTCTTAGCTTTCTGTCTGTAGCAGTATATAGAATCATGTCCCAGATGCTCACGTTTCATCGTCCTTTTACTCCTCATTGCTGTGACCAGGTATTTTGGTGTCTGGGTAATTCCAGTATCCATGGAGCCTGTGAAAATAAGAAGCCAAATTCAGACGAAGCCTAGGACAGAGTATTCTGAGGCAGTTCCATGAAAAAAGCAAAAAATCCAAGGACAGAAATGTCCCACCTGTATCCAGGACTCACCTGAGACAATGGACCACACCACAGTGGAGGCTGCAGCCCATGGCAGGGTCACACGGGCAGAGGCGTGGGGACCCTGAGTCTCCCTGCTTGGCATTCTGGTCTTGTGGGTGTGCTTCCCTGGCCCTGAGACACGGGCTGCTTGGGAAGTCTGCGCTCCTGCTGGTGTCACTGTTAGTGTCTACAGCTCACACTTCCTCTTTCCCTTTCAAGCTTTGTGTAGACACCTCAAGAGGTGGGTTTAGACTAGCTTGTCAGGGCAGGTGTGCACGGCAGCTTCCTCAGACCGTTGGTTTTTTCTTAGCCACTGCCCGTGCTCCCCATAATGAATAACTGGATCTCTCCTTCCTCTTTCTACTTGTGGCTCCCCTCCTCCCCATCATACAGACCCCTTCCCTTTGGGCAGATGCATTCCCCATGCCTGTCTTGGACCTAGGACGAGTGCACTCCGGCTCCCCTCTCTCATTTCAGTGAACTCCAGGAGGCCTCCTCAGCAGGCTCAGCTGAGCCCTTCCCTGGGGCCAGCTGTGCATAAGTTTAAGACCCAGTAATGTGATGCCAACTAGGGAGGAAGCACCCTTCAGTGGGTGCTGAGTGGGCACGAGAGGGATACTCTGTGACTCCTACCCCCGGGGAGCATCTCACCTACTTAGGATGACAGACCTGAACACAGACTCGAATAACAGGAGGCCCTCCAAGCATGAGCAGAAGGACTGCAGAGATGAGGCTACACAGGTCAAGGTGGAATGAACTTTAGTGTCTTCATGTTGTCTACACATGATCTCTCAACTAGCACAGGAGCAAACTCTGATGCCAGAGCATTTGATTCCTTCCTTAGTCCTTTTCTCCCTCCTGCCTCTCTTCTCCTCTTTCCATTTGACTCGAGAATGTCCCTAAAGTCACAGCTCCTCCTGGTGGTGAAAGAGGCACATGGCCCTCTTCTCAGCCATCTGCCCACAGTCCTCCAGATACAGCACTGGGAGCATAGATACACAAAAGGATTCCACAGGGGAATACACAAAGCAAGAAGGCATTTGAAACCCCGAAGTAAAGGCTTAGCAACTCTCACTGCCCCTTACTGGTGAAACGCCTCCAACAGCCTCCATATACACACTTAAGATATCAAAATAATATGATCCCCTAGGTATTTATGGACCACAGAACTATATGTCAGACACTGTTTGAGGACCAGGAATAGAGCAATGAATAAAACCAACTCTCATGGGCACATGGACCATTTTAATTTGTTCAAAAAGCTTTTGTGAATAATGTTCACATTCTCAAAGTGCTTCAGGGATTACAGGAGCTATAAGACTTGTTTGACGGGAGCTGGGCACGGTGGCTCACGCCTGTAATCCTAGCACTTTGGGAGGTAGAGGTGGGTGGAATACGAGGTCATGAGTTTCAGACCAGCCTAGCCAATGTGGTGAGACCTCATCTCTACTAAAAATACAAAAAAAACTTAGCTGGTGGGGGTGGCGTGCACCTGAAGTCCCAGATACTCAGGAGGCTGAGGTAGGAGAATCACTTGAACTTGGGAGGCAGAGGTTGCAGTGAGCCAAGATCGCGCCACTGCACTCCAGCCTGGGCGACAGAGCAAGATTCTGTCTCAAAAAAACAAAACAAAACAAAACAAAACAAAAAAACACATGTTTGACATCTTTACAGATAACATCTAATTTGGAACGTTTTACAGGGTATGCTTTAGGAAGGTTAAAGTAATTGGTGTTTCGGTGTCTAAATCATTTCATCTACCAACCTCATTTTCTCATCCTTGAAATCTGGATGTGGGGAGAGACTGAAATAATTTTCTCCAACTCTACCCAGCTCTGAAACAATGAAAGTCAAGCAGGATAGACTTCACCAGGCTGCTGTGCCAGAAGCTTCCATGGTTCACGGCCCCTATCAAAATACTTTACAGAGTGCAGGGGCTTAGTACGTATTTGCTTAATTGGCCAACAAATAGATGGGTGGAATGGAAAACAGTAAAATCCACAGGTAAAAGGTAGGTCTAAGCACTTAAAAATTGTGTTTCTAATGTGCTATGGTTGGCATTGGTATATTTGTATCTGTACCTCCTCAGAAATCAGGACATAGTCTCAGTATGTAAGGCTGGAATGTAACTGATAAAAATAATTTTTATTTCAAAGGCTTTATTTATAAATAATAATGTTTAAATGTTGATGAAGCATTGTCCAAAGGAGATATGGAAATAGAGGGATTGTTAATTCTTAAATTCTCCTTCCCGTCAGGTTTCTCATCATTCTTTGAGCATTTCCTTACTTGATGGCACAAGGGGTTCTAGGCTTTTCCTGCCTGTCTTGGTATCTACTATTTGTCCAAAAGTTCTGGTTCCTTCTAGTGGACAATGGTATTTAGAAAACAGAATATGGACACTAGATGTTTTGGGGTGCCTCCGGGGTGAACTACTCTTAGGCGTCACAGTGGACAGAGCTGTACATATACATGTGTATTCACAGTACATATATATTTACAGGTATCTTTAATTCCTCTTTAGACATATTAAGAAGCAATGAGTTCACACTAGTTCCCATCCAATATTATGTTTATTGTTGTGTCAACTCTTCTCTCTTTCCATATTTGCAACTTCCTTATCCAACACTGAGAAGACTGGTTTTGTTATCCATATAAATCTGCATATTTGATCAATCCCTTTGCATGTAACTACATGTATGCTGCGGCTGCCACCATCTCTCCCTTGTAAATGGCCTTATCCCTCCATTCAAGTTCTGACTTCCTGTGCCAGGGAGACCACCCAGGAGAACTGAAACTCTCCTCACCTCAGTCCAATTTCTAACACACCACACAAGGGATGCCTTGCCCCACCCAGTGCCCTTTGCAATTTGCTGGGGCTTCCACAATCTGCAGGAGGCTGCTTTCCACACCCCATCTGGACTCACTCCACTTTTGCGGAGACACTTTCCACATGCTGCATGGTCTCTATCTCCTTCCAACAGGCCTCCCTTCTACACAGATACAAAGAAACGCACCACTTTGGTCCACTGTATATCATGTCACAGTGTCTTTATTGCATAACTTGAGGCACCTGACATGGGTGATGAGCAGGGAAGGCCTCAGGACCTTTTAGGAAAATCTTCTTAGTGTATAGGGTGATGGTTGCAACTAGTGAGTTTGCTTGTACTTGATCTGTCTGGGCTTCTCTGAGCCCTGTGTAGTTCTATGATTCTTCACCTTGTTCTTCAGGGAGCAATGCCAATTTCATCTTTCTAAAAATCCTAGGGTTTTCCTTCCGTACTAACACACGTTCTTGTGAGTACTTGTCTCCCTTACTCAATTGGATCTTCCTAAGGTCCCAGGCTGTATCTTAATCACTTTCTCTTTTCTCCTTCCTAATGCAACCACCCTCCTCACCTGCCAGCATTTGCAGAACACCTTAAAGGTACAACAGCAGCTGCTCCTTATAGCCCACCACATGCCTCTTTCCATTCTCTCCCTTGAAAGTGGGAGCTGGGGGTCCCCTTCCAATATTTTCAGGTGCACAGACATTCTAATCACCTCTCATTCATCTTGCTAGGACCAAAGGCTTGAGAACCACAACCAGATATTTTGTTCTCAGCATTTGAAGGCCTGCTTGAAGTCTCAGTTCCTCAAGGACTGATCCCATGCTCTGTTCTGCTTAGTGAACACCTCTGACTACAAATATATAGAAAGACTCTGATTGCGATGGGTACCATGTGAAAGGGAAAAATAAATCACTACAATGAAAAAAGCCCATAGGACATACATCTTTGTTTTTAGTGTGTGTGAATATTCTAGATGGTGAGACTGAGCCAACATTGAGCTGAAACGACTTTTTAAAATCACTAGATGATATTTGGCGGATCATCAAATAATGTTGCACAAGCTATTCTCATCAGCATTCAAGACTATGTAGAAAACCAGTTATCAGTTGGGGATTGATGCAATGAGAGAAGGTTTTTTGAAGGAGACGACTTCAAGGCAGATCTTAGAGCAATCTACCTAGTCCTGCTCCAACTATTTTTTTCTAAGAAACTATTTCCGCTGGATTATCTACAAAGAAGCCTGTATCAGCTTTGACTACTAGTACCGGGCATGCTATGTCCCCGGAATGGGGAGACACTTTTGACATTGGCTTTCACAATTTGTAACTGCTACCTAAAGAGAAATATGTGTATTTGCTGGGCTGGAGTTTTCACTTATCCGACTCATCTTTAACTATTTTAGAACCCACAATCTTCTTTTGGCTTTGTTGACTACTTACCTTCTTACTGTGCCTCTCCTGGTCCCATGTTCCCAAGGTATAAGACTGAGAGCAAAAGATTCATAGCCCTGAGGAGAAGACTTTCAGGCTCGACAGAGGGAAGAATTTTCCAGAAGTAAGTACAGTGGTTTCCTATCCAGAATGGAGGCTGGAGGACTATTGGACTATTGGTGGGGATGTTTTGGACAAGGTTTAAGTCTCCAATGCAGCAAAGAAGGAGCTTAGCATTTACTCTAGGCCAGAGACAGTGTCATAAACTGGGGATTTTAACATACAATATTTTCTTCAGAAGCTCATAATCTAGTTGAAGGAACGGATAAGGAAATCAAAGCCTGCAACAAAATTGAAAAGTTATAATAGCAACACACAGAACATTTTAAAAGGGCACCAAGAAGAACAGACAGGGTTAGAATCTAACAAATTGGGGCATTATAAGGGTGGAGGTAGGGCGGGGCATTGGGAATAAAGAGACCAAAGTGGGAAACATAATCCTTCAAGTGTCAGTCTGGAGAGGAAATCCAGGGAGGAGCTGAGACCCGAAACCATCAAGGAGACTTCCAGCTGAGGGAAGGAGAGTGGATGAGTCAGGAAGCTTCTAGACCATGATCTACGGGCTCTGCAGCAAGGGGAGCAGACAGAGGCACGTTTGCTGTCTGAAGGGTTCAGAGAAGGTGTCTGTGCACATTTGGAGCTTTGATCAGAGCTAGAATTCACAGTCTAGTTTGAGTGTTAAAAGGAGAAATTATGGAATAGACAAGCAGGAATATAGAATAATAGAAGTGGTGAAAATAGATGCATATTTCTCAAACCCATTTCTCAAAGGGTGAGTCTCTTACTGTCCTCTCCAGTTGGCTTCTGCACTGGGACCCTTGCCTGGAAGTTCATTCTCTGATTTCCCAATGCTCAGTGCTGCTTGACTCTGCATGACAAAAACCTATAATGAAGGGAACCCTTGGTCTCAAAGAAGAGTCATGGAAACCACAGAACATGAAGTGTCAGGAGAACATAGCTCCTCATAGGACGGTGTCTGGCCCAGTGCAGGGTGTGACTCGGTGGTGACACAGGTGATTGCTTGGAGGGTTCTTATGTAATCTTCAGCTAAACAATCTTTTTTAGTGGGTGTTTGCTTTATTTCATGATTTATTTTACTTTTTCTTTTCTTTCTTTCTTTCTTTTTTTTTTTTTTTTTGAGATGGAATCTCACTCTGTTGTCCAGGCTGGAGTAAAGTGGTGCGATCTTGGCTCATTGCAACCTCTGCTTTCCAGGCCCAAGCAATTCTCAGCCTCCTGAGTAGCTGGGACTACAGAGCTGGGACTACAGGCGCGTGCCACCATGCCCAGCTAATTTTTTGTATTTTTAGTAGTGACAGGATTTCACCACATAGGCCAGGCAGGTTTCAAACTCCTGACCTCATGATCCGCCCGTCTCGGCCTCCCAAAGTGCTGGGATCACAGGGGTGAGCCACCATGCCCGGCCTATTTCATGATTTAAAAAAGCATTTTTTAAAAGTAGATCTGAATATGTTTATCATTTTTTCAAAGCAGTTGACAGGGCAGTCACACTCAGGCAAAAGAAAACCCACACTCTAAATATGAGCACAGGATGTAAAGTTGCCGCATGGATGAATTAGCAGGTGCTGTGATGTTCTGAAGCTTCTGTCGGGGCTCTTGCAGGAAATGCTCACCCGAGCCCTCCGTGGCCCCCACAGCTTCCTGGCAGGCCCCGAAGGTTTCTGCACAGGAAAGTGATGACTCTGCAAGGCTGTGTCTTGGCTGCTGGCGCAGAGATACAGGGCTGAGTCTTCTGGCTGCAGGGCGCGTAGGTGAAGGTATAAGAGAGAGCTCTTGGAGCATTCAGGTGAGAAGCGACTGGGCACACTTTCATTAATAGAGAGTTTCTCATAGTTGTAGATAAACATGATCTCCGGCAGCTTCTTAACTTTCTGCTTGTACCAGTACATAGCATTGTGTCCCATATGTTGTTCACATTTCAAAGACTTCTTGTTTGTCATTCCCATGACCAGGTGCTTTGGTGTTTGGGTAATTCCACTGTCTATGGGGACTATAGGGAAACAGGGACAAAATTCAGGCAGAGCCCAGGAGGAGGGTTGTTGCTGCAGCCACAAGGAAAAGGCTTGGAGTTCAAGGACAGTGGATTTGAAGCCAACTCACCTGCTCCCAGGAGACAGAGAACCACACAGCAGAGCAGCCTGCAGCCCATGCTAGTGTCCGGTCTGAGATGAGGCCTCTGACTGGGGTCCTCTGGGTGAGGCACTGGGCTCTGGTCTCCTTGGCCCTGATTGGTGGTTTTCCCTGTGATGTCACTGATTCTGACAGCTTCCCCAGACCCAGGGTATAATTATTCCTGGCCATTTTACATCCTTTCTGGGTCCTGATAGAAGGTAGATTTGAATAGTCTGGGCTGGGATGAATGGGCTGGGCAGAAAGGACAGAGCCAGCTTTTTACCCCCCAAGGATATTCCTCTGGCAGGGGCTCTTTGCTCTCAGCTGCTTCCTCATTAAGTGGATCCTCCCTCTATCTCTGTCTCCCTGTCTTTCAGGACCCCTCTCAGCAACAGACCACTCCCGTTCAAGGAATCTCCTTCTGTCCTGCGGGATCACACAAGACAGAACCATTCAAAATGTCCCTTCCCTTATTGTCTAAGCACGGTAGAGCCCTTTTTGCCCGGCTCTGTGGAGGGAGGATGACTGCATGACCACAGATGCAGTGTGGACCAGTGCCCATCATTCAAAGGCATGGCTGATGCCAACCAGCAACCAGGCACTGGGGAGGGAGCTGAGGGAGCACGAAAGGGATGAGCCACCCTCTGTCCCTGAAGCGGAGGGCATGAGGCTTGGCTGGGCTTCGAGCTAACATACACAGGATGCTGAAAAAGAACAACGCAAGGTGTGTGGTGCAAAGGAAAGGGAAAATAGCTTGAAGCTGATGTCAGTGTGCTTGACCTGAGTACAGCCATGCTCTCATTCGAGGTACGGATGGTTCCCCATGGGCAAGATCCCTCCTGGCCCATCTCTCCTCTCACTCTCTATCCCTTCCCCAGGTCCCTGCCTCAGAGGTTTCACGGGAGCACAGCTCCTCCCTGTGGCCAAAGCAGCATTTGGCCACTCACCAACCCAGTGTCAGAATCCAGACTAGATCCATATCCCACATCCCTGAGCAGCAGGGATGGGTTTCAAAGGCCAGGGGAGAATGAAGAGGAAGGAAGTGTTGGCAACAACACAGAGAGTCAGCAGCCGGAACACCAGGTATCCCCACACCTAAGACATTCTAAATTTTTACTCAACAGAAATTGTCTATGTCTGAGTCTGGGCACCATCGCAACACCTTATCTCTACAAAAATTGCCAAAAATTAGCCAGACGTAACGGTGCATGTCTGTAGTCCCAGCTATTCAAGAGGCTGAAGTAGAAGGATCGCTTGAGCCATGGAAGTCAAGACTGTAGTGAGTCTTGATTGCATCACTGCACTCAGGACAGAGTAAGACCCTGCACCCACTAAGCCCCTCAAAAGAAAAAAAAGAAAAGAAAAGAAATGAAATGAAATGAAATGAAATGAAACAAAGAAAAGGAAAGAAAAGAAAAGAAAAGAAAATTATCTGTGTCTGGATCCCTAGTAATGAGGAGAACAGACAGTACCCCAGCCCTCTGGAACTTATGGGCCAGTCTGACTTGTTCAACAAATACTCCTTGAGTAACAGCTAGGAGCAAGCAGAAAGTCACCAACATTTTCACCCCCAGAATTCTATTTGAGTAGGGCAAGTCAACATATTCAGAAAACAACTAAAGAATAAAAATGTATCTTACATAAAGTTTGAGACATGTAATCAGTATGTCATTGTTCAATCACTTCATATATGTGATGCCATATTTCCTCACATATTAAATCAGGAGAGCGGAAATGAGATGATCTCCAAAGCCCTTCCATTTCTCAAATGTTAGAAACCAAATTGGTCATCAGCTCTGCGGAGAACTTTCCAACTAGAAACCAGCTGGATGACTTCCTATGGGTCTTCTCTACTTCACTGCATAAGCTATTTATGCTTTGTGACCATTTAGTTATTAGAATATCATCAATTTTCTTAAAATGTACTGCTATGCCCATATTGACTTTTCATTCTAGACCATTTAAAGATACAAATGAACACAAATAAACACAAAATGAGATGATTCATACTTTCTAAATGATTTTTACCATCTATTTATTGTTGTATTACAGTGGTATTACCATTTTGTGATGATAATTATAATTGTAGGACTGAGATTACGGTCGTAAATCCATATTATATGTAAATCTACACTGCGATAAGACACTTATCCATGATTTAAGTCAAGGGTTTATAATTTAGATTTGTTTTAACCTGGGGATGTGCTCGGTCAGGAGGAAAACTTTAGCATTCTTCTAATGTATAAATTTCATCAGATTTTCAATGTGGCCCGAAAAACAAACATAAAAAATGTAAAGGATGTAGATTAGAATTTAAGGGTGTTGAATATTCTCCTTTTCAACAGGTTACATATAGTATCGATCTCTAACCTGCTACAGTTGGAGATATTCTATTCACTAGATAAAAACCTAAAATTGCCTTATTTTAAACACTAGTATCATTACCATTAAAATTGTTTCAATTGGTATCTACTTCAGCAAGAAAATACTTTGGCCCTTCTACAAAGAAGTAGAACAAATGCGAACAAATAAAATCGTATTGTATGTTTGGTTCCCAATAAGTAAACCAAATTGCAAAGGAAATAAAAATAAAGCAATAGAATTTAAACTGAAAACTTGAAAAATGGTGAAAGTGAAAGGTTTAATTGTCCTGAGAATAAAAGCTAACATAAGCGTTTCCCACAACAAGGGGTGGTGACCAGAGAGCTCAAGTCATCTGAATTAGGGATGGACCTAAGAAGGAAAATGATCTCAGGACTGTGTGAATTGCAAGAAGAGCGAAAAGTGGAATGGTAAACATGAAGAGAAGCCAAGTAAACATATTTATATAAAATAGAAGTAGTATATGTGATTGAAGATAAGAGGACATAACTGACTCCTAGACAGCTGGGATTTAGGACACAGAGTACTAACAAGGAGCCCCAAGAACCTGTGTAAGAAATTTTTTTTTATTTTTTATTTTTCTTTGTGGGCCAGATCCTAAGTTGTGCATGCAGAGGGTGGCACTCCTGAAGGCCCAGCAGGGAACAAACTCTGGAAGGCTGAAGACATGGGTAGGGATGTCAGAAGATACTCAGGGCCAGAAGGGATTGGCATTCAGACCCAGTGAGAGTGGAGAGTCGTGGTGGGAACACCGTGATTCCCACTAAGACCCTGGAAAGGCATGCACTAGCAATGCTGACCACATGCTGGGGCTCCCTAAAAGGGAGGGCAAAGCTGAAGTAGACCCTAGCTAGTCATATATTCAACCCTCCCAGAATAAAACCCAATATTATTTCCAAGAAATAACATAATCCAGAGCCTCAAGCCTATGTTGTCCACAATGCTTCACATAAACTCTTTCTAATCTTTCATGTAGGATATTTAGAAGTCTCCTAATTCTTCATGCCACCCAAAAATCGATCTCCTTTCTGATCCATACTACTACCAGTGTTCCTGTACCAAAATATCAGTTTCGTCATGTTGTTTCACTTGGAGTAGGACCAATGGCTCACCACTGCCTAGAGATTTGTGTCCAAAGTCCTTTCTGGTCTCCCAATATCCTCAGTCATCTGACTATTGCCTACTCTTGAGGAGAGTTCAAGATGACCTTCATCAGAATTATAAGCGACGCTTGCTGGTCACCCTTCTTGAAAAGAAGGAGCCTACAATGCACGAGGCTGCCTCCACCGGCTTCTCCTCAACACTTTCCAGTTTATCTATTGCCATGGAATTTCATGCCTCTCCAAATATTTTCCTGTTAAATAAAGTACTTACTGATCATCAGAATTGTCTCTTGATCTTAGAAATATTTCCTTCCCCCTCCTTTATGCCTGTGCTCATCAACCATTTTTAGCAATCATATTTTTTTCATAATGTTATATAAAATATGGACACATGTGTGCAGCACAGAAAGACAAGAAATAGCTTCCTCCACCAGTTCAGATCTTCAGTGCATGGGACAGGCTCCGTTTTTGTTTGTGGAGCCCTAATACTTCAGTGGCTTTGTTGTGAAGCCCTGCTCTAGCTGAGAAACAATTCTGTGAGACTTTCGTGTGCGTAAAATAGAGGATTTCTCCACTGGGTGCACTAGCCGTCTGTGCTACAGACTGAAACTCCATCAGAGGCCATCAGACGGTGGAGACTGGAGCCTTGGGTGCAGGTGCACACACTGGCCCACAGCTTCCTGGCTGAGCTGGGAGGTTTGTGCACAGGAATGCGGTGACTCTGCAGGGCTGTGCCTTGGCTGCTGGCACAGAAATATACAGCAGAGTCACCAAGCTCCAGGGACTTGATGTGAAGATTTAAATGAGCTTTGTCTGGAGAGTCAGGTGAGATGCGATTTGGAACTGTTTCATTTATAATGAGCTGCTTGTTATTGTAGCTAAACATTATCTTCAGCAATTTCTTAGAGTCCTGCTTATACCAATACATAGTATCATGGCCCAGATTTTGTTCACATTTAAGGTACTCGTTCTTTCCTGTCTGTGTGACCAGGTATTTTGGAGTCTGGGAAACAGCTGTGTCCAAGGAACCTGTAAAGGAAAGAAGCAGAATTCAGGCAAATCCCAGGAGGTAGCCTGCTGTCGTCATGGTGAAAAGGTTTAGGGACTCCAACAGGATCATGTCACCTGGGCCCAGGACTCACCTGCTTGGAGGAGGCAGAGGGCCACACAGCAGAGGAGCCTGCAGCTCATGGCAGAGTCAGGCAGACCAGGCAGGGCCTGGGGCAGGATTCTGGTGTGCAGTGGTGAGAAGTCTAGGCTGTGCTTTCCACTGCCGCTGAGAGGGGCTGCGCCAGTGAGGTCACAGCCTGTAATCATTTCCCCATTCCCAGGCTCTCCTCTAGCATGGCTCCTGCTTTTCACACCCTTCACTTGCTGCTTTAAAGGATTTTTTGGAACTTCTGGGAAAAGTTGAGAGGGTTGAATTGTGGCCTCCAGGGTGTGTCTCTGACAGTCATTCCTGTGCCATCAGCCCCCTCCCTCCTCACTTCTTACCCCAGATTGACCATCTCCTCCCTTCCTCTCCCTTTCATGCCCTTCCCCGAGAGTCAGGCTGCTGTTCCTCTCTGGATCCTTTGCTTCCCCTTCACAATAAAGCAGAACGTTGTTTTGCTCTCTTGAATCTTTGTTCACTTGAAGTTCTGATTAATGGTCAGCAGTCCCCCTGATTCAGAAGAGACTGGCCTGAGATTTCACCTGAGTACCAGCTACAGCCACCTAACCCACATGACTGTGATGCTAGTTCAGAGAAAACCCTGTTCAAGGGTCATTGTTGGGAGTGAACTGCAGCCCTGCTCCCTCTGATGTTCTTATCTGTCCAAGGGGTAGATCTATGAGGAAACAGGAGGCTGTTGGACAACATGCAGACACCGTGTGCTGGGAAAGAATGGCGATGGAGGTCAACAACACGGCAGTCAGGGAAAACAAAAGTAGGTGACGGTATTGCCCTTGAATTGTCTGCTGATAATCCTCCTTGTTGGTACAAAGTTTACAACACAAGCTTATTGCAGAGTTTCTCAATTTCAGCCTGAGTGCCATGTTGGATCAGGTGATTGTTTGTTGTGGGGGGCTGACCTGTGCAGGTAGGATGCTTAGTGGCATCCTTGGGCCCTACCTACCTGATGCCAATGTGACAACACAACATGCCTTCGTGTTTTCTGAATTATCCCCTGTTGAGGACTCCTGTCCCCTTTATTCTTGCCGATGGTACTCCTCTTTTCTGCCAGGCATCATCCACCCAGCTTCAGGGGTGTGGTCGGGCCACAGCTCCTCCTGCCGTGGTCAGCAAGGCCCAGCACTCAGACCTCAGTGCCTCTGTCAGTGGCCCCAGGGCAGCAACCTCTAGGAGGAAAACCAGGGACCAGCACTGCTAGAAAGGCATTTCTCACACACACACATATGCACGCATGCACGTGCATGCACACACACACAACACACACACACACACACTAACTTTGGTAATGCTGTCATCTAATGGTGAAACCCCTCCAAAGACAGACCCTGATGGTTCATTTGTGATTTGCTAAACACACAACTAGTACTAAACAAAAGAAAAATGACCACCATCCTTCTTGGAACTTCAAGCATGCTTTATTTGTTTGCAGTCATTGAATGGCTACTTAGTGCGAATCATGAGTAAACAATATTCTCACTCTCATGATGCTTATAATCCCGTAGGAGCAAAAACACATTCACACATTATCTGTAGACTAAGAACATGAAATACAGGTTGCATGGAGGCCAGCAATATAGTTACTATTTACATTTAAACACTTGTTTAAAAACATCTCATTTCTTCATCTATGAAACAATGGGCATAAATAAATAATTTTCAACCCTCTGTCTAGCTCTAAAATTCTGTGAACACAACTAGATACCCCCTAGATGTGAGTCTTATTCAGTACCTATCTCATTGCACCACACAGCTGACATGGGAAGCCTTTCAAAGAAGGAATGGAAGTGAGGGAAGATAGTGAAATGACAAGAGGCTACATACAATGGTGATGATAACTACATAAAGATGTAACCATTCTTAAAGAGTAAACTTTAAATAAATAAGTATCTCATTATCTTACACAAGTGTTTTTACCAAATCACATGGATAGTCTCCGGGAGAGGCACTGGAATGAAACTGATAGAAAGACACTCGCCTCACATGAGGCAATGTTAGTTCTGGTTGTTGTTTTGTTTTGTGTTTTACAGGAGACATGAAAAGCAAAAGTGTTTTATTGTCCATCAAGAATTGTCCAGCCTGGGGAATAGTGGCTCATGCCTGTAATCCCAGCACTTTGGGAGGCCGAGGCGGGTGGATCACAAAGTCAGGAGATCAAGGCCATCTTGGCTAACACGGGGAAACCCCGTCTCTACGAAAAACACAAAAAAATTAACCAGGCGTGGTGTCGAGCGCCTGTAGTCCCAGCTACTCTAGAGGCTGAGGCAGGAGAATGGCATGAACTTGGGAGGTGGAGCTTGCAGTGAGCGGAGATCGTGCCAAGGCACTCCAGCCTGGGCGACAGAGCAAGACTCTGTTTCCAAAAAAAAAAAAAAAAAAAAAAAAAGGTCTGAGTACAAAAAGGAGCAAATGAATTGATGATGTACCTCTTTTCTAACAGAGCCCACTCTGCTGCACAAGGGGAAAAAAGCTGCAAGAAGGAGAGAGGATAGACGCTGGGATCCCTGGGAAGAGTCAGGCTTCCAACAAGAAAGTCAAACGGGGAAGAAAACGTAATAATTTTATCCTGGGGATAACTTAATCCACAAAAAGGCAGAGAGTTGTAGGGGCAAAGGGAACGAGGCAGGAGGCTGCGGAAGAACTAGAACACGTCGAACTGAATGATATCACGATGCATATTTTGAACATGGATGATATTTTTGGCTGTCCAATATTTAAGCCCCGTGTTATATTTGGGCAATTCCCTCAAAGTTTGGGGCAATAATTAACACAAATTAAATGCAATGCCATGATGGATAGAGATTATTTACTAACAAGGAAAAATGATTATATGTCACTTTTGGTTTTTTTTTTTACTGAGAAGAAACTCTAGATTTCTTTGTGAGGGTAGAAGTTCGAAAAGTCCGGGGGGATCCTGACTCTCCAACTCTTACTTACGTTAGTCACTTTAAACATTTAATATTGAGCTTAGAAGTGTGCGTTTTGAATAGTCTGGTTTTATGACTTTACCAGATTTGAAAATGGCTCATACTACAGAAAGTTAAGAAATTTAGATTCTAGCATGTAGACATGAGTTTCCTATCTTAATATGTGCTTTTTTTCCATTCCAAAATAAACTGCAAAATTAACCTCCACAGGACGGCTAATGGTTTTCCTGTTAAACTGTTTGGCTAGACTTTCACTTCCAGGCAGCATGGTGGAAAATCGTAGAGTATAGAGATATTTTCAAGCTCCCTCCTGCTGAATAGCTAACGCCTATATAAAATGTATCTTTGCTGTATTTCTGGATTTCCAAGAAGTAAGGGAAATTTCAACTGCTTTTTGAAAAGGCGAAACAGGAGCCTGTAGTGAAAACAAAATGAAGAGCCTGTTTCAGATGTGCATCCTGGAGGTCTGTCCACGCCGCCTTCTTTCCCATCTGCAGCTGTTTTGGCATCATCTTTTGACATCTGGCCAAGTCCAGCTTCCATGGGTCTTGGGAGACAGGGATAGATGTTGAAGCTGGAAGCTGGAAGGGAGTCTGGTGATGCTATTTTGATGAACCATTTGCTCAGACCCAGGAGACAGGTTTCCTATCCTTCCAAGCTCTTGCTCCAAGAACTTAGAGGAACATCCAGAAGAGGAAAAAGAAAAGAAAATCCCCTTCTAGCTTAAGTCTTTCATCATTTACAGTCAGGGGAATGGTGCTGCAGGTATTCTTTGGTCTGATAAGTAGATTTCCCTTGGTAATTACTCTCTTTGCAATATCCCTCGAGGAAGCCCTGATTTGTCAGGCTCACTGCCCAGGTCTCAGGAAGTCATTTCCTGGCAGGATTGAGCTGGAGCAGAGGCCCAGCATCCAGAGGTTCTCTTATTCCTCTCAGGAGCGGGTCCTCCACTGTCATCTGCCTGTGAACGCTCCTCTTTCCCGCCTCAAACTCTCCCCCTTCCTCATCCCATGCAGGGTCACATGCAACAAATCTGGCAGTCTAGGCTCTTTGCTAGAACAAAAGCACCTGCACAGCAAGGCAAATGAACAGTCTGTATTTAACCTCTCACATTTCAGCATTAACACAGCTTCTGCAGACCACATTTTCACCTGTTGCAAATACACCCGATATTTCTTTTAACTGTCTCCCATGCAGAGAATGCTCTGTCCTTCCTCTGAGTTTCCTTAATCTCAGTAGAGTCACAGCTCCTCCTTGTGGTGAAAGGTCAAACGTGTCAAGACTCTGTCCCATGGTGGACCAAAGGCAGCAGGGTGGTAGAGGTCTTAGAAATAGGGATATGCAGCCAGGCACGGTGGCTCATGCCTGTAATCCCAACACTTTGGGAGGCCGAGGTGGGTGGATCACGAGGTTGAGAGGCCGAGACCATCCTGGCCAATGTGGTGAAACCCCGTCTCTACTCAAAATACAAAAATTAGCCGGTTGTGGTGGCATGCACCTGTAATCCCAGCTACTCCAGAGGCTGAGGCAGGAGAATCACTGGAAACCGGGAGGTGGAGGTTGCAGTGTGCCGAGATCGCCCCAATGCACTCCAGCCTGGGTGACATGAGCGAGACTCTATCTCAAAAAGAAAAAAAAAAAAAATGGGAAGGCGGAGAGGCTCACTCCTTCCTTTCTTCAAGAGGCTTCTATTTAAAATACAAACATACAAAATTTTACCTCACCTTTAATAAATATAAAAACTGGCTTTTGGAGTTAATAGACTGAATTTTTGCAGAACAACATTCTTATCAAAAACAACTACATAAACTTAACAAAATATAAAGATAAATGTTTGAAGGCATTTGGAGCTACTGAGGCAGTAAGAACCTAACGGACTGGGATCTCAAGGAGAAAGGAGAGATCTAACAGACCACTTTTCCCTCTAAGTCATTTGCCAGTTTTGTATCGCTGCCTAAGTAGCTGAGAAAAAAAGGGAAGACTGAGAGTGTAGCGGGCTTTGAGGAGCATCCACCACGTTTCTGGTCTGGAGAACATTTACGTTCAGTGACTACTGAATAGGAGAGGAGCCTGGCAAAGGCCCCAGGCCTTGGTGCTGGGGGCAGAAGCAGGGACTGACTGAAAATGAGCACGAAGGAACTTTCTGGGTGGGGAGGATGAAATGTTTTACAGCTGGATCATGGTGATTGTTGCAGAACTCCACAAATTTATCAAAATTCATTGAATTGCATACTTGCAATGGACAAATATTATGTTATGTAATTTACACTTTAATTAAGCTGTTACACTCCAGACATCTAGTTGGAACTTAAATGGCTAAGACCAAAGGCGAGCAGCCATCACACAGGCCAAATCCCAGCTCTGATCCAGCTCAGTCATCAGCTCAATTAAGGTGATCTGCCCCTGCTACAATTCCCAGCAGAAGCAAAAGTGAATCATCTGGGGAAGATGAAATCATTCAGAGTCTCAGATTATCTCTATAGTTTTTATATACAATATCCAGCATTCAAATAAATCACTAGTTGTATGAGAAAACAAGATCACATGCCCAGAAACCAAACAGAGAAAACAGAAAAAAGAAACAGACCCAAACAGATTCAGATGTTAAAGTTATCCAAAACTGGCTTTCAAATGACAGATGTTAATATAGTCAATGAAGTAAATGACAAAATGTGGAATTTTAGCAGACAGCTGCAAATTGTAGGAAGATTTAAGTGGAAATTCCAGAACCCAAAAACACGAATACCTAGAATTTAGATTTCAATAGGTATGTTTAAAAGAGGCATAGTTTCTTAAATGAAACTCAAAAAGTTAATCTGGCTGCCTCATGTTAAGTTGAAAGTGACAAATTCATTCCTACCTCTGCCTCTAGGTGCCTCTTGACTTTTGTTGCTGAATTCTGTTCCTGCACTGCCTGGCTTTATTCTGGCGATTCTCATGCTGGTCTAGACCTCTGTTGACCTTGAAATGGTGTAAAATGGTGTCCCAATATTAGACTCCATGTTTTCTACTCTCTTAACTTGTTATTTTGTGAGCTAGCATCATTAGGCCAAATGCATCACACCAGGTTGACAGGGTCATCAGATTGTTCTGCTCTTGACCACATGCTGAGCAAGACTCATTGATAACTGAGATCCTTGTACCAAGCCCCTTTTCCTTCTGAAGATTTCCGTGGGGATCCTCTATATTCTCATGGAAATACCTGAACTCCCACTCAGTAATCATTTCACCATCCTAGGAGTTAAAATATGTTTTCCTAAGCAACTAAATCCAAAAAATTCTAATAAAAATGACAAAATGAGAATAAAGAAAAGATACAGGTTACTTGGTTGGGTACAATTCTCCCATATTCAGAGCCCACCATCACACTCTGTGGTATCTATAAACATTCTTCAAACCCTACAGTATGTCGTCATTTCTGCCCAAGATATCTTTGGGAATTTCATTTCAGATATCTGTCTTTTTGGAGACATTTGCAAGAATGAACCCAACCAGAGACTTCCTTTTCTTAGGCAGGAAGTGGGTGCTGGCGGCTGGGAGGGAGGCAGATCTATGAGGGTTTTTGAACAGGCTGGAGGTGTATTTGCAAGGCTGTGGCTTCACTGCTGGCACAGAAGTACATGGCTGAGTCCTCCAGCTTTGTGGACTTGATCTTCAGAGTGAAATTTGATCCATCAGGCCTTCCGACTGAGAATCGATCTTCAAATATTTCAGACTTCTCTGAGATGTTATTATCAAAAAAGATAACCAGAAACTCGACTTTCTGCCCCAAGATTTGTCTGTACCAATAGAAGTTTAAGTGATTAGGGATGGGGACACACCGCAAGATCACTTCCTGTCCCATCTGTGTGACCTGATGGCTGGGAGTCTGGGTGACTTCAGGTTCTGTGTGTCCTGTGGGAAAAGAAGAAGATTAAGAGAAAGGTTTAGAATTGTCTTAGGTAAGTTCAAAACAAGAATCTCCTAGAGTCCTAAGCATCGACCTGCTTTCAAGAGACTAAAAATTGCCCAGCATAGGAGCCAGGTATCCATGGCAGGATCACAGCAGGAATGAGGGCTCTCCTAGCTCGGGCATCTGGTCCTGTGGAGGAAAGGAGTGGCATTTTGAGCTCCCATGGCCCCACAGGCAAGGTCTGGCAGAAGTGCTGGTGTCTGGGGCAACACCCACCATCCCTGGAGCGCCCTCTATAGGAGAGAGGAGGGATCCTTTGTGTTGGTGCGGAAACCTGACAGTGCAGGGCTCTGCTCAGGGGTCTGATGGTGTGTGCAGGACTGAGGGCCGTTAATTATTAAGAGCAGTGCTGGAAAATGTGGGGCTCAGCAAGGTAACCCTGAGTACAAAGTCCGGCTCAGAAATTCCAGGAGGTGGCCTTCTCTTATTACCTGCTGTGAGCAACAATTCAGGTGCAACAGAATCCACGGTTGATAATGGATGCCGAGAAAACTTGGTATTAGGATTAAAGAGACAGAAGGAAAAACAATCAAGTTTGAAAATTTTAAATCCTGAGTGGAAGAGAGAAGCCAACAAGAAGTTGAAACTCTGCACATGCCCCAGGGAGAGTGAACTAGAGAACAATGATGCAAACCCCATGGGGAACCACTGTCCTCAGGGTCAGGCACTGATACAGCCACCTGAGGAGGGCATTGGGTATTCTTTATTTAAAAAAAAAGAAAAGGACCTGCCGGGTGTGGTGTTTCATGCCTGTAATCCCAGCACTTTGGGGGTCTGAGGGGGGCAAATCAAGAAGTTAAGAGTTTGAGAGTATCCTGGCCAACATGATAAAACCACGTCTCTACTAAAAATAGCTGGTTGTGGTGGTAGCGCCTGTAGTTCCAGCTACCCAGGAGGCTGAGGCAGGAGAATCACTTGAACCTGGGAGGTGGAGGTGGCAGTGAGCCGAGATCACGCCACTGCACTATTCCAGCCTGGCAACAGAGTGAGACTCCATCTAAAAAAAAAAAAAAGAAAGAAAGAAAGAAAAGAAAAGGTCTGACCATATTTGGATCTGGGATGAGGGCTGAGATCCAGGGTCTAACTTGAGTCAAAAGAAAAGTCAAAAAACGGTTCATTTTGGAAGGTGGATTAGTGTGGCCAGAGTGTTAAATACTTCACACAACATTTTCCAGAGGCACAAGCCAACTGGAAGATACTTGGAACAACTTAAATGTGACAGCTTCTGTCCTACATTCAAACTCAGGCATAGTCTCGTTCAAGACAAAGTCATGCCCCAGGCTGCAGGTGTCTGGGCAATTTAGCGTTGTCACATCCAATAAATGACAGTATTATGGTCTGAGATTTCTGCCGAGGTCCTACGGAATGCTGAACCGAGTGTTGAGGCTCAGCTGAACGCGTTGCCCCCATGGATCTCTGACTAGACTTAGGAGGAGGTTTGTGCACAGGGAGGCGGTGACTGTGCAGGGCTGTATCTTGGCTACTGGTACAGAGACACAGAGCTGAGTCTTCTGGCTGCAGCGCGAACACATGAAGGTATAAGCGAGAGCTGTCAGGGCATTCAGGTGTGAAGTGACTTGGCACAGTCTTGTTCTCAGTGAGTTCCTTACAGTTGTAGTAAAACATGAACTCCAGGGATTTCTTAGCTTTCTGTCTGAGCCAATACAAAGAATCATGTCCCAGATGCTCACGTTTCATCATCCTTTTACTCCTCATTCCTGTGACCAGGTATTTTGGTGTCTGCGTAATTTCAGTATCCATGGAGCCTGTGAAAATAAGAAGCCAAATTCAGACTAAGCCTAGGACAGAGTATTCTGAGGCAGTTCCATGAAAAAAGCAAAAAAATCCAAGGACAGAAATGTCCCACCTGTGCCCAGGACTCACCTGAGACAATGGACCACACCACAGTGGAGGCTGCAGCCCATGGCAGGGTCACACCGGCAGAGGCGTGGGGACCCTGAGTCTCCCTGCTTGGCATTCTGGTCTTATGGTTGTGCTTCCCTGGCCCTGAGACAGGGGCTGCTTGGGAAGTCTCTGCTCCTGTTAGTGTTACTGTTAGTGTCTACAGCTCACACTTCCTCTTTCCCTTTCAAGCTTTGTGCCTGCACCTCAAGAGGTGGGTTTAGACTAGCTTCTCAGGGCCAGGTGTGCATGGCAGTTTCCTCAGACAGCCGCATTTTTCTTAGCAACTGCCTGCCCTCCCCACAATGAATGACTGGGTCTCCCCTTCCTCTTTCTACTTGTGGCTCCCCTCCTCCCTGACACTCAGACCCCTTCCCTTTGGGCAGATGCCTTCCTGATGCCTGTCTTGGACCCAGGCGAGCGCATTCCAGCTCCACTCCCTCACCTCGGTGAACTCCAGGAGGCCTCCTCACCTGGCTCAGCTGAGCCCTTCCCTGGAGCCAGCTGTGCATCATTTTAAGACCCAGTAATGTAATACCAACTAGGGAGGGAGCACCCTTCAGTGGGTGCTGAGGGGGCGCGAGAGGAATAATCTGCAACCCCTACCCCCGGGGAGCATCTCACCTACTTAGGATGACAGACCTGAACACAGACTTGAATAACAGAAGGCCCTAATGGCGTGTGCAGAGGGACTGCAGAGACGAGGCTACGCAGGTCCAGGTGGAACGGACTTCAGTGTCTTTGTGTTGTCCACACATGGTCTCTCAACTAGCACAAGGAGCAAACCCTGATGCCAGAGCATTTGATTCTTCCTTAGTCCTTTCCTCCCTCCTGCCTCTCTTCTCCTCCCTCCACTTGACTCAGGAATGTCCCTAAAGTCACAGCTCCTCCTGGTGGTGAAAGAAGCACATGGCCTTCTTCTCAGCCATCTGCCCACAGTCCTCCAGATACAGCCCTGGGAGCATAGATACACAAAGGGATTCCGCAGGGGAATACACAAAGCAAGAAGGCATTTGAAACACCAAAGTAAAGGCTTAGCAACTCTCACTGCCCCTTACTGGTGAAACGCCTCCAACAGCCTCCATATACACACTTAAGATATCAAAAAATATGATCTACTAGGTATTTATGGAACACAGAACTATATGTCAGGCACTGTTTGAAGACCAGGAATAGAGCAATAAATAAAACCAACTCTCATGGGCACATGGACCATTTTAATTTGTTCAAAAAGCTTTTGTGAATAATGTTCTCATTCTCAAAGTGCTTCAGGGATTACAGTAGCTACAAGACATGTTTGACATGGGCTGGGTGCAGTGGCTCACACCTGTAATCCTAGCACTTTGGGAGGCAGAGGTGGGCAGATTACAAGGTCAGGAATTTCAGACCAGCCTGGCCAATATGGTGAAACCTCATCTCTACTAAAAATACAAAAAAATTAGCCATGTGTGGTGGCGTGCGCCTGACGTCCCAGCTACTCGGGAGGCTGAGGCAGGAGAATCACTTGAACTCGGGAGGCGGAGGTTGCAGTAAGCCACGATTGCACCACTGCACTCCAGCCTGGGTGACAGAGCAAGACTCTATCTCAAAAAAATAAAAATAAATAAATAAAAAATAAGACATGTTTGACATGTTTACAGATAAAATCTAATTTGGAAAGTTTTACAGGGTGTGCTTTAGGAAGGTGAAAGTAATTGGTTTTTAGGTGTCTAAATCATTTCATCTACCGACTCTCTCATTTCCTCATCCTTGAAATTCGGATGTGGGGAGAGACTGAAATAATTTTCTCTGTCTACCCAGCTCTGAAACACTGTAAGCCAAGAAGGGTAGACTTCACTAGGCTGCTGTGCCAGAACCTTATATGCTTCACGGCCCTTATCAAAATACTTTACAGAGTACAGGTGCTTAATACATGTTTGCTTAATTGGTCAATAAATAGATGGATGGAATGGAAAACAGTAAAAACCTACCTTTTAGGTAGGCCTAAGCACTTAAAAATTGTGTTTCTAATGTGCTACGGTTGGCATTGGTATATTTATATCTGTAAATCTACAAAAATCAGGTTGTAGTCTCAGTATGTAAGGCTGGATGCAACTGATAAAAATAATTTTTATTTCAAAGGCTTTATTTATGAATAATAATCTTTCAATGTTGATGATGCATTGTCCAAGGAGATATGGAAATAGAGGGTTGTTACTTCCTAAATTCTCCTTCCTGTCAGGGTCCCCATCATTCCTTGAACATTTCCTTACTTTATGGCACAGGGGGTTCTAGGCTTTTCCTGCCTGGCTTGGTTTCTACTATTTGTCCAAAAAGTCCTGGTTCCTTCTAGTGGACAGTGGTATTTAGAAAACAGAATATGGACCCTAGATCTTTTGGGGTGCTTTTGGGGTGAACTACCCTTAGGCATCACAGTGGACAGAGCTATACATACACGTGTATACTCACAGTACATATATCTTTACAGGTATCTTTAATTGCTCTTTAGACATATTGAGAAGTGATGAGTTCACACTAATTCCAATCCAGTATTATAAGGTTTATTCTTGTGTTCTGGTGTTCTCTCTCTCCATATTTGCAACTCCCTTATCCAATACTGAGAAATGTGGTTGTGTTATCCTTATAGATTTATATATTTGATTAATCCCTTTCCATGTGACTATGTGTATGCTGCAGCTGTCACTGTCTCTCCCTTGTAAATGGCCTCCTCTCTCCATTCACGTTCTGACTTCCTGTGCCAGGGAGACCACCCATGTTGAAACTCTCCTCACCTCAGTCCAATTTCTGACACACCACACAAGGGATGTCTTGCTCCACAGAGTGCGCTTTGCAATCTGCTTGGGCTTCCACAGTCTGCAGGAGGCTGCTTTCTACCCCCCATTTGGACTCACCCTTCTTTTGGGGAGACACTTTCCACGTGCTGCATGGTCCCTATCGCCGTCCAGCAGGCCTCCCTTCTATGCAGATACAAAGAAATGCACGTTAGTCCTCTGTATTTCATGTCACTGTGTGTTTATTGCATAACTTGAGGCACCTGACGTGGGTGATGACCTGGGAAGACCTCAGGACCTTTTAGGAAGATCTTCTTAGTGTACAGGGTGATGGCTGCAGCTAATGAGCTTGTTTGTAGTTGATTTGTCTGGGCTTCTCTGAGCCCTGTGTAGTTCTATTATTCTTCACCTTGTTCTCCAGGGAGGAATGCTAATTTCATGGTTCTAAAAGTTCTAGGTTTTTCCTTCCATACTAACATATATTTATGTCAGTACTTGTCTCCCTTACTGGATTGGATCTTCCTAAGGTCACAGGCTGTATCTTAATCACTTTCTTTTTTCTTCTTCCTAATGCAACCTCCTTCCTCTCCTGCCAGTGTTTACAGAACACCTTAAAGGTGCAACAGCAGCTGCTCCAGATAGCCCACCACATGCCTCTTTCCATTCTTTGCCTTCAAAGTGGGAGCTGGGGGTCACCTTCCAATACTTTCAGGTGCACAGACATTCTAACCACCTCTCATTCATCTTGCTAGAACCAAAGGCTTGAGAACCACAACCAGATGTTTTGTTCTCAGCATTTGAAGGCCTGCCTGAGTCTAACTTCCTCAAGGACTGATCCTATGCTCTGTTCTGGTTACTGAACACCCATTGACCACAAATATATAGAAGGACTGTGATTGCAATGGGTACCATGTGAAAGGGGGAATAAATCCATACAAATAAAAAAACCCTATAGGTTATTCATCTTTGTTTTCAGTGTGTGTGAATATTCTAGATGGTGTGACCGAGCCAATATTGAGAAGAAACAACTTTTTAAAAGCGCTGTATGATATTTGACTAATCATCAAATAATGGGGCACAAGTTATTCTCATCAGCATTCAAAGACTATGTAGAAAACCAGTTATCAGTTGGGGATTGATGCAATTAGAGAAGGTCTCTTGAAGGAGAGGACTTTAAGCCAGATCTTAGGGCAATCTACCTAAGCCTGCTCCAACTATTTTTTTTTCCTAAGAAACTGTTTCTGCTGAATTGTCTACAAAGAAGTCAACATTAGCTTTGACTACTAGTACCTGGCATGCTATGTCCCAGGAATGGGGAGACATTTTTGAGACTGGCTTTCACAATTTGTAGCTGCTATCTAAAGAGAAAAATGTATATTTGCTGGGCTGGAGTTTTCACTTATCTGACTCGTCTTTAACTCTTTTAGAACCTACAGTCTTCTTTTGGCTTTGTTGACTACTTACCTTCTTTCTATATCTCTCCTGATCCTATGTCCCCAAGGTATAGGACCGAGAGCAAAAAATTCAAAGCGCTAAGAAGATGATTTTCCGGCTTGACAGAAGGAAGAATTTTCCAGGAAGTACTGTGGTTTCCTGTCCAGAATAGAGGCTGGTTGACTGTTGGTGGGGATGTTTTGGACAAGGCATAAGTGCCCATTGGGGCGAAGAAGAACTGAAGCATCTACTCTAGGCCAGAGACAGTGTTATAAACTGGAAATTTTAACATAAAGCATTTTCTTCAAAAGCTCATAATCTAGTTGAAGAGACAAGGAAATCAAAACCTGCAACCAAATTCAAAAGTTATAATAGCAACATGCACAGGGTTCTACAATGGCACCAATAAGGAACAGAAAGGACTAGCATCTAACAAATTGGGCCATTATGGGGGTGGAGTTAGGGGAGGAAATAGGTTAATGTCAGAGATTAATTATAGATAGAAATGATACTTTAGGTAAATTTAATGGATGACTAGAAGTTCACCAGCAAAGAGGGAAAGTAACCTCATTCATTCATTCAGCAATTATTCACTGAGCAATTACTCTGTGCCACGTACATACTGACTTTGAGGCATAATAGTGAGCAAATCAGACATTATTTATGCCCTCAGGAATTTTAAACCACCTGGAAAAAATAGACATTAAGCAGATATTTATACAAGTAATATGTGACTGGAAGTAAATGTAATGAAAGTAAAGGCTGCCTAGAAAGTTCAGGAAGGACTGATTTTAGCTGGAGAATGCAGGTGGATTTCAGAGTTCTCCACGGTTAGAGTTGAAGAATGACAGGAGTTAACCAGGTAAGGTGTGTGTGGAAGGCACAGAGGTTTAAAACAGCATAGAGTGTCCAAGAACATGAACTTTAGTGCTGGAACTTAAACTTATCCTGGTGTCAATGTGAAGCCGCCAAAGCATTGTAAGCAGGAAAATGTAATGATCCTTGTGCATTTTAGAAAGATTACTCTATGTGGAGAGTGAATTGAAGGAGAATAAAGCCACAAACAAGGAAGTGGTTTTAGCATGATTTCAATAATTCAGGAGAGAAAATGTGACACTGAACCAAGTCATAGGTGGTTGAATTGAAGGAAAAATCAAGAATCTTCAAAGAAAAGTCAAGGATCTTTAAGACAGGTAAAATTGTCAAGACTTTGAATACAGGTGGTGAGCAAGGTGGGTAAACAAGTTAAGGGTGGGCCGGGCATGGTAGCTCACGCCTGTAATCCCAGCACTTTGGAAGCCCAAGGCAGGTGAATCACCTGAGGCTGGGAGTTCGAGACCAGCCTGGCCAACATGACAAAATCCCATCTCTACTAAAAATACAAAAATAACCGGGCATGGTGGCACGCGCCTGTAATCCCAATTACTTGGGAGGCTGAGGCAGGAGAATCGCTTGAACCCAGGAGAAGGAGGTTGCAGTGGGCCGGGATCACACCATTTGCATTCCAGCCTGGGTGATAAGAGTGAAACTCCATCAAAAAAAAAAAAAGTTAAGGGTGGCTTCCGTGTTTCAAGTTTGGTTAACCATATGTGTGTAGCTTCATTGCACTGACAGAAAATATAGAAAGAGAAAGCTATGATGAATTCAGCGCTGAACTAGTTGACCCAAGGTACAGGAGCAGATATGTTTAGTAGAAGTTGGGTCTGAGAAAAGCTCAGGAGAGAGTAGGTATTTCAAGGACTGATTATGAATGATAAGAAATTAGATCATAAAAAGGCAAAGAGAGGTAATGTGTACAGTGAGAGAAGAATTTATCTATTAGTTGTATTGAAAGCATTCCCTCTTCAAGTAATGCAGCTCTGTTTAACAGTGCTTTTTGTGTTACCATAGTAAAATCTTATTAAATCAGGAAGGCCATGAGTAGTCCTTAACCAGCTGGGGTCTGTAAATCCCATACTTCCCTCTGACGGCATGTTTATGAATAACCTCAGCAACAATATCTGCCATACTTGAGAAATGAAGAATCCTCTTGATGAATGTCCGGGTGTCTCCTATCATGGTCTTGCTATTTCTCAGAGGTCTTGGAATATCAATAAAGTTGGTTCGTTCAAGGGGTGTAAAGGGGACTATTCCCTCATTTTTCTTCATCATTGAGTGAATTCAGAGAGCCACCATGAAGAACATTATCTTTGTCATGTTCCTAGAATTGCTGATAAGTGCTTTACTTTCTTTAATATTGTAGAAAGAGAGAGTGATAGAGAATGAACTTTCAGCATCTATTGTCTCTTGTGTAGGTCAGAAACTCAACAGAAAATTTGTGAATTTCCATTCCTCCTATAATAGCATGGAGAAATAGAAAACTTCCCCCCCATGCAAAATACTTGCATGCAACATACTCCTCATTCACCCTCCGGTTCTGATAACCACCTGAGACTTTGCTATATAACTAGAGTGAATATGCAATTTATTGACCAAATAGGGACATTTTTGAGAAAGAAAAGTGATGCAATTTGTAACTGTCCCAGGACAGCATGCATAAATCAGACTGTTCTTAGCAAATCAAGACTTAGAGTCCATTTACATTTAATAGTAATGCACCAGGCCAACGTTGTTGGTCCTTGCCCTTCTCAGCTTTCTCCTCTCTAAAGTCTAGGATTCAGACTTGGTAAAAGGTGAGATTTGTATGATCTGAAGAGAAACCAGGGAATGGATTCAGACTTGGATAACAGTCCAAAGAGATGTGGAGTTTTTATAATTTTACTGAATCAATAAGTAGTTCTAGTACTGATTTCTCTACTCTTCATAACCAATCATGTTTGTGTTTTCTTACTGGGAGATCCCTGAAGATATGTCTGTGAAATTTGTTAAGCTTTCAAAAGTATTTTAGAGTTGATAAATTCATTGTTTCAAACGATCTGCAAAATAGCATATAAAATAGAGCCTCATTTGTGAAAAATGTATCCTGTGTACATGTGTGGATGTGCGGATGTGTGCAGGTATATACAAAGACAAATACCTATAGGAATTACTGCTGCAAATTTACAGTGATTGATTTCTTTCTTTTCTTTTCTTTCTTTCTTCTTTCTTTCTTTCTTTCCCTCCCTCCCTCCCTCCCTCCCTCCCTCTCTCTCTCTCTCTCTTTCTTTCTTTCTTTCTTTCTTTCTTTCTTTCTCTTTCTTTTTTTTTTTTTTTGACAGGGTCTTGCTCTGTCACCCAGGCTGGAGGGCAGTGGCATGGTCTCTGCTAACAGCAACCTCCGCCTCCTGGGTTCATGTAATTCTCCTGCCTCAGCCACCCGAGTAGCTGGGACTACAGGTGCACGCCACCATACCTGGTTAACTTTTGTACTTTTAGTAGAGACGGGGTTTCACCATGTTGGCCTGGCTGGTCTTGAACTCCTGCCCTCAAGTGATCCACCCACCTCAGCTTCCCAAAGTGTTGGGATTACAGGCATGTGCCACTGCACCAAGCCTGTTATTTTCAATAAGTAGAATTTGGGATAATTTTTATCTCAACATTGCTTAATTTATACTGTACTATAGTTCTGCTTAGATTTCCTACATGAATATTACATGTTACAACAGTAGATATAAAAGCCTTTTTCATTTGGGAAAAGAAGAGGTAATGAAAGATCTAGGCTAGCAGAACATTGGCAGTGTTCCCCCGCAGAAGGCTATAGTGAATGTTTTTTAATCTACCTCTTATTCAGAAACTTTGGGACAAAACGTAATCTTTGTTTCGTTCCCTCCCTTCTCCTTCTCATCTCTAGAGGCTTTAACCATGGATTGTGACAATGACAATGACCAGATGGTTGGGGGCTATACCTGTAACAAGAATGCCTCCCCCTGCCAGGTGTCCCTGTACATTGGATCTCACCTATCTGGGGCTCTCATCAGCAGCCAGTGGGGGCTGTGGGCAGCTCACTGCCATTGACCATGGTGTGGACCCTGGAGTGTCCCTAGAGGATGTTCATTCCTCCTGTGGGTTGCCTTCCTTGGTCTGAGGTCTGCTGATTCATCCTGTCAGGAAACAAGGCCTTGGCAGAGAGGTGCAGGAGTGAAAAAGGAAATGTGTCTTACAGTGCTCTTCTTGAGCATCGTCTTCTCTCTAGGAAAAAATATCTCCCTTTTCTTTTCCATGGTTCTCTGATCTTGTGACCTGAATCCCAATACTATTGTCTTCACCAGTCTCCAGCCTTTCAAATTAACTTCAAGGTCTCCCTCTCCATGGACACCTGACTTTCTGCTGGCAGTACACACATTGTTCTCTTCTCTCTTGACACATTTCTGGCAGCTGGTAGTGCAAATTCTAGCTGCTGAGAGAGAGTTTCAAAAATGAGAGTACTCAGCTCACTGCATCCATTTTTGCATGGAACAGAGTCCCCCAGCTGACAAAGCTTTTTTTAAGGTTCACTAGTGGGCCCAGCTTTGTCTCTGGGCCAGTTCATTTGCTTGCAAGGTTCTGATGTGGTGACGCAGAATGGGCAAGGGGTATGAAAGTAAGACCCAGCTGCTTAGTAAAAGCTCTGCAGCCTCTTTCTTTCTTTCTGGACAATTCCAGGTGAGATTAGGAGAACCTAATCTTGCAGCTCCTGGAGGGACTGAACAGCTCATTAATGCAGTTAAGATCATCATACACTCCAAATACAAGAGGGCAACCATGGGACATTACCTCGTACTAATCAAGCTGGCCAAACCTGCTGTCCTCAACAAAAGCATAAACACCAGCTCCCGACCCAGCTCCCGACCCAAAAGCAGTACTCGGTGCCTGATCTGAGATTGAGACAGCACACAGCTTTCTGCCAGTGGGTGAGCCTCAGTGTGACTCAGTTACAGGAGAGTTGGAGTTCAGTTAGGCTGTGGGATGGTTGAGGCTGAGGGATGGAAACTTTGGTTTCCTCCTCTGAAACATGGGAATAAAAATAATAATAATTCCTAGCTCACTAGTTGAGTTTAAGGATTAGATAATACAATATATAAAATAAGTTTAGATCATTATCCTCAGCAAACTAACACAGGAACAGAAAACCAAACACCGCATGTTCTCACTTGTAAGTGGGAGCCGAATGATGAGAACACATGGACACAGGGAGGGAAACAACACACACTGGGGCCTGTTGGGAGGATGGGTGGGGAGGTAGAACATTAGGAAAAATAGCTAATGCATGCTGGGCTTAATGCCTAGGTGAATAGTTGACCTATGTAACAAACCTGCACATCCTGCACGTGTACCCCAGAACTCAAAATAAAAATAAACTTTTAAAAATAAATAAATAAACAAAATGAGCTGAGAACAGTAAGTGCTCAAGAAATGTTCATTGTTATTATAATTATTATTATCGGCTTGTTGCTGCCCTTTGGGGGACCTGACCCTCTGGGGAGTTTGGAAAGAGGGGCACTAGGAGGGTTTGGAGAAGTTCATATCTTTGGGGTATGGGTGTCACTTATTGTCTGAGGATAACGGTTATCACCATGTATTTTATTCAAGAATGAGTTCTTTCACAGAATACAGTTCAAAGAGTAAAGAAAAGGCTGGATCCTAGCTCCCTAATTCCTTGCAATGTTTAAAAGGGCCTGTGCACTCCAACAGCACATGCTATGAAGCCTTCCTGGGCCCGATTAGTGACAGCATGGTGTTCCTGGCTTTCTTGAGCACAGGAAGAATGCCTGTCAGCTGGGTTTAATTTATCCCTACCCTGGACCCTGCATCTGCTCAGGAGGTAGGCACACTTCTGATACTCACTTCCTCTCCCTTTGGGATGACTCTAGTTGTCATGTGGTCTGCAATGGAATTCCTCAGGGTATTGTTTCCATGGGTGCAGGCTGTGCCCACAAAGGCAAACCTGGCATTTATACCAAAGTTTGCAACTACATCAAATGGATCCAGACATCATGGAAAGCAAACTGAGGGATTTCTATCATCCCTGGGTCCAGGTCCAGAACCTGGAATCCACTGTAACTGTCTTACCTCTGGAGGGGCTCCTATTTCTCAGATAGAGATGTCAATAAAATACTTTCACTGAAACTGGTGTTGCCATCCTTTAAAATTATTCCAGGTTTCAAGGGAAAGATTTAGAGTAGTGTTTCACCAAAATGAGGTCGACAAATCACCTACATTAGAATAATTCCAAGGAGTTTTTAAAAATGTTATAATACTGGGTTCTACCAATAATCAAAATTCTTCCACATTTCTAACCACAACTTTCTTATGATGTTTATGGGCTCCAGGGTTAGAGAACATTGGCCCAGAAAAGATCTTTCCTTCCTCTGCAACCTTTGGCTGAGCTCAGCTTGCTACTATGAGGGCATTAGCCATGTTAGTCAGACCAGCACAGGCTGCTACCATGATTTTCTTTAAACCTATACAACTGGCAGCTACAGAGATAGCTTGCTTCAGAGCACCTCAAACATCAAAGTCTACTTATTTATGTGAAAAAGTAAATGCTTAAGTGATAAATACCAAGATAAAACAAAGTTTACCAAGGAACATCAAAACCTGCCCTTCCAACAGTAAGAAAAGAACCTTATAAATCTATCCTCCTGTATCATGTAAAGATGAGCTTCTTGTTGCTACCCAGATGAGTTGCCATCCATTCTTACAAAGTTCTTTGTTGCATTAAATGATGACATGTTCTTTTGTGACTTCCACTTCTTTGTGTGTGTCCTGTCATCTAGAATCCCGTGGCATGATTCTGTGCTTCTAACACAAGAGTGCTTCAGATGTTCGAAAGTAACTAACACATTCCTTTAGCATATCTTTTCCAGGCCCTGGTCTCTAGCCACCACTGAGTGATGGGATCTGCACTCCTCTAACCAAGTCCTCAAGACAGAGTTCCCTTTGGCTATACCTGTTCAAGTCACGGTAGTTGGAGCAGATGCTCTCCACAGACGCCAAAATTGGGCAGTAGGATTGGCAGCGCAGTGATGGAGGATTTTGAATGAGAACAGGGGAAAGCTCAAGAAGGTAGCTGCCAGCTTCAGAGAAACTGGAAGAAGGCCTGGGGTTGTCAATTTGGTCATGGGGACTGGTAAGAGCAACAATGAATGCTGTCTCGAAGGAGTCAGGATACCAGCATGGATATTAGCACAGAAAACTGGAGACAGGCGAGCATCCATTTACTGGAGATGGTGTCAAATGTGGACTTGGTCACAGGGAACAGGGCAAAGCTGAGATGCCTGAACGGAGAAGAGACAAGATCTCAGGTGGGCAACCAGCAAAGGTAGCCTGTTGCTGTGTCGCTGGCCTCTCTGTCTCCTTGGATTCCACTTGTCTAGGAATGACATTATATCTAATTGTGAGTGAAAACAAAGTCTGATACTAGTACTTAAAAGACTAGGATGATTGGAGAGCTATTAGTATGAGCTAGGCAGATTTTTACATGGAGTGTGATTTCTTTGTGTCTTAAATCAATCTTTGGTGGCATTGATTCTTCTCAGCTTTGAGTCATTAGTAAATCAGCGGTTTGGCTTCTATGTTCTCAAATCAGAGACAGTAGGGATTTTCTTACTGGAGTTCATACGGGCTGTGAGACAAGACTTGAGAGAACATCTGTTAATCAACAGCATCTACCTTGTAGTATCACATCAAGAACCTTAACTGCAAAAATATCATGAAAAAATCAACAAGTACTTTGCAGAAAACAAGTGTGCTAGGTTCCAGATCTTCTCCTCATTCTGCAACCTAATAAGCTCACCCAAAGGAAAATGGGTTTAGTTTGACATGACTTGCTCTTAGTGAACCAGTGTTCTCTGTTAAATTCACTAAATATTCTTAATCTGGCGACTGTCACTCAGAGGGAGTGGGGTGGGGAGAGTGACAATGATTCTGAAGCTCTAAGGGTCACTGCATTTGTGAATTGTTTGCTCACAATGTGTCTCCTTGTGTCTTAGTGGGACCGAGTCATTCTTCCCAGGTTGTAATTCAAGATGCTTATAAGTTTCTGTTTTCTACTCTCCAAACTAAAATTTCCAAAATTGTAACAGGAAAGCATGGCTGAACTAAGTAACATTTCTCTTTGCATATCAATTTATTTGGATTTAGGAAATGCATCCCATAATATTAAGGTGGGTCTATTAAAGGGGGCTGGGATAATGGAGCTAGGAGGAAATAAAAAATACAGTTAGAATTAATAAATCCTAATGTTCAATAGCGGAGTAGGGTGACTATAGTTAACAACAATGTACTATATATTTCAAAATAGCTAGAAGAGAGGATTGGAAATGTTCCCAACACATAGAAATGATTAATACTCTAGATGATGGATACCCCAAACACCCTGAATTGACCATTACACATTCTGTGCATGTAACAAAATATCATGTGCATCCCATAAATGTGTGCAAATGTTATGCATCCATGAAAAAAATTTTTAAAATTATTAAGTTCCTATTATATGCTCAACATGGTTGTGGGGATATAACTATATTTGACAGAAATTGTCTTTATCTAAAAATTAACATGAAGTATGTATTATACATTAAAAATTAATATGAGGTGCATATTATACATTCTTTCCATGTTTCATGTCATTTATCACTTACGATGCTCTATTTGGTTGTTAGCTTCAATTTAATCTCCGTTTTCATCTCTGTTTTTCTTCCTAATCCCATTTCCTTCTGAGCTAATAGAATGCTTTCTCTCCATAAATTCCTCACTGACCCCTTATATTCAGAAGTGGCAAATTTGCAATTATTTCATGATAGCATTTGTGCATGTTCTGACAGCTGTGGGTTTCACATATACACACTTGTCTGTTTCTGTGATAAAACAATTTCTTTTGTTAGGTATGCTTTACCATCGAATTTTATGTGATGGAGGTAGAATATGGGCATGAACAGGAATACAGAGCAATGTAAAGTAAATTCTGACAGAGACGTAAATTTGTACCTTAACAAAACTCTAATACGTGGATGAAAAAATTGTGTTAGTTTGTCCTATTTTCCCATTAGTTTCTGTGGGTATTCATTTTGTATTATTTTAAATCCAGAGACCAATAAAAAGCTAGAAACAGAATACAGTCTAGAACGCTGGTCACCACATTTAAATGTTCTTTCTCCACATTTTATTGTTTCCGATACTTTGATGTACATTTTCTGTCTCCATCAATATTTCCTTTTTTTCCTGCATTATTCTCTGTCACTCTAATACCCCAGCCCTAAATATCCATTCCTCCACTTCTTCCTTTCTCCCGAAAGCATTTGGAGTGAAGTAAAAAGTGAGATATTCTCAATAAGATTACTAATTTTATTTTAAGCCATTCTTGATCATTGAAACTGAACCACCATTTAATTTTCGATCTAGAGACAGGGTATGAAAATGGTTTCTTCCCTATCTTCTAGAGCAGGGTTGACCAATTATGGCCTGAGGAAAAAATCTGGCCTACAGCTGACTTTAGTAAAGAAGCTTTTACTGAAACACAGCCACACTCATTTATTTACATGCTTTCATTGCAGGCCAGCAGAGTATTCATGACAGACTACATTGCCGGCCAAGCATGTGAAATATTTACTGTTAGGGCTTCCCTTGGAAAGGTTTGCTGAGCCCTGCAAATGATTTTATGGAGAGAATCACATGTAGCCAGAGTAAAAATGCCTCCAAACTAATTCCACCCTTGAGTGGGTTCTCAAGAAAACTTAGATCTGGTTCTAGGGTTCGATTTCTCCAGAAAGATCATTCTATTCACTAATAATGATTTTCTATATGTTACAAAGATGAGCAATTCAGCTTAATGTAGACTTCCAGGTTCACAAGCATATACTTTACACCTTGTTCTCTTTTGCACTTTTTTTCCCCTGACTGTTTATGGGGTGCGGGGTGTGTGTGTGTGTGTGTGTGTGTGTGTGTGTTAGTACTCATTTTTTTTTCAGGAAAAAAATTTTTACTTAAAATTGTCTCCACACACTAAAAAGTTAAAAGCCAGCATGATCTAGTGATGCATTAGCTACAAAAGTGGCTGGAGAAGATAAGAAAAACAAAAAACGTCTATGGAGAAAAAGAGTATGAAATTGCCTTTAGAGTCCGGAGCCTTTTCTTCTTGCCAATACAAATGTCAATATATTTGCTGGAACCTAATCAGCCCCTAAGTTAGGCACAAGTTCAAATAGTCTTCCAAAGCCACTAAGTCGTGTGCGTGGGAAAAAGAGGTGACAAATACAGGCTAGTTAAATGTTGGCATCTGCCTATGGGTCACCCTGTGTTTGAAGTTTGGAAAAGAAGTATGGATACTGAACCACTCTACTGAGCAAAAGAAAAAATATGGGCATTCCCCACAGCTGATGGATCTTGTGAGATGAGGCTGAGGAAGGAGGCCCCCACACGCTGTAGCATGTCCAGTATTGATTACAAATAATAATTTATTGATGTCATCGGGAACAGAAGTTTTGCACACATAAAATGCAGACAAAAATACTTCATCGAGTCTGAGAACTTTCAACCCACTTCTCCAGTGTCACACTTTACAAAATGACTCACAGTATCTCAGAAACACAGGATATCTTACAGGTCCAAGCTCCCACACAATAATGTAAGAATATTTGACTCAGATGTACTCAGCTGTATTCACACGAATGACAGATACACATGCATATGTACAAAGGCATCTCATACTAATCCTGTATTCACCTGGCCTTTTCTACAGGGAGCATTCTCCTAATCACTTTCACTTAACATCCCAATCCACTCTGCTCCACACCCCTTCCACTCACAGGCAACACTGCAGCACCACCATTATCCTTGGTTTTGCCCACCCTCATTTCCCCAGTCATCTACCTAACACCATGTTTCCCGAAGACTGGTAGACTCATCACTAGCAGTCCTCAACATAATTTTAGATAGTACTCAGATGAGCATTTTTATTTGAAAAGCATATGTTCATTTTAGTATGCATTAGATAAAAAAGCCACCAACACAAGAGATGTCGATGTCATTGCTAAAAAGAGTCTAAAAAAGAAGTCTATTTAAAAATAAAAATGTAAGTGGTTTACATGCAAAAAAAAAAAAAAAGTTAAAGCAACTGAAGTCTGGAAACTGAAGTCTAGAAACCATCACTTAACATTTTCCTCACATGCCCTCCACTGCTTTAGATGGCTAGAGAACCATCCCAGTAGCCAGACAGGACTATTTTCTTGTCTCAGGATTTTTTGTGTGGGAAATTGCAACTGTTCCTAGATGATAACCCACACCACCTACTCCCAATCTGGCAACTCTCACTCTTTCGCTCCTGGAAGGAGTCCAGATGATCAAGCCCAGGGCACACCACAGGCAGCTTTCTAGGCCAAAGGAGTACATGAGCCAATTATTCTAAAAAGTTCTACAATGCTGTATTTTTTATATGGGCCAAGATCTCTGAGGAATCTCTGGGGAAGTTCCAAGAATGATGTAGAATTAAACAAGTTCTATCACCTCACAGGTTAAAGTATCAGCAATGGAAAATATTGAACAGGCTAAGAAGACTCCCCCTTTCTCATTTGGGCACCTCTCCTTCCCTTACTCCTTAATATTTTCTGATCTTTAGGAATCAATTAAAGACAGCTCCCCACTTTGGGTGTCATTTATTCAGTAGTTATTGAGCGTCTATATTGTCCCACAGCTCAAGGCACTTTTTAAAGGCTATCACCTTAGAAGCAAAGCCCCATTTCCCTTCTTTCTCCCTTAGAGCTCTGGTTCTCAACTGGGGGTGATTTTGCCTCCCAGGTGACATTTGGCAATGTCTGGTGACATTCTTGGTCATTACGACTGGGAGACAAAGGTATTGCTTTTTCTTCCGGATACCAGACATATGCAGATAAACATCCTGCAATGCACAGGACAGTTACCCACAACCAAGAAATATCTGGCCCAGCATGTCTGTAGTGCCAAGGTTGAGAAACTCTGCTGATGAGTAAGTCATCTTGATAGCAGTAGTAGTTCAAATGTAAAAGAAGCAGAAACTACTTCAGGAGTGATAATTTGCTTAAGCAGAAATAGATCCCGATAGGATGTTTCAAATGTTTTGCATAGATGTCAAATCTAGCTACATCTGGCCAGGAGTTACTTCTCACTGAGATTCACTCAACTGTATGTTTCTGTCATGTTGTATTAATTCTTAAAACTCCTACTCTAGCAACCTCTTTCTTGGATTTTCCAGAATTCCAAATAGTCCTTGAAGTTAGCCATTAGTTTGGTAGAGTTCAAACTGTTCTCCCTTTTTTTATTTCATTTCTATTTTTTGAGACAGAGACTCACTCTGTTGCCAGGCTGGAGTGCAGTGGCGTGATCTCGGCTCACTGCAACCTCCACTCCCAGGTTCAAGCGATTCCCCTGCCTCAGCCTCCTGAGTAGCTGGGACTACAGGTGTCCGCCACCATGCCTGGCTAATTTTTTGTGTGTTTTAGTAGAGACGGGGTTTCACCATGTTGGCCAGGATGGTCTCAATCTCCTGACCTCGTGATCTGCCCACCTCAGCCTCCCAAAGTGCTGGGATTATAGGCGTGAGCCACTGCGCCTGACCCTGTTCTCTCTTATTATATTCATGGCATCACTGTTGAGAGCATGAAACCTGAAGTGAGGCTGTTTAAGTTTTAACCATAGATTGGCCACTTAACAGCTATGAAACTTTGATATACTCACTTGACTTCTTTTAGCCTCTTTCTCCACATCTCTTAAATGGTGAAATTTGTAGTTTAACATTTACAGTGCTGCTTGCGAAGATTGAATGAGTTGATGCACATAATCCACTTCCACAATGCTGGACACACAGTAAATACTTTATAAATTTCAGTTGTGTTATCATTGTCCAATAATTTTGCATTATCCTGGCATCCAGATTTTGGTGAACTTACTGAGATAAGTGTTTCACAGTGGTCAGGATCACAGACTCCGAAGGAAGATTTTTCTGGGTTGGAATGCTGATGTTACCAGGTATTTGCTATGTGATTTTGGTCAAATCCCCTACAGTTTTGTGTGCCTCAGTTTTCACATCTGTAAAGTGGGAATTATAATAGGTATCTTATATGGTTGTTGTGAAGATTGCTAAATTAATATAGGCAAATACTTAAAATATCCCTGACATACACAGCAAACTGTACTTATGTACTTACTCAATAAGTACTTAGAATAAGTACAGTAAGCTCAAGATAATTATAAGCTCAAGATAATTATCAGTTATTAGCATTTTTAAACTTTCCTTTTTTTCTCTAAGTTCAATTACTAGCAATCTTCTTTTTCTTAGGGAAACAAGCTGTTCCTTTAATAATGAAAAGGTGAAGTACCACCTGTTGGGTACTATGCTTACTGCCTGGGTGATGAGGTTGTTGGGACTCCAAGCCTCAGTGTCACGTAATTTACTTATGTAAAAAACCTGCACGTGTACCATTTAATTTGTAATAAGAGTTGAAATTTAAAAAAGAGAAAAGCTAACATGGATATATAAGACCAGAGCGGTCATAAAACAAATGCATAATTGTAAAAGAGTCCACATTATGAAACTTCAAAAGTGCAGTAGTTCTTAGAATAGACATTTATAGTTGAGACGCCCAACTACTTAAGATTTTTTATCTGGGAATCTGGACACCTGCAACTCTGCCCTGTGACCTTACTTACCTATTATGGGGCACAGTTTTCATCAGGTGGTTTTATTACTTTCAGTCCCATGACCCCCTAGAAAAGCAGGCAAATGTTAATGTTTAAAATTGATGTTAAGTTATCTTCCATATGTCACAGAATTTAGATTTAGATTTGTGAGTTTATAGTGAAATCACTTTTCTGGCACATGTGGCCATGAATGTCAAGACAAGTCCAGAGGATAAATAGCTGTGGAAAAAAAGCTGTCATCCTATTTCCCAGTCCAGGTGAAGTGAGCAACCATGAAGACCTTCATCTTCCTTGCTCTCCTGGGAGCTGCTGGTGAGTCTCTTTTAATGAGTGAATCAGTGGGTGTCTAACATAAACTTAAGTTTGTACTTTACACTCTGGAAGACAACAATGAATGTTGAATCTGGTCTCTGTATTCAAGAAGCTTAAAATATTGAAACAATTGTGTAAAATACATAGGTTTGTGGATAATTAAATTTCACTTGGAGGAAGATCACAGTTAGCAAAAGTGATCAGAGTAGAAAATATAAAGACACAGGACTTGCTCTCAACTTCTGGGTAAAATTAATGAAGAACGAGAGAAAAGGAAAAGACAGCTCAGATTAAGGAGGTGCTTATCCTGACCTTTCCAAGAATTTGGAGTTAATAATCTCTGGCTGTCTATTCTGTTCCATTGGTCTATGTCCCTGTTTTTGTATCATACCATGCTGTTTTAGTCACTGTAGCTCTTGTAGTATAGTTTGAAGTCAGGTAACTTGCTTCCTTCAGCTTTATTCTTTCTGCTTAGCATTGCCTTGGCTATTTGGGCTTTTTTTTTTTTTTTTGGTTCCATATAAATTTTAAAATATTTTTTCTAATTCTGTGAAGAATGTCATTGATAGTTTAATAGGAGTAGCATTGAATCTATAAATTGTTTTGGGAAATATAGCCATTTTAGTGTTCTAAAAATTCTTTAGTGTAGTATCCAGAACAATTTTTATTTTTGCTACTGTATTTTAGTTTTGAATCTGATTTGGACAATGGAATAAAATTGTAGTTAGACAAGCTTTAACATTGGCTTGGGGCAAAAGATGATCCACATCTGGGTAACAAGAATGAGGCAGGATGGGGAAGGTATATTTCTTTGTCAATCATAACAGTTACCAAATGTTAGAAATAAAATGTCTTCACACCATAGAAAATTTATCTCCCCATAGCTCTGGGTTCCACCAAAGATTTTTCCTCAGACATTGTATTACTCCAGATTCATTCAGGAAATACAAACCATATCAGCAATATAAAGAGGAGAAATTTTAGTATAAAGAACTATTAACTTTTGGCCGGGTGCAGTGGCTCATGCCTGCAATCCCAGCACTTTGTGAGGCTGAGGCAGGAGGATCTCTTGAGGCCAGGAGATTGAGACCAGCCTGGGCAACATAGCAAGCTTTGTCTCAATAATAAGAATAAGAAGAAGAAGAAGAAGAAGAAGAATTAGTGGGGTGTGGTGGTGCATGCTTGCAGGTCCAGGTATTCAGGAGGCTGAGGCAGGAGAATCACTTGAGAAAAAAGAATTATTTACTTTTTTGGTGAGAGAAAAAATATAGAGAATGGGGCAAAGCAAAAAGATCATTTTGCAGTGCCTGACATGTTAATGCGAACAACTCTAAAAGGAGTGAAGGTTTTTATTGTTGTTTCATATTTGTGTTCCTTTTCTGCATTTTTCTTGATAAACAAGTGTTAGGTTTTATAAAACAAAGATAACATTTGTCTTTAATGAAATTTCCAGGATGTTTGGCTTATAAAATTTAGTATTAATCTTTCTCACCTTACAAAAATTCCTTAATCCACCCTAATCTACAGGAAGAAAGCCAGCTGACAATGAGTGCAACCCAGTCAGGCAAGGAGGTTTCCCAGCACTGACCTCCTCCATCCTCTCATCCCCCGACATCTTTTCTGAGCCTCATGCTTGTCACAAGATGTCCCTAGTGAAACATGAGTAGAATTGTAGGGAGTAATACATTTTCTCGTAGAAAGAGGGGTATTGAGCTAGGAAGAGCTGAAGCCTAAGAAGCCCAGTAATTCTGAATTCCTAACTTCAGGAGGGACCCATTTCTGGGACATTGCTGGAGCCAAATCACACAATTCTGTGAACCAGTAGCATCCAGAAGATTTTCTCCTTTCTAGTACTCAGGAGTTTTGCAGAGGTGAAAAAGATGATAGTCACGATAACTCGTATTTATTATCTTCTGTTTGTCATATACTATGCTTAAGTGTTTTTAAATAATATTTAATCCTCATGACTATCTTATGAGGTAAGTACTAATCTTCTTTCCATTTTATAGCACAGAATACTGAGGCTTAAGATAGTTAAATGTCTTCAGGATAAGGCAGCTGATAAGTCAATAGGAATTGAACTCTATCAGCCAACTCCAAAGCCCACGCTCTTAATCATGTTAAAAACAAAACAAAACAAAACAAAAAACACACAAGAAAATATCATAAAGATTTAAGAACATCACAATATTTTTACATTAAGATAAATTACTGTTCCTGAAAGCCTGGAAAATATGGGAATCCTAAAGTTACAGTTATTTTATTTTATTTAACTAACATTTAAATATACTATTTGTTAGGCAGTGTTCAAAGCCACTTTAAAAACATGAACTCTTTTCATTTTCCTAAAAACAATCGATGTGATGGGCTCTTCATTTTATAGGAAAGCAAACTGATAAAGACAGAGATAAAAAAACTTGCCCAAGGGCGTATGACTACAAAATGTGTCATAATCAGAGCTCATTAATATCAAGCTTCAGAGGCTACCATGAGAATTATAGGCAGTATATTATGAATGACTCATACTCTTATCTTTTCTACCGTAGATTCCAACATCTTCTCTCATAGGAGCATTGTCTAATCTTTTTTCTATTTTACTCCTAAAGGTGGAAAGAATCACACCTCATGCTCCCTTTAAACTGCCCCACCAAAATCTTCTCCAGATGATCTTGATCCTTTCCTCCATCAAGCCACCACTCCTCAGAATTGAGGGTTAAACATGAAATTAAAGCAAACTAACGAACCCAGATAAATTGTTTTTGAGTCCTTCAGGATTGAGAGGACACAACAGTGGAACTGGGAACCACTCAGGCAGAGTCACCCCCTTGGAACACTTGCTTCACCTGCCACCATTATAAAATGGAGTAGAGTTGGAAACGATTTGTCTCCTGTCCTGGTTATTGATTACTGCATAGAAAACCACCTCAAATTTAGCAGAGTATGGCAATGTCAATCACTTGCTATTACTATTTCTCATGGCTTCAGGGTGTGACTGGGCTCCTCTAGGCATCATTGCTGGGAATCTCTCATGCTTTGCAGGCAGCTGGTGACTGGGCTTGGAGCCATCTCAAAGACTTCCTCACTCATAGGTCTGGTGGCTGATACTGGCTGTCAGCTGGGCCTTCAGCTTGATTTTTGGCCAGAGCGCCTGTGCGTGGCTTCTCTATGTGCCTCCAGATGGGATGGCTTGGGCTTACTTATAGCAAAGCATATGTACTCTAAGAATATTTGAAGAAGAGAGCCAGATGGAAATTTATTGACTTTTAGAATCTGTTCTCCAAAATTATGCCAGTTCACATTTAAGAGGAACCAAATTAGAATTTACATATTGTAGAGAAGAGAGCCAAACAATAAAGGAGTACTGTCTAAGCCACCACATCATCTCACATCCAGGAAAAATCTCTTGGAAACCAAATTATGATTTTTTAGAAGTTGTATTTTAGGTTTTGGGGTACATGTAAAGGTTTGTTACATAGATAAACACGTGCCATAGGGGTTTGTTGTACATATTATTATATCACCCAGGTATTAAGCTCAGTACGCAATAGTTATCTTTTCTGCTTCTCTCCCTTCTCCCACCATCCCCCGTCAAGTAGACCTCAGTGTATGATGTCTCCTTCTCGTGTTCATAAGTTCTTATCATTCAGCTCTCACTTACATGTGAGATCGTGTGGTATTTGGTTTTCCTTTCCCATGTTAGTTTGCTAATTTGATGATAGCCTTTAGCTCCATCCATGTTCCTACAAAAGACATGATCTCATTCTTTTCTATGGATGCATAATATTTCATGGGGTATATGTACCACATTTATTTTATCCAGTGTGTCATTGATGGGCATTTAGGTTGATTCCATGTCTTTGCTATTGTGAGGAGTGCTGCAATGAACATTTACGTGCATGTCTCTTTATGGTAGAACCCTTTATATTCCTCTGGGTATATACCCAGTAATGAGATTGCTGGGTCAAATGGTAGTTCTGCTTTTAGCTCATTGAGGGATTGTTGTGCTGCTTTCAACAATGGTTGAACTAATTTACACTCCTATCAACAGTGTATAAGTGTTCCCTTTTCTCTGAAACCTCGCCAGTCTCTGTTACTTTTTGACTTTTTAATAATAGCCATTCTGAGTGGTGTGAGCCATCTCCTTGTGGTTTTGATTCGTATTTACCTTATGATCAGTGGTATTGAGCTTTTTTCATATGCTTGTTGGCCACATGTATGTCTTCTTTTGAGAAGTGTTTGTTTATATCCTTTGCTCACTTTTTAATAGGGTCGTTTGTTTTCCTTTTGTAAGTTTGCTTAAGTTCCTTATAGATGCTGGATATTAGACCTTTGTCAGTGTGTAAAAATTTTCTCCCATTCTGAAGGTTGTCGGTTTACTCTGTTGATAGTTTCTTTTGCTGTGCAGAAACTCTTAAGCTTAATTAGATCCCACTTGTCAATTTTTTCTTTTGTTGTGATTGCTTTTGGTGCCTTTGTCATTAATACGGTTTGGCTATATCCCCACCCAAATCTCAACTTGAATTCCCATGTGTTGTGGGAGGGACCTGGTGCAAGGTAACTGAATCATGGCAGCAAGTCTTTCTCATGCTATTTCTGTGATAGTGAATAAGTCTCACAAGATCTGATGGCTTTAAAAAGAGTAGTTCCCCTGCACAAGGTCTGTCTCTTTGCCTGCTGTCATCATGTAAGATATGACTTACTCTTTCTTGCCTTCTGCCATGATTGTAAGGCTTCCCCAGCCATATGGAACTGTAAGTCCAGTTAAATCTCTTTCTTTTGTAAATTGCCAAGTCTTGGGTATGTCTTTATCAGCAGCATGCAAACTGACTAATACAGTCATGAAATCTTTGCCTATTCCTAGGTACAGGATGGTATTGCCTAGCTTGTCTTCCAGGGTTTTTATAGTTGTGGGTTTTACATTTTAGTCTTCAATACATATTGAGTTGATTTTTGTACATGGTGTAAAGAAGGGGTCCAGTTTCAATCTCCATTGGCTAGCCAGGTATACCAGCACCATTTATTGAATAGCGAGGCTCTGTCCCATTGCTTGTTTTTGCCAGCTTTGTCAAAGATCAGATGTTATAGATGTGCAGCCTTATTTCTAGGCTGTCTATTCTGTTCCATTGGTCTATGTGCCTGTTTTTGTACCATACCATGCTGTTTTAGTCACTGTAGCTCTTGTAGTATAGTTTGAAGTCAGGTAACTTGCTTCCTTCAGCTTTGTTCTTTTTGCTTAGCATTGCCTTGGCTATTTGGGCTTATTTTTTTGGTTCCATATAAATTTTAAAATATTTTTTCTAATTCTGTGAAGAATGTCATTGATAGTTTAATAAGAGTAGCATTGAATCTATAAATTGTTTTGGGAAGTATAGACATTTTAATGATATTGATCCTTCCTATCTGTGAGCATGGGATATTTCTCCACTTTTTGTGTCTTATCTGATTTCTTTGAGCAGTGTTTTGTAATTCACAGTGTGGAGATCTTTCACCCCCTGATTAGCTGTATTCCTAGGTTTTGGAGTTTTTGTTTGTTTGTTTGTTTGTTTGTGCATGGCAATTGTGAATTGGACTGCCTAATTGGCTCTCAGTTTGTTGGTGGTGTATAGGAATGCTAGTGATTTTTGTACATTGATTTTGTATCCTGCAATTTTGATGAAGCTGTTTAGCACTGAAGGAGCTTGGGGGCCAACACTATACGGTTTTCTTGATGTAGAATCATGTCATCTGCAAACAGAGATAGTTTGACTTCCTCTTTTCCTATTTGATTGACTTTTATTTCTTTCTCTTGCTTGATTGCTCTGGCTAGGACTTCTAATACTATGTTGAATAGAAGTGGTGAGAGGGGGCATCTTTGTCCTGTGCCAGTTTTCAAGGGGAATGCTTCCAACTTTTGCCCATTTAGTATAATGTTGGCTGTGGTTTTGTCATAGATGGTTCTTATTATTTTGAGGTATGTTCCTTCAATACCTAATTTATTAAGAGTTTTTAATATGAAGTGATGGTGAATCTTATCAAAAGCCTTTTCTGTGTTTATTGAGATAATCATGTGATTTTTATCATTAGTTCTGTTTATGTGATGAGTCACATTTATTGATTTTTATATGTTGAACCAAACTTGCATCCCAAGGATGAAGCCTATTTGATCATGGTGGGATTAGCTTTATGATGTGCTTCTGGATTCAGTTTGTAAGTATTTTGTTGAGGGCTTTTACATCTATGTTCATCAAAGATACTGGCCTGAAGTTTTTTTTTCTTGTTTCTCTGCCAGGTTGTGGTATCAAGATGATGCTGGCCTCATAGAATGAGTTGGGGAGAAGTCCTTCCTTCTCAATTTTTTGGAATTGTTTCTGTAGGAATGGTATCAGTTTTTCCTTGTACATATAGTGGAATTTGGCTGTGAATCCATCAGGTCCTGTGCTTTTATTGGTTGGTAGGCTATTTATTGCTGATTAAATTTTAGAGCTCATTATTGGTCTGTTCAGGGATTCAGTTTCTTTCTGGCTCAGTCTAGGGAGGGTGTATGTATCCAAAAATGTGTTCATCTCCTCTAGGTTTGCTAGTTTGTGTATGTAGAAGTGTACATAGTGGTTTCTGATGGTTGTTTCCATTTCTGTGGGGTCAGTAGTAACATTCCCTTCATCATTTCTAATTGTGTATGTTTGGATCTTCTCTTTTTCCTTCTTAATTAGCTAACTAGTGGCCTATTTTATTTTTCAAAAAACCAACTCCTGGATTCTTTGGTCTTTTGAATGGTTTATCTGTGCCTTTATTTCCTTCATTTCAGCTCTTATTTGTGTTATTCCTTATCCTCTTTTGGGGTTGATTTGTTCTTGCCTCTCTAATTCTTTCAGTTGTGAAGTTAGGTTGTTAATTTGAGATCTTTCTAATTTTTTTGATGTGGACATTTAGTGCTATGAATTTTCCTCTTAACACTGCCTTAGCTGTGTCCCAGAGATTCTGGTTTGTTGTATCTTTGTTCTCATTATTTTCAGAGAACTTCTTGATTTCCACCTTCATTTCATTGTTTACCCAAAACTCATTCAGCAGCATGTTAATTTCCATGTAATTGTGCTTTTTTGAGAAATTTTCATTGTGTTGACTTCTATTTTTATTTCACTGTGATCCAAGAGTGTGATTGGTATATATTGGTTCTTTTGTTGAGGATTATTTCATGTCTAATTACATGGTCAATTTTAGATCATGTGCCATGTGATAATGAGAAAAATGCATATTCTCTTGTTGTGGGGTGGAGACTTCTGTGAAGGTTTATCAGATCCATTTGGTCCAATGCTGAGTTTAGGTCCTAAATATCTTTGTTACTTTTCTGCCTCGATGATCTAATACTGGCAGTGGAATGTTGAAGTATCCCACTATCATAGTGTAGGGATCTATATCTCTTTGTAGGTCTCTAAGAACTTGCTTTATGGATCTGGATGCTCCTGTGTTGGATGAATATGTATTTAGGATAGTTAGGTCTTCTTGTTGAACTGAACCCTTTACCATTATGTAATGCCCTGCCTTGTCTTTTGTTGATCTTTGTTTTGTCTGAAATTGGAATTGCAACCCCTGCATTTTTCTGTTTTCTAATTGTTTGGTAGCTTTTTCTCCATCCCTTTATTTAGAGGCTATTAGTGTCATTACATGTGAGATGAATCTCTTGAAGACAACATACCATTGGGTCATGTGTTTTTATCCAGCTTGTTACTCTGTGCCTTTTAAGTAGAGTATTTAGCCTGTTTACATTAAAAGTTAGTTTTGATGTGTGAATTTAATCCCGCCATTGTGCTGTTAGCTGTTTATTATGTTGGCTTGTTTGTGTGGTTGCTTTACAGTGATGCTGGTCTGTGTGTTTAAGTGTGTTTTTGTATTAGCTGATAGCAGTCATTCCTTTCTGTATTTAGTGTTCCTTTCAAGATCCCTTGTAAGCCAGGTCTGGTGATAATAAAGTCTCTCAACATTCGCTTATCTGAAAAAGATCTTATTTCTCCTTCACGTAGGAAGCTTAGTTTGCTGGATAGGAAATGCTTGGTTGAAGACTTTTTTCTTTGATAATCTTGAATATAGACCCGCAATCTCTTCTGGTTTCTAGGGTTTTTCCAGCTACATCCTACAGGTGCTTTTGGGCTGCCAATATGTCTGTACCTCCCTGGAACAAAACTCCCAGAGGCAGGGACAGGTTACCGTCTTTGCTGTTTTGCAGTCTTCGTTGGTGACAACTCCAGGTTCTAGAAAATCCAAGGTGACTAGAGACTGGAGCAGGCCCCAAGCATATTGCAGCAACCCTACAGAAAAGTGGCCAGACTGGTACATAGGTGCCTATTCCCGTATCTCCTCACTAGGCAGGTCCTCCAGGCCTGGGGCTCCAGCCACTCCTCACCAGAGCTATCAAGCCAGTACCAACTCAGCAACTCCCTGGTCAGAACCTCCAGGGGAAACTGACAGCTCTAGGCCACTGCCTCTGCAGTGAATTATGCTTGCCGAGGACACCACTGAGTGACCTTTATCTTTTATGAGAATATTATATGAGAAATTATAAAGAAGATAGTGACTATAATCTCTTATATCCATTAAATAAATTATATCCTCCCACTTCTTTACAAAGCAAATAGTTGTATTTAGCCTATTCTTTCCATAAGAGAAAAGAAAAGAAAAAGACAATTTAAAAGAAAGGAAACTAACAATAGTTGCCTTCATATTCTCATTGGTGAGGCTTTGTGGGAGGGAGGCAGAGACTGAGACCAGAGAGAGAAAATATGGATTTCTCAATATAAGATAGTAACAAAAATTTTCAGTTCTCTTCTGATAGTTTAAAAGGGTAGATGTTTGTCTCTCTCTACTTGGGGCTTCTGGGCAGCAGAAATGTGAGCTGACTAAAGACATGAAGAAAAAAACAGAAAAGAAAAGGAATTCAGGGTAGGTTCCAGCAATGTGGCAGAAACCAGGCTATAGGTAATAGACTCCGTGGACTGTAGGTGATTCATAAACATTCACAAAGTGATTTCTGATATACTATTTAAAGATGTTTTCAAGCTGGTGCAAAAATTTCCCATAATATCTCCAAAGCTTCAGTTAAAGTCTGAAACTCATCCTAGCATTAGGTTAGTGGTGAATTAAGAAATAAAATGAAGAGAGCTGTTTTCATGTGCTGGGACAAAGAAGGCTGGAGATAAGCAAAGAACTTAGCAGAAATAAGGCCCAGTCCTACCAGATAAATCATTGGAACAAGTAGAGGGATGCTGGATTTCCTAAAATGTTGGTGGTCATGGGCTTCAACAGTATGGTTGTAAGTTGTTGGGAGCAGGCCCTCCAAAATCTGGCCATAAACTGGCCCCAAGACTGGCCATAAACAAAATCTCTACAGCACTGTAACATGTTCATAATGGCCCTAATGCCCGCACTGGAAGGTTGTGGGTTTACGGGAATGAGGGCAAGGAACACCTGGCCCGCCCAGGGCAGAAAACCACTTAAAGGCATTCTTAAGCCACAAACAATAGCATGAGCAATCTATGCCTTAAGGACATGCTCCTGCTGCAGTTAACTAGCCCAACCTATTCCTTTAATTTGGCCTATCCCTTTGTTTCCCATAATGGATACTTTTAGTTAATTTAATATCTATAGAAACAATTCTAATGACTGGTTTGCTGTTAATAAACATGTGGGTAAATCTCTGTTTGGGGCGCTCAGCTCTGAAGGCTGTGAGACCCCTGATTTCCCACTTCACACCTCTATATTTCTGTGTGTGTGTGTGTCTTTAATTCCTCTAGCGCCACTGGGTTAGAGTATCCCCGACTGAGCTGGTCTCGGCAAGTGGCATCCATTCGTGGAGGCTCGAATCCAGGTCGAAGGGTCACTGGAGTAACAGCTGGAATGGAAAACTAGCTGGAGGACACCCGAGTACTCTTAAAGCAATCCCCGTGGTGAGTAAGAAGGGGAGCTCAGAAGCGTCAGGATAACAATGGGACAGGTATGGGGTCTGGTTGGTTTCACCTTGGGATTTTTTCACACTGATGATGAGGAGGAAGGAGGGTATAGCGAAGTAACAAAAGAGGTTACAGAGCATGTTTATTTACCAGCTAAAGCTAAAGCAGCAAAGGAAGGAGAGGTTCATCCCTACCTACTTCTGTACCCCCTCATTATTATTTTGAAGAAAAAGACCCTCCAGATCTTTATTTTCCAGAGGACACTGGGAATAAAGTAGTTGCCCCAGTGACTGTTCAAGCAGCACCTCGAGTGACCGCTCTTAGTTCTATTCAGGCAGGAATTCAGCAAGCTAGATGAGATGGCGATTTAGAGGCTTGTCAGTTCCCTGTTAGAATACACCCCCCAGAACAACAGGGAAATATTATAACTACATTTGAGCCTTTTCCTTTTAAATTTGGGAAAGCACATTTAGTTGATTATATCAAGGCCTGTGATGGTATCAGAGGTAATCTGCATAAAGCTACCTTGTTGGCACAGGCAATGGCAGGACTGAGAGTGGATAAAAAAAATATTCCATTTCCTGGAGCTTGTTTTAACTGTGGGATGCGTGGTCATACTAAAAAAGAATGTAGAAAAAATCAGTGAGTCAGGCCGCCAGATAGGGGAAAAAAGAAAACTGCTGATCCTGAAATATTTACAAAATGTAAAAAAGGAAAACACTGGGCTAGTCAGTGTCACTCTAAGTTTGATAAAGAAGGGAACCCAATTTCGGGAAATGCCATGAGGGGCCCATCCTGGGCCCCATTCTAAACCAGGGCATTTCCAGCTCAAGTCATTCCCTCACCCCTGTACAACGTCTGTCCCCCACCACAGCCGGTAGTGCCACAGTAGATTTATGCTGCACAAAAGCTGTGAGCCTTCTGCCTGGAGAACCCCAGCAAAAGGTCCCAACAGGAGTCTGTGGACCCTTGCCAGCAGGTACGATAAGATTACTTTTTGGGATTGTGCTGTTTGTGGGAATGGGAAAAGGTGAACTTAAACTAACAGGAGGATTTGGAAGCACAGATAAACAAGGCAAAGCAGCTTACTGGATAAATCAAATTAGTGATAAACGTCCTACCTGTGAAATAACTATTCAAGGAAAGAAATTTAAAGATTTGGTAGATACAGGAGTGGACATTTCAATCATTTCTCTACAGCACTGGCTGTCCACGTGGCCAATTCAACCCACACAATTTAACATAGTTGGAGTTGGTAAAGCTGCTGAAGTATATCAAAGTGGTTATATTTTGCATTGTGAAGGGCCCAATGGACAACCTGGGACTGACTATTCAACCAATTATAACTTCTGTACCTATAAATTTATGGGGAAGAGATTTATTACAACAATAGGGAGCACAAGTTCTAATTCCAGAACAATTATATAGCCCTCAAAGTCAACATATGATGCATGAAATGGGGTATGTCCTTGGTACGGGACTAGAAAAAAGTTTGCAAGGTTTGAAATAACTGCTTCAAGTGGAAAAACAAAGTTCCCGCCAAAGATTAGCAAATAATTTTTGAAGGCAGCCATTGTTAAGCCTCCAGAGCCTATACCTTTAAAATGGTTAACAGATAAGCCAATTTGGATAGAGCAATAGCCGGTAAGTAAAGAGAAACTGGAGGCTTTATAGAAATCAGTTACTAAACAATGAGAAATGCACACATAGCTCCAACATTTCCCCTTGGAATTCTCCAGGTTTTGTAATTAAGAAAAAATCAGGTAAATGGAGAATGTTAACTGACTTAAGAGCCATCAATTCAGTTATACAACCTATGGGAGCATTACAGCCAGGATTGCCTTCCCTGGCTATAATTCCAAAAAACTGGCCTTTAATAGTTACAGATTTAAAAGACTGTTTCTTTACTATCCCTTTAGCTGAGCAAGACTGTGAACGGTTTGCATTTACAATTCCTGCAGTAAACAACCTGCAGCCTGCAAAGTGTTATCCTTGGAAAGTGTTGCCACAGGGCATGTCAAACAGCCCAACAATCTGCCAGACATATGTGGGGCAAGCAATTGAACCTACTGGTAAAAAAATTTCACAGTGTTACATTATTCAATATATGGATGATATACTTTGTGCTGCCCCCACTCAAAAAATACTACTCCAATGTTTTGATCGCTTGCAAAATTTGATTTCTTGCACTGGTTTAATTATAGCTCCTGACAAAATTCAGACTGCTACTCCTTACTCCCAATTGGGGACCTTAGTAAATGACACTACCATTGTGCCACAGAAAGTAACCATACATAGGGATCAACTAGAAACATTAAATGACTTTCAAAAATTACTAGGGGATATTAATTGGATAGACCTGCTCTAGACATTTCTACCTATGCCATGAGTAATCTGTTTTCTATCCTTAGAGGCAATCCTAGTCTCACTAGCCCTCCGCAATTAACAAAGGAGGCGGAGGCAGAGTTACAACTGATTGAGAAGCAAGTCCATAAAGCTCAGATAAATAGAATAGATCCAGAGAAGACTCTAGATTTGCTAATTTTTTCGACACAGCATTCACCTACTGGTGTTATTGTCTAAGAACACAACTTAGTAGAGTGGTTTTTTCTTCCACGTACTAACTCATAGACTCTAACTCCTTATTTAGATCAAATTGCTACTATGATAGGGATTGGGGGAACTCAGATATGATGGATTACATGGATATGATCCTGGAAATATTATTGCCCCTCTCACGAAGACACAAATACAGCAAGCGTTTATAAATAGTCTTACTTGGCAAACCCATTTAGCTGACTTTGTGGGTATTCTCGATAATCATTTTCCTAAAATGAAGCTGTTTCAGTTTTTGAAATTAACTAATTGGATTCTCCCTAAAATAACTAAATAACTAAATTTAAACCAACTGAAGGTGCTGAGAATGTTTTTACAGATGGGTCTAGTAATGGTAAAGCTTCTTATTCTCGATTGAAAAGTAAAGTTTTCCAGATGTCCCATATTTCAGCTCAAAAAGCAGAGCTTGTAGCTATAATTGAGGTATTGATTGCTTTTGACATGCCTATTAATGTGATTTCTGATTCTTCATATGTGGTTCATTCCACACAGTTAATTGAAAATGCTCAGTTATGATTTCATACAGATGAACAACTTATGACTTTATTTACCCAATTGCAAACAGCAGTTAGGAATAGAATGCACCCTTTTTATATCACTCACATTAGAGCTCATACACCTCTTCCAGGACCTTTGACTGAAGGGAATCAGATGGCTGATCGCCTGGTTGCTACTGCAATATCTAATGCTACCGCTTTCACTATTTGACCCACGTTAATGTCTCTGGTCTCAAACGCAGACACAGCATTACCTGGAAAGAAGCTAAAGCTATTAAATAATAACTTGAGGTAGAAGTTATGCTTGTATTTCTCCAGGTCAAAATCAATAGCTGATTTGGATACCATCAAGACACCTGAAACCTTATCATAAGCCAGATGCCAAGGAATAGACTCTGGGAGAATCCCGAGGACCCCCCAGTTGCAGCCATGTCAAGACTGATGCTGAGGAGGACCCCAACTGTCACGAGCAACACCCATCCAACACAGCCACCCACCTCGGGACAGATCAAGAAGCTGTTACAGATGGCGGAAGAAAACCTGAGGAAAGGAGGACAGTCACAATGAATAATTTAATGGTAGCTATGATAGCAGTTATCACCACTGCCGTGAATATTCCTTCAATAAGGACTGGTAATAATGCCTAGATGCAATCACTCTATAACACTGTTACACATGCTTTCTGATCTCAGTATTTACCATAATAAATCTGCTCCTATAATTGAGGCATACAGCCCTTAAAAACCTATTTGTAAGCAGGATTGGATCCAGTTAGAAAAAATGAACGTACTTGTTTAGGAAGATTGCTTTGCAGAACAGGCAGAGGTGCTGCACAATGATTCCTATGGAATCATTAATTGGTCCCCTAAGGGGATGTTTAGCTTGAATTGCACCTCTCAGTCTGCATGCCACGGTTACACTATATTCAGATGATCTGAACAAAACCGTCAGATGGTAGAAATGATAAGAAGTATGGCAAAATTCCTATTATCTGGAACCATGGCGGTATAGTGGCACCTCAACCTCAAATGATATGGCCTGCTCTAGGAGCTAAACATAAGGATTTGTGGAAACTATTAAATCCTCTTAATAAGATCAAAATTTGGGAAAAACTAAAAGAGCATCTAGAAGGACACTCTACAAACTTGTTTTTGGATATAGCAAAATTAAAAGAACAAATATTTAAAGCATCCCAGGCACACCTGACCTTAATGCCAGGGACTAGAGTGCTTAAAGGAGCTGCAGACAAAGTAGCAGCTAGTAACCCATTAAAATGGATAAAAACACTTGGAAGCTCTGTGATTTCAATGATGACTGTGCTTTTAATCTATATTGTTTGTCTTTGTACAGTCTGCCGATGCAGACCCTGACTCCTGAGAGAAGTAGCTCATCGTGACAAAGTTGCCCTTGCTTTTATGTCTTTACAAATCAGAGAAGGGGGACATGTTGAAAGCAAGCCCCCCAAAATCTGGCCATAAACTGGCCCCAAGACTGGCCATAAACAAAATCTCTGCAGCACTGTAACATGTTCATAATGGCCCTAATGCCTGCACTGGAAGGTTGTGGGTTTACGGGAATGAGCACAAGGAACTTCTGGCCCGCCCAGGGCAGAAAACCACTTAAAGGCATTCTTAAGCCACAAACAATAGCATGAGCAATCCATGCCTTAAGGACATGCTCCTGCTGCAGTTAACTAGCTCAACCTATTCCTTTAATTTGGCCCATCCCTTTGTTTCCCATAAGGGATACTTTTAGTTAATTTAATATCTATAGAAACAATACTAATGACTGGTTTGCTGTTAATAAATGTGTGGGTAAATCTCTGTTTGGGGCGCTCAGCTCTGAAGGCTGTGAGACCCCTGATTTCCCACTTCACACCTCTATATTTCTGTGTGTGTGTGTGTCTTTAATTCCTCTAGTGCCGCTGGGTTAGGGTCTCCCCAACTGAGCTGGTCTCGGCAGTAAGCAAGGTTTTTAACCATATACAGCTTCAGCTTGAAAGTGAGTAATAATGATATTTAATGTATAGGCCTGTGATAAAGGATAAATTAGGTCACACATGCTGTGCATATAACACGGTATTTTTCACATGGTACAAAACAAATACTGACTTTATTATTATAACTATTATTATTTTAAAACCTTTGGGTACTAAAGAAATGTTGTCTCCAAAAGTTTAGAGTACATGGGAACATACTGATGACATGTTTTAAGTTAATAATTAAATTTTAGGAGAACTAAGTCTGCCTACAATTTTTACAGATATAGGAATGTTATGTTTATGGACTTGTATAACTGTCAGCTCTTTAATTACTCTGATAAAAGTCAGTTTGATCCCGATCAGTTTGCATTTGTCCAGTCTACTCTATACAAAATGTGGGATTGAACCTACTGTTATTACTTGCCTCTGTGGGACAGCCTGGAAGTTATCATACAAGGGTAGCTAATAAAAAGAAAATATGGGGTGCATTTTGAGAGAATAATCAGCATAGAAGACAAAAAGTGAACTAGTAAGGAGTCTGGTTGTATTCAGGCCACCCAATAGGAGAGCATACCAGATCTGAAGATTATGAAGTGTCTTGGCAGGGTGGTTTTGCCCTGGACCTTTTATAGGGAGAGAAATATAAGTTTGAGGTGGGGAGATTTATAGTTGGGGTTGTTTTACAATCAGGGGGAAGTCTCAGTCAGTTGGCTGAATAGGATATGTTTATTTTTGAATGTAGCTACTTTTGAGAAGACAAATCATTCTAATCTCAGCTAAACATTTTTGAAACAAAAAATGGGGAGTTGGATGGTCTGTGTCTGGCCATGTCAGCAAGTATGGGCAAAAGAGGAAAGGTCTGTGTTTAATGTGTCACGGGTAGGCAAGAGAACCATGGGAAATTTTCTGGAAGTTGGGAGATAGAAGGGGGAGAGAGTCTTATCTAAGGCATATGGGAAAGGTAGTTCTTTGTGGTAATTCATTTCCAAGAACACAAAATGGTGGGGGGATTTCTTAACCATTGCTTTTTTCTGGGAACACAGGCTAAGATAGGGTTCAGCCTTGACACAGAGAATATGGAGACTGAGTTCTGAGTCCTGTCTTTGCCACTAACTTCCAAGAGAACCACAGCTTCCTCATCACTAAAATTAGAAGGGATGAAAAAAGCAATGCTTTATTCAGTGCATTTCATACCCCAATCTTCTGGAAGTCTCTGGAAGAGGTGAGAGGGCAGTGGCGGGGGGGGGGGCAAGGAGAGAGGTTTAAGTCACAGAGGGAGGAGGGGACAACAAAGAAAGGTTGTGTCACAGAGACGGGAGGGAAAATCAGCAGGTACATAATGACTCTGGGCAAGATTTGTAGGATAGGAAAGGGGGCACCAGGACCTTGGTTTGGTCTGTGCCACTATCTTTCACCCACATCAGACACGGCTCCCAGCAATGCCGTATATATTTGGGTCTTGATAAGGACTCTTTTGAAGACTGCTCTCTTCTCATCTCTCTTCTGCCCATAATTAGTGTTTCTCCACAGCTGTTCCTGACAAGAACACTTGGACTAAAGATTGGGACAGTTTACAGCTTAATCAACTTGTCTGCTCCTGGCGAGATCAGTCTGCCATGAAGGGTTTTCTCATCGTCGCTCTCTTGAGTGCAGCTGGTGAGAGTTTGGGGCTTTGTTTCTGCCTAGCGTGACACCCAGGGTAGTCTATGAAAGATGGGAAAGAGGATTAGCTGGGCACAACTAAAGAGCTAGGAACTGGAGGACACTTAAATAAAACAACTGTTGAAGAAAACAAAAGGAACCACATTAGAGGACATGGGCCTGGAAAAGGAGAGTGAGCTGGGTCAGGGGCTCTGGAAGCCCTAAGCTTTTCTATTTATTTCATCACCAAAGTCAGGCAGTAATTTTTTTATCCCAATTTATGGCAAAAGTGAATTTAAAAAAAAAATTTCAAGTGGTCATTTTTTCACCTTTGTAACACACAAGCCCTGCCAGTAAGAGTTTCTGATCAGCATGTAATTTAGTTTCACAGAATTTTTATGTAATTTCATCTCAGCAAAGCTATGTGTCAGTTTTCGTATTGTGTATAACTTGGGGGACATGCATAATTTTCTTTGATTAAAATATAAAAGATAAATTAAAGACCTTTATATTACGTTTGAAAACCTTAGGTTAGGGAAAACTACCCTAGTCAGTTGTGGCCTTTTAACTTCTTTGTCTCTTTCAACCTATGGCCCCTTGATTCTCCAGGAGCTGTTCTGGCTAAAGACTCTCAAGATAATCAGGAATCATCATACAATTTTACTATTCCTTACATGGTCTATCTTCAGTCCTTCCCAGAACCCTGTGTGGGGTCTCTCATTCATCCTGACTGGGTATTGACAGCTGCCCACTGCCCCTTACCGTAAGTATCCCTTTCTCTTGTGAGCCAGGAGGAATCTGTTCAAACAAATGTAGATCTGGTGAAGCATCCCAGAAAATTTTTAGTAAAATCAGAAGACACGGAAAAAGAGAGACTCTTGTTCCCAATGGGAAATAGAATATAAATTTGGGCAGTTTAGAAGGAGATCAGTAGGAAGATGTCAGAGGATTCCCTCTCATGGGTAGTAAATAATATTCATTCATCAACAATACTTGTTAAACATTTATTATATAGCAAGGGCTGTTTAATCACTGATAAAACTGTGAAGGAACAAGATGAAAATAAGTGTTCCCTCATGGAGCTTACATTTTGGTAGAGGGTGTAGCCAACACAAATAAACTGCCAAAAACAAAGTGGTTTTTTTTTGTTTGTTTTTTTTTTTTAATGGCAAGCTGTAATATATGGGCATGAAACAAGAGATCTGCTTTAGTTAATGTGGTCATGTCCATCATCTCTGAAGAGGTGAGTTCCATAGGAAGAGGAGCCAGCCAAATGAATAAATCCTGGGGGATATTCCAGACCAAGGAAACAATATTCATATAATCCCTGAAGTAGCAAAGACATTAAGGTATTTGGCAAGCAGAGAAATCAGCAGGAACTAAGGGTAATGAGTAGGGGGGATGCCCATAGGATGAGGTCAAAGATTTAGGCAAAAGCCGTATCACACAGTGACAGTAGAGGGCACGGGAGCACAGTACAAAATAAAGCAATTCCTTGCAAATCTCAGTGTTTCTGCTGTATGTGAGAATGTGTTGTGTGATCAAGACCTACTCAGTTTCGTGAGTATAGAAGGATCCTTTCAAATTCAGAAATCTCAGCCATCTGGCTGCTCAAGGCAGTTTAGTTTAACACAGACTAACCTCTGCTCTGTGATATATGGGAAATACAAAGGAAATACACAGTTCACATCCTTCCAGAATAAGAATTGAAAGCGCAGATGCTGTTTCTTACATCCATACTTAACCCATGAACAGGATGTGTGGTGCCTCTCTATTAGCTGCTAATTCAGATGATAAAAATCTTAATAACAAGGCTCCACTGACTGTGTTTTAGGTGCCAGACCCCATGTCAGACATTTTACAAATTTATGTCTCTAATAGAACAATTCTGTAAATTATTGCTATTATTTTATAGACAAAGGAAGGCCATGTCTGTTCTCAGGTTAAGAAATAAAGTTAAAACAATTAAGGAGGGTGGCCTGTAGCATTTCTTGTAATCTGTCATCCTATGACTCTCTTTCTTCTCATCTCTCTGCCCTTTCTTCCAAAGTGTTGAAATCCGACTGGGAGTTTCTCAACCTAGCATCACAAATAAGAAACAACAGATACGAAACTATTCATCGATTGTGACCTACCCTGACTTTGATGCAAAATCTTTGAACAATGACCTAATGATGATCAAACTGTCAACGCCTGCTTCACTCAACCCGCATGTGGGGACTATAGCCATAGCCTTGGAACCCATTCCATTTAATGAGTCCTGCTTTATTCCAACCTGGACCTGGAATGAATATAAAAACCGTAAGTGTTGGATGCTGTGTTCTTTATGCTGAGGAGGTTGGAGCCGGGAGAAAATGTAGTGGGATGTCCCTAATGGAAATCACTGCTATGAGACAAAGTTATCCACCATAGAGGGATTCCTGCCAGGGCCCCAAACCACCATCACTGGAGGTCAAAGATAAAATTTGGGCCGGGCGTGGTGGCTCAAGCCTGTAATCCCAGCACTTTGGGAGGCCGAGACGGGAGGATCATGAGGTCAGGAGATCGAGACCATCCTGGCTAACACGGTGAAACCCCGTCTCTACCAAAAATACAAAAAACTAGCCGGGCGAGGTGGCGGGCGCCTGTAGTCGCAGCTACTCGGGAGGCTGAGGCAGGAGAATGGCGTAAACCCGGGAGGCGGAGCTAGCAGTGAGCCGAGATCGCACCACTGCACTCCAGCCTGGGCAACAGAGCAAGACTCCGCCTTAAAAAAAAAAAAAAGAAAATGATAAATTTCAAAGAGACTGATAAAGGGCAGCCGCTCTGACATCAAAAAATGGAGCAGACAGTAATTTTTATACCTCTAGAATATTGAAGACAAGAGTCCAGAGAACTGGATTGAAATACAGGTGGGAGAAATAGGAAATAGGAGTCCTCATGCACAAAAGACAGCATGAAGGCAGTCTGTGGGAGGGTGACTTAGTCGTTGATAGTTGCTGAAAACCCATCACACAATGGAAGAACAGTGGGGGAAATGAACATAAAATATATGTGATGCGGTGAAGCAGCAGAGGATGCTTCCTGCCCCCTCCACAGAGAACCCAATTATGTGCAGAGAACCCTGGGAGATAAGACAGTGGTTGAGGGAGCACCTGTCCTGTCACCAGAGCTGGTTCCCTGCACAGAGTGCTACTCATACCTACTCCTCCATCCCAGAGTTCCCACTAAGAGGTGGAGACTTGGGTGGTTCATAAGGAAATTGATTATTATGGCATAATCAGTTGGTATCTCCCTGGCCTGACATGCTTCATGGGAAAAACAGTGGCAGCACACACCCGTCTCCCCTGTGAGCTGAAACTGGGATGAGCAGAAAGATCTGGTCTCTGCAGGAGTCTGTCTAGTAAAGAACACTTATGAAGAAAGTTACTTTCTAATGTGTTTGTTGGTCCTTGTTGGCTGTTACTCCACTATTCTCTCTTTAGGTATTGTTGAGGATAAGGATGCCACCACTTCATATCTGAAATGAAATGACAAACCTAAATCTATTGCTTATTACAGCAAGTCAGAGCAATGCTGACCAGGCACCATCCCACTAAGCAAAGTGGAGTGCTGATTAGCATATGGGGTTTGTGGAAAGCTTGGAGTTGAGGGATTGGAGGACTTTCAGAGGTATGAATGGGTCCCATCATCTGTCGAGGCCTGGCTACTTCAGGGGGATTGCTGTTGATTGGTTGGTGCTTTGAGACGTGTCTGTCAGAGGACCTCTGATCCTGATCAGCTGATTTTAAGAAGTGAAGGCTGACATTGATTATCTTGCAAAAGCCATGTTCGCTCAAGCAAGTTGTCCTGGATCTATTAATCAGGTTTAAATCTTTCTCTGGTGGCTACAGAACAATGTACCTGTTCTGTAAAAGCAATTAAAAGTGGAATTTTAAAAGTCAGTCTTTGATTAAAAAAAAAAAAACAGAAATAAAAAGCAGAAACTATTATATTCTCCGTATTTTGCAGCTTCATTTTTCAATTTAGAAACAAAGTACTTGGGAATCTAGGTGAACATGTTTTCTGAACAATTGCAGCTTGGATGATTTTTGTCCTTTATAAGTCTTATTCAAAGTAATTGAATCACAATTTACAGATGTAATTTATTCCTTACAATTTGAAAACAAAACAAAACTATACAGAGGTATACAGGTTCTGAATGTCAAAATCACAGTGACAAACAATACCTCTATAAGCTTTCTGGTACAGGACTTCCAATATTTGTTAGAAATTCATTATTTTAAGTAACTTAACTTACTTTCACCTAGCTTTTTACACGTATTTTAATTTAGTTCCCATAAAAACATAAAACTGAACATAATTTCTCTTTCTTCTCTGACCTGACACCTTCTGGCCTAATCTGCTTTAGGGCATTTGATTGGATGCACTCTATCAGAAAAAACCCTGCTCCTTAAACAACACTGGACTTAGTTTGAGCAATCTCTGGTCAATGTTTTTTTTTTCCTCTCTCTTTGCTATTCTCTACCAGAAATTTAAATTACATAATACCTTGGTTAAAGTCCCTGTATCCTGAAGTTGACAGTATAATAGCAATTGCTATTATGGAGTTGAACAACATGGCAACTACTTAGGGGGAAACATATATGTATATTTATATCAATACACATACTATAAACACTTATAAATAATCTGTTTAACTTCAAAAGCAGTTTTATATGCATTAAAATAGTTTTTCCCTTTATAACTAAACGTGAAAAGGATCAAGTAGATACCCAATAAAGGTGTATGTGTAGGGGCAAAATCTTTGGGACGATGGCTTCATTACTGTCTCTTTCTCCTTGTGGTCACTAATAACTCACAGTTTTTTCAATTTTTTTATAAAAGATGCATAGTACAGAAAGAACTATGGATTTGATATCTGACAAAGGGGACTTATAAATCTACTTCTCCACCATGGAGATTACTGAACAAGGAATCCTATGGAGAATGGAGTGTCTGCTGCTACCTGCATTGAATATTCTCAGGACTGAATTTATTTACAAAACAGGATCTGGTTACAAGAGCTCTTGTGATAAGAGGAGTCACTCTGGAGTTTGTTTTCTCTTTCCCACAGTCAGTGATCCTGACATCCTGACATGGATCAACCAACATTCTCTTCCATTCCATGACTGTCAGGATAGACTCAAAGAAGAACAGGCAGGAAACATCATTTGTGTGGGACACCCTCTAAGGATCCTATCTGAAAACAAGGTATTTCTCCCTTCTGTATACAGGAAGATAGCAAGAGTCCCATGGGACGAGTGGTGATATGCAGAATCAAAGAGCACTCATCCAAAAGGCCTCCCGAGAGTGAGGAGCAAAGAGCTGAAGTCCCTCTCCCTTCCCTACTCACCTCTGGGTTTCTAACCACTGCCCTTCTCATCTTTCAGAGTGGCAGAGATTTAGGGTAGAACTATTTGTCCTTTGTCTTGCTTGCTCTGGGGTTGGGTCAAGCTTGAACCTTAGAGGTAAGACTTCTGTGGATGTAAAGAGAGGTCTGCCACCTCTCAAGAAAAATAAGCCCATTCTCTTAGATGGTTTTGCTATTCTTATGTGCCACTTTTTGGCATTTACTTTTTTGTGTGTGTTTTTTTTTTTGGAGATGTTGTCCACTCTGTCACCCAGCCTGGAGTGCAGTGATCTTGGCTCGCTGCAACCTCCTTCTCCCAGGTTCGAGCGATTCTCCTGCCTTAGCCTGCTGAGTAGCTGGGGCTACAGGCACGCACCACCACGCCCGGCTAATTTTTGTATTTTAGTAGAGATGGGGTTTCACCATTTGGCCAGGATGGTCTTGATCTCCTGACCTTGTGATTCACCCACCTTGGCCTCCCAAAGTACTGGTATTACAGGCTTGAGCCACCACGCCCAGTTGGCATTTACTCTTGTTCCGTAAGGACAAGGACACATTGACCTTCTGTTCCTTCTCTCTATAAGGAAGTTTCGGCAGCCCCAGCCATCTGCAATGGGAGGTTGCATGGAATCTTGTCCTGGGCAGAAGGAAGCGTCACCCTAGGAAGTGAAGGATTCTTCATAGATGTTCATCACTATGCAAGATGGATCTTGAAAATTATGGATACCCACTGAGGCACCTCTGTTCCCATATCCCCTCAGTACCACCTCTTCATAATTTCTACACTGGATCTACAACTCTCTTCATCTTTGTTATTTTGGAACAAAATCCAAAGAGGAAACATCTGATTAAAAAAAAAAATGAGTGGCTAAGAACCCATGCCATGACTCCTGATGCCTTTGTCATGTAAACTTTGAGGATAATGAGAAATTTAGCAACCTCTTCACCTTGTGTTTATTCATTCAAAAATTAACCACTAGCTGTTTAGTAGGCACTGCCTTTGCTAAGGATGCCTGAGTGACTATGACATGACCTTGGCCATCAGTTAGCTAATTATAGTACCTTGTGATAACTGCTACAACAGAGATGAGCAGTAAGCTCCATGAACACATAAAATAAAACATTCTGAGTGGCAGTGTCAGGAGAAGTAACACCAGAGAGGCAGACAAATTAGGGGAGGATATTGTAAAACTGAGCACATAGTTTATTAAAAGGTAAAAAAGCATATGAAAGTGTGGTAAAGTCTGGAAAATATATGTAAATAAGCAATCCTTGAGGGTAGAAAATAAATTGTAGAGAAGGAAAAATAATGTAACAAAATATTATTCTATATAGGCAGGCAAAAGTTGGGTGATGAAGGGCCTGACCTACTCTATAAAGGAACTTAGATTTTTATCTCATAGGAATTAGAGGGGGTGTCATTGAAGCTTTTACAGTAAACAGAATACCATGCAATTTCTGATTTGAGAGATACTAAGGAAGTAACATCTGTAAGATTTGGACATACTTACTGTAAGAAGAAAAGGCAAGGGAGGTGTCAGATATAACTCCTAAGTCTTTTGACTTGGACAACAGGTAAGATGGTGATTCTCAAAGATAATATGAGGATAACAAGTGCATTTGCGTGCAAGATATCAAGAGCATGGTCCTGCATGAGGAGACAGGTGGCCTGCTATATTGAAATCCTTTAAGGATGTAGAGGTGGTTATTTCCAGCAGGCAGTTGGAGACAGTGATCTGAAACCCAGATGCTGCCTGAGGAGTGACTAACAAATAGGAGTCCTACATTGGTGGGTGGGAGCTGCAGGGTTTGGGAGGGCTTTCTGCTATGGAGAAGAGCTGTGATGGGTGCTCAGCCCTTCTCGCACACTGGCATATGTTGGGGAGATATGCAGCATCCCATAGTCACTGACTAAGGCATCTTAAAACAGAGACAGAGTTAAGGGGATTCTGAGTGGCCCCCCAAACTTAGGGGTTTGAGTGACATAGGGGAGACCAAAGAGCACCAGGGAGAAAAGGGTCAATGTGACATAGGGACCTTATGTTAAAAAAGAAAAGATGGGCAGAGGAGGCCAGTGAAGATGGGAACAGAGAACCACACCATAGGAGAAAACCTCTGTGGGAGGCATAAAGAGGTTTGAGGTTTCTTCCCTTGAGGGGCGCAGTGAATCTAGGACACCTATAAAGGCCACAGAGGTGAGTAGGTTTTTGGACCCTGAACCTGGATGCCTGAATGTGTTTTCTCTTCTCCTAAAGCAAAAAAACAAAACAAAACAAAACCCACATGTGATGACTCATGTCTATACTCCCAGCACTTTTGGAGGCTGAGGTGGGAGGATTGTTTGAGACCAGGAGTTTAAGACCAGCCTTGGCAACATAGAGAGACCTTTGTCTCTACGTAAAACAGTAATAAAAAAAAACTCCTAACTCATGGGAGGCTGACAGAGGAAGAGGTCGCGGCTGCAATGAGTCATTATTGTGCCACTGAATTCCAGCCTGGGTGACAGAGCAAGACCCTGTCTTTCAAACAACAACAAAAACCAAAACCAGAGAGCTTAGGTGCATCTGAGACCAATAGCTTGTTCTGGCCCATTCACAGAAATTTTCTTTTTTCTCAAATCTAGATACTAAGGCCATTTCATTCACTGTATGACTTTTTTTCTGTAATCTCTGGCCCCATCCGAACAGCACATCCTCAGTTTGCCAGTCTTCTCTCACATTTTCCCCAGTTTCCTGTCTCTGACTCACTGCCCAAAGCACCTTTAATGAATCATGTCTGTATTTGTGCCAGAGGTTTTTTGTGTTTTTTTTTTTATTTCAACTTGTATTTTAGATGCGGGGGGACATGTGTAGGTATGTTACATGGGTATATCGCGTTATACTGAGGTTTGAGGTATGGATCCCATCACCCAGGGAGTAAGCACAGTACCTGGTAGGTAGTTTTTCAACCCATGCCCCTCTCCCTCCCTCTCCCTTCTAGTAACCTGCAGTGTCTATTGTTCTTGTGTTTATGTCCATGTGTGCTCAATGTTTAGCTGCCACTTATAAGTGAGAACATGCAATATTTAGTTTTCTGTTCCTGTGTTAATTCACTTAGGATTATAGAGCTCAACTAATCACTTCTTGTAACTCTTGAATTACATTTTTAGCACTTATTGGCAATCCTATCTTCTCCAAGTAAATTGTTTGTATAATTCTCCGCAGTAGCAATTTCAAACCCTCTCCTCTCTCCTCAAACTTTCAATGCTCACTTTTAGCAGATGACATCTAGTGTGTGATTAGGGAAAAGTCAAAACCAGCAGAAGATACCTCCCTGAAATTGCCACCACCAAAACTGCAAACATACCTGCTTTCCCCCACCTTTTTTCTTTTTCATTCTTCCTGCTATACTGGAAGCAAGACTTCATTATTTACAGCCTCTAGCTCTACCTGTGAAATGGACCCCATCTTCTCTGACTTCCTCATGGACTTGCTTTATTGATTAGCTCCAATTTTCCCTATCTATCACCTTCTTCCTGTTATCATTTAAGGAAAATAAAGCCTCATTCATCTAAAATACAGAACCCAAGGACATGTTTCTTTGACCTACTCTCTGGTTGCCTCCTCTATCTCCTTTGCAGGCAGTTCTTACTTGACAAATCCTGCAAAGTCTGTTTCATAGGATTCTCCTATCTGTGTCTCCTTGCCTGTCTCTCTCTCCATTCTCTTTTTTACATTCCATGTTCTCCTTGGAGCTCTGGTTCATCCACCTGGAGATTTCTTCCCCAGCTCTTCATTTGGCTAACTTCTACTCATCCTTCAAGTCTCAGACTTCACTTCCCAAAGGAGGTCTTCTTCTGACTTTATATTAGGGTCCTGTGACATGTTTCTCTACCTCCCTTTTCTTTTGACATTCATGATGATTATTCTTATTACATCTGTCTCCCCCTCATTAAGCATTATGATGTATGAGAGCAAGCTTCTCATCTCCCTTGCCATGGAATCATTAGTATCGAATACAATGCATCCAGTATGCATTTGTATTAGTTTTCTATTGCTGTGTAAAAACATCACAAATTTAATGGCTTAATAAAAATACACATTTAGGAGGAGTTCAAGAAAAAATGGTGGATAGGAGCAGGACTGGCTTGCAGCTCCCACTGGGAGGGACACAACAGAATGTGGATACCCACATCATGAACTTTTTCTCCAAGAACTACTGCAGGAACATATCAGGAAAGCCAAGAGAATCCACAGACCCTTTGAAGGAGGTGGATTGCCACTGCAGGCTCTGTGGGATAGCCGAGGAACTCTGAAGACAAAGGATATAATCTCTTGGGAGCTCTATGGCCTGAGAAACCTGAATACTTATCCAAAGGTGACCCTAGGGAAAGCTTGTATTGTTCTTATACAATCACAGCTGATGTGCACCTAAAAGCACCACCTCCTGGCTGGAGGCCAACCAACACAAAACCAGTGCACTTAACAAAAATGCAACCAAGGACCTTCACAGAGTCCACTTCACTCCCTGCTACCTCCACTGGAGCGGGTGCTGGTATCCACAGCTGAGAGACCTGAATACAGATCACATCACAGAACTCTTTGGACCAGACTGGAGCCTGGAAGCTCCTCTGAGTGGCTAGATCCAGAAAAGAAACAACAATCAGTGCAGTTCAGCACTCAGAAAGCCCCATCCCTAGAGGAAAGGGGAGAGCACTGCATCAAGGGAGCACCCCTGTGGGACAAAAGAATCTGAACAGTAGCCCCTGAGTCCCAGATATTCTCAGTGACATAGTCTACCCAAATGAGAAGGAAACAGAAAACAAACCTGGTAATATGACAAAACAAGATTCTTTAATGCCCCCAAAAGACCACAGTAGATCATGAGCAATGGGTTCAAACCAAGAAAAAAATCTCTGAATTACCAGGAAAAGAATTCAGAAGGTTGATTATTAAGCCAATCAAGGAGGCACCAGAGAAAGGTGAAGTCCAGCTTAAAGAAAGCAAAATGTTATACAGGATATGATTGGAAAAATCTCCAGACAGCATAAATCAAAAACAGTCACAACTTCTGGAAATGAAGGACACACTTAGAGAAATGCAAAATGCATTGAAAACTCTCAGCAATAGAATCAAATGCATAGAAAAAAGAACTTCAGAGCTTGAAGGAAAGGCTTTCAAATTAACCCAATCCAACAAAGACAAAGAAAAAAGAATTTAAAAAAAATGAACAAAGCCTCCAAAAAGTTTGGGATTATGTTAAATAACCAAACCTAAGAATAATTGGTGTTCTCAAGGAGGAATAGAAATCTAGAAGTTTGGAAACATATTTGAAGGAATAATTGAGGAAGACTTTCCTGGTCTTGATAGAGATCTAGACATTCAAAAATAAGAAGCTCAAAGAACACCTGGGAAATTCATCACAAAAAGATTATTGCCTAGGCACATACTCAGCAGGTTATCTAAAGTCAAAACAAAGGAAATAATCTTAAGAGTCATGAGGCAGGCCGGGCGCGGTGGCTCAAGCCTGTAATCCCAGCACTTTGGGAGGCCGAGACGGGTGGATCACGAGGTCAGGAGATCAAGACCATCCTGGGTAACACAGTGAAACCCCGTCTCTACTAAAAATACAAAAACGTAACCAGGCGAGGTGGCAGGCGCCTGTAGTCCCAGCTACTCGGGAGGCTGAGGCAGGAGAATGGCGTGAACCCGGGAGGCGGAGCTTGCAGTGAGCTGAGATCCGGCCACTACACTCCAGCCTGGGTGACAGAGCGAGACTCCGTCTCAAAAAAAAAAAAAAAAAAGAGTCATGAGGCAAAAGCATCCGGTAACCTATAAAAGAAAATTTATCAGATTAACAGCAGTTTTCTCAGCAGAAATCCTACAAGCTGGAAAGGATTGGGGTCCTATCTTTAGGCTTGTAAACAAAACAATTATCAGGTAAAAATTTTGTGTCCAGTGAAACTAAGCTTCATAAATGAAGGAAAGGTACAGTCTTTCTCAGACAAACAAATGCTAAGAGAATTTGCCACTACCAAGCCAGCACTACAAGAAAACTGCTAGAAGGCACTCTAAATCTTGAAACAAATCCTTGAAATACACAAAAATAGAAACTCCTTAAAGCATAAACATCACAGGACCCATAAAACAATAACACAATTTTTTAAAAAAAGGTATTCAGGCAATAAATAGCATGACGAATAAAGTAGTACTTCATATCTCAATGCCAACATTGAATGTAAATGGCCTAAACGCTCCACTTAAAAGATACAGAATGGCAGAATGGAAAAGAACTCACCAAATTATCTGCTGTCTTCAAGAGACTCACCAAACACATAAGGACTCACATAAACTTAAGGTAAAGGGGTGGAAAAAGATATTCCATGCAAATGGACACCAAAAGTGAGTAGGAGTAGCTATTCTTATATCAGACAAAACAAACTTTAAAGCAACAGCAGTTTAAAAAGACAAAGAGTGACATTATGTAACTTTTTTAAAGGACTAGTCAAACAGGAAAATATCACAATTCTAAATATATACGCAGCTAACACTTGATCTTCCAAATTTATAAAACAATTACCACTAGACCTGAGAAATGAGATAGACAGCAACACAATAATAGTGGGGGGACTTTAATACTCCACTGACAGCACTAGACAGATCATCAAGACAGAAAGTCAACAACAACAAAAAAATGAACTTAAATTATACCCAAGAACAAATGGACTTAACAGATATTTACAGAACATTCTACCCAACAACTGCAGAATATATATTCTTTTCATCAGTACATGGAACTTTCTAATAGGTCACAAAACAAATCTCAACAAATTCAAGGAAATCGGAATTATATCAAGTACTCTCTCAGACCACAGTGGAATAAAATTAGAAATCAACTCCAAAAGAAACCCCCCAAGTCATGCAAATACATGGAAATTAAATAACCTGCTCCTGAACAATCACTGGATCAACAATGAAATCAAGATGGAAGTTTAAAAATTCTTTGAACTGAACAATAATAGTGACACAACCTATCAAAACCTCAGGTATACAGCAAAAGAGATGCAAGAGGAAAGTTCATAGAATTAAATGCCTACATCAAAAAGTGTGAAATTGCACAAATAGACAATCTAAGGTTACACCTCAAGGAACTAGAGAAACAAGAATAAACCAAACCCAAACCCAGAAGAAGAAAAGAAATAACCAAGATTAGAGCAAAAGTAAATGAGATGGAAATAAAAACAAAAGAAAATACAAAACAAAAATGAAAAAAAACCTGGTTCTTTGAAAAGATAAATAGAATTGATAGACTATTAGTGAGATTAACCAAGAAAAGAAAAGGGAAGATCCAGATAAGCTCAACTAGAAATGAAATGGGAGACATTACAACTGATACCACAGAAATACAAAAGATCATTCAAGGCTACTATGAACACCTTCACATACATAAACTAGAAAATCTAGAGGAGATGGATACATTCCTGGAAATATACAACCCTCCTAGATTAAACCAAGAAGAAATAGAAACTCTGAACAGACCAATAACAAGCAGTAAGATTGAAATGTTAATTAAAAAGTTGCCAACAAAAAAAGTCCAGGATCAGATAGATTCACAGCTGAATTCTATCAGACATTCAAAGAAGAATTGGTACCAATCCTACTGACATTATTCCAAAAGATATTGATGCTATTCCAAAAAGGGAATCCTCTCTAAATCATTCTATGAAGGCAGTATCACCCTAATATCAAAACCAGGAAAGGACATAACAAAAAAGAAAACTACAGGCCAATATCCATGATGAATATGGATGCAAAAATCCTCAACAAAATACTAGCTAACAGAATCCAACAGCATATTAAAAAGATAATCCACCATGATCAAGTGGGTTTCATACTAAGGATGCAGGGATCATTTAACATTTGCAAGGCAACCAATGTGATATGTCATATAAAAAGAATTAAAACAAAAATCACATGATTATCTCAGTAGATGCAGAAAAAGCATTTGACAAAATCCAACATCTCTTTATGATTAACACCCTTAGCAAAATTGGCAAAATGTGGTATAGAAGGGACATACCCTAAGGTAATAAAAGCTGTCTATAACAAACCCACAGCCATTATACTGAATTGGGAAAAGTTGAAAGCATTCCTCCTAAGAAATGGAATAAGACAAGGGTGCCCACTTTCATCACTTCTATTCAACATAGTACTGAAAGTCCTAGCCAGAGCAATCAGACAAGAGAAAGAAATAAATGGCATCCAAATTAGTAATGAGAAAGTCAAACTCTCATTGTTTGCTGATGACATGATCGCATACCTAGAAAACCCTAAAGACTCTTCCAAAAAGCTCCTAGAACTGGTATATGAATTCAGCAAAGTTTCAGGACACAAAACTAATGTACACAAATAAGTAGCACTGCTATGCACCAACAGCAACTAAGCTGAGAATCAAATCAAGAGCTCAATCCCTTTTACAATAGCTGCCAAAAAAGTAAATTAATTAATTAACTAAAAAAAGAAAAAAAAGAATATAGTTAACCAAGGAGGTGAAATACCTCGACAGAGAAAACTACAAAACACTGCTGAAAGAAATCATAGAAGACACAAACAAATGAAAACACATTCCATGCCCATGGATGAGTAGAATAAATATTGTGAAAATGATCATACTGCTAAAAGCAATCTACAAATTCAATTCAATTCCCACCAAAATACCACCATCATTCTTCACAGAACTAGAAAAAGTAATTCTAAAATTCATGTGGAACCAAAAAAGAGCCCACATAGCCAAAGCAAGACTAAGCAAAAAGAACAAAACTGGAGGTATCACATTACCTGACTTCAAACTATACTATAAGATCATAGCCACCAAAACAGAATGGTCCTGGTATAAAAATAGGCATATAGCCCAATGGAACAGAATAGAGAACCCAGAAATAAAGCCAAATACTTATAATCAACTGATTTTCGACAAAGTAAACAAAAATATAAAGTGGGGAAAGGACAGCCAATTCACCAAATGGCACTGGGATAATTGGTAAGCCACATGTAGAAGAATGAAACTAGTCTCATCTCTCACTCTACACAAAAATCAACTCAAGATAGACCAAAGGCTTAAATCTGAGACCTGAAACCATACAATTTCTAGAAGATAATATAGGAAAAACCCTTCTAGACAATGGTTTAGACAAAGACTTTATGATCAAGAACCCAAAAGCAAATGCAACAAAAACAAAGATAAATAGATGGTACTTAATTAAACTAAAAAACTTCTGCACAGCAAAAGAAATAATCTGCAGAGTAAACAGACAACCCTGAGAAAATCTTTGCAATCTATATATCTGACAAAGGACTAATATTCAGAATCGACAAAGTACTCAAACAAATCAGCAAGAAAAAAACAATCCCATCAAAAAGTGGGCTAAGGACATGAATAGATAATTCTTTAAAAAAATACATACAAATGACCAAAAAACATATGAAAAAAATGCTCAACGTCACTATGATCAGGGAAATGCAAATCAAAACCACAGTGTGATGCCACCTTTCTCCTGCAAGAATGGCAATAATCAAAACATCAAAAAATAATAGATGCTGGAATGGATGTGGTGGAAAGGGAACACTTTTACACTGTTGGTGGGATTGTAAACTAGTACAACCACTATGGAAAACAGTGTGGAGATTCCTTAAAGAACTGAAAGTAGATCTACCATATGATCCAGCAATCCTACTGCTCTGCTCAGTATCTATCCAGAGGAAAAGAAGTCATTATAGGAAAAAGGTTCTTGCATACACATATGTCTTCATAGCTTTGCCTTCCCCAGAATGTCATATAATTGGAATTGTATGGTATATAATCTTTTCAGACTAGCTCTTTTCACTTAGCAACATGCATATAAGTTTACTCCTTGTCTTTTCATGACTTGAGAGTTAAGTTTTTTAAATCATAAAATCTCTGAATAACATTTCATTATACGGATGAATCACACTTTGCTTATCCATTTGTCTATTGAAGGACATGTTGGTTGCTTCCAAGATTTGGCAACTTTGAACAAAGAAGTTATAAATATTTATGTGTAGGATTTTTTGTGAAGACAAGTTTTCAAATCTTTTGGTGTATCAAGAAGTGTAATAGCTGTGTCATATAGTAAAGTTATGTTGAGCTTAATAAGAAACTTCCAAACTATTTTCTAAAGTGACTGTACCATTTGGCACTCTCATCAGCAATAAATTCTCACCAGCATCAGTTCCTGATACTTCATATCCTCACTAGCATCTGTTTTTTTTTCACTCTTTGGATTTAAGCCCTTCCACAGGGTATGTAGTGGTATCCTATTGTTGTTGTAATTCCCTAATGACATACTAAGTTAAGAAGTTTTTCATATGCCATTTACCATCTGTTTATATTCTCTGGTGTTATCTTCCCCATCACTGCAAAATATATCTGTTTGAAGCCCTAAACCTTAATGCAACTCTATTGAAGATAGGGCCTAAAAGGAACTAATTAAGGCTAAATTAGGTTAGAAGGGTGGGACCCTGATCCAATAGGATTTGTGTCCTTATAAAAAGAGTCACCAGAGAGCTTTCTTTCCCTCTTTCTCTCTGTGTGCACAGAGGAAAGGCCATGTGAGAACACGGTAAGAAGGTGATCATCCACAAGCCAGGGAGAGAGGCCTCACCAGAAACTGAATTTGATAGCACCTTGATCATGGACTTCTGACCTCCAGAACTATAAGAAAGTAAGTTATCTGTCATGTAAGACACCTAGACTGTGGTATTTTTTTATGGTAGTCCAAGCAGACTAAAACATTTGGTAAGGATCTTTGGCCCACTTTTAGGTTGTGTTGTTTTCTTAATGTTGAATTTTAATATTTGCTTATCATGAATTATTTAACAGATATGTGTTTTGCAAATATTTGTGTCTAGTCTGTGACATATCTCAATTTTTAGCCCTGAATACTTTGTTTCATAACCATCAGCTTAAGTATCTTTCCCACTAGTCTGTAAGCCCTTGGAAGGTAAGGAAGAAGTCCATAAATTGAGGCAACCCCAACAGCAAGCACAGATCCTGGCACAAGTTAGATACATAAGATAAATAATTTGCAGGTTGGTTCACAGAATAAATGGATAAACAGTGACATGAAGGAAAAGGTTAACGTATTTTGAAGAGGAGTTTAATGTCAGGCAGAGGAAGCAATGTCAGCTCCACAGGGCTACCTTATGTCCACTGGAGAAAAATACCATCTCATAGTGGGGGATAGCATCACACAGACAGGAGGGGCAGCAGCCCACACATAGTTTAAAGGGGCACCTGCCTGCCAAGGCTGGCAAAAAGGAGACCAGACAGGAGGTGGCTATAGAGACATCATGAACTTCAACTTATCTTAGCTTTGGTACTTTCTTCCCTGAAGACGGAGTGCAGAACTCTGAATTCCAGAATCATTTCAGTCGTATTGGGGACCAGTCACTTGATTCTATTCTTATCTCTCTGACAGACGACACTACGTCCTCCTCTGTGTAATGGACACCATTTCTAAAACTGAATCTTGCTACTAAAATAATTCAGATGATATATTTTTCCAATTCTAGAATCTTGCTTTATTTTATTTAGTCGTTTTCTCTCTCTCTTCCATGTTTTCCAGAGACTGCAGCTAAACTGGGCTTTCAACATCAACATGAAGTTTATCTTCCTTTGGGCTCTCTTGAATCTGACTGGTGAGTGTGTGCATATTTGTCTCTTTACTCACCAAAGAGAAATCCTGGGAAAAGCATGAAAGATGAGTAACAGCGAGAGGTGTCATTCCAGAGCTCAAGTGTAGAATGGTTCTCTGTCCCTCCCCACTGCCCTGTTCCCATCAAGTATCCTCCTGTGATAGTGCCTGCCTGCCTGCCACAGGAGGATTGCTTATGTGCTTTTGCGGGAGGTGTGGACATTGTCACTCAAATACCAGACCCACTCCTAAGAGCTGACTCTGGACCTGCCTGCAACAGAATTGATGTTCTGCACCACAGAGGGCAGAGCAGAACATTGAAGAGTCAGATATCTCCTGGCACAGTTCCTGTTACTCAGGCATAAACCCAGGTTTATTCATAAATCTTCTCTTTCTCTCATACCCCACATTTGACCTCTTAGAAAAACGTTATTGGCTTTATCTTCTAAACATATCCTAAATCCAATCACATCTCACCATCTCCACTGCTCACAATGATCCAAGCCACCACCTCTTGCCTGGATTAGCAAATTATTCTCCTAACAGATGGCTCTACCTCTATACTTCTGCACTCTACAGGTTCTCCATGAGGAGACTGTCATCACTTCTTTGCACAAATCCTTGAGTGGTTCCATTTGTACTCAGGAAACAAGGCCGAGTTCTTACAATAGTCTACAAAACCCTCCATTCACCTTTGAGCCCCTTTCCTGCTCTGCTCCCCTTCATTCACTCTGGATCAGCAGCCATGGCCTCTGTGACGTAACTGACATAAGCCTCAGGACCCATGTTGCAGCTGTTTCCTCTGCCTGGAGTCCCTTCGCCCAGATATTTGACTATGCAACTTCCCCCATCTTCATGTTATTGTTCAACATTGCCCATGAAGTTCTACTCTGATGACTGGTTTAATATTACCTGAGGCTGGATGTGGTGGCTCACGCCTATAATCCCAGCACGTTGGGAAGCTGAGGTGGGAGGATCACTTGAGCCCAAGAGTTTGAGACCAGCCTGGGCAACATAGCAAGACTCCATCTCTATAAAAAAAATTCAAAAATTTAAAAATTAGCCAGATGTAGTGGCACACACCTGTAGTCCAAGCTACTCAGGAGGATTGCTTGAGCCCAGGAGGTTGAGGCTGCAGTGAGCCTGATCTTGCCACTGCATTCCAATCTGGGCAACAGAGTGAGATCCTGTCTCAAACAAACAACAAACAAATACCACCTGATACCCCTCCTTCTCCCCCAATACACAATTGGTAATACCTTTCTCTCTTTCCCTGTCCTACTTTTATTTCCATAGCACTAATCAACATTTAACATCATATATAGTTTACTTGTGTGTTTTTCCAGAGCACTAATCACCATTTAATATCCTACATAGTTTATGTGTGTGTTGTGTTTATTATTACTGAATATATTCATTAATCATAGTAAATGAGAGCAGGAATATCTACTTTGTTCACTATTTAGCCCAAGCTCCTAAAACAGAGCTTGACATATAGTAGGTGCTCAATGTATATTTGTTAAAACAATAAATTATTTTTCCCCTCCTCAGACTCTTAGCATTTGGTCTGTTCTTGTCGTGATACTTACATAATTCTGTCTTGAGTTGTTGTTGGGAAAAAGAGATAAGACTTATTAAAGCATTCTAAAATTGCTAGTAAAAAAAAATGCATTGACTTAGCATACAACCCACTAAATTGTGGAAGGTATTTAAGAAAGTTTAACATTTAATTTGAAAGACTTTATTGACAACGAAAAAGCCAAACACTTTTTGTTTTTCAAAAGAGATATGTTTCTACCATTTATCATTTTCTTCATGTTTTAGAACAAAGTAAGTCATTTTACAGATTTAGTTTACAGATAAAGTTGCTAGAGAAAAGGGTAGGGGAACTTGGAGCCTATTAAATGACTTTCCTGAAGTTCTTCTAGTGAAATCTTGGAATTTCTTTTCTATGCTTCTCTTTCCAGTTGCTTTGGCCTTTAATCCAGATTACACAGTCAGTTCCACTCCTCCCTACTTGGTCTACTTGAAATCTGACTACTTGCCCTGCGCTGGAGTCCTGATCCACCCACTTTGGGTGATCACAGCTGCACACTGCAATTTACCGTGAGTGATAAGCCTTCAAAGGTATTCCATTCTTTTGGTTCTCAGGTTGGGCACAGACTCTCACTCTCTGAGACCATCTCCCAATTAAATGGGATTAGAAAGGCCTTTGGGAGACATAGGAGGGTACAGAAAAAGGTCTGTGGGGAGGAATAATATAATAATATAGGCTCACAAAGATGGAGAAGCCATCTCTGTTAAGTCCACTCATAAACGTCTATATTGTTCCAGAAAGCTTCGGGTGATACTGGGGGTTACAATCCCAGCAGACTCCAATGAAAACCATCTGCAAGTGATTGGCTATGAGAAGATGATTCATCACCCACGCTTCTCAATCACGTCTATCGATCATGACCTCATGCTCATCAAGCTGAAAACAGAGGCTGAACTCAACGACTATGTGAAACTAGCCAACCTGCCCTACCAAACTATCTCTGAGAATACCATGTGCTCTGTCTCCACCTGGAGCTACAACGTGTGTGATATCTGTGAGTTCAAGACAACGTTCTCTCAGAATTAGACATGCTTCTACACCTTTGCAACTCTTGGCTTCTTCAATTCTGCCTAGTGAAGCTTTCTTCTAACCACTTTATTCATCCTCTTTCTCCCCTTTCCTTTTCTCTGTACCTTACTGAAGGAGTGCTTCAAGGTTTTTGGGTTTTTTACTCACTCACTGTATCTTTCTATCATTTTCTCTTTCATATATGGTAGAAGCGGTTTTAGTGGAAAGAAAACATTTGTATTCTAATCCTAATTTTCTATGTGACAGCAGATCATTTTACCTTGGAGCCTCAATTTCCTTAACTCTAAAATAAAGCAGACTACGACGTTGTGTATTTTCAAACCATTTCAGGCAATAAAGCAACTTGAAATAAATATCAATGTATTAAATGTAAAATCAATGCATCATATTTTACTAAATGAGATAGAACTTCCTTATGAAAGATTGTAATAAAGATACACAGTTAAAACTTTAAGAAGAACTTCTGAAATCAACATTTTTAACTGGTAACATTCTAAGCATTCACTCATTTCTTCAGAAAACTGACAAAGAGTTCCCATTATTTTTATCAATGAAAATATTCTATACATAAATTGAAACTCCTGAACTAGATATTCTATCTAAGCTTTCTTCTATGCCTCATATTTCATATTCCATAAAAAACTCCCACAACTCAATGCAGCTTTCTGTTTTCTAAGTTGCATCCCCATCTGCCCATTACCCCATCTCCAAATTTTTATGCAAACCCTAATTAACTGCCTATAGTTGTTAATTATGAGAGTTGAGAGTAGTGGTGAAGGGGAGTTGATTAACTTTTAGCAAAATAGAACAATGATATAATCCCTCAGGAAGAATTATTAACGCAACTTTACTCATAAGTTTGAGTATGTATAATACACATCATACACTAGATACTATAGTGTGAAAAGGAGTTTTATTTGAAACAAGCCTGTCAGGTTACATTCATCTATCCATCACCACTTTCTTTTTATAGAAGCCAGTGGGCAGATATATACTTATTCTATCATTGTTGCCATGATTCAAGCCTTTTAAATCTATTGCTTAGTAAATACCTTCAGATTTGGAGCACATTTTCTTGCATATATTAAGAAGTAGAAATTATTTGTCCTCTGACAGTCAATCTGATTTTTGGAAAGAGCCAAATGTCCTTTTGGTGACCAGTATGTTTGATTCATCTGGGTTATGGCACATGGGTCAAAACGAGATATAACTTCAAAAAAAATGCATCTTATTTTTATCTGGCTCATGAAGTAGTTAAGTAAGAATTTCCTACGGAAGTATTCCCAAAAGAAATGTTTAGCCGTGAAATTATTGCTTGGAAAATAAAGTGAAGGACCTCAAACATTTTCTTTTCAAGACCTAACACATTATTTTCAAATAAAAACATTAAACATACTCCTCCATTATTTAAAAAAAAAATCTTAAAATTCAGCACTTCTTCCCAAAGAAACGTCTGTGGAAAGAACATGTGCCACATGTGTTCATACTACTTTGTTGCTTTTCTCATTTTGTTTCAGATTTGACAAATTTTGTTATAAGTGTGCACAGTTCACACTTTGTGGACCATTGACATAAAGAAAAGAACTTTAATTAGGAACCAGGAAACCCAGTTTTAAATCCCAGCTTTACCACATACTAGCTTTATATGTTTAAGAAAACTGTTTTTTCAGTGACTTTTTTGTGCAGATACTTGGTTTTGTTTTGACCTGACAAATGAGAAAGTAGGCCAGATATCTGTAAATTCCTCCAGATTCTAAAAATTACATGTCAAAGGAAACTCTTGGAATGCTTAAATTTCGAGAAAAGTTTTTTTTTTTGAGATGGAGTCTCTGGTCACCCAGGCTGGAGTGCAATGGCAGGGTCTCAGCTCACAGCAACCTCCACCTCCCAAATTCCAGTGATTCTCCTGCCTCCCAAGTAGCTGGGATTACAGGCTCTCAGCACCACACTCAGCTAATTTTTCTACTTTTAGTAGAGAGAGGGTTTTACCATGTTGGCCAAGCTGGTCTCGAACTCCTGACCTCAGGTGATCCGCCTGTCTGGGCCTCCCAAAGTGCTGGGATTACAGGCGTGAGCCACTGTGCCCAGCCAAATTTCCAAAAAAGTTTAAAACAAAGTGTTTCATTTCATTGCAGGAGTGTCTCATATTTACATATAACTTCCAAGAATTTGATCGCTTTTATAAGGTCAGACATTTGCATCATAAGAAATTGTTAATCTGATCATCTCCTGTACCTTCGTTGTCCTAAGTGCCACAGTTCTGATTTCTCTAAATGTTTGATCTCTTTTAATTTCTGATGGTAGGAGAAGAAAAGTTTTTTAGAAGAGGGTTTAATACCTAAGAGAACTCTTAAGGAAGTTTGACTTCTGTCTTTTCTTTAGACAAGGAGCCTGATTCACTGCAAACTGTGAACATCTCTGTAATCTCCAAGCCTCAGTGCCGCGATGCCTATCAAACCTACAACATCAGGGAAAACATGCTGTGTGTGGGCATCGTGCCAGGAAGGAGGCAGCCCTGCAAGGTAAAATACTCTCCATGCTTTAATTTTCCCATTTTCTTCCTTCTGTCTTGCCAGAAAGATAACCTGCTTTTTTGTTGCTGTTATTATTGTTTTCCTGGCAGGAAGTTTCTGCTGCCCCGGCAATCTGCAATGGGATGCTTCAAGGAATCCTGTCTTTTGCGGATGGATGTGTTTTGAGAGCCGATGTTGGCATCTATGCCAAAATTTTTTACTATGTACCCTGGATTGAAAATGTAATCCAAAATAACTGAGCTCCTGCGGCAGTTGTGGACCATGTGACACGGCTTGTCTCCATCGTTCAGCTTTAGAACTGAATATAAATTAATTCCTTACATTGCCCCATGCATACCTGTCTCACTTCTGCTAAACAGAATGGGTGCTTGAGCAGTTTCACTTGTACATATCTTCACTGTGATTATTCCTAACAATCCTTCTTGCCTTCTAGATAAGAATGGAAAACCCCAAATTCCTTAGATAACTGAAGTTTATGAAGTGGGAATTATGTTCTCTGTGACGAATTGGTAACTGACATAAAATAAAGACCACTCCACAGCCATTAGACAATGTGTGATTTTGGCACATTACTATGCTGATTGAAAAAAGAAAGTCTAATAAAGAGTCATCTAATTAGAAGTGTAGGGGAGGGCAAAGGTGAGAGGGAGGTATTACACTAAACTTCTCCTTGCCCATACAGCTCTCAATGCCATAGATGGATTCTGGTCATTCATTTTGCAGGATTCTGGGTGTTTGCTGGAGACATGAGGAGTTACTATAAAAGTTAACTGAGGTTTATGGCACAGCAGATAAATGGGAAATCAATGACAGATTTTCCTAGTACATACTTGCCTTTTATATAAAGCTAGTTGCCCAGGAACTCCACTTTCTCACTCTATAGTATTTTTTCCTCCCTTCCTTCCTTCTCTTTCAACTTCACCCTGTAGTCTGTTACCTCCTGAGAGTTTTAATTGATAGTTTTACGTGGGGAGGTGTTTTTTTGGCCAGTTGACTGAGTATTTAAAAAAACAAAAACAAGAACAGATTTTAGAGAGTTCAGCCTGTGGCTGCTACAAGTGGACTACTGGTGTCTTTCAGCCCAGCTAGGGAAGAAGAGAACCCCCTCGGGAAGCAGAAGTTCCAGTAGGAAGACTTGATCTCTCCAGGGCTCTAAAACCCCTGAATCAGTAATGCCTGGCTGGCAGTGTGGAGAAGCTAAATTTTGAGTGTGAATTATTAAGTGCAACTGTGAGAGCTTCATCTTCACATATTTTATTAACTGAAATTTTAGTTTGGGAGAAAAATGGTTGGGAGGCCACTTTTCAGAGGAGCACCTTAGCCTCCAAAGATGTCTCTCAACTTGAGCTTGTCCTAAAATTGCAATAGATCAGAGTGATATTGTATAAGGTCAGCTGATCCTAGGTGGTGAAACATGGAAAGGTCACTGGATTTCATGAGCATTAGCACTATCCATAAGACTCCACTAGCACGGTGAGGTGACCTCCTTGGTTGGAGAACACATCATTTTTGTGTGGAATGCAATAAGGCGTTCAGAGAATCCAAGGGATGTGACGCTAGGACAGTAATGGTGACGGGGAAAGAAAATCCAAATTCAGTATATGTTATTTTGAGTGAGGACAAGTAGCTACTCCCTCTGGCCTGAGCTGCACCATGCTGCCCATTTCTTTCTTACTGTACATGTGCTAACAAAAAAGGGAAGATGGAGCTTCCATGGTGGACATGCCTGGCCCCCGGATACACCTTTTCTTCTGGTGTAGCTGCAGGCATCCCCCCATGCAAGTTTCCAGCTTTCTTACCTACGTTTGTAGCTTAATATTTCTGTATGCTCTTTGTTAGGAAAAAAAAAAAATGAGGCTAGGTGCAATGGCTTACTTATGCCTGTAATCCCAGCACTTTGGGAGGCCGAGGCAGGCAGATCACAAGGTCAGGAGATTGGGACCATCCTGGCTAACATGGTGAAACCCCATCTCTACTAAAAATACAAAAAAAAAAAAAAAAGCCAGGAGTGGTGGCATGTGTCTGTAGTCCCAGCTACTTGGGAGACTGAGGCAGGAGAATTGTTGGAACCCGGGAGGTGGAGGTTGCAATGTACCAAGATCATACCACTACACTCCAGCCTGGGCAACAGTGAGACTCTGTCTCAAAAAAGAAGAAGAAGAAGAAGAAGAAGAAGAAGAAGAAGAAGAAGAAGAAGAAGAAGAAGAAGAAGAAGAAGAAGAAGAAGAAGAAGAAGGAGGAGAAGGAGAAGGAGAAGGAGAAGGAGAAGGAGAAGGAGAAGGAGAAGGAGAAGGAGAAGGAGAAGGAGAAGGAGAAGGAGAAGGAGAAGGAGGAAGAGAAAAGAAAAGAAAAGGAAAGGAAAAAGAAAAAGAAAAAGAAAAAACAAATCATTTCTTTGGCTGCTTTTTGTTGGAAGGGGAGCCCTGCCAAGGACTCTCTTGCCCTCACTACCTAAATAATTTTTCTATCAATTATTGTATCAATAAGAGTGTCATTTTTTAACCTCCTCAAACTCTAACAATATGTTAGGATTTGTAGAGAAAGTTGTTCTTGTAAAACCAAAGAATAATGACTGAGGCACGTTTCCATCAATTTAGAGGTTTATTTTGCTGCAATTGAGAACATATCCAGGGAAAAAGAGACACAAGCCACAGTAGGATCAGTGGCCTATACTTTTTCCAAAGAGGGTTTGGTACTTCAATAATTAAAGGGGTTAATTAAATAATTAAAGAAGGGTTAGTAGGGGAAAGAGGAAAACAAAAGGGGGATGGTAGATCAATAAGGCAAGTGGGTGCATTCTTTTGAGGCCTTGATTAGCATTCACTAAATTCACATTTTACATCTGAAAAGAGGAGTAGAGGAATGGTCAACTACGCATTCCTCTCCACTCAGTGAATCTGCATTTTTACATAAGATAAACATAGAATAGAGGACACAGTCAGATATGTATTTGTCTCAGGTGAGGGGGGAATGACTCTTAGTTAAGTCTTTATCCATACCTGTAACAATAAGCTGCTGATTTACATTGTCAGGGTGGAATTCAACAGAACTCTCTTTTAGGATAAAGATCTTGCAGCCCACAAGGAATTTTCTTGTGAGAAAATTGTGAGGTGGGCTCCCTGGGAAGATGTGTGGCATCCTATCTTTGCAGCTATTATTTAAGAACAAAATGGGAGACGGTTTTGCACGCCTCAGTTCTGAAGCTTAACTGTTCCCTTTGGCATAGTGAGTTTAGGGTCTCAAGATTTTATTTGCCTTTCATGTGGTATTTAGTAAGAAAGATCCTCTATAAATACCTCTATCAAATTTGAAAAGCTATGATCTTAAAAGATAAATGCCCATTGATAGGACAAGATCTGACAAAAACAAGGTAGAGCCTATTTTTGTGCACAGAGATGAACACTAGTTACTGCACTGATGAGACTTTCAAGACTTCTTAGAATTTGCAACTCTCCTCTTTGTGTATTCACTCCAGGAACAGGTGGATTTTATAAATCACAAAACTGGTTTTGTGAAATAGGAAATCAGGGTAGAAAAAAGCTTTCATTTGAAGTCACTGACTATAACAGTTGGAATAGAATCAAATTGTCCACTGTAGTGTAGTACAAAGAGCACAGATTTGAGATCAATCATTGATTCCAACTTCAACAGCTACTAGCTATGTGTCCTTAAGCCAATAATTAAGTAATTAAACCTTTCTGATCCCACTTGCTTTATCTCTAAAATGAGATCAATAATATTTCTCTGGATTGTTGGGAATAAATAAAATGACTTATATAAGCCATGTAGTGTAGTACTTAGCACACAGTAGGCATTCAATAAATTGTAATTTCACTTATGTCTTTGACAAGGAATGATTGGTAATCTAGATCACCATTTTTTTTCACACTTGTCTTTGTCTATTTGTGCTGCTACAACAAAATAGCTGAGACTGGGTAATTCATAAACAAAAGAAAATTATTTCCTACAGTTCTGAAGACTGTAAAGTCCAAAATGAAGATGCCAGCATTCAGTGTCTGGTGAAGGCCTTTTGACTGCATCCTCACATGGCAGCAGGCAGAAGGCAAACAAGGGACTAGCTAGTTTCCAAGAGCCTTTTCATGAGGCTCTAATCCTCCCACGAGGGTGGACCCCACATGGTCTAATCACCTCCTGAAGGCTCCACCTCTTAACACTGGGGATTAAATTTCAATGCAAATGTCAGGGGGGACACAAACATTCAAACATAGCACCTGTGTTTATCTTTCTTCAATCAGAGTGGGAACTATTTTCACGTCCACAAAATAATTGATAACTCATAAGTCAGAGAGCCAAATATTCTAACTGAATTTGCCTATATATGTTATTCCTTCTCAAGTTTGAGGTACCTGTGCCTTACCCAGCCTGACTGAAAGAGAGGCCCTTAAATATAAAATATAGAGAAGATCTTTTTAAACAATAGTATTGTACTTCTTTGGATAGAGGTCTATAAATATAATAACCATAAGACAAGTACATTTTAACAACATTTTGGTAACCAATTTCTATATAAAGATGCTTTGCTATTGAAGTATTTCCCCCTGATCTCAGAATTAATAAACACCTATTGCAGAATATGAATAAAACCCCAAAATTAGCAAAAGAGTGTTAAAGTCGCCATACCCCATGTGACTAATTATACAAGTAATTGTGTAGAGTTTTCTAGTATTCTGTACTTCCTCCTCAGATTACTAGCTGCTAATTCATGTCAGGATTTGTTAAGTCCACCAAACGCCATTTATCTGTTTATAGACTCCTTAATATTAGCTCCCAACAGGGAACGCTGGATGTGTGCCTAAGCTCAAGGGCCTCCCACTGACCCTGAAGCCCTAATACATATTAGCCCATTATGAACGCCTCCTCAGGTTCACCTGTGTCTAAGCCCCTACCTCTCCATTAGATCCATTTCTGTTCTCCTCCTCAGAAGCCCTGAAATAATGGGATATAGGCCATAAATTCAGGCTATGTTTCTGCTTGGTTTGCATAAATCTGCATGATAAAGGAGTATTCCCCTCTCTCTGCCTTCAGAACTGCAAGTGAATTTTTGAGCTCATGCTTTTTGTTCTCTGAGAATGTTTTAAATGAAGAAATAATAAAGGAAAGAAAAGGAGTAAAATCTGGAGGAAGTGAAGAGGAAATACGCCACATATTTCTTGAAATTCACAGTGTATCTAGTAAACATCTAAAAGTTGAATAAGTATCGTATACATTTATCGGTTAATTGAGAGGGTGACAGAGACAAGGGAGAATAAACAGCTCTGTTAAGTGGCTATATTCACTTACCAGTCTTAGAATTCCACAATATTTTTTGTGTGTGGAGAAGAGGAATGCATTAATTTGTAGGCTTTATTCTTATTTGAATAATTTTCTTTTTCCTTGCTAAATGTAAGAAAATGTCACAATGCTAACAAAATCATTTCTCATTATCGAAGTTTTGAATGGATGGGCATTTTCCCATATTAAATGGCTGCTTTTCTGTTTCAAGAATACATTTTTTGGGGGGAATATTAAAAGGATAGCTTCTAATAGACAGATGCTTTAATAGGTAATAGACAGGCATAAGTGAAAAATAGACATAGGCTATTATAGTCAGGTTGACAAGCACATTTATTGGTAGTTGGACTTCTCATTACATAGGCCCTTATCTAATCATATTTATGCATAATTCATAACTCTTTATGCTTCACAGGACTATTGTGAAGGATAATTAAATGTTATTTACAAGTGGCAAATAAATAGTACACTTTCTGAAAAGTTTGGTAAATATTAAATCATACATTTTTATACCTAGCATGTGTAAGGAAAAGGAAACTCTTGGTGAATACTGTTCACAAGGTTAAAAAATCCTTTCTATGATATAAAGTCATATCTACTTTAATTGTTGTATAAATTCAGATTTCAAAACTTAGGCCATTTTACTAGCTGACTTTTGTGAAACAATTACTTGTTTTATATGCTTGTATTATACACATACATATATATTGGCATATATATGTATGTAGAAAGAGCATTAAGAATTAGCTGTGAATTAGTAGATAATTAAAAGGAAGTAATTATCTTTTATTTACTTATAGTTTGGTGAATCTCTTTGCAAATCAGCAATATTGTCTTAGAAACTTAATTTTTATCTCTTGCCCATAGTTTCTTATTTTCTACCATTTTCAAATTTTAGAGAAATAAATTTAACCTCAAATTGGGTAACTAAACCACCAACAGTGGTCTAGTAAGATCTTCATTCCTTTCACAGACTGTAATTTAATTCTTTTATAAGGGTAGTTGAGAATTTTCTGTAATTGGACTCTTTAGTGACAGTCTCTGTTGTAGACGCCCAATTAGTTAAATAGTTAATCTATCTGAGTACTGCTAGATGATAACTATTGGCAAGCATGTAATGTATTTTGTTCATACAAATAGTAAAAATTCAAATTTCTTTCTTAGAAGTTGTAATTTTTCAGAAGGTAAATTTGAAATAATTTTATTTGGTGGTGTGGCAATGACATTTTCTCAGATTTTAAAGTTAGTAAATTAAGCAGAGAGAAGTCACTTAAATACTTATTGAAAAACTATACTTAAATACTTTTTTAAAATCTCAACTTTTATTTTAAATACAGGGGCTACATGTGTTGGTTTGTTACATGGGAATATTGCACCCAGGTAGTGAGCATAGTATTAGATAGGTAGTTTTTCAACCCACATCCCCTTTCCTCCCTCCCCTCTCTAGTAGTCCACAATGCCCCTTGTTCCCAAGTTTATGTCCATGTGTGCTCAATGTTTAGCTCCCACTTATAACAGTGAACATGCATATTTTATTTTCTACTCTTGCATTAATTTGCTTAGGATAATGGCCTCCAGGTCCAACCATGTTTCTGCAAAGGACATGCTTTTATTCTTTTTTATGGCTGCATAGTATTCCATGGTGTATATATACCACATTTTCTTTATCCAGTCTGCCATTGATGGGCACCTAGGTCTTTGCTACTGTGGCCAGCATAAGGATGAACATATGAGTGCATGTGTCTTTTTGGTAGAATGATTTATATTCTTTTGGGTAATATAATTACCCAAATGGGATTGCTGGGTCAAATAGTAAATCTGTTTTAAGTTCTTTGAGAAATCCCCAAACTGTTCTCCACAGTGGCTGAACTAGTTTACATTGCCACCAACAATGTATAAGCATTTCCTTTTCTCTGCAGCTTCACCAGCATCTGTTGCTTTTTTGACTTTTTAATAATGTTCACTCTGACTTGTGTGAGATGCTATTGCGTTGTGGTTTTGATTTGCCTTTCTCTGATGATTAGTGATGATGAGCATTTTTCACGTTTGTCGGCTGCTCGTATGTTTTCTTTCGAGAACTGTCTGTTCATCTCCTTTGCCTATTTTTTAACGGAGTTATTTGATTTATATCTTCTTAACTTATTTAAATTCCTTATCGAATCGGGACATTTGATTTTTGTTGGATGTATAGCTTGTGAATGTTTTCTTCCAATCTGTAGGTTATCTGTTCTGTTGATAGTTTCTCTCACTGTGCAGAACCTCTTTAGTTTAATTAAGTCTCACTTGTGAATTTTAATTTTTGTCGTAATTGCTTTGGGGGACTTAGCAAAACATTATTTGCCAAGGCCAATTTCAAGAAGGGCATTTTCTGGTTTCTTCTAGAATTTTTGTAGTTTTGAGGTCTTACATTTATTTATTTATTATTTATTTATTTATTTTGAGATGGAGACTTGCTCTGACACCCAGGTTGAAGTGCAGTGGCACCATCTCAGCTCACTGCAACCTATGTCTCCCTGGTTCAAGCAATTGTCCTGCCTCAGTCTCCCCGGTAGCTGGGATTACAAGCACATGCCACCATGCCCAGCTCATTTTGTTGTATTTTTAGTAGAGATAGAGTTTCACCATGTTGGCCAGGCTGGTCTCGAACTCCTGACCTCAAGTGATCCACCTGCCTTAGCCTGTCAAGTCCTCTTAACTTGAGGAATATAGATGCTGTTTATCTTGAGAACATGTATATAGTAGGTTGTATCTGCTGGGCTGCACAGCAGAGGAGATTTCTTTCTGTTTTCACAATCTCTTTGCAGGTTGGCATTAACTTGCATCACATTCTGGCTTAATGTTTATCTAATAATAACTAGTTTAATACCTGGGTGACAAAATAATCTAACTACCCCCCATGAAACAAGTTTACCTATATAACAAGCCTGCACATACATGTACCCCTGAACTTAAAATAAGTTAAAAAAAAAAAAAAAAGAAGATTTTTGGTCGGGCACAGTGGCTCACGCTTGTAATCAATCCCAGCACTTTGGGAGGCCGACGTGGGTGGATCACTTAAGGTCAGAAGTTTGAGACCAGCGTGATCAATATGGTAAAACCCTGCCTTTACTAAAAGTATAAAAATTAACCATGCGTGGTGGCCGGGCACCTGTAGTCCCAGCTACTCCGGAGGCTGAGACAGGAGAATCGCTTGAACCTGGGAGGCAAACACTGCAGTGAGTTGAGATCACACCACTGCACTCCAGCCTGGGCGACAGAGCGAGACTCCATCTCAAAAAAAAAAAAGATTTTAAAGCTGTTTTTGTTATCATCTACCTTTGTAGAGAGGTTTTCTGGGATGGGGGATTTTTTTCTCCTTGAATTATTTCTAATAATATTTAATTACTTATGAAATATATTTAATTATATTTGATTAATTCATATAAGTATATAATATTCAATTATTTTACTGAAACTCAATAATAGATTTAGTTATATTTTCCCAACAACTCATAATGCTGCCACTACCCAGCAGTGTGACCTTGGGCTTCTGTAGTTTCATCCATAGGATGGAAATAATAACAAAAACTATAAATGGAGGGTCAATACATTTTAGAATAGAGCTTGGCACAGACCAAGCTTTCAGTAAGAGCTGACTTCTATGACTGCAATGGTAAATTTTAAATTCAATTAAAATATGACAACTGGTAGTCACTTCAGTCTTTAATTACCATTCACTTAGTACTCAACCGAGATTATGTACCCTAGAACTTGAAGTATAATTTTTTTAAAAAGCTTGAATTCTCATAATTTTTTTAATTTTTAAAATTATTTTTAAAAAATTTTATGGGTACATAGTAGGTGTAGGGTACATGAGATATTTTGATACAGGCATGCAATGTGAAATAAGCACATCAAGCATTTAGCCTAGGCTGGGTACAGTGGCTCATGCCTGTAATTCCAGCAGTTTGGAAGGCGGAGGCAGGCACATCGCTTGAGCCCAGGAGTTTGAGACCAGTTTGGGCAACATGGTGATGTGCTGTCTCTACAAAAAATACAAAACTTAGCTGGGCATAGTGGTGTACACCTACAATCTCAGCTACTCAGGAGGCTGAGGCAGAAGGGTCGCCTGAGCCTGAGAGGTCCAGGCTGCAGTGAACCATGATTACGCCACTGCAATCCAGCCTAGGTGACAAGCTGAGACCTTGTCTCAATAAATAAATAAATAAATAAATAAAAAGAATTTATCCTTTGAGTTACAAACAATCCAATTACATTCTTTAAGTTCAGCCATAAAAAAGAAGAAGATCCACCTATTTTTCAACATTGACAAGAGGCCTCATTTTTCAGAAAGCTTGGAAACCAATCATCTGGGAAATTCGACTTAAAAGGCCCTGTATCCACCATCTCTCCAACCTCAGCGTTTTACAGAGAGCGAGAAGGAGGCACAGAGGAGTTTAGAAGCTGAACTTCACTATTTCAAGAACTGGGACTGCACTGCCCTCAGGTCAGTATCCCTCCTGCGGTGTCTTTCCTGTCACAGGCACTCGATAAATGCAGAAGGGAAGCAGGGTCAACCCCAGCCCCATCTCCCTAGAGAGCCCCATGTAGGTGTCGCAAAGGCCTGGCTTCCTGGGGTGGAAGCCAGATAAGGGTCCAGGAGAAGAGACCCCCTGAGTCTGCAGTCGCTGCTCCAGCTCTTTGGTGAGTACGTTGCCTCTTTGCTGAGGAGGGTGCTCTGGCCAGCAGGACAGATTGCAGGATAAGGGATCCTGGGCCCGTCTCAATTTACAGGACTGGCTCTCCTGTCTCCCTGCTGCCCCCTCCCTTAATCCTCAAGTGAGATTGGGATCAGAGTGTCTCCGTGCACCTGTTATCTCTCTGGTGTTATTGCTCCTCAAGGTCAGTGCCTCCCAGGCTCTGACCTCTCCTCTCCTCTTGGCTCAGCTCTGGTCCTGGGCCAAGATACGCCTTTTGCTTCCAGGTGGCTGCCTAGCTCCCTACCTTCTCTGTCAGTCGTAGAGTTAGGGGTTGTGACTGCCCCCTTGGGGCATTTGTTTTCTCCCTCACCCCACCCCAGCTACTACTCAAGTGCTCACAGTAGCAGCAAACTACTTTAGCTGAGTCCTTACCAGCTTTGAGGAGCTCAGTAGCTAAAACGAAGACTGTGCCTGCAATGAGAAGCTGTAAGCAGATCGCACTGGCATCCGTACACCCACACCTGAGCTGAATTCTTCTGTGGAGATGTGAGGTCCAGTCTGTATGGGAGAGGCCCTCAGGGCCCATGTCTTCTCCATTGTCAAATGGAGAGCCAGCAACCGGGAGTCAGATGAGGTGACTTCTAGCTCTAGGTCAGCTGTGTCAGTCTCCAGGGGGGAAATACTGTGGATTTAGAGTCAGACTTTGATTTCTTCCCTAAGAAGCATCCAACAAATGTCACTAAATTCCTCCTCCAGGACAAGCCATGTGGAAATGCATGGCAGGGATCTGGTACCTGTGGGGTGTCTGTGGCCTAAGGAAATTATGATCAGGGACCATGACCTGCCATTGACTCAAGGGGCATCAAGCACCACTCTTGTTATCCTTTGGAGCTCCCGTTTCACATCATCTAGAAATTAACTGGATTGGAATGTTTGGAAAACTAAGTGGCTCTAAAGTTCTTTTCTATTCTGGTGTTGTAATATTCTAACCTTCCTTCTATGTTGCTTACATTGTTTGCATAATACTAATGTGCTCAATCGGGCAAGTTCAGCCTGCCATGGAGCCATTAAACTAATTTCTCTGAAAGGTAATTGATGGCCGGAAGGGAAAGCACAAAGCATCCCAAAGGCGAACTCATGTTTATTTCTCATCTTCTCCCTCTTCTTCCCCTCACCTCCCCCTGCTTCCTGCTCCTCCCCAGGAGTGTGCAGAAAACCAAAGCTGCCCCAGACTCAACCATCTGAGAAGCTGATTATCCCTCCTCAGTGTCTTTCTAGGGATTAGTAGCAAAGCCTCCTCCAGCAGGTGGAAATCACAGCCTTCCCCGCAGTCCCTGCCAGCAACTTCCCTCCTTCCTGCACTGCACTGGGAAACTAAAAGACTAGGTTTACAAGGGGTCCCCATCCCTGCTAGAACTGCAGTTCTATGCATAGACAAAATGGAAAATACCCATAAAAAGTGGGGTAGGGGCATATTCCAGAGGCAGAATGTCCTGTAAAGACATCCCAGGATAGAAGATGGAAGAGGGGGGCAGGAAGCGAGGGGGAGAAAAAGAAACTAAACTTTCTTGATTCTGCAGAGTCCCCACTGGCAGCACGCTGGCATGGGGTCAGGGTGGAAAGTCTAAATGACTCCATCCTGAGAATTTTCTGCCAGGCCCCTGCTTCAGAGTGAAAGCAACTTGCCCTGTATCCTCTCCAGGCACCTCTCACCTCCAGAGTTATGTAAGGGGCACCGCTCTGAACCTGAAGGATAATCAGATCAGAAGTGCCCCAGCCTGGCCCTCCCCCATGGCATGGTGCCTGGCCCAGGTAGGACATAAAACTCCGAAGCTCTCCAATGTTCCTCTGCAGGGGAGATGCTCCAGGTCCCAGGAGCCATGGCCCATGACCTTCTCTTCAGGCTTTTTCCGCTTTTGGCCCTGGCAGCCCCCTTACAAAGCAACCGCCCTGGCCCCACATCTCGCCTGCGCTATTCCAGGTTCCTAGATCCTTCCAATGTCATTTTCCTGCGTTGGGACTTTGATCTTGAGGCTGAAATCATCAGTTTTGAGCTCCAGGTCCGGACAGCTGGCTGGGTGGGCTTAGGTGTCACAAATCGCTACACCAATGTGGGAAGTGATCTGGTTGTTGGAGGAGTCTTGCCCAATGGCAATGTCTATTTCTCGGTAAGTCTGAGGGCGACTTGCTTCCAAGGATGAGGGTCTTTGTTGGGTTGAGGTTGGTTTCCTGTCCAGAAACAATCCACATTCCCCAAGGATATCTAAACACACTCCCAGAATGCCCGCTGAATGCTGGTTGTCTCCCTCCAGAAATAATCCACTGTAGAGTTTGAAATCTAGGTCTTCTATACCGCATGTCTCTAAGACTGCTGAGAGAATGAAACCATTAAATTGTGAGATACTTTTGCACTCCTTACTTGCTGATAGCCCACTAAATGCAGGTCACTGGGGAAAATTCAAAGCTGTTTGAGAAAGAGTTACATGAAGAGCCACATGAGAGAAAATGAATGTCATGCATACTTCAGATAATATGTGAGCCTTCAAGTATTAGGGATGCAGGAATATCAGACTTTATGGAGATGAGATTTGAAATGGGAGAAGTAAAGCAAGGTCAGGTGGTGAAACTCCATTATCCATAAAAGGGTGCTCTGCCATGTTCTTCAGCCCATGCTCTGCCCAAGGAGAAAACTACATAATAGAGAACACCTGGGTTCTGCTACTCTAGTATCCTAGGTGAGCTGAAGGGACAGCTACTGCTCCAAAGCATGAGTTCCTAGTTCTTACTTCTTGACCTTCACTGGACCCAAGGATCAGCACTTGGTAAATGGAGACACTCTGAAGGAGGATGGGAGCCAGGATGCTGAGCTGCTGGGGCTGACAGAAGATGCTGTCTACACCACCATGCGCTTTTCCAGGCCCTTCCGCTCCTGTGACCCGCATGACCTGGATATTACGGTAAAATAGCGAGCAGAGAAAAGCATTTAATCACAAGCAGGTTTTCCTTCTGGAGAGGTAGTTGCCCCCAGTCAGGCAGCTAGTCATCATTCCCAGGACTTCTATTCCTCTCAGCCTTCTCAGGTCATATTCCAATTGTGCCACCTGTTGAAATCCACAAGCCTTCCGCAGGGTGGCCTCCTACTGATTCACCTCCTGCCCACCCACCCCAGGGTTCTCCTCTTGAAGAATTCTAACCAGTTTCGTTGACCTTTAGAGCATCAGGATTTAAGAGTTTAATTCAGTCCTTTCATTTTACAGATGTGGACACAGGCTTAGAGAGGGCATGCGAGAGGGAATGTGACTTGCTCAAGATCACCAGCAAGTGAGCCTCAGAGGCAGAAATAGAACCTGACCAGTTCTCACCCCTAGTGTGAAGCTCCTTCCATTCCACCATGTAGATATGATCAAGTACCTTGTGTAGGTCCTTGGGTGCAGGGATATGCAGAGTGCTGCTCGGAGGTGGCAGCACCTCAATGTTCACGGCACCCCGCAGAGTGACACTGTGAGGGTGCTGGCCGCCTATGGTCTGGATGACACTCTGAAGCTGGATCAGGAGCGTACTTTTGTCAAGTCCATCTTTCTGCTACAAGTTGTCCACCCTGATGATCTGGATGTCCCCAAGGACACCATCATCCATGACTTGGAGATCACTGATGTAAGATGCCTTGGTCCCACCCAGCAGCCTCCAGCTCCCTTCTCCTTTCCCCACTCAACCCAGATTCCGCCTCTAGCACTCAGTATTCAGTACATCCCTTGGGTGGAGATTACTCTGACTCTTCTCTGTCCCCTAAGGACTGCCAGTCTGACCCTAACATGAAACTCCTTCCCTGGCCTGGCCCTTACCCTATTTCTTTGGAGCCTCACTGTCATCTGGTTCAGCTTCTGTGCACCCTTCCACAGTTCCTCATTCCAGAGGATGACACCACGTACGCCTGCACCTTTCTTCCTCTCCCCATTGTTAGCGAGAAACATCACATTTACAAGGTATGGTGGACCAGATGGGGGGCATTGTCAAGGCAGGGAAGGGTGCTGGAGCGGAGCGGGGGGTGTGGTCAACCCCGGATGATGAAGTCTGGAAAATTTCTTGGAGGAAGCAAGAGGGAAGTAGTTGCAAGAACAGGGGGACAGGCGGGGCTTGGTGGAGGCCGTGGCTACATCATTTCCTGAGCCCAGAACTGTAACTCCCAGCTCTGTTTTATTTAAGCCCCACAATGCAACAGACATGTTGATGAAGGTTATGAATTAATAATTGTTTGCAGAGAACAAAGTATGAGCCTCAACCTGGCCCCAGAATTGTGCTTTCTTAGCCCAAGAGGAGGTAAAGGCAGGGAGAGGATGTGGCCAGGGGCTGTCAGGAGGTTAGTGAAGTCTGGCTAGAATGAACTCAAACTAGGTAACCCAATTTCATATTTGAGTGATTTCAATTTTGATCAAATAAATAAAGGTATGATCTCACAATCGTAAGTGACAAATGTGGAGACTTTTTTTCTTTAGGCAGATAATTTGAGAAGGCATGGCTACATGTTCAGATACAGTGAACTGAGGAGGTTACTAAGGGAAGGCAGAAGTCTTGGAATGTCCCTCGCTAGATTTCATATGTCTGCTCTCCAGAAGAGGCTTAAAGGAGGAGGGAGTTGAGAGAAGAGTCAAACTGAGTGGGTGGGAAAATGATAGCTTGGGGAACAAAACCAGAGAAAAAGGGAGAGAGACAAACAGAGAGAAGAGGGAAATGGGTATAGTTTTATTTGACAAAAAGGAAGGAAGATAATATGGATTTGATGTAGGTGGTCTTGATCATGCTCTGCTCTCCTTTTTCCACCCAGTTTGAGCCTAAGTTGGTCTACCACAATGAGACAATGGTGCATCACATCCTGGTGTATGCCTGTGGCAATGCTAGCATTCTCCCCACAGGCATCAGCGACTGCTATGGGGCCGACCCTGCCTTCTCCCTCTGCTCACAGGTCATCGTGGGCTGGGCTGTCGGGGGCACTGTGAGTCCTGTGATGGGGGAAACACATGGCTAAGCAGGTGCATGTGGTTGGGTAATGAGATCACTGGGCTGGTGGAAGACCAGTGGATAGGGGAAGTCTGGGATGACAATTAGAAAACAAGGCCAGGAGCCCCGAGTCCCTACACCTGGTTCCCAGTCCTTCTTGCTGCCAAGTGTCCCTTCTTCCAACAGAGCTACCAGTTTCCAGATGATGTGGGTGTCTCTATTGGGACTCCCTTGGACCCTCAGTGGATCCGACTGGAGATTCATTACAGCAATTTTAACAACCTGCCTGGTGAGCACTCAGAGGATTTAAGGAAGGGAGGCTGGTGGGGCTGGCTGGTTCTTTCGGTATTGGGAGTGCACTGTGGGATGTGTGCTGACTCTGTGTGGTCACAGCCCCACTCCAGCTTTCCTGGGCCTCTTTCTGTCCGCATTGTGACCCGCTCTCCTGCCTCCTGTGATTGACTTTTCCTCTCTGCACCAGGTGTGTATGATTCCTCGGGGATTCGCGTGTACTACACTTCTCAGCTGCGCAAATATGACATGGGCGTCCTCCAGCTGGGCTTCTTCACGTTTCCCATCCACTTCATCCCCCCGGGCGCTGAGTCCTTCCTGTCCTACGGGCTGTGTAGGACAGAGAAGTTTGAGGAGGTGGAGCTGGGAGGCGCACCCTTCCTGAGGAGGAGACACGCTCTCCTCGCCCCCCATCCCAGACCTGGTCTGATCCACAAGCCCACACAGCCTGAGCCCCAGACTTGGAGAATAATTACAGCCTGGTGCTCAGGAAATTCACTAACATGACTTTTGCAAAGAAGGGAAGGAGTAGGGGCTTTAAGAACAAGGGGAGTGGGGAAGGAAGAAGGGCCAGAAAGGTTTAATAAGAATTACATTGGCAAATGTCAGTCATCAGAGGAAGGTGTCAAATATCAAGGGAGGAAAATCAAGCAGCAGGTCAAGAACAGAGTCCTTAACAAATCAGGTGCACCTCTTCCCTGTTACAGATGAATGGAGCCCCCGTGCCTGACATACAGGTGTATGGCTACCTGCTGCACACCCACTTGGCTGGACAGGCTCTGCAAGCCGTGCAATACAGGTGAGGAAAGACCTCGAAGCTTTCCCTTCTGTAGTTGGGAATGAATTTTAAGAACAGTGATTTATTCTGTAGCATACAGTTATGCCCGGTTGAGAATAAGGAAGAGCTAGAACTATCTTTGGAGTAGAAATAACTGGAATAAGACTGTGGAAGAAGTTTTTTGTTTATTTTTGTGGATAATCTACTCACAGAATGACCCCACCCATGTGCTACATCTTTATTGGCAGATCCCTCTCTATTTCATCTTCTCTTTTTTACTGAATTCTCGCCTTCCTCTAGGAATGGAACACAACTTCGAACAATCTGTAAAGACGATTCCTACGACTTCAATCTGCAGGAGACTCGAGATTTGCCCTCTCGAGTGGAGATCAAGCCGGTGAGAGTCTGAGGGAGGCCAGAAGAGTTGGGGGCAGCAGCATCATATGTCATTACTGCCAGCCAAGAAAGTTCTCAAGTTGTACCAGTCCCTCTGTGTCTTACTCTCAGCCTTCATGTTTCACTCTGAACAGGGAGATGAATTGCTGGTAGAATGTCACTACCAGACACTGGACCGTGACTTCATGACATTTGTAAGTGACCTCTCTCCCCACCATGGTCACCATGGACCATAACCCCAGTGGAGAGCCCACTCATAGCTTTCGCTATCCAGTGACCCCTGTGATTTCACTGAAGCCCCTTCCTTCCTCCAATGGCATCACATATCCACACAGGGCTTTTCATGTTCTCACACCCCATGCATCTAAGATAGGAACAGGGATTTCTCACATTCTCTGCCAATAACCCACCAAGATCATGGAAATATAGTATGCTATAGCGACTAAAAGCAGAGATGCTGGGGCCTCACTGCCTGGGTTTGAATGTCAGCACAATCATTTAGTACATTTTTAGACAAGTTATTTGACTTCTTTGTATCTCAGTTTCCCAATTTGCATAAGATTAATACTACTTTCTACCTCATAAAGATTGTTGTGAGAGTTGGTTGACACACGCAAAACACCTCGATCATTGCCTGACTTGTAGTAGATGATCAGTTAAAGTTGGTTATTGTTTCTATGATCACAAGAAAATCCCCCGTTTTGTGCATCAGGAGTGGTTCAGTGCTTGTGGGGTTCAAAAGGTGTTGCAGGCTACTGAGGAAAAAAACACTGTCCTACAAATGATTATAATATAAGGTAGTAAGTGATATATACCATGAAAGAAGAATGGGAATAATCCACTGGGGAAATTCACAGGAAAGAATCACGAGATCCTACCACAGTGAACTGAACATGTGATGTAGGTGAATGAGTCCTGTTTTAGGCACATAGAGAAGGGGAACTCCGGAGAAGGAGAAAACTGAGAAAGCCATATATAAGGAAAGCATGGGGTGCACATGAAGAAGTTTGGCTGGAAGTTAAAAATTGGGAAAAGATATCTGAAGGAATGGAATGAGGATGAGGATGATAAACTTGGAAACAGTCCTTGAAGCAGGGGTGATCCTGACCTACCTATATCTCCAGGACAGCAGGGCTAACTCTGTAAATATTTGCCAGGTAAGTAAATGGAATGAATGAATAGGTTGGAATTTCTTAGATAGAATCAAATAATTGGTTTAGTGATGACTGACTATTGTTTAATGGACTACTGGAAGCCACTGGAGGTTTCGGAATAGGCAAATGGCAGGATGCAAGCTCAATTATAAACAACTTGTCTGGCAGCTCTACAGCGGTCAGATTGCAATTAGAACAGATGAGTAACTGACACTAGTGGAGAGGCAGATGATCTAGCCCAAACCAGGATAGTGGCAGTGAAGCTGAGGACAGGGCAGATATATGGAATGGTTTTTTGGAAATAATATCAATAATTGTCCACCAGTGAAAACAGAGCAGCAAATAGGGGAGTGAGCTGGCTCTACCTTAAGGGAAAAGGAGAATGGCATCACTGGTAAGATAACCACTTCAACTATTTTCTGTTTGCTTTGTCCTCCTCTCTCTGCGTGCCTTTGTATCTCTGTCTCTCTGTCTTTGTCTATGTCCTCCAGGGAGGCCCCAGCACCATTAATGAGATGTGCCTCATCTTCCTCTTCTACTATCCGCGAAATAACATCTCCAGCTGCATGGGGTACCCTGACATTATCTACGTGGCCCACGAACTGGGGGAGGAGGCATCAGAGTGAGTCATCCTGAAATATAAGACCTCGTGTGTTGGGGAGGGTCCTTGGGGAGGACTGGGGGAGGAAGAAAAGAAGCCCTACCCACTACCTCCTAAGCTGGTGAGCCAAGATTCCTTCAGGGGCTGCCTGACCAGCTCCTGCCCACCTCGCTCCTATTCCCATCAGGATCTAACTCTGAAAGCTCTGGCACAAGACAGGAATTTTTGTGGGACTTCTTTTCCCATATCAGCAAGGTCATTCAGAGGAACCGATAAATCTGAACCCTAGAAGTGAGATCCTTTATTTACAAATTCTTTGTCTGCCTTTTTTCGCATACACTACTTGACTCAGCCAAAGACTGTGTTTACTTTCAAGTCATGACCTTTCATTACTTTGGGGTAAGGATCCCCTCTGAGGTTCTCATGAGAACTATGAAATGTTTTTGCATGAAAAAAATGTACATCTGTGCAAATACATCCTATTTCACATACAATTTCAGGGCAATGAAATTGCTTCCAAGAAGGAGGCAATAAAGTGACTTCAGGGAACCTGTCTCACTCCATGCCCTCCAGAGGAAGAACCACTTCCTAAAGAGTCAGAAGATCCGCTTTTTCATGTTTTAAAATTCTCATCTCTGAGTTCTCATATTTCTCTTGTCAAACTCCTTATAATTTTCTCTTTGTATTGTAAGACATTACTTATGGCTTTTGCTGACATGGAATTGATTCTAACAAAAATGAGGGTACATATTTTGCCAAAGCTCTAAGTCAACCCTAAACTACGATTTGTTCCCCCTGTCCTGATCCTACCACCCACGGCAGCTCCATGGAGGGAATCATGGCCATGAACAATGTCGAGTGGACCCCGGAGAGCATTAAGAAAGCTGAGAAAGCCTGCAAGGAGGCCCAGCAGACAGTGATAATAAAGACCATTGATGTGAGTGTCCCAGGAGAGACCACCCTCTAGAGTTAGAGATGGAGGGGTTGGGGGTGGTGCTGGTTGGAAGCAAGAAAAGAGAAGAATGAGGGACATGAATGGCAATGGTAGGAACACTGGGTCAGGGAACAGGGTGCTGAGAAAGCAGAAAGGTGAGTTGTTGCTGTCCTGGGTTGCAGATGTGGTCAGAGCCTCATGGTGAGCCTGTGAGCGCTGTGAGGACTGGGGATGATCTCAGGAAAGAAAAGGGAGATCTTTACCTTTAGCTTGTTTTTTCCCCTCTCTTGCAGGAGGTGGTGGAAAACACAACAGGCTGGATTCCAGACATCATCCCTACTCCCCGGGGGCCCTGCTTGGAGTCCTTGGGAGGCAAAGTGGAGGCCCACGACAAGACCCCTGCAGGCTTCAGGCCCTCTCAAGCTCTAGCAGGGCCACCCTGAGGCATCTCTCCCTGGCGGCCGTCCTGCTGGTGCAGCACACACTCTCCTGGCTCCTGGCCATGCCGCAGACTGGAGTCTGATGCTGTCTCTTCATGTACATACCCACGACGCTCTCTCCTCAGTCCTCCCTTATTATCAAACACAGAAACTCCTCCCTGCGTTGCCCCCCGCCCCAAATCCCTCATCTGTGTTCCTTCTCATGACCCAGGTCTTGACACTGCAGGCCTGGGCACTGCACATATTCCATAAATATTCTTCTGTGACAAACTATGCAAATCATCCTCTAAAGCATTAGAATCACTGGTGGGGCCACATATTTTCTGGCAGAGTCTTGTTCCAAGCCTGGGTGTGAGGTAATGGATCCACTCTCTGAGAAGGCTGGTGCCCCAGCTTTCTTAAGAAGATGTATGGAAAGGAAGGGACTTGAATCAGAGAGAGAGCCCTGTAAACCTCCCTTGACCCATACCTGGCCCTGGAGGTGGTTTCTGTTTCTCTTCCTTCTGGCATTTGTGCCTGGCCCTGTAAGTTGGGGAGAGAAAACAATAATTGCAGTAAAGGGAGGGGCTCTGTTTATAAAGGACACATCTCAATACATCGTATTAAAGAAAACTCGGCTCGCTTCCTGTTGCCATCTCTTTCCTTTGAGCTTTTATTCCAGAAGGGGCAGCTGGACGGTCTCAAATTGCTCTATATTAGGTCCTCAGGGAGCACTTGAGGACCTGGTTGTCCAAATGTGACATTTAATGCACAGCTTTGCTCTCCTCACCTGTATCCCTGCTGTCCAACGATCTTTGTTTATCCCATTGAGTATCACGTTGTCAAGACTGAGGCCACTAGGTTTCAAGAGCCTACCTGAGCAGGCAGGCTGGATTGAATGCTAAGATCAGGACAAGGGCAAGACAGAGAGAGGCAGTCTTTAGCACTGGAGCCCAGGCATGTCAAGGAGGTTCGCACAGGAACAGAGCAGTGACTAGGTGCAAATGGTTCATGGAGTCAGGCTGCAGTTCACAACTTCAGTTTTCAGGAAAGGACAATTTTCACTGTGGCTGCCTTGAGAATTTCTGGAGGTATTTGTGTATTTTTCTAAGCTTGACAGCCTCAGCACCACCCTATTCTTCAAGTTTTAAAGTCACCATTCTCATCTATGAATCGCTTTGCTCATTGTTCATGTCATCTAAGAGGGACCCCTACTCTGGATATCCAAAGGTGTTTAGAGGGATCTGAATCCTCTGGAAACCAGGACTACGGCCTCAGTGAACTCTGTGTCACTACTCCAGAGGCCTAGTGTTGAACTAATATCATAGCTCTGCTTCCTGGCAGAGCAATATGTCCCTCTGGGATTGGTGACATGAGAGGTAATGAGCCCTTGGCCTTTGCTGTCTTTTCCCCTGGAGAATTCTGGATGCTCCACTTTGAGACTCTGCAAAATCCTCGGTGTTCACATCCAGTGCCTGCAGTCTCAACGTTGACCCTTCTCATAGATCAGCATCACTTCCAGGCCGTGTTTGAGCACGGGGCTTGCTGTACCTGAAGATGCGTTTTAAAGTTCGTGATTATGAAAAAAAACTAGGCTCAACTGAATCCTACGGTGTCTATATTCATTGCTGGTCTTCTCCTTTGTCACTATTCAAGGGAAATTAAAATTATCATTTTATGTAATAATCCAAAGATGTCTGCCCACTATTTGAGGTAAACACAATATAGTTGACCCTTGAACAACACAGGTTTGGACTGCATTGGTTCACTTATACATGAATTTTTTTCAACCAAATGTGCATATTGAGAATAGAGTATTTATGGGATGCAAAACCTGTATACATGGAGGACTGATTTTCTTTGTATACACACGTTGTGAAGGGCCCACTACGGGATTTGAGTATACTTGAAATTTGGTATCTATGGGCAGTCCTGGAATGAATCTTTCACGTATACCTAGGGATGACTGTACTCTCTACAGTATGAGGAAACACACAGATAAAAATATTAACTACATTAAAACTTAAAACAACCAGAACAGATCACTTGTTCTTCATTGCTTTGTCCAATTTGTGAGCAAGTCTATCATTTCTAATCCAACCTGTTTTTCTCCAAGTGTCCCCAAGCATACTCTTTCAGCATCTTTTAGGTAAACACACACACACAAAACAAAACAAAACAAAATCCTTTTTGGCTGGATTTCAGATGCTATCCCTCAGTTTGTGCTGTAGTCTTACTCTTGGGCCTTTTCTAGCAGGTTCAAGCTGGGCAGCGCCCCCAGATTCTGCAGCCAGAACCTTCCAATGGCTCCCTTTGCCCAGGTCATGGCCAATAAGATTCCCAGGCTGTGCTGTTCTTCCTTGCTCTCTCCTTCAATTTTATATTCCTTTCTAGCCTCCTTTTTCTCCTTTTATTTTTCTATCTATTGCTCGTCTCCGCATTCAGTCATCATGAACATATTTATTGAGCACCGTCTATCTGCTTGACATCAGGTCAAGAACAGGTGCCACTGAAATAAACAGGAAATGGATCATGCATTTATCTTCCCTTACAGAGCTGCAGTTACATGCCTACAAGCCCCTCAGCAGCCATTCTCTCCCTGAGCTCACACTGTCCCCCTCTGAGCCTTACTCCATGCCACCTAATGTTTCCTCTTCCAGTCGCCTCAGGAAATGGACTATATATTTGTCAACCTGTAGAGAATAATGCATTTCTATAGTTAAAAGGTATGTGTTCGTATTACACATATTAGACAGAGAGTGCATATGAATACCACTGGTAAAGCGCTTTAAACACTCCCACAGGTGGTGGGAGCTTGAACTCGATGACTTCAGGATCCTCTCCAGATCATACGTTCTGGATGGTAGTTTCCTGACTGCATTACACGCTGCAGGAGAAAAATATCCCAACTTCCTCCGAGAACACTCTGTCACTTGGGCCTGTCTGGCATCTCTCATCCTTCAGGGGTTTCTGAGGTCAGGTTTGCTCCTAGTGACTATGAGAATGTAATTCCTTTTCTCCCTCACCTCCTCTACTCACAACTCCATATTAAATGTGGAGGGTAAACAAAAGAAGTATTCCTTAGTTTTACTTTTCTCTGTGGTTCTACGAGGACAAGAGGAGCCATGGGCTAATGTTTACAGTGACTTTTGTCTTTTCCTGTGAATTAAGAATATTTTGATACAATTTCAAATTCATAAAGAAGGGCAGTAACTCACATATAATCTTTACCCAAATATAACCATTGATTACATTTGGCTCCATTTCTTTCTCCTTCTGTTTTTTCTTATTTCTCCTCCTCCTTCTCCTCTTTCTGTCTTCCTCCCTCTCCATACCTTCATGAGTCTAATAATTTAGTTTCTTCTCTCTGTTTGCGAGGGTTTCCATCAGTGTCTAATTCTCTGCTACTACTTAGTTAGCTGAGAATGAACAGGAAAGCTCTCAACTACACAAACCCAGTGGCTGTCAATCTTGACTGCATATTAGCATCACCTGATGATGAGGTACCACCCAGGCATTTGTAGATTATGGAATTCTCGAGGCATTTCTCCATTCTCATCTATGAATCGCTTTGCTCATTGTTCATGTCATCTAAGAGGAACTCCTACTCTGGATATCCAAAGGTGTTTAGAGGGATCTTAATCCCCTAGAAACCAGAACTATAGTCTCAGCAAACTCTGTGTCACTACTCCAGAGGCCTAGCGTTGAACAATATGCTATTACGACTGAGGACCCCTGAATTAGAAGTTCAAATGTTCTTCACTAGCCTACTTCCTGGATGGAACAGAAATCACATTCTAATACCACACATTTAAGCCACAGCACAGGCATTGACCAGTCAAAATGAACATCAGTGGAAATAAATCCTGGAAGACCCCTGATTTCCTGTAGTTAGAATTTTAGTTGCTAGATTGTGAGACTATGTGGGGATCTCAGAGAAGGGGCACATTTAGAGGCCTTAGAAAGTGGCTATTACCGAACATTCCTCAATAAATAAATAGCAAAGAAAGACAAGTTCTTCCCATGCAAAATAGCAAATGCAGAAGGAATAAGGATATACAAAATCACTGTTTAACAAAATTCAGAGTAATAATTGATTCAGCAGGAATCATCAATGGATACCAAAACTAACAAATGGGATAGCTGCATAGCTTCAAAGTATTTTCTCACAATATATTTATTAATTATGCTGAGAAAATATAGTAGCTTTAGAAACCTGGAAGACACCACCTCAACCAAGTAATCCCACAGAAACTTAGCAATGATGGACAGATGGACACTGTGTGGCTCCTGATAGGGAAGACTGAGATGGGCTCAACATCATGCCTGTGTTATTTCCGTCAAAAATGCATAACCTCGGTGCAATCATGAGGACATATTAGGTAACCCCCAAGTATGAGGGATATTCTACAAATAACTGACTGGTAATCTTCAAATGTCAAAATCATGAAAAAAAAAAGAAACTAAGGAATAGTTCCATAATAGAGGAGAGTAAAAAAACAAGCAAAATAAAACAATGAAACAATTAAATGCAACACGCAATTGTGCTCCTGGACTAATTTCTTTTGTGTTGCTGTTGTTGTTTGTGCTTCCTATATAGGACATTATTGGTGCAATTGGTGAAATGTGACTGGGGTCTGTGCATTCTATGGTGGTGTTTTATACATGTTAGTTTCCTGGTTTGGATGGTTATGTTGTAGTTATGTGAGAATATGTTCTTGTCTTTTTAGGAAATACACACTAAAGTATTTTTGTGATAATGAAGCATATTGTATACAAACTGTCAAATGTTTGTGAGATAGACAGGGGAAAGGAAGAGAGAAAAAGAGAGAAAAGTGATAAAGTAAATATAGTGAACAATTTGTAATTTACAGGTGATAACTGGGAAATATGGATAAAGAGAATACTGGGATTTGTTACCGTACTTGCAATTTTTCTCCAAATTTAAGCTTATTCGAAAATGAAATATTAATTAAAGCAAAGAAACCAGTACAGGATTGATACAAAAACATAATAAAAAAAGGAGAACGTAGGAAAAACAGAAACAAGGCAGAGAAAGAGTAACCTGGAAAAAAATTACAAAACTGTTGTTTCTAAACAAACCTGCATGTTTTCCCAAGCAGGAGTTCTTGACCAATTTTTATTCTCAGCACAGAACTTTCCATCTCCAGGCTATAGTATACCCCTGGACCCTTGGACTAATTTCAGCTGTCAAGCTGTCTGGCATAACAAGTAGTAACATCCAAGGCTTAAGGCTGCAAAATACCTAAATAGGATTTTATAGATAATTATTTAAATAACCACAAGATGGTGGAATTCAAATTATATATATATGTATTTATAAATTTTAAATATATATAAATATATATTTATAAATTATATATTATATATATTCTTTTTTAGCTACATGTTGTGAGACAGATGTTTTAGAGGAATGAGGAGTTTTAATCTGGATGATTGGTAAGAAAATAGTAGCCATTATCTAAAAAGTGAAACAGTATCAGAGAGATGGTTTAAGATGAAAAATTAAAGCTTCTGAGTAGACCTCTGGGAAGCCAGAATTTATCTCAGTACCAACAAAAATGTTTTTAAAATAAATACTGCCCAAAAATTTAATGGGCAGCCTTTTGAGGATGTATAAATCACATGCTGATGAGACTGGAAATATATGGTGTGGACGAAACTGTTTTATGGGTGGAAATTTTAAACTACATATACCCTAAACTCTGTTCCTATTCTGGTGTACTTTTATCTGGGCATATGTTGGGGGAAAGTTTCTGTTGCATCTTATAACACACACTGTCCTCTATATTATCAATTTTCCCTCTGACTAATCATCTATTTAAATCATCTAATAAAAGACTAAATTTCTCTCAAGTTGAAATTAGAAATACGTATCTTCATACAGGTCACAGGAATTGTTGTAATCATAAGTTATAATCTGCCAGGAAGAAAAATATAATGTCCAGTCTAATCTGAAATTAGAATAGCTTGTATTACTCTTGTAATTATCACACCGTAAAAATCTAATATTGGGTGAAAATAATCCCCTGGAATTTTTTAAGCATCTTTTCCTCAAATAAATCAATCCTCAGCTGGATTACAATCCCCTTTTCTGAGGTTTTCCACTGCCTAATGTGATCTAGAAAACCCTCAAGCCATGGGAAAATCACTGCTTACTCTCCAACCACAGTACCATTACTATCTTGCTCATAACCCCATATGCCAAATCACCATCCACAATATAATCCTGTGGGGTAACTCACTATCCTAAGGGCCCTCATCCACACACTCTTCTGCACAACCGAAGTCTAACTCCATCCCACACCTTCTCTTAAACCCCTCCACAATAAAAGACCTTTAGAAAGCAACAAACTCTCTCAAAGTTTCTACCATCTCTTTGCAATAAGTGGAGGTAGACTGACATCTTCCCTGCTCCCCTTTCCAATTTCTCTTCTTCTCTCAAACCCCAGCTCCTTTGAAAAGTTTGTACTAAGAACTTTACTACCCTCCACAGCTGCTTGTTGCTGTCATCCAACATCCTCTGCAAGTCACACCAGTCATCCATTGATGACTACAACCGTCTCTTCTACCACCACTCCTCCTGTGTCTTTTTGGAAATATCGATATTCACAGAGTGGTTCTGTCCAGCATACCAGCCTCTCAGTTTCTTGAACTCAGTCTTTTATTGTACTAACTTCCCTTCTTTCCCAGGCCAGATTCCATGGGCCAGAACTATAACTGCTTCCTTACAAACATCCTTACCTTTATTAACCCTCTCTCTCTTTCTGTCATATTTGCATAGTAATATCTCAGTTCTGGCCAAATTTTCTATCTACATTTCTTTCCTTCAGTTGTACCCATGTAACTGACTGTTTCAGAAGAAGCAGCACTCATGCGTGTTTGCAACAAACTGGCGTACAACACAGCTTTCAATCCTTGTGTAGGTAGGTCCCTTGTCTTTTAATGTTTCTTCTTTCCAGGATGGCTATTTCACCTTCTTTCTTAAGCTTCCAACAACCACCTCCCTACATCTCTGATTCACAGCTGATGGCATCATCATATGCTTCATAGAAGAAATAAATCATTAAGCAAGTAGTTGTTTTATGAATCTGGGTGCTCCAATGTTGGCTGTCTATATACTTAAGATAGTTAAGTCTTCTTCTTGGCCAGTAATGGTCTTTCCTTTCTGTATTTGGCACTTCTCTAAGGACCTCTTATAAGGCAGGTCTGGTGGTAACTAATTTCCTTAGCATTTGCTTGTCTGAAAAGGAACTTATTTATCCTTTGTATACGAAGCTTAGTTTTGCTGGATATGAAATCCTTGGTTGGAATTTCTTCTCTTTAAGAATACTTGACCATAGGCCCCCAATCTCTTCTGGTTGGTAGGGTTTCTGCTGAAATGTCTGTTCTTAGCATGATTGAGTTCCCTTTGTAGATTACCTGTCCCTTCTCTCTAGCTGCATTTAACATTTTTTCTTACATTTCAACCTTGGAGAATCTGATGATTATGTGTCTTTGGAATGGTTGTCTTGTATAATATCTCACGGGGTTCTCTGCATTTCCTGAATTTGAATGTTGACCTGTCTAGTGAGGTTGGGGAAATTTTCATGGACAATATTCTCAATATGTTTTCCAAGTTGCTTGCTTTTACTCCTTCTCTTCCAGGCACACCAATGAGTCATAGATTTCGTATTTTACATAATCCCATAATTCTTGGAGGTTTTGTTCATTCTTCTTTATTGTTTTTCCTTTTTATCTGACTATTTTGGCAATCCATTCTTCAAGCTCTGAGACTCTTTCCTCAGCTTGGTCAATTCTGCTATTAGTACTTGTGATGGTATCTGCAATTCTCGAAGCGAGTTTTTCAGCTATATCAGATCAGTTTAGTTCTTGCTTTAAATGGCCATTTTGTCTTTTGTCTCCTGTATTGTTTCACTGGATTCCTTAGATTCCTTGGATTAGGTTTTGACTTCTTCCTGGATATTGATGACCTTCATTACTATTCATATTCCGAATTCTATTTCTGACATTTCAGCCATTTCAGCCTAGTGAAAAACCATTACTGAGGAACTAGTACAGTTATTTGCAGGTAAGAAGACACTCTGGCTTTTTGAGTTGCCAGACATCTTGCACTGGTTCTTTCTCATCTGTGTGGGCTGATGTTTCTTCAATCTTTGAAGGCGCTCTACTTTGGATGGTTTTTTGTTTGTTTGCTTGCTTTTATTTTCTTTGATGCCCTTGGGGGTTTGATTGTGGTATAACATGGGGTCAGTTCACTGGGGTTGTTTCTGGAAGATTTTTGGGTCCCAAGGCTCAGCTCAGCACACCTGAGCCATGTACTCTAACTCTAGGGAGCTGGTTCCAGGACCCCAGCTTTCTTCTCTGGCCCCTCAAGGCTAGGAACCCACTGTGCTGAGGGGCCGAGGTATTCCTGGTCCACTAGCCACAACACTCCGATGGGTTATGTTGGCAGCCGTGGCAGCACAGCAGGATGCATGCATGTTGGCTGGGACAGGCAGGTACTGGCAGAAGCGGGACTGTGACATTCCTGCACAGGCTCACGCCAGCAGTGAGTCACAGGTGGAGACAGGGTTGTCGATGTGTGTGCTTGCACTGGCACCTGTGGCAGGGGTTGCTGGCCTCTGTGTGCATGATTACACTGGTGGCCATGGCAAAGTGAAGGGGAGGTGTGGGTAGCCAGTGTCCATGCACACATTCATGCTGTCAGTGGAGTCCTGAAATCTTATCCTTATGTAATTGTTTACCTATTTATTGTTAGCCTACCCTAATAGAATGTATTTTCTCCAAGGACAAGACTCTCTTGGCCACCACTGCTCGGCTTGGACAAGACTCTCTTGGCCACAGGTCAGTGTCTGGTGCAGAGGAGGAGCTGACTTCTTTAAGCTCTCAGAAATATTTTTAAACAGAGCTGGGGACCATGTGGTAGAAAGATCAATAGACTATGAATTGCCATAATACATTCGCAAATTGCTTAATCATTTAATCACTATGAACCTTACTTTCCACAGCAGTAAAATTAAGTAGTTTTGTAAAGTCATCTATAATATTCCCTATGGTTGTAAAATTATACAATTTTATAAACAGGGTGAGATTGAGTAATGGATGAATAATAATTTGAATATTAAAAATTGAATGTTAAATATAATACATTGAAAAATACCAAGATGTTATATCTTAATATTATTCTACTTCAAATGTGAATTATTTTTATAGATTATAAAATGTTTATAACTTATTTCAACAAATATTTCAATATTAATATCATATTTTGACAAAACATAAGTGAGTATAAATAGAACCGTGTGCAGACAAGTTGAGGGACAATTAGCATCCTGTGTATACCTCAGCTGAGGCTGGACACAGTTGGCTTTGGAAAAACACTGTGAAACTCAACATCTCACTGCCAGAACAGGAGACAAGCCAAGGTCTCTCTAAGCAATAATGATCACATTTATTCTGTGGATCACCATCAAATAACAGTGTTCCTAGAAGAACATTATGGCCGGGCACAGTGCAGTGTAATCGTACAGGATTATTCACCTGTAATCCCAGCACTTTGGGAGGCCGTGTGCGGATCACAAGGTCAGGAGTTCGAGACCAGCCTGACCAACATGGTGAAATCCCGTCTCTAGTAAAAATACAAAAATTAGCCACGCCTGTAATCCCAGCTACTCAGGAGGCCAAGGCAAGAGAATTGCTTGAACCCAGGAGGCAGAGGTTGCAGTGAGCCGAGATTGCACCTCTGCACTCCAGCCTGGGCGACAGAGCAAGGCTCTGTCTCAAAAAGGAAAGAAAGAAAGAAAGAACATGATGAAACACTATGTTTAATTTAATCACACAAACCAAAGAAAATTTTACTTGTATATTGCCACATAAAATAATAGTCAACCACACTCATACATTCAATATGCACTCTACTGACTGTTTCAAAATCTTTCTTGCCTGTTATTTGTTCATACATTTTGTGCTGAGCCAGAGCTTCTACAAGGCAACAAATGAATAGCAGCAAACATAAGAGGCTTAAGAAAAAAAAATGGAAAAATATCATAAAATTGGGATAACTGTATCCATGAACTATTTTATAAAGTGAGGAAAGATGAGCATTATTTAATTTAGCAGTGAAACATTTTGTTCAAGTTCAAATAAAAGCCCATTTTACCCACAATCACAGTTTGAGACACACTAGAGACACCTCTGGAGGAGATAGCTTTCCTTCACAAAGCTTCAGTTTGAAAAAAGGACTCACAGCAGCCTTATTACAAAGCACCAGGTGATACAGACAGGAGGCGGAAATGCTGGGTAGAAGAGGGTGGTTCCCCGGAAAAGGCCCCACCCTCAAGTCTGAAGACTCAAGGCTCTAAGTGAGGACAGGCAATTCTGTTTTGCCGCCATCCTGCCCACATATAAACCCTAGACCTTAGTGGGCACATGCAAGCAAGCTGCTGAATGTTGGAACCAGTAGAACAGCAATGACAGAACAAGAGGTAGAGAAAGAGAGAAGAAAAAGGAGGTGGGGATACCTAGAGGAGTTCAGCTGGGGGCAGTTGGAGGAGAGTCTTTCTCCCACTGCTGGGTGGCCCAACTCAGGGGAAGACCACCTTCCCACTCCATCCCCCTTCTCTTCTCTAGCTCCCCATTCATCTCATGAGATGCTATGCCACAGAGTTTTCCCTTATGTCTGGGAAAATTCCATAAAAACCAAATCCAATCAGGTGAAAAGATCCCTGGACTTGTATTCAGCAGACTGAGAGTCAACATTCAACTCTGCTTTTAGGAGTCCTCTGACTGTGGGAAGTCACTGGCTAGAGATAATCTTATTTATCTCTTGTGGTCACAGCACCCCTTCTGCATCTCTTATTTCTTGTTTCTTTTTAGCAGAGTACCTAGCTCTCCAGAAAACCTAGATTCCCATATATTTGAAGGGGTTCTTAGTTCTCTTCACACCACAACTCCTATCCTCTATTCCTAGTGTTGTATTAAAATTAAGTAATTACGTGCCACTGTTGACTGACTGAAATGGAGAATAGTTTCATCTCCACCACTCAATAAAACCTTGCACTCATCCTTCAAGCCCACGTGTGATCTGATTCTTCCAATACACTGGGCAAGGACTTGAGATGCAGAAGGTTGTCACACTGGCCCCTGCACTTGTAATAAGGCAGAGGATCCACTAAGCTGATTAATACACAAGACATCTGCAGACAGCATATCTAAAAGAGCTTAGTAAGACACGTTCACTTGGGCTTCAGGAGTCTCAGACACTCACCCCTAGACACTGCCCTGGGGCTGGAGCCCTGAAGCGCTCATGCTGGTCTCCACACCTGCCCGTCTGCATGCTCCCCCTATAGGGGGTTGAGCTGTGGGGTGACCAAGCACGCCACACCCTTGTCACATGTCCTGCGGGGGGAATCAGGGAACTCTCCTGTTTCACCAGCACTAAAGAGAAACTTCTCTGCTTCCAGAAGATCCAAGGGGAAGAAAAAGGAAGAAAAAAAAAAAAAAAGGCTGAAATAGACATCAGAACACTCAGGGAATTATAGAATAACAATAATAAATAATAATAAACCTTTGTGCAGCATTTTACAGACTGAAAATGCATTTCCATGTACTTTATTGTAGTTCAGATGTTTACCTCATCCTCCAGATGTGGGAATTGAGGCAAGAAAGGAAAAAAAGTGTCCACCTGAAGCAACAGCCCCCACAGGAGGTGCTCTTAGCGCAAGTCCAGTGGAGTCTACTGCACGTATTGGGATCTGGCATCTGAGCCAGCTGAACTCAGGACTCAGAAGTAGCAAGCTGCTGGCCGGGCGCAGAGGCTCATGCCTATAATCCCAGCACTTTGGGAAGCCAAGGCAGGCAGATCACCTGAGGTCAGGAGTTCGAGATCAGCCTGACCAACATGGTGAAACCCCCATCTCTACTAAAATTATAAAAATTAACTGGATGTGTGGCGCATGCCTGTAATCCCAGCTCCTCGGGAGGCTGAGGTAGGAGAAGCGCTTGAACCTTGGAGGTAGATGTTACAGCAAGCTGAGATGGTGCCACTGCACTCCAGCCTGGGTGACAGCAAAACTCTGTATCAAAAAAAAAAAGTAGGAAGCTGCTAATTTGCTTTTACCTCTTCTATCTCCACACAGGCAGTCCGTCCCTGCCCATTGATGGCCTCTTCACTCTTTTCCTTATATCCAGGCACGAAGCTGCCTGTGTTCTTTTATCCTAACTTGTGGAGATACAATTCGTTCCACACCTTCAGCTCCCTTTCCAGAATGTCTGTTTACTTCCAAGACCAGATACTCTCCTGTGCTTTAAAATGTATTCTTTAATCCGTTTTCTCTGTTTCAATCCATCAACACTGACATATAATTACTTAATTTTAATACAAAACTAGGAATAGAGGATAGAAGTTGTGGTGGGAAGAGAACTAAGAACTCCTTCAAATGCATGGGAATCTAGGTTTTCTGGAGAGCTAGGTACCCTGCTAAAAAGAAATAGGGAAGAAATAAGAGATGAGGAAGGGGGGCTGTGACCACAAGAGATAAGATTATCTCTAGCCAGTGACTTTTCCAGTCAGAGGATGCCTAAAAGCAGAGTTGAATGTTGACTCTTAGTCTGCTGAATACAAATCCAGGGATCTTTTCACTTGATTGGACTTGGTTTTTATGGAATTTTCCCAGACATAAGGGAAAACTCTGTGGCATAGCATTTAATAATTCTGGCTCTGCCATCAGATGGCAAGTGTTCAAATCCCACCTCTGCTACTTACGAACTTGCCATCTTAAGCTAATTATTTAACTTATGTAAGCTTCAATTTCCCCATTTATAAGATGGAAATAAAATAGTATTTCTTTATATTTCTAATAGTATTGTTTTGCACATTTACTTCAATAACACATGTAATACATTTAGTACAATGCCACCAAATAATGTAAATGATAGCTATGAAGCTGACGTCTGCCTAAGACATCATTCCCCATACGATGTGATTAATTCCCTACACAACCACAAATGACAAGCTCAAAAATAAAGAAAATGTGGTACATATACACTGTGGAATACTAAGCCATAAAAAGGATGCAATCATGTCCTTTGCAGAAACGTGGATGAAGCTGGTGGCAATAATTCTAAGCAAATTAATGCAGGAACAGAAAAGCAAATGCCACATGTTCTCACTTATAAGTGGGAGCTAAGCATTAGCTAGTCATGGACCTAAAGATGGCAACAACAGACAATGGGGACTGCTAGAGTGGGGAGGGAAGAAGGGAGATGAGATTTGGAAAACTGTTGGGTACTATGCTTACTACTTGTATGGTGGGATCAGTCATACACCAAACCTCAGCATCACATGATATACAAAGTTAACAAGTCTGCACATGCACACCCTGAATCTAAAATGAAATTGAAATTATATATATATATATATATATATATATATATTTTTTTTTTTTTTTTTTTTTTTTTTTTTTTTTGAGACAGAGTCTCGCTCTGTCGCCCAGGCTGGAGTGCAGTGGCCGGATCTCAGCTCACTGCAAGCTCCGCCTCCCGGGTTCACGCCATTCTCCTGCCTCAGCCTCCCAAGTAGCTGGGACTACAGGCGCCCGCCCCCACGCCCAGCTAGTTTTTTTGTATTTTTTTTTTTTATTAGAGACGGGGTTTCACCGTGTTAGCCAGGATGGTCTCGATCTCCTGACCTCGTGATCCGCCCGTCTCGACCTCCCAAAGTGCTGGGATTATAGGCTTGAGCCACTGCGCCCAGCCAAATTGAAATTATATTTTTAAATAAATGAATACAAATTAAAAAAAACAAAGACTTGGAAAAAATGGAGAGTACTACCTTTAAATGCATAGCTCATATTATAATCCCATTAAATGGAAAACATCGTGTAATGGGGAAAAAAAAATCCCATTCTTCTCTGGGCTGCCATGACAGAAGAGTAACAGGTAGTAGTAAAGAGGTTATTCAAAAACAGTGGAGCTGTTCCTTCAGTCTATCCTTTACACAACATATGGGGCAGGTCCTAGAGGCCAAGGCAGCCTGGGTCCCAGACAAGCTCTGTAGTCTGCCCTCTCCTGAAAACCGGGTATCTCCCGCCATCATGAGGAAGAGGCTTTCATTCCCTTCTCCTAATCTCCCAACATTTGCTTTAAGGATTTCTTCAATTTGGCCATCTTTGTATCCTTACCTAAAGTTCTTAGATTACATGGAGATTGTGTTCTGAAAGTTGATTTATAGGTAATATGCTTCCTACTTAGAAAGCATGTTGGTTAGGTTCCTGAGCTAGCCCACGAAATACTGTCTAACTCACACAGCAGAAATTAAAGAAAGTACGTCATTGTTCGGAATTGGTTTTCCTCATTTTTTTTTAAAGCAATGATGTCCTTTCTTCAAATAAAATCTTATGCAAAAATACAGAAGAGAAAACACAAAAAAACAAAGCAACTCTGATACAACTGGGAAGGAAGAGTTTGACCTTCCCTCACCCTAAAGCAGCTTTTAGGAACCCCAAGGGTTCTTCCTCAGGGGAAGTTTGAAATTATAATGCTATTTACAGGCGGGCAGATCTCATTGCAATCATTTCTCCAACACTTAACCTGATAAACAGTAACAGACCAGTTGTTTAATCCTCTGAACAACAGTTTTGTTTTTCTATTTCACATGTCTATAGAATTAAAAGGCTTAGCACAGGGTCTTTAGTAGATTAAATTTAGTAGATTAAATCTTTAGTAGATTTAAGAAAATGCCCTTTTATTCAAATAACTAATTGTGATCTTGTTGGGACTCCCCTCTGGAAAGGAAGAAGAAGAAAGTCAGGACCTAAGAGAGAGAAAAATGGACTAATTAACAGACAGATATAGCTCAGACATCCTTTCTCTGAGAACGCAGTAAGAAAGGATGGATTCTTATCTTACAGAGAAAATGATCATAATTCTTATTCTCTGTTTCTTGTCTAGTATGCTTTCCTAAAATATTCAGTGGTTCCACCTTATCTCAACTGCATTCTAAAATAAGAGAAAGATAACAGTCTATATTGGACAGAGTATTGGAAGCAGCAGTGAGGGAGGGCTTGAACTCCAGATCAGTTTGAAGACTAGCTGAAATAGGGAAGAGGCAAAAGCACCTCTCCCTGAGACGCGTCCACCAATGCCATGTCACTCGACCTCTTCCCAGTTTATCACTGCCATGGCAACAACCAGAAGTTACAACCCTTTCCATGGCAACGACCTGGAAGTTGCCACGTCTTTTCTAGAAATTTCTGAATGACCTGCCCCTTAATTTACATGTAATTAAAAGTAGGTATAAATGAGGCTGCAGAACTGCCTCTGAGCTGCTACTCTGGGTACACTGCCTACAGATAGCCCTGTTCCACAAGAAGCAATGCCTCTGCTGCTGCTATACACTGCCACTTCAGTAAAAGTTCCTGTTCAGCACCACCTACTTGCCCTTGAATTATTTCCTGGGCAAAGCCAAGAACCCTCTCTGGCTGAGCCCCAATCTGTGGGCTTGCTTGTCCTGCATCAGCACTCCACTTCTGCCTGATGTCAGCATATGGAGGTGAAATTTATCAGTAAGTGACCACTAAGGAGCAATTAACCTCCCAGGGGAAGATTTAGAACCACAAGGTCTGTCAATTCTCCCTCTAATGCCACCTCTATGTCCAAACACATGCACCCTGAAGAGGCTCTTTGCATAGCTTACCCTCAAAAATTTGGGTTTTCCTTTGATTGAGAAAGATTATAATTTTCTTTTTATAGACAGTCAATAAATAAGAATCTTCCTCTACAAAAACTGCTGATGCATTACTAATTTAAGTAAAAGTAAATTTAAAAATGAATTATAAACATATTAAAATGGTGGTATTTGTTGAGAAGTCATTGAATTAGAGGGAGGAGCAAATGGCATATGGTGACCATGTTCCATGTCAAGCTTCACTCCTGTGTGGAGGCACGTGACAGAGCTACTCTGCGACACCTACTTTCTGCGTGCAGAGCTGCTCTTGGCCTTGCCCTCCAGGGCGTTGTGGGCATCTAGAATCAACTATTGCTGCTGTCTGACTTCATATTTCCATCCAGCAAAAGAGGGTAAGAAGGAAAGCAAAGGCAGAGTTAAAGGGTGTCAACTTCCAAGAAAAAAATGTAGAGATGTTCCCAAAGCACAGAACTTTTATTTGGAAATAAGATGTGAAAACATAATTGCAATTTGGGATACAGGCACAACAGGGTGGCCTCTGCTATATCCAGAGAACAAAGGAAAACTTTAAAGTTTTATTGAGGAAAGAGAAGGTTATGCAAGTTGTTTTGAAAGAAAGTTCATTGGCACTAACAGTGTCTTACAAGAGTTGGCGAGTTCTGATCAGCAACAGTCTGTAGTTGCTAGGTGGGATTTGTAATTTGGGAGTTACTGCAGGGCCCTTGCAGGAATTAGGTTTGTAAGATACTGTGTCAGGCAAGTATTCTTGTGTAAGCAGCTAGCTGTCTTGGTGTGACTCATGTAAAAAGCTTCAGTTTGGAAAAATGTCCTGTGATAGTTCCTGTTATCAGTCAAATCATGTATGACAGCCCTCTCTCCAGGACCTTCCCTGACTCTATTTTGCCAGGGTTTGGCACAAGTGACTCCATTTTGAATCTTACAACTTTCATAAGGGGTTACTTTTTGTAAGTTCCACTCAATGTTTCTAATACATTGGCAACCTGGCAACCTCAACACAACTTATCTATTTATTGTTCATTTTAAAATTGTTATCAAAAAGGGAAGAATTTGGGAGAAAGGACCTAGGAAGTCAGACGTCTCATCTTGGTGTATTAGCAGTAAGGAACAGAGTGGTCGGCTCTTTTTTTTTTTTTTTTCCAGCTCTATTGAGGTATAATTGACAAATGAAATTGTATATATTCAAAGTTACAGGATGTTTTGATATACCAAAAAGAGTACCAAATTATGAGTTCTTGCTATACTAGGTATTTTCGTAGGCAATACCTCAATCCTTCCATTTTACTAATGAAGGAATTAAATAAGGCTCAGAGAATTCAGGTAAGTTGATCCAGGTCACATAAATAAATAGGAATAATATCAGGACTCTCTTATAAGACTTTTTTGGTTCTAGAGGTGAGTTTTTGTTTATTTTATTTCATCACATCATGGCAAAGATGGACTTTCCTTAGGAGATGGAACCCTGAAACAGATGGGTAATAGGAAGTGAATCAGAAGGCCAAGCTCTACTGTGTGTTAAGAAACTGTGTTCTTGAAGCAGTCATTCAACCTTTCTAAGTCTTCCTTTTTGCTTCTGAGGAAAAAAAAGTGTAAGGATTCCTTCCCTCTCTGCCTCACAGCAGGAGTGGAACTAACTAAAACATTTGTGGGAGGCCCTTTGCAAACGATGGATTATGGTGCAAATATAAGGGGTTGTTTTTATGTAACAAGGCCCATAGATTGTACAAACCCCTTTACTTCTTCTCTTAAGCCCAACTTTTCTCAATTATATAGTAAAAAATTTCCAAAGCCACCTTCTCTGAAGCCATCAGAGATTGGCTAAGGTGAGAAAACCTCAAACTTCCTTTGGGTCCCAGATCTAACTTTTGTACTCCAAGTGATTCTCCATTTTTCCTCGGAATAAGTGATTTATAAAGCATTACAACGGTAAGGATGAATGTTCACCCATCATTCTAACAGATAAGAGCAATGTGAAATGAGGCAGTGTATGTCTTTTCTGTATTCTCAGGCTTTTCATTTTTTCTTAATCTTAGCCCCTCTTCCTCAATGCTAAGTTGAAATTCTTTTCTTATCCAGTCAACAGACCTCATCACTTTCTGGTCATTTGGAAGTTTTCAAGAATTTGTATCATCTAAATCGGTATGTCATTTTCACATCCATGTCAAGTTTTCTGCTTCCCCAGAGACCACCTCCAGCAGTGAGGAAGGGGATTATGGTCTATGCTTTCACACTTCCATATTCTCCTTCTCCTCTTCCTTGACTATTTCTGGGTATCCTTCACAACCAATGGAAATTAAAGGAAAAGACAAAGGTTCCCATGTGATGGATGCTATGGCAAGGCATCCTTGGGTACCCTCAGTGTGAGAGGACCCCAGTGTTGATTTCTTCTCATAGGCACATTAGTGAGTTTTTCAGAGACTCCTGGTGCAGCATCTAACATGAGGTGAGATGCAATCTGCATGACCTACTTTGACCTCTCCCCACTACAAACTTAGTTTCTATTCTTGGAAGTCCATCCACGACCTCTCATCACTCGAGTCTCTTCTCCACTGGACAGATTGCTTCATGACAGCCCTAGTCCAGCCGTCTCCTCACACCCATCTGAGGAGCTTCGGCTTCCTTGTCCATTGAACACTGTTGAGTCCAGGTTGCACCGCTACTTCCCTGGCTCCACATCCACTACTGCAGGGTCTCCAATCCCTGCCACCTTTGGAATTCTCCTAGCGCCATTCTTTGTGATTTCATTGGCTTCCACACTCTGGGAGATGCATGACGAGGTTTCTGAAAACCTTGCCCATGTTCCACTGTATCACCTGGTGGGAGTGAGGGGCAAGAGATCCTGCAGTTCAGCGAGTGCCCAGCTGGGAGTGAGATGCCAGTCCCAGCTCCTCACAGGCACTCTTAATCTCCATGAGCAGTTCTTCTGCAGTGCCCTTCACACAGAGCACCACTCCACTCCCCATGGGGAAGGGGATGTGAAAACCAAAGCGTGCTCTAGCCCTATAAGTTCCTTTACTGGCATGAATACTCTTTCAACCCTCATTTGAATGTCTAATCTCATACACACTGAAGTTTGGTGATGGAAATTGATATATTTTAAATCTTGTCTCTTCTCACAATGCTCCTCCTGTAGAAATAGTGGACTATTTTATATCTCCTAATCATACTATATAAAGTCAGTCTCTTTGTCCAACTCATTCCCCAACTGAAAGACTTTCCATGACTCTTTCTTTTGTGCTATAGGGTACCTCCCAGCTTCCTCTAGTCCTTGACGTATTCCTAAATACCTCTAGACTCCCAGTGAGTTTCCTGTTAATCCAAAACATCTGTCATCTGTATTCCTCACTGAAAAATTAACCATGCACTATGTGTGGCATCTCTTAAATAGTCAATATGTATAGTGTTTACATAGTGATGCTTGGAATACCAGAAAATGAAGTTTAAATTAATAACTAGAAATTTTAGGTGTAATAATAATGATGTCCATGGTAATGGTGAAGGTAGGAATGTGTCAAGTACCAGAAGTGTAGAAAAGTAAATTTCTTTATACTTAGAAAATGAGTTATAATCATTAGTACAAAATTAATATCACATATGTGGGTGACCCAGTGGGGCCAGTCATTATGGAGCTTAGGAGTTTCTTTAGACCTTGTAAATCAGAGTCCACGCACAGGTTTTGCTAATGTTGCCAATGGTAGTATTAGTGTGCCAACACTGCTCTCATGTTCTCTGAACCTGGTTCCAGGACCACTACTTGTGCATTGACTCCTGAGTTTCAATTCTCAAGTCTCTTCAAACATCTGACCAAAGTCCAGACTTTTGTATATTCAAAGTATTTCTTACCTTTTCAAAATTCCATAATTTCAATTATGTTCTATTTACGTGTTTAAGACGTTGGACTTTGGTAGCTTCAGAACTATGCTTGTTCAAGCAGATTCATCTTCAGTTTTCCAAATCTCAGCTGCTTCAAGAGAAGTTGTTGGTCAGTGAATGAGCACTGGTATGGTGGGCTGGCAGCAGAATCTCACGGTGCCTTAGCACACAGAGCACTTTGTCCTGTATCAGAGTTTGTGGTGCCAACAAGACAAACGCACTAAGTTTCCCTCAGTAAAGATACAAGTGAGGGAGTCTGTGACCAAGCCCATAGAATTTTGAGTTTTGTTTTGAGTTGGAAGGTCAATTTAAGAGTCATACATACACAAGAATAAGGTCTATCAACTTTGTTCAGAGGACTGTAGCTTGTGGGTAGATTCCAAAAGGCAAATGTTGCTGACTGATGAATCTGTGCCCCTCATCTGGAGCACCATCAAATCGTCTGGACAATAGTACAGCTGGGCTGGCAGATCAAAAAGCTGGGCAGATGTGTTTGTAGACAGTGGAAGATATTCATGTGGAGTAAGTCACAGATGCTGGAGTACCTATATGCTGGGGAAGTTGATACTACACTTGACAAGGACATGAGAGTGGAAATAAGATGTTTCTGCCCACTTAAAGGAAGTTGTTCTCAAACTCTTTAGCTTCAGAATCCCTTTACATTCAAATTTGGTGAGGGCACTGTGCTTTATTTATGTGGGTTATATCTGCTAATATTTACTGCATTAGAAATCAAAATTGAGTCATTTGTAAAATATTTTTTAAATATTTATTTTTCGTTCATAAACAATAACATATTCACTTTGTGATAACATAAATATGTTTTTAATGAAAAATAACTATATTTTCCAAAGCAAAAAAAAATTAGTGAGAAGAATGGCATTATTTTACATTTTGTAAATCTGTTTAATGTCTAGCTTAACAGAGGACAGCTAGATTCTTTTTTCTGTTTCTATATTCATCTATTATGACACAATATGGCATAGAGTATCTGGACAGTGCCACTATACACTAATGAGACAATAAAACTGAAAAAACAAATAACTTAGTATCATTATGAAAGTAGATTTGAAGAACCTGTGTGCCCCAGAAAGTCTTGGGGAACCCCATGGATCCCTGAACTAAACTTTGAGAACACTGTCCTAGGGTTAAACCTACAATAGTATCCAACTGACCAGATTTGGTAATGACCATGGGTCTGCTCATGGGGGTCTGAGTGATCTAAGAAAAGAATGGATCAAGGATGAACGATGAATTTGGATATGAAAAACCAGGAATAGACTGAAAACCCTAACACAATGAAGGAGAGTCTGAACAGTGAAATTATAAGGGAAAAGCTTGCTTTAATAGAAGAAAATGCAAATAAGATTATGAACTCTGATTCCAATGTGGAGGCTGTTTTCCTTATGCTGTATATTTACATTCTCACCTCTGTCTGGGTAATTTCTGATTTATACTAGAGTCAGAGCCAGTCATTGGTGGTAACAGTGAGGCTTTAAGATTATCTCATAATTTAGATTAATTCTAAGTTTCTGAGAATACTCCACTGTCTACAAGTGGAAGTACTTATAAAATCTGTAGTAAGAGTATTAGTAGTACCTATGAAATAATGGTTACAACATTCAGGAATTTATGTTTTAGGATCTATAATAATTTTATTTTCTATGATAGTCAAACCCACATGTAATATTTATAATTTAAATTATTTCAGTGCCTGAAGTAAGGTTACACAAGATCTTCAATGGTAGCATGTTCCGTATCTGTAGCTACCGCTAGGATCTCTTCAGAAGCAATAATACTATTAGTATGTGTAATGCAAATGACTCTATTGGTAGATATGGCATTTGGAAAAGCCCATAGGAAAATAAAGTGCGTTTTTTTAGCATTACTAATTACATACTCTACTGTAATATCAATAACTGTTGGTATAGAAACCATTTGAGTGCCAGGAGTATCACCAGTGCTCTCAGTTATGGTATTATGCCATGTGACCCAAGAAACAAGTTGGGCTACTTCAATAACTACATCTAAGGCAATAGTATTTACAGAGCCTAATGTGGTGTTATCTGAGATACCAAAGTTACCTGTGAAATCTGTAGTAAGGATATATAGGATATATAAAACATCTGTAGTTTAACTGATGAAGTTATAGGGATAATAACTATAATTTAAAAGAATAAGAATACATATTATGGCTGCAAAATAAGTACCCACAGCTTCTTTGGTAAAATCTACAAGGTTTGTAAGCCTTCCTAAACATGTCTACAATGACAACAGTGTTTGGAGTAGCTGTGTCTTTTATGGCTAGAGTACTAACATTTGTGAAAACTTAAGTAGCATAAGATAGAGTATCTCATAACTGATTTTCTATATCTGTAATAGTTGTTTGAAGGAGTTATATGAGGTAACTACCCTGCCTTGAGTAGCAATCATGGAACTTGAGTAGCATTTATGGCATTTGTAATATAAGTAGGTGCAGTAGCAGAGGTATGTACTGTACTATCAGGAGTGGTAGTATTTAAAGCATATTTTGTAATACTTGTAGTATCTTTGGTAGCACTAGTTGCAGTAATAGGTAAATAACTAGCCACAGAATTTGTTACCATGTGGGGAGTCTGTGAATCTAGACCAGTAGCTGTTATTGCGTCTGAGACTGTTGTGATATTTGAAACGGAAATGTGTGTAGTGTTACCTGTAACACTGCTGGAGTTATCTGCATCAGTAATATCCATGGTGCCTAGATTAGAATGATTTGTAGGAGCTAATGATGTGTGGCTTAAGGCCAGTGTTGTAGTAGTAGTAGAATGGGGAGTAGTGAACTGTGTGATGTGTGTGGTGAATTTGTCTGTGGAAGTAACTGTTGTATCTGGACTTATGGTATTATCTTTGGTGCTGGTAGTAGTGACCATAGCATCTATTATCATGGTACTTTTTGTATCAAGAGTGTTGAAAATCATGGTGTTTGCATTTGTAGGGGTAGTAAAATTAGTAATTTTATCAGTAGTGAATGTATTACTTGTTGAAAACATGCTCAAAATAGGAGTAAGAGTATGGGTAGGAGTGGTAGGAGAAGTTTGGTAATAAGTAGTCATGCCAGGAATAGTATTATTACTTGTAGTAGTAGCATCAGTACTTGGAGAAGGAGTAGTCACAATAGGAACACTATTACCAAAAGAAGTAGTTGTTATGGAAATACTATTACTAGTTGTATTACCAGCAGACATTGTAGCTAAAAGAGAATTTGTCACAGAAGCATCATTATTTGTGCTAGCAACATCAGCACTTGTAGGAGAAGTGGTTACCATAATAACAGCAGAGTCCATAGCATTACTATTTTCAGAGAAAGAAGTGGTCATAATAGAAAAACTGTTGCTAGTAGTGTCAACACCAGTATTTGCAAAAGAAGGAATAGCTGTAATTGGAACAGTATTATTAGGAACAGTATCATCAGTACTTGTATGAGAGGTAGCAGTTATATTAGCAACATTAGTACTAGTGCTAGCATTAGTAGTATTTGTTTGAAAAGGAGTACTTATATCATTAATAGTAGTACTAGTGCTAACATCAGTAGTACTTGTTAGAGAAGGAGTAGTGGCAATAAGTACAGTAGTACTAATGGTGGCATCAGCAGTACTTGTCAGAGAAGGAGTCACTGAAATGGGAATGGTAGCAATAGTACTCACAGTAGTACTACCTGTAGGAGAAGGCATAGTGGTATTAGGAACAGTATTATTAGTGTTAGCATCTGCAGTATTTGTAGGGAAAGGTGTGGTTGTAATAGGAACACTAGCCCTAGTGCTAGCACCAGTACTACTTGTAGGGAAAGGAGCAGTTGTATCAGGAACAGTAGTACTAGTTGTAACACCAATAGTACTTGTTGCAAAAGGTGTGGTTGTGATAGGAACAGTAGCATTAGTGCTAGCAGTAGTAGTACTTGTAGGGAAAGGAGCAGTTGTATCAGGAACAATAGTACTAGTTGTAACACCAGTAGTACTTGTTGCCAAAGGTGTGGTTGTGATAGGAACAGTAGCATTAGTGCTAGCAGTAGTAGTAATTGTAGGGAAAGGAGCAGTCGTATCAGGAACAGTAGTACTAGTTGTAACACCAGTAGTACTTGTTGCCAAAGGTGTGGTTGTGATGGGAACAGTAGCATTAGTGCTAGCAGTAGTAGTACTTGTAGGGAAAGGAGCGGTCGTATCAGGAACAGTAGTACTAGTTGTAACACCAGTAGTACTTGTTGCCAAAGGTGTGGTTGTGATGGGAACAGTAGCATTAGTGCTAGCAGTAGTAGTAATTGTAGGGAAAGGAGCGGTCGTATCAGGAACAGTAGTACTAGTTGTAACACCAGTAGTACTTGTTGCCAAAGGTGTGGTTGTGATGGGAACAGTAGCATTAGTGCTAGCAGTAGTAGTACTTGTAGGGAAAGGAGCAGTCGTATCAGGAACAGTAGTACTAGTTGTAACACCAGTAGTACTTGTTGCCAAAGGTGTGGTTGTGATGGGAACAGTAGCATTAGTGCTAGCAGTAGTAGTAATTGTAGGGAAAGGAGCAGTTGTATCAGGAACAGTAGTACTAGTTGTAACACCAGTAGTACTTGTTGCCAAAGGTGTGGTTGTGATGGGAACAGTAGCATTAGTGCTAGCAGTAGTAGTACTTGTAGGGAAAGGAGCAGTTGTATCAGGAACAGTAGTACTAGTTGTAACACCAGTAGTACTTGTTTCAAAAAGTGTGGTTGTGATAGGAACAGTAGCATTAGTGCTAGCAGTAGTAGTACTTGTAGGGAAAGGAGCAGTCGTATCAGGAACAATAGTACTAGTTGTAACACCAGTAGTACTTGTTGCCAAAGGTGTGGTTGTGATAGGAACAGTAGCATTAGTGCTAGCAGTAGTAGTACTTGTAGGGAAAGGAGCAGTCGTATCAGGAACAATAGTACTAGTTGTAACACCAGTAGTACTTGTTGCCAAAGGTGTGGTTGTGATGGGAACAGTAGCATTAGTGCTAGCAGTAGTAGTAATTGTAGGGAAAGGAGCAGTCGTATCAGGAACAGTAGTACTAGTTGTAACACCAGTAGTACTTGTTGCCAAAGGTGTGGTTGTGATGGGAACAGTAGCATTAGTGCTAGCAGTAGTAGTAATTGTAGGGAAAGGAGCAGTCGTATCAGGAACAGTAGTACTAGTTGTAACACCAGTAGTACTTGTTGCCAAAGGTGCGGTTGTGATGGGAACAGTAGCATTAGTGCTAGCAGTAGTAGTACTTGTAGGGAAAGGAGCAGTTGTATCAGGAACAGTAGTACTAGTTGTAACACCAGTAGTACTTGTTTCAAAAAGTGTGGTTGTGATAGGAACAGTAGCATTAGTGCTAGCAGTAGTAGTACTTGTAGGGAAAGGAGCAGTCGTATCAGGAACAATAGTACTAGTTGTAACACCAGTAGTACTTGTTGCCAAAGGTGTGGTTGTGATAGGAACAGTAGCATTAGTGCTAGCAGTAGTAGTACTTGTAGGGAAAGGAGCAGTTGTATCAGGAACAGTAGTACTAGTTGTAACACCAGTAGTACTTGTTTCAAAAAGTGTGGTTGTGATAGGAACAGTAGCATTAGTGCTAGCAGTAGTAGTACTTGTAGGGAAAGGAGCAGTCGTATCAGGAACAATAGTACTAGTTGTAACACCAGTAGTACTTGTTGCCAAAGGTGTGGTTGTGATAGGAACAGTAGCATTAGTGCTAGCAGTAGTAGTACTTGTAGGGAAAGGAGCAGTTGTATCAGGAACAATAGTACTAGTTGTAACACCAGTAGTACTTGTTGCCAAAGGTGTGGTTGTGATGGGAACAGTAGCATTAGTGCTAGCAGTAGTAGTAATTGTAGGGAAAGGAGCAGTCGTATCAGGAACAGTAGTACTAGTTGTAACACCAGTAGTACTTGTTGCCAAAGGTGTGGTTGTGATAGGAACAGTAGCATTAGTGCTAGCAGTAGTAGTACTTGTAGGGAAAGGAGCAGTCGTATCAGGAACAGTAGTACTAGTTGTAACACCAGTAGTACTTGTTGCCAAAGGTGTGGTTGTGATAGGAACAGTAGCATTAGTGCTAGCAGTAGCATTTGTCAGGAAAGGGGCAGTCGTATTGGGAACAGTAGCATTAGTTGTAACACCAATAGTACTTGTTGGGAAAGATGTGGTTGTGATGGGAACAGTAGCAGTAGTGCCAGTGGGGGTATTTGCACTGGCAGAACTGGTGATTGTCTCAGAACTGGTGGCATTGGTAGTAGATGGAGAAGGATGAGAACTCATTGGGATGGTGCTTGTCTCAGTTGTAGTGGAAAGTACAGGATCACCATCAATCCAAATAACCTCAGTTAACTTTTCCAGGTTGATAGTGTTGTTAGTCAATTGAATAGTTAGTGTCTGCCAGAAAAGAAGAGATATAAATGCATATTTTGGAACTTAAATCTCACATGTAGGTCACCTCTTAAATTACAATTTAACAAAAAATGTTTATATCCAGCAATAGGATATAAACATTCCTTTTTAGGTTAGGTCACATTGATTTTGGTCAGATATTACAGAGAGATGCTCTGTGTGCATAATCCCTATGCTGGAAATCTTTTCTTTTCACTTCATTTAGTGTTTACAAATATTTGTAGCTGTGATTAAAACCAACATTTATTAAAATCTCTTTGCTTTGCCATTGGGTTTTAGTCCTCTTGACAGCAAGCTGGTTTCATGTTTTCCTCACTCCAGACAGTATAGTGTCTGGCACATACTAGGCATCAGATATGCCGTAGAGTTTTTAAAAAGAAGGTATTCAAGGATTTTGTGCACAATCTTAACTAGAAGCAATTACTTGCAAAGAGTGGTTTTGAACTCAATAGTCCAGGTAAAATGCTTTAAGGTAAGTACCCAGAAGAGGCTAGAGGGAGAAGATCTATTCGAGTGCTCAGAGGGGCCATCTTCCGAAGTCCAAATACCATCAGGGCACCCATTTCAGTTTTTAGAACACAAGAACTATGGTTATCCATTTTCACTTTTCTAAACCATCCCCTATGGGTTGCTGGTTCTGTATTTATGATGTCTTATGTTCCAAAAATGAGATACTTTTTTCTTTGTGGTTGCCTTTGGTAACTATTGGCATTTCATCTTCCAAAATTCTGTTTTAGTTGGTTCTAGAATCCTCCAGTACGGCCTGCTATTTATGTCCCCCTGTTTCATCAACCTTTTATCTTATACCACAGGTGGGATGTATTCATTTGACAATTACCACAGTTTACTGCCAATTTTCATCCACCTGTAAGATCCATCAGTTTGATCAGGGACATGAATAACTGCAGGAAGCATGGGGGAAACCTTCGACAGCTTTAGGGAATCACCTTTGTTTTAGCCTTTGCAGCAGAAATAAGTTTTATTTTGCTAATGTGGAAGACTAATCTATCAAAACACAGTACAGTTTCTTTGGTAAATACATGGAGAGGATCTCATCAGGCCAGTGATCAATGACCCCTAGGCTATACCAGAAAGACCATTAATGTTGCACATTTTACAATATGATTCAACATTTGCAACTTTTCAGGAACATATCTATTGCACATATTTATAACCTTCTAATACACGAGAATATAACAATGATAATAATTTTAATTGTTAGCAAAATTATTGGTGATAATTTTGCAGAACGATAAAATTTACTTATGATATGCTAATATTCCTTTCAGACCTACCTGATTATGAGGGTCACTCGTGAAATTTGTCTCCATAAATTGCTGGTTGTCATAGGTGAAATTGACTTGTGTCACATAAGTAGAGTTCACACCCCAGATTCTAATATATCTAACTTTTAGTGGATTCGAGTCACTCAAATATTTATTGTGTATGGTCTGGATTTGCAGGATGTTCTATAAAGAATTCATAAAGAGAAAAAAATAACATATTGTTGATAGACTATGGTCCATATTAAAATATTAACAACAAACCTAAATTTACTTTTCTTCTATCAGTTTGCTATTTCTATTTATGTATTTACATTTTTATTGATACATAATAATTATACATATTTATGGAGAACATGTGATATTTTGATACATGTATACAATGTGTAGTGATCAAATCAGGGTATTTAGGATATCCATTACCTCAAATATTCATCATTTCTGTTTGTTGGTTGGTTTTTTTTGAGACGGAGTCTCACTCTGTCACCCAGGCCGGAGTGCAGTGGTGTGTTCTGGGCTCACTGCAACCTCTGCCTCCTGAGTTCAAGCGATTCTCCTGCCTCAGCCTCCCAAGCAGCTGGGACTATAGGTGCGTGCCACCACACCCGGCTAATTTTTGTATTTTTAATAGAGACGGGGTTTCACTATGTCGGCCAGGCTGGTCTCCAATCCCTGACCACCCACCTCAGCCTACGAAAGTGCTGGAATTACGGGCCGGAGCCACCATGACCAGTCATATTCATCATTTCTTTGCATTGGAAACATTTCAAATCTTCTCTTCTAGCTATTTTGAAATTTACAATAAATTGTTGTTAACTATCATCACCCTACTATATTACCAAACACAAGAACTCACTCCTGCTATTTAACTGTTTCTTTGTTCCCACTAACCAACCTCTCTTTATGGCTCCCACCCCTTCCCAGCCTCTGGTTATTATAATTCTACTCTCTACACACTTCATGAAGACATACTTCTTGAGTATCTGCTATAATAAATTTGGTAATGCCAAAAATAAGTTTATTGTACCAGCATTATGAAAGTTATTTCCCCTATATTATAAGTATTCTTATAACCATTTTGAAAAGAAAATATCATTATTGCTATCTTAGAGATAAGGAAACTGAAGCTCTGGAAAATGAAGTGAGTAGTCCAAAGCGACAAGGCTAGATAACATAGGTAAAGTTGGAAGTGCAAGGTGCCCCTGTACATACTACTGCACGAGTTAATTTAGAGTGAACAAAGAAGTGTGCAAACAGTCCCTGGACTGAGAACAGTGTGCAAGAAACAGGAAGTTAACCAAATCATGAATTGTTTAAGTATCAATACAAGGGTTAAAATAATATGACATAAATTATGAGGTGGCACATGATGAAGGCCCAGATGAAAATCATAGTGGATATTTTTCATGGATGTGAAGAGAAAGGAAAAATTACACGGGAGGAAGAGGGTCAAGAGAGAACTTAGGAAGGACATGTAACTTCAGAACTCCTGGAAGTATGGGAAAGATTTATTATGAGACAGGAAATAAGGGTACGGGGACACATTGAACAAAGCCACATTCATTGAGGAGTGCAAGGGCAACCATAGCTGGTGCTGAGTAAACACAGACATGAGGCCAGTTAGGTATGTAAGGAAAGATTTTGAAGATTACATGCAATAATCAAGGAGATCGTTGTAGCAGAGTGAAGCTATGCATTTCTCAATTATTATGGCTGCAGTAGGAAGAGAAAAAAGAAACGTTCAACTGGTATTATGAAGGATGAATAAGACTTTTGCTACTGGGCAGGCAGAATCAAGGAAAAAATTTATAGCTCAAAATAAATGGGTGTACTAAAGCTAGTAGATTTGAGAGAGTTGATTTTTAAATTTCCTAGAATTTTGCAAGCCAGATGATTCCTGAAATTGGTTAAGATGGTGGGAGCAGCTACACTACAGAAATTAGCAAATGTTACAAATTATCTCCCACCTCCACAAGCTGGTTTACCAACCAGGAAACCGTTGATAATAGTTATCCCCCAGGGAAAGTTGGGAGCTTTCTTTCATTTCAGGCCCCTTATTCTTAAGGAAAAAATTTATCAAACGTCACAGAAATAAGAATTCATTTATCAGAAAAATGGAATTTTGAAATTAGATGTTATTAAAGGGCAATCTAATGTTTTACAATTTTTTTAAAACTCAGATTAAACAGGGTGTCATTCCTAATTTGAATAATAGCAGTAGAAATAGGATTTCTAAAATTCAGGATTTCCAGATCATTAAAATAATATTCATTAAAATAATATTTGAGAGGAAAAAATATGTACAGTCTTCAACCCAACTACTCTTGATTTAAGAGCAGAGAATACACAAATTTAATTAGTATACAATTAAATTTATACAAAGTCTGGCAGTTAGTTTCAGAGAGGCCAAATGCAGGATGGAACAATATGACCTGATAATCATGTCTATGAGAAGAATTTGAAGGTCTTAGCTGACCATGAGATTTATATGTGCCAAACATCTGATACATGTGTTAAAAAATAACGCAATGCAGTAACAGCAGAAAAAATATAGAATATAGCTAAAAAGAGGTAGTAGGCAATATGGAAGTCTATCTCATCTTATAGAAATGTAAGGTAAACTATATATGTAACTGAATATTTTCTAGTAGTCACATTTTTTTAAAAAGTGAAAAGAAAAAGGGCAAATTAATTTCAAATTATATTTTATTTATATTATATAGCCAAAACGTTATTATTATGAAATTTTTCAATATAAAATTATTCATGAGATAATTTTTTTTTTTTTTTTTTTTGAGATGGAGTTTCGCTCTTTCTATCCAGGCTGGAGTGCCATGGCATGATCTTGGCTCACCGCAACCTCCGCCTCCCAGGTTCAAGCGATTCTCCCACCTCAGTCTACCGAGTAGTGGGGATTACAGGCATGCGCCACCATGCCTGACTAATTTTTGCATTTTGAATAGAGACAGGGTTTCTCCATGTTGGTCAGTCTGGTCTCAAACTCCCAACCTCAGGTGATCCTCCTGCCTTGGCCTCCCAAAGTGTTGGCATTACAGGCATGAGCCACCGTGCCCAGCCAAATTTTTTTTTTTTAATTATACTTTAAGTTCTGGGATACATGTGCAGAACGTGCAGGTTTGTTACATAGGTATACATGTGCCATGGTGGTTTGCTGCATCTATCAACCTGTCATCTACATTAGGGATTTCTCCTGATGCTAGCCCTCTCCTTGCCCCCTTGCCCTAGTGTATGAAGTTCTCCTCCCTGTGCCTATATGTTCTCAGTATTCAACTCCCACTTATCAGTGAGAACACGCAGTGTTTGGTTTTCTGTTCCTGTATTAGTTTGCTGAGTGTGATGGTTTCCAGCTTCACCCATGTCCCTGAAAAGGACATGAACTCATTCTTTTTTTATGGCTGCATAGTATTCCATGGTATATATGTGCCACATTTTCTTCATCCAGTCTAACACTGATGGGCATTTGGGTTGGTTCCAAGTCTTTGCTATTGTGAACAGTGCTGCAATAAACAGACATGTGCATGTTTCTTTACAGTAGAATGATTTATAATCCTTTGGGTATATACCCAGTAATGGGATTGCTGGGTCAAATGATATTTCTGGTTCTAGATCCTTGAGGAATTGCCACACTGTCTTCCACAATGGTTAACTTAATTTACATTCCCAACGACAGTGTAAAAGTGTTCCTATTTCTCCACCTCCTCTCCAGTGTCTGTTGTTTCCTGACTTTTTAATGATGGCCATTCTAACTGGCGTGAGATGATATCTCATTGTGGTTGTGATTTGCATTGGGCAGTATGACCATTTTCACGATATTGATTCTTCCTATCCATGAACATGGAATGTTTTTCCATTTGCTTGTGTCCTCTCTTATATCCTTGAGTAGTGGTTTGTAGTTCTCCTTGAAGAGGTCCTTCACATACCTTGTAAGTTGTATTCCTAGGTATCTTCCTCTCTTTGTAGCAATTGTGAGTGGGAGTTTGCTCATGATTTGGCTGTCTGTCTATTATTGGTGTATCAAAATGTTTGTGATTTTTGCACATTGATATTTTATCCTGAGACTTTGCTGAAGTTGCTTATCAGCTTAATGAGATTTTCGGCTGAGACAATGGGGTTTTCTAAATACACAGTCATGTCATCTGCAAACAGAGATAATTTGACTTCCTCTCTTCCTATTTGAATAAGCTTTATTTCTTTCTCTTGCCTGATTGCCCTGGCCAGAACTTCCAATATTATGTTGAATAGGAGTGGTGAGAGAGGGTATCCTTGTCTGGTACTGGTTTTCAAAGGGAATGCTCCCAGCCTTTTTCCATTCAGTATGATATTGGCTATGGGTTTGTCATAAATAGCTCTTATTATTTTGAGATCTGTTCCGTCAATACCTAGTTTATTGAGTGTTTTTAGCATGAAGAGGTGTTGAATTTTATCAAAGGCCTTTTCTGAATCTATTGAGATAATCATGTGGTTTTTGTCATTGGTTCTGTTTATGTGATGGATTACAATTATTGATTTGCATATGCTGAACCAGCCTTTCATCCCAAGGATGAAGCCAACTTGACTGTGGCTTTTTGATGTGCTGCTGGATTTGGTTTGCCAGTATTTTATTGAGGATTTTCGCATCGATGTTCATCAGGGATATTGGCCTGAAATTTTCTTTTTTTGTTTTGTCTCTGCCAGGTTTTGGTATCAGGATGACACTGACCTCATAAAATGAGTTAGGGAGGAGTCCCTCTTGTTTGGAATAGTTTCAGAAGGAATGGTACCAGTTCCTCTTTGTACTTCTGGTAGAATTTGGCTGTGATCTGTTTGGTCCTAGAGCCTCAATTTCAGACCTTGTTTTTGGTCTACTCAAGGATTCGACTTTTTCCTGTTTTTGCCTTGAGAGGGTGTATGTGTCCAGGAATTTATCCATTTCTTCTAGATTTTCTAGTTTATTTGCAGAGAGGTGTTTATAGTATTCTCTGATGGCAGTTTGTATTTCTGTGGGATCAGTGGTGATCTCCCCTTTACCATTTTTTATTGTGTCTATTTGATTCGTCTCTCTTTTCTTCTTTATTAGTCTGGCTAGCAGTCTAACTATTCTGTTAATCATTTCAAAAAACAAGCTCCTGAAGTCATTGATTTTTTTGAAGAGTTTTTCGTGTCTTTCTCTCCTTCAGTTCTGCTCTGATCTTAGTTAATTTTTCTCTTCTGCTAGCTTTTGAATTTGTTTGCCCTTGCTTCTCTAGTTCTTTTAACTGTGATGCTAGGGTGTTGATTTTAGATCTTTCCTGTTTTCTCCTGTGGGCATTTAGTGCTATAAATTTCCCTCTAAAAACTCCCTCTAAAAACTCCCAGAGATTTTGGTATGTTGTGTCTTTGTTTTCATTGGTTTCAAATAACTTATTTATTTCTGCCTTAATTTCATTATTTACTCAGTAGTCATCTAGGAGCAGGCTGTTGAGTTTCCCTGTAGTTCTGTGGTTTTGAGTGAGTTTCTTAATCCTGAGTTCTAATTTGATTGCACTGCGGTCTGAGAGACTCCTTGTTATGATTTCTGTTCTTTTTCATTTTCTGAGGAGTGTATTACTTCCAATTATGTGGTTGATTTTCGAATAAGTGCTACGTGGTGCTGAGAAGAATGTATATTCTATTAATTGAGGGTGGAGAGTTCTGTAGATGTCTATTACATCTGCTTGGTCCAGAGTTGAGTTCAAGTCCTGAATATCCTTGTTAATTTTCTGTCTTGTTGATCTGTCTAATATTGACAGTGGGGTATTAAAATATCCCACTATTATTGTGTGGGAGTCTAAGTCTCTTTGTAGGTCTCTAAGGACTTGCTTTATGAAACTGGGTGCTTCTGTATTGGGTGCATATATATTTAGGATAGTTAGCTCTTGTTGTTGCATTGATCCATTTACCATTACATAATGGCCTTCTTTGTCTTTTTTGTTATTTGTTGGTTTAAAGTCTGTTTTACCAGACACTAAAATTGCAATCCCTGCTTTTTTTTTTTTTTTTTTTTGCTTCCCATTTGATTGGTAAATCTTCCTGCATCCCTTTATTTTGAGCCTATGTGTGTCTTTGCATGTGAGATGGGTCTCCTGAATACAGCACACCAGTGGGTCTTGGCTCTTTATCCAATTTGCCAGTCTGTGCCTTTTAATCAGAGCATTTAGCCCATCTAAATTTAAGGTTAATGCTGTTATTTGTGAATTTGATCCTGCCATTATGATGCTAACTGGTTATTTTGTCCATTAGTTGATGCAGTTTCTTCATAGTGTCAATGGTCTGGTACTGTTTTTTTCTTTTCCATATTTATTGCTTTCTTCAGAAGCTCTTGTAAGGCAGGCCTGGTGGTGACAAAATCCCTCAGCATTTGCTTGTCTGTAAAGGATTTTATTTCTCCTTCACTTATGAAGCTTAGTTTGGCTGGATTTGAAATTCTGGGTTGAAAATTCTTTTCTCTAAGAATGTGGAATATTGGCCCCCATTCTCTTCTGGCTTGTGAGGTTTCTGCAAAGAGATCTGCTGTTAGTCTGATGGGCTTCCCTTTATGGGCAACCCAACCTTTCTAGCTGACCTTAATTTTTCCCTTCATTTCAACCTTCGTGAATCTGACAATTATGTGTCGTGGGGTTGCTCTTCTCAAGGAGTATTTTTTGTGGTGTTCTCTGTATTTCCTGAATTTGAATGTTGGCCTGTCTTGCTAGGTTGGAAAAGTTCTCCTGGATAATATCCTGAAGTGTGTTTTCCAACTTGGTTCCATTCTCCTCGTCACTTCCAGCTACACCAATCAAACATAGGTTTGGTCTTTTCACATAGTACCATATTTCTTGGAGGCTTTATTTGTTCCTTTTCATTCTTTTTTTTTCTAATTTTGTCTTCACGCTTTATTTCATTAAGTTGATCTTCAATCTCTGATATCCTTTCTTTTGCTTGATCTATTCAGTGATTGATACTTGTGTATGCTTCATGAAGTTCTCACGCTACATTTTTCGGCTCCATTAGGTCATTTAGGTTCTTCTCTAAACTGGTTATTCTAGTTAGCAATTCCTCTAACCTTTTATCAAGATTCTTAACTTCCTTGCATTGAGTGAGAACATGCTCCTTTAGCTCAGAGGAGTTTGTTATTACCCACCTTCTGAAGCCTACTTCTGTCAATTTGTCAAATTCATTCTCTCTCCAGTTTTGTTCCCTTGCTGGTGAGGAGTTGTGATCCTTTGGAGAAGGGGCATTATGGTTTTTGGAATTTTCAGGCTTTTTGAGCTGGTTTTTCCTCATCTTCGTGGATTTATCTACTTTTGGTCTTTGCTACTGGTGACCTTCGGATGGATTTTTTTGCATGGTCATCCTTTTTGTTGATGTTGATACTATTGCTTTCTGTTTGTTAGTTTTCCTTCTAACAGTCAGGCCTCTCTTCTGCAGGTCTGCTGGAGTTTGCTGGAGGTCCACTCCAGACCCTGTTTGCCTGGGTATCACCAGTGGAGACTACAGAACAGTTAAGATTGCTGCCTGCTCCTTCCTCTGGAAGCTTCATCCCAGAGGGGCACCTACCAGATGCCAGCTGGAGCTCTCCTGTATGAGGTGTCTGTCGACCCCTGCTAGGAAGTGTCTCCCTGTCAGGAGGCATGGGGGTCAGGGACCCCATTGAGGCGGCAGTCTGTCCCTTAGCAGAGCTCCAGCACTGTGCTGGGAGATCCACTGTTCTCTTCAGAGCTGGCAGGCAGGAAGGTTTAAGTCTGCTGAAGCTGTGTGCACAGCAGCCCCTTCCCCCAGGTGCTCTGTCCCAGAGAGATGAGAGTTTTATCTACAAGACCCTGACTGGGGCTGCTGCCTTTCTTTCAGAGATGCCCTGCCCAGAGAGGAGGAATCTAGAGAGGCAGTCTGGCTACAGTGGCTTTGTGGAGCTGTGGTGGGCTCTGCCCAGTTCAAACTTCCTGGTGGCTTTGTTTACACCATGAGGGGAAAACCACCCACTTAAGCCTCAGTAATGGCAGACGCCCCTCCCTCCACCAAGCTCAAGCTTCCCACATCGACTTCAGACTGCTGTGCTGGCAGGGAGAACTTCAAGCCTGTGGATCTTAGCTTGCTGGGCTCTGAGGGGTTTGGATCCACTGAGCAAGCCACTCGGCTCCCTGGTTTTCCAGGGGAGTGAATGGTTCTGTCTCATTGGTGTTCCAGGCACCACTGGGGTATGAAAAAACAAAAACAAAAACAAAAACAAAACACAAACTCCTGCAGCTAGCTTGGTGTCTGCCCAAACGGCCACCCAGTTTTGTGCTTGAAACCCAGGGTCCTGGTGGTGTAGGCACCTGAGGGAATCTCCTGGTCTGTGGGTTGCAAAGACCATGGGAAAAGCGTAGTATCTGGGCCGGATAGCAGTGTCCCTCATAGTTTCCTTTGGCTACAGGGGGCTATCATACTGGATAGAACAGCTCTAAAATATGCTCTCAATTCTGGTGTTTTAAAAGAAATCTAAGTTAACTGGAGTCTAAACAGAATGATCAGATCTGGAAACCACTATAACCAGGAAACAGAGGAAATATGAAGTTAGCCTGGTGATGTATAATTCTAAGAAGACAAAGGAATAACTGAGAGACATCTTCAAATATGTGAATCACTGTTATAGAAAAAAAATAGATTTCTGCTATACTACTCCTAGGTTAAAGTGACTAGGTAAAAATAGAGAAGCAGAATCCAGGTTTGACCTAGAATGATCCTCCTCATACTCTAATTAAAATTATATAGATTATCCATGGGATCATTTAACATGCAAGGTGCATTGATTGCATTACTGTTATGAATTATTCACCCCTTACAAATCCATGCCCCTTTCCATGCAATTTTGCAATGCCTTCCCACTCCAGTTGAGGCATTCTCTCCCTCCTCTGTCTCTGGGCTCGACCATGTGATTTTGCTTTGGTAATGGGAAATTAGTCTACTCAATACAAAAAAATAAAAAATAAAAAGAATTAAGGGATCTCCACTTTTATTTTTTTATTTTAGCCCTCTTCCATAATTATGAAGAAGCCATGCCTAGACCTTCCCACAAGGCCATGATAAGCCATACGAGAGTCAGCTGACCTCCCAAGATATGTGAATACACAGCCAAGATTATCTAAACAGCCCAATAGAACCAAGACTGACTGGAGATGTATGTGAGCTGGCAAAGATCAGCCAAAACCAGGCCCAGATCATCTGAGCCCTGCAAGCTCATGAGCCAAGTAAATGCTTATTGTTAGATGCCACTAAGGTTTTGAGGTCTTTCATGCATTATTGCATAATTAACAACTTATATAGCATTTTCCTTTCAAAATGTATCAGCCAGTAAATTTCTCATCTTTGGGAAACATGTTATACATTTAAGGCCCCATTTTTTCGCCAGCATTGTATGAATTCCAAGTTTCTTTTCATAGAGATGGTATGCTGGAAAACTGTCAAAATAAGGATTGTTTCTTCCTTATTTTAAGGACAACAGACCTGGATTATAAAAGTAAAGGCAAGAAGAACCTCCTATTAAGATGTGGGATATTACATTTACACAGTTGACTGTAATGTTTAATCTGTAGACAACTGGGAAAAGATTTATAAAATGTAGTAAATTAGTCTTACCTGAGCTGCTATAAAGTTTGCCAAAAAATAATTTCCATTTTCATAGGTATCTGCAAACGAGGAAAAGAAAAGAATAAACAACTACTAACTGCTTCAATTGCAGCAAGTAATCTTGAGCATGGTCAGAAAATATCTCTGTGGGGTCACAGTTACTGATGATTGTCACCTCTCTGAGGAGTACTGAAGATAGTGACTAAGAGACTATTTCACTGCATGTTAGTGTGGGGATGTGCAAACAGAAATGGGTACCTTGCTGGGGAGGTCAGAAGATTACAAATGCAAGAGACTCTGGGTTGGAACTAAGGATAGATTAGCTGAAGTGTGGAGACTACTGTTTGGTTATTCTGCACGAGACAGCAAGCATGTAGTCATAGGAGTTCACATAGCTATGATGTTAAAGACTATGATGATAAAGCAGAGGCAGGTGGTTAGGAATTCAGGCTCCCAAGTCAGGTAGACATGTATTGAAATCCCAACTCTTGTACTTAATAGTTGTGCAACCTCAGACAAGTTACTTAACATTTTATTATCTATTGAATGGAGATAATAGTAACCACTTAATGGCAATAAGGCACATAACATTCTTCTTGTGCAGAATAAGTACTTAAAATTGATTGTTCACTGTCATTGAAGTCATAATCAATCTTCACCTTCACCATTCTTCTCTCCCTACTCTTAGCTCATCCTCCCATAGTGCTCCAGATTCCAAGCACTTCTGCCTCTGTAGAATTTACTCCATCAGTTCTTCCCTATACCTTCTCTGCTTTTTCAAGCTACATTTATGCTCCAGAGTACTCTGTTCTGGTAACACTTTTACTTAATTCTATTTATATCAAGCTACTACCATGTCTCCTTTTTATTACCATACATCTTAAAAAGGTAACCTTTGCTGGGTTGGGCACGGTGGTTCACGCCTGTAATCCCAGCACTTTGGGAGGCCAAGGCAGACAGATCACGAGGTCAGGAGATCAAGACCATCCTGGCTAACATGGTGAAACCCCATCTCTACTAAAAATACAAAAACAAAATTAGCCAGGTGTGGTGGTGGGTGCCTGTAGTCCCAGGTACTTGGGATGCTGATGTGGGAGAATGGCATGAACCCAGGAGGCAGAACTTGCAGAGAGCCAAGATCGTGCCACTGCACTCCAGCCTGAGAGACAGAGCGAGACTCCATCTCAAAAAATAAAAATAAATGAATAAATAAATGTAACCTTTGCTTGTTATGTCTGTGTACCCAACTCATAATTCAATCTTACATCTCCTAAACTCCAGCTCCTGTGTTTCCTTTTTCCATGGAATCTGACCCTTTCTAAGTCACCAGTGACATAGTATATAAACTCTAAATATCTCCTAATACTGTTCAGGATTTTTAGGTCACTTTGACCACACACCTCTCCTTTGAAATACTCCTTACTTTATGTCTCCTTCCCATATGGTTCCTATAACTCCCTGTTTCCTAAAAGTCAGTTTCATTTCATGTTCTGTTCTTGGCCCTTCTCAACATTCCAACTCTTGCCAGTATTCCAACATATTCTCTCCCAAACCAACTCACTCTCTAAGTATTCTAAATTACCTCCACTTTTATGGAAGCAATTATACAACCCATATTTTAAAATTTAGTCTTGGCTAGAAAATGTAACCTGGGCAAACACTACAGCCTCTTGTAGCCGTTAATAAAAAATTGTAAAGAATGGGATTCTGTCAACATGCTTTTTTAAGATTATCCTTGAACCAGCCATTATATCACCTTATGTGAGGAAAAGTTAAATAAATGGTTCCAAGTCTGTTAACAGAACATTTAAGTTACACTTACACTTACACTGTATCTTAGTAGTTTAAATTTGAATTTTTAAGCCTGTCTGATTTTTAAAAATGATAAAAAGTTCCATGAAAATTTAAAAGTTGGAAGTTTCAGGTACGATTAATTTTTAACCTTAAGACTAAAATATACTGTAACAGAAAGTTAAAATTTTGTAGGAAATGGCTTTATTTGTTTACATTTTTGAAACATATTGCTCATAGAGGGCTGATTTTGCATACTAATTGTGATGTTATTAACCTGCAATGACATCACTCATCTAGTTCTAATCAGTTAAACCTGTATCAAAGGACTTTCTATGTTCTCTTAAAACATTGATTCTCAACCAGCAGTAAATTTGCCTCTCTGGGGACATTTTACAGTATTTAGAGATCATGTAGTTATCTTGAAAATGACTTTGCTTTTGACATCAAGTGGGGAGAGGACAGGGATGCTGCTAAACAGCTGTAATAACCAGCCCAGTCACCACCACAAAATAATTATTTAGCCCAAAACGTCAATATTGTTGAGGTTGCAAAAACCTGCTTTAAAATAAGGCCCATTTTTGAAAACGAACAAAATTGAAGAACTCATGCTTCCTGATTTTAAAACGTACTACAAATCCACTGTAATCAAGACAGTGCAGTGCTGACATAAGAATAGACATGTAGATTAATACAATAGAACTGAAAATTCAGAAATAAATCCTGACATTAATGGTCTATTTATTTTTAACAAAAATTCCAAAATAATTCAATGAGAAAATAATAGACTTTTCACAAATGGTTCTGGGAAAACTGGAATCCACACACAAAAGAAAGAAGTTAGACCCCTGTCTCACACCATATACAAAAATTAACTCAAAAAGAACCAAAGAGTTAAATGTAAGAGCTAAAATTATAAAACTCTTAGAAGAAAACCTAGTAGCAAATCCTTGGGACTTTGTAATGGGCAATGGTTTCTTAGATATAACACCAAAAGCACATTAAACAAATGGAAAAAAAATAGATAAATTAGACTTCATCAAAATTTAAAAGTTTATGCCTCAAAAGAGGCACCTGCTAAACGAGAGAAAATATTTGAAAATCATGCATCAGATGAGGGACTTTTATCTAAATTCTATAAAGACTGTTTATGATTCAATAATAAAGACACTTTAATTTTACAATGTGAAAAGCATATCAAAAATCATTTCTCTGAAGAAAATGTACACATGGATAATAGGTACATGTAAAGATGTTCAACAACATTAGTTATCAGGGAAATATAAATTAATCAAAACCACAATAAACTACAGCTTTTCACCCACTAGAATGACTATAATCAAAAAGATAGATAATAAATGTTGATAAGGAAAAAGATAAATCAGAACCCTCATACACTGCTGATTGGGGTGTAAAATGGTGCTGCCTCTATAGAAAACAGCTGGATATTTCATCAACAGTTAAACATAGAGTTACCATATAAGCCAGAAATTTCACTCCCAGGTATGTATAGTACACAAGAGAGTTTTTAAAAGTGTGTCTATTCAAGAACTTATACTCAGATGTTCATAGCAGCATTATTTATAATTGCCAAAAAGTGGAAACAATCCAAATGTGCATCAATTGATGGATGAATATACACCAAGTACTTGTCATGATCTGATAACATAAAATAGTCTGCAGTCCCATTGGCAAAAGTGTCACTGAGGTACCAAAGTGTTGAATGTCTCATCATGGGCACTGACTCCTTTTATTATCATTCCTTCCTCACCTAGCAAACCCTTGATTAAACGTTCATCTTTCACAAAGGCTTAATTTGAGAAAAAAATGTACTTTCCCAAGAGACAAGAATATTAAAGTGCATTTAATAAATACAGTTATTAAATTTAAAAATTGGCACTGTAGTATATTATGCCCTTATAAGGCTCAAGTCCTGTCACAGCTTTGAAATCCAGGATGGCTGGTCAACCTCCTCTTTTTGACTTTTGGGTGCCTTATTCTTATTATCTTATTAACCACACTAATTTTATTTTATTTACTTATTTATTTTCATTTTGTTTTCATAAGTTAGATATGCTAATTTTAATGTAAAGTATCTCATATTAAGTGTTTAGAATAGAGTTTTATTTACTTTACATATAAATGACACATTTTATTCAGAACTCATGTGCCAGGAATGTTTTATGTATGTTAAATCATTTTATCCTCATAAAATTACAACAGAGGTGTATGTTGTAGATAATAAAGAAGAAATGGAGACAACAAAATGAAAGTAATTTTCCAGAAGACATACAACCAGAAAGTTACTGAGATGGTATTCAAACCTAGATCTATTTAATTTCAGAATACCACATGCCTCTCCTAGAGTTTCTTACCAGATTATGTTAAAAAGAAAGTCCAAAGACTAAACTGAGTTTTGAAGAGAGAAGTTGTTTAATTCCTTCATATTTTTTCTTTAGCAAGTTTTCACCCATAAATGGATAATAAAACCATTTGAAAAATATCTCTCATATATCATATTAAGTGAATATAGGGTTATAATATATTATCCATAAACTGTTAGGAGAAATTTAAAATATTATTTAAAATACCATCAAAAACTTAAAATACTTAGGACATATTTAACAAAATATGTACAAGATCCATACAGCGAAAATTATAAAACATTGCTAAGAGTAATTAAAGAAGACCTAAGTAAATGGTAATTATATAGAGATAGATAGGTAGATAAGTACGTAAGTAGATGAGAGAAAGAGACAGAGGAAAAAAAGAGATGACAAATATTCAAAAATTGGTCTTAAGAATAAAAGCAATTCCAGTCAAAATTACAGAAGGTGGTCTTGTTGTTAAAAATTGATAAGTTGATTTAAAAACCTGTGTGAAATACAAAAGAGCTAAAATAAGCAAAGAAAAAGAAGAACATGAAGAGTATTTCCTTCTAGGATTTGTAGAGTTTGAGTTCTTACATTTAAATCTTTAATCCGTCTCTAGTTAATTTTTTTATACAGTGAAAGGTAAGGGTTCAGTTTCATTCTTCTGCACATGGCTAGCCAGTTGTCCCAGCACCATTTATTGAATACAGAGTCTTTCTCCACTGCTTGTTTTTGTCAACTTTGTCAAACATCAGATGGTTGTAGTTATGTGGCTTTATTTCTGGATTTTCTATACTGTTCTATTGCTATGTGTCTGTTTTTATAACAGTACTATGCATGCTGTTTTGGTTACTTTAGCCTTCTAGTATAGCTTGATGTTGAGTAGTGTGATACCTCTGTCTTTGTTTCTTTCGCTTAGGATGGCTTTGGCTATTTGGGCTCTTTTTCTGCTTCCATAGGAGTTTTCAAATAGTTTTTTCTAATTCTGTGAAAAATGATGTTGCTAGTTTGATAAGAATAGTGTTGAATCTGTATATTGCTTTGATTCTTCGAATTCATGAGCATGGAATGTTTCTTTCCATTTATTTGTGTCTTGTCTGATTTCTCGACATTGGTCTTCGCAAAAAATTTTGGCTAAGTCCCCAAAAGCAATTACAACAAAAACAAAAATTGACAGGTTGAACTTAATTAAACTAAAGAGCTTCTTCACAGTGAAAAAAAGCTATCAACAGAGTAGACGACCTACAGAATAGGAGAGAGTATTCACAAGCTATGCATCCAACAAAGGTCTAACCTCCAGATTCTACAAGAAACTTAAATCAAGAAGCAAAAGTCAAATAACCCCATTGAAAAACAGCCAAAAGACATGAACAGTCACTTCTCTAAAGAAGACATGTAAGTGGCAAATAAACATGAAAAAATGCTTATCATCACCAATCATTAGAGAAATGCAAATCAAACCCACTATTATTAAAAAGTCAAATAATAACATATGCTAGCAAGGCTGCAGAGAAAAGAAAATGCTTAAACACTGTTGGTGGAAATGTAAATTAGTTTAGCCACTGAGGAAAGTAGTCTGGAGATCTATCAAAGAAATTAAAACAGGACTACCATTCAACCCAGCAATCTCATTACTTGGTATGTACCCAAAGGAAAATAAATCATTCTACCAAAAGGACCCATGCACTCTCATGTTCCTCGCAGCACTAGTCAATTGCAAAGACATGGAATCAACACAGGTGCCTATCAACAAAGGATTGGATAAAGAAAAAGTGGTACATATACACCATGGAACACTACACAGCCATAAAAAAGAATGAAATCATGTCCTATGCAGCAGCATGGATGCAGTTGGAGGTCACAACCTTAAGAAAATTAACACAGAAAAAGAAAACCAAATAATGCATTTTCTTACTTTTAAGTGGGAGCTAAACACTGAGTACACATGGACATAAAGACAAGAACAATAGACACTGCAGGCTATTAGAGTGGGTTACAAGGAAGGGGGGCATGAGTTGAAAAACTACCCATTAGTTACTATGCTCACTGCCTGGGTGACGTGATCCATACCCCAAACCTCAGCATCATACAATATGTCCATGTAACAATTCTGCAAATGTACCTCCTGTATCTAAAATAAAAGTTGAAATTATAAAAATTTACCATTTTATATAAGGAACTTGAGCATCTGTGGAATTTGATATCCACAGGGGTCCTGGAACCAACCCCCTATGGATACCCAAGGACAGCTGTACTTCTTTCTAGCCAGCTTCTCCCCACTCCTGATCCTTCCTTCCAGGATCTGTCAACTACTGTTCTGCTTTCTGTCACTATAAATTAGATTTGTATTTTCTAAATTTTATGTGAATAGAATCACACAATATGTACTATTTTTTGTATTTTTAGCATCTTTAACTTAGCAAAATGCTTTTTACATTCATTCATGCTGTTGCATGTGAAAGGAATTAATTACTTTTTATTCCTAATAATAATCCATGGTGTCTTCCATGGTAATATTCCATGACTATTGACCAATGTACTTATTGATGAATATTTTAGTGGTTTCATTTTTTGACCATTAAAATGAATCTGACATTATTATTTGAATGTAAGTTATTTTGTGGTGTAATATTTGCATATAACTTATACACATCCTCCCATGTACTTTAAATAATCTCCAGGGTACTTATAATACCTGATCCAATGTAAACACTATATAAATCATGGTATTCTGTATTGTTTACAAAATAATAATAAGAAAAACCTGTCTGTACATGGTCAGTATAGATGCAACTATTGTAGGCTAACTGCATTTTCAAACCACAGTTGGATGAATCCAGAGGCTGACTATAAAAGGGGAACTTTTGGGGTTATAAAAATATTTCACATCTTTATTGTGGTAGTGGCTGTACAACTGTACACATTTGTCAAAACTTCACTGTATTCTTAAAATGGATGCATTTTATTTGTATAAATCACAACTCTTTTAAAGGTAATTAAAAGATAGTAATATCACTTCCAGGAATCTACTCTATGGACATATTCTAAAGTGGAAACAATGGTTAACACTCAAGGATGTTATTTATGGGCTGGGAACGGTGGCTAACACCTGTAATCTCAGCACTTTGGGAGGCCGAGGCAGGTGAATCATTTGAGGCCAAGAGTTCGAGACCAGCCTGGCCAACATGGCGAAACCCCATCTCTACTAAAAATACAAAAATTAGTGGGTGTTGTGCCACACACCTGAAATCCCAGCTACTCTGGGAGGCTGAGCCAGGAGAATCACTTGAATTAGGGAGGAGGAGGTTGCAGTGAGCTGAGATCACGCCACTGCAGCCTGAACGAAAGAGTGAGACTCAAAAAAAAAAAAAAAAAAAAGAGAAAGGATGTTATTTATGACAATGATGAAAATCAAAACCATCCTGTACGTATCCTCTCAATAGAATATGATCATCATAATGGTATTTGTAAGAAGTAAATAATAACATTCACACATGTTTCTGTCATTATGTTAGAGGAAAATAAACAGGATTCACAAATTAAATATGCAGAACATTTTCAGGCATATTAAAAATTAAGCATTTTATTAATATAAAAGCCAAAGTCAGTACAGCAAAAATATTAAAAGTGCTTGTATTTTTTTCTAATTTTCTATCTTTAACATGTGTTACAAAGAATATCTACTCCTTTAATGAGAATTTCTTATCTTTATAGTGAAGGAACCTAAAAGAGAAGGAATCTCTAGAAGTATTAGTAGTGAAAAACAAGCTATAATTTCAGAAAATGTGGTATGTTGCAAGATTAGAAGGTTCTGGTCCACAGTAATAAGTAGTGAAAATTGAGAGTCAGCTGGTAACAATGTGTCCATATTTCTATAGAAAAGTCGGAGTTATAGGGTGTTCTGATTATAATGACAAATCTCATTTATCGAAAGTAGAACTAACATATCCTACCTTTAGTGGGGAAAGGAAGCATACAAAGTAATATTTCATTGATGTAAGTATCCTTTGAGCAATACTTAATTCCCAATTTACGAGTCACCAAGAAATTTTCTAACCTCTAAATTGCCTCCTGAGCAGGCCTATTTGCGAGGAACAGGTGCCTGGTATAGATGGCTGACCCAAATAATAGAGTCATGTTAGTTCATGAGAATGAATTAACCATCAGCGTGATATTTGCATCCACACTTTTTTTAAATCAAGAGTGAGACAGTTATACAGAGATAGATCATCCCTGACTGATTGCATAACAGCAAGTTCCTGGACCTACAAAGGTAGGGACTGTACCCCATCTATACTAACTATAGTATAATACAAATGAGCAGGCAAAAGTTGGAAAAATTCTCCAAATGTTATTGCCTTATTGACAATAGGCAGAGAGAGGTTTTCGGTTCATGCTAATTGTATGCCGAGCCTCTATGGTATGATTTTTCTCAATGATGTACAGGGACCCTGGAAAGTTTACACTCACCAATGCTTTGTCCATCATCCCAGAACATCTGGCCTTCAGCTTTCCCATTGTCATCCAAAGCAACAGTCAATCCCATAAAATTCTGTCGACTACCAAAAAAAAAAAAAGATGAGTTATTTTTCTCTAGATTGTAGGTTATAAGAATAAATAACAGACTGTGTTAAAACATTACTTATCTAGAAATAAATGTATTAAATATGCATATAAAGTTCTAAAAGCAGGTAAAATAGATAAAATATAGGACACCTAAAAGTTAATGGAAAACATTTAAAATTTAATAAAACATTTGATTTAGCTTCAATTTCCAAAAATCAAATACACACACAAGTAATATAATGAAATATTAATTTCATAGGAAGAAAATCCCTGAAAAGAGAATCCTCAGTAACTTCCAGGTTGCCACAGAATAAAATGCAAAGTAGTTGGCTTGCCATTCACCATCCCCCAGGATCTGATCCTAACCTGCTGGAGTTTTACTTATTTTATCGCTTCCTTTATCTGTGCTCCAGTTAAACTGGATAGTTTACTGTTCCCAAATCCAACCCATTTTTCACCTTCAGTACTTTAATCTGACCAGGATCTCTCTTTCTCCTTTGTACATTCAAATCTCATTCATTATGCAAGATCCAGCTCAAAGCCCTCTTTCATTTAAACCATGCATTACGCCACAAGGCTGAAAGTTAACTTCTCTCCTTTTGAGTTGTTAATGTTTTTATGTGCCTTTCTTGATGTGACATGTTCTGTTTAATCAATGATTTTATAAATTTTTACATAGTATACGTGTAATTTATATATGTGTGTGTACATGCACACAACACACAAATATATCTTTCCTTGGTTGACCAAAGTAGACCCAGGAATGAGGACTAAGTCCTTGGATAGGACAAGGACTCAATCCTACCTAGTCCTTGTTCGATCACAAGGCAAAGAGCTCATTAACATTCCCTATTCCTTTTTAATAGTGTGGAAAGAGAAACATTTTTCTGCCTTCAGGAAAATTTTTGCCTTTGATACAGCACTACAGACAAAAAATACGTGTGTGTGTGTGTGTGTGTGTGTTATATATATGTGTGTGTGTATATATATACATATATATATATATATGTATATATCCCTAAGACTAACTTTATGAACTCATCTTCTTCCAGGTCCCACTCAGACAGCACTCACAGGATCTGACCAGTAAAGCTGTTTGGCAATTTAGTTTCTAATCCACATATCCCTGGTGAAGGTGGGACAGCCTCCTGTAAGGTTTCCTCATTAGGGCATAGCAAGAGACTGTGAGACATCACCTCTTCTCCTCACCTGGAGTGAGTGTTCATTGCAGGCTCTTGCCAGGGCAGGATGTAGCCTCCTCTGACATGAAGGTTGATGTGGTCAAGGGGAGCCTTCAGGATTTTCCTCTGACCTGTTGATTGGCTGCTAGTTCCCTAGAAAGGAGAATACAGGCAAAAAAATGATGGGCGATAAATATATTAAATGAGAGCATGTTTAATTACAAGTCCTTCCTTTCCTGGCAAACATGTTAGAAAGTCAGCAAAAGACTGCAAACCTAAAGAAAAAATCTCTAATCTTTCATTTTTGCTTAAGACTGAAAATCGAGACTGCTTCTCCAGAAAAGTTGAGAGGCAAGGGCAAGGGTGAGGGGGGAGCATCAATGAGATATAGGTGCTCAGATTTCATCTACGCTCTTATACATGCTTTCATTTAAACAAGCCTTGCCAAGGCTAAAAAGGTCAAAATTATTGCCTTAGAAAATATGTGCTTGGAAATAGAAGGCTCTATCGACTTCTCCACGTCTCCACCCTGCTGCATAGACCAACCTGGTTCTTCACAAATATATTAGTTCTTACCGTGCTATAGTCATACCAACGGGCTCTCGGAAAATAAGCAGAGATCTCAAATGTGCTCTGAAACATAAAATTGACATGTCATTATGAGTATTTCAATAAAAATGTTTCATTTTCATTTTCAAAACACTGTAGAATTAAGACAAAAAATGAAAATTTTATTAGTGATTGCAATAATTTGAGGGATTTTATTAAGAAAAATCCTGAAAAATTATTCCTCAAAACTACAGAAAAAAATGTATTTTTAAAAAGTATATGACAAAATTTTAAAATGAGAAATCAGTCAGTGTAGTAAAGATTTCATTAACAGAGAGATCTTTTAAAAAAGAAGATCTCCTGTAGATGTTCTAGAAAGGCATTCGCCTGAAAATAGTGCGCTGGACAAAACCAGATGATCTTTAAAATGCTTTTCCCATGATTTCAGATCATGTGATTGAAGGGTTTCTGATCTACAGTGAAGAACTCACAGTTTCCAACACAGGGCTGATTAAGATAGCAGGACCCAACATGAACTGACGGTCTATATCCCATGTTGTCCTGTCATCCGTAAACCTTAAAAAATAAACGGGGAAAATTCACCTATCCTCTTATGACTGCTACAGAGGATTATTTGCAAGACATGCCTAAACCTGCTGCTTGGGGAAAGAGACTGTACTCACTCATGGAGAAGGGGTCGGACAACAGTGCTGCCCTCAACGTGAGCTTTATGCATCAGAGTATAGAGATAAGGAAGCAGGGTGTATCTGGTCTCTAGGACTTTTCTGGATAACACCTCAAAGGCTGAATTCCAGGCCACAGGATCTTGTCTCTGTAGGGATAAAGGAGCATATAGTGGATTACCTTTTCTTCATTCCATCCCAGTGGCATCAGAAAAGAATCAATGGGCATTTATTCAATATGTAGGTTACAAGCCACTTATCCCTTCATTCCTGGCCTACCCTTTCCCCCTTCTCTGTCACCCTACAAAATTAGAATTTCTTGCTTTCTCCTCTTTATCACTGATTCCTAAGTCCCTGGAATAGGTCCAGCTCTGGCCCTCTACATGTGTAGAGGGAGAGGTTTCTGTGTAGCACCAACATATCTTGGATGAGTTTGAGTAAAATACAAATTCAATATTCTTAAAAGCAAAGGGAGCTTCTTTTATTTTAGCCACATGGGGAACTATAAAAACTTTTCCTCCTGGGTGCTAATTCTCCAGCAGATGAGAAAGGGTATATTTCTAAAAATTACTGATAATTCCAGAGTTCTGAACTCTGTGGATTTTCCAAGAAATTAAGATTCTGGTGATGTTCTCTGATTTTTATCAGGAAATGAGTATAATACTCCTGGGGGTTAAAAAGAAGTTATGATTTGAGGGTACGCAACACATGGAGCACACACTGCTGCCTCACCCTTGTCCCGATGTTGTTGTGGTTTCTGGAAAATGGATAAAATGCCCCCAGCTGCATCCAGCGAACACACATCTCATATTCAGCATCTCCAAAGAACCCACAGATATCTGCTCCTGTCTGAGAAGATGCACAATGAAAGCATGAGGTGGGAATATCATGAGGCGCTGACTCACTAAAATCTGACTGGGCAATTAGTAATGGTCTGAATGTGACTTACATAAGGTATTCCAAAGAGACTGAACTCCATCATGCCTGCAAGGAGAAGACACAGCTGTGTTAGATGAAGGAGAACTTTGGGAGGAGAGTGAAGCCTTGGCCTGATTTTTCCTTACCCCATTAGAAAGCCCTGGACCATTCATGATGAAAATATTAAAAGATGGGTGTAAATTAAAATCCATGCCCAGAGAGAACTCAGTTCTTGTTAATTTTACCACCCACCTAGATGATGATACAGACATAACCAGTGCTGCCGAACAGCACAAACTCCAGTGCCCTCCTTGCCAGCACAGGCCCCTGGGATTGAGCCCACACACCAATGATAGATTTCCCCAGCTGGTCCCACGCAGCTGTATTGTCTCCCAGCCAGTGTCCTCCCCAGCGTCCAGAAGAGGGAAATGTGGAGCGGGTGATGACGACCCCTCGCTGTCCTGTCACCTCCTGCACAGCTCTGGTGGGAGGGGAACAAGGAGGTGAATTGAAGAAACGAACTCCTTTACAGAAAGTAACTGCAGCTTGGAGCATGAGGTGGTGAGGGTACTTTGGTCCGAGTCAGATAACTTCTTTCCGGAAAGAATCTGTTGTCTAAAAGCCATGCTAAAGATCCCAGCAAACTCCACAGCAAGACTAGAGGTATATCTGCACCTAGAATGTGTGTTTCATTTTTGAAAAATCTGATTAATTAACTATCTCCCTGGAGTAAGAGAAAGGGTTGGGAGTAAGGGGAAATATAGCTATTTATGGAACAATTCCTCTATCCTAGTATTATACTCGTCACTTTCCTATGTGGTGTCTCATAACATCATGAAAAGGTGTCTTTACACTCCTTTTACTGTTAAGAAGCTACGGTTCAGAGAAGTTAGAAAGGCATTCACCTGAAAATAGTGAGCTGGACAAAATAAGACGATCTTCAAAATGCTTATCAAAGGTCATTTAAAGAGTAAAGAGGGTCGGGTGTGGTGGCTCATGCCTATAATCCCAGCATTTTGGGAGGTCGAGGTGGGTGGATCGCTTGAGGTCAGGAGTTCAAGACCAGCCTGGCCAACATGGTGAAACCCTGTCTCTACTAAAAATACAAAACAAACAAACAAACAAACAAAATTAGCTGGGTGTGGTGTGCACACCTGTAATCCCAGCTACCCAGCAGGCTGAGGTAGGAGAATCATTTGAACCTGGGGATGTGGAGGTTACAGTGAGCCGAGATCATGCCACTGCCCTTCAGCCTAGGTGACAGAGCAAGACTCTGTCTCAAAAAAAAAAAAAAAAAGAGTAAAGAGGAGGCCAGGCGCAGTAACTCACACACGTAATCCCAGCACCTTGGGAGGCCAAGGCAGAGGACTGCTTGAGACCAGAAGTTCAAGACCAGCCTAGGCAACACATTGAGACCCTATCTCTACAAAAAAATAAAATTAGCTGGGCAGGGTGGCACACGCGTGTCTGTAGTCATATGGCAGGAGGGGAAAGAGAAAAAAAGAATAAGGAGTCAGATCTGGGATCCAAATAAAAGCTACAGCATTTTGGAAATATTCACTCTGCTTTTCTAGACCTCAAAAAGCAGACATGTTTTGCACACAGAGGCAGATATACATAAAAGATGTTTATCTTTCAGTGGAAGATAGATCATCTGCACACGCCCTTAGAAAATAACAACAACTGTGTGAGGGAAAAATCAACTGAACAAAAGAGAAAGTCTATTAATAGATCCTAGTATGTATACAATCCAAGTATTTGCTTAAAAAAAGCATCACAGATCAACAGACACAGATGAATTAGTCAATAAACGATGTCAGGAAAAGTAGCTGACTACTGTTGTGGAAACTAATCCATTCGGGTCACTTCCAATTTTTCACACCTAAACAAATCCAAAAATGAATGGAAATACGCGCACACACACACACACACACACACACACGTTCTATTAAAACTGAAAGAATACATAAACCGCCTGATTTCTACAAGAGAAAGGCATTTCAAATAAAAACAATGGACAAAACATAATGAAGTAAAAGGTATAGATTTAACCATACACAAATTGGAAGAATGCACATGTATGTACGTGTGATAAAGAAATGGAGGTAAGGATCACTTAGATTTTTATAATAGTCTAGATGAGAGGTAATGAAGACTTGGAATAAGGCAGGAAGATAGAGTAGTGACTGATGTAAAGAACTGAGTCACCAGCTGAAAGCAGGAAAAGAAGGAGAATCTAGGATGATCTAAATGACTAGTTAAACTTGGTTCCTTTCACTAAACTAAAGAATGCTGGAGGCCGGGCGCGGTGGCTCAAGCCTGTAATCCCAGCACTTTGGGAGGCCGAGATGGGCGGATCACGAGGTCAGGAGATCGAGACTATCCTGGCTAACACGGTGAAACCCCGTCTCTATTAAGAAATACAAAAAAAAACTAGCCGGGCGAGGTGGCGGGCGCCTGTAGTCCCAGCTACTCGGGAGGCTGAGGCCGGAGAATGGCGTAAACCCGGGAGGCGGAGCTTGCAGTGAGCTGAGATCCGGCCACTGCACTCCAGCCTGGGTGACAGAGCGAGACTCCGTCTCAAAAAAAAAAAAAAAAAAAAAAGAATGCTGGAGAGGCCGTGCGCGGTGGCTCACACCTACAATCCCAGCACTTTGGGAGGCCAAGGTGGGCGGATCACCTGAAATCAGTAGTTTGAGACTGGCCTGTCCAACATGGCAAAACCCTGTCTCTAATAAAAATACAAAATTAGCCGGGCATGGTTGTATGCACCTCTAATCGCAGCTACTAGGGAGGCTGAGGCAGGAGAATTGCTCGAACCCAGGGAGGTGGAGGTTGCAGTAAGTTGAGATCAGGCCGATGCACTCCAGCCTGGGTGACAGAGTGAGACTCTATCTTAAAAAAGAAAGAAAGAAAGAAAGAAAAGACTGCAGGAGGACAGATTTAAGGGAGAGACAAATAGTTCAACATTTTAAGTATTAGGTTTGAAGTGCCTATGGGACATCATAAATGAGACAGCTATGGGCAATTCTAGGTTTGAAGCTCAAGAGAGGTCTGGGTTGGGAACATAGATTTGGGGGCCATCTGAATCCAGAATGTATCCAGACTTTCTGGATCATCCCAGTAGAGTTAATTGATTTTCCCTCTCATGTTTGACTCCTGTAATCAGACAATGAGGTCCTTGAAAGCAGGGACTATGACTTATTTGTCCTTGTACTCTTCTGAGGTAAGGTTATTTCTGAGGGTACAAAACATCTATTTGTTTTGTGTGTATTTCATATATAGACATGGATGTTTTCCTGAAGAACTAGTTTTTCCTTGGTTGGAAAAGCCTCAAGCTAGGTGTAGAAAGCAAGACTGCGAAAGAGCAACTGAAAGATGAAGATGTAAAGAAAGTGGGAAAGGGAAGAAGAATTTCTGTTCAGAAGACCATGTTGCCCCTGAGTGTGGAACACCCAGAGGCAACATGATCTATCACCTGTTGATAGCCCAAAATCAAATAGTATGAGGTTCTTGAAGCTCTGCGGACAGAAGGCAGAGAGCTTAGACACTTGAGCAGAAATGGGCAGTTGAACAGAGAAGATCACACTCTGCCCTGGGAAGAACTAAAGAACAAGTCTGAAATTTCCCAATGACATTGGAAAATGGCAAAATCTCAGAAGCATAAAAGAAAAGACAAAGGGACAGATAAATATTTATAGAAATAATGGCCAAAAACATATACGTTGAAAACTAAAAATAATTGTTGAAAAAATTAAAGATCTAAATAAGTGGAGAAACATCTCATGCTAATGAATCAAAAGAGACTTAATATTGTTAAGATGGTAATACTCCCCAAACTGATCTATAGACTCAATGTAAAACCTATCAAAATCCCTGTCTTCATATTAGACATAGAAGACAGAAAGTCTTCATAGAAGAAGTGACGTTTGAATGTTGCCTAAAAGAAGAGCAGAAATTTTCTTTTGGCAAAGAAGGGGCTTGCAGGGCAAAGAAAGCAGCAATAAGAAGATGTGAAAACTTGATAGAGTTCCTACCAAAAGTTCATCTTTCCCATGCACCATCCCCTCCTGTCTCTTCAGGGAAATTTGCTTTTCACACATCCGCATCCCATCGCCATCTTTCTCTTCACAGAAGCTTGCTATCTTGTCAAAACTGACAAACTGATTACAAAATTCATATCAAATGCAAGGGACCCATAGTAGCTAAAACAATCTTGAAAAAACAAAATTGGAAGAGTCACACTTCACCAGTTAAGACAGTGTGGTACTGGCATGAGGATAGATACATAGAGAGAGATCAATGAAATAGAATTGAGAACGCAGAAATAAGCCTTCTCATTTACTGTCAATTGATTTTTGACAAGATGCCAAGACAATAAAATGAAGGAAAGAATAAAATTGAACCACTACTCACACCATACACAAAAATAAACTTAAAATGGATGATAGATCTCAGTGTAATACCCACAACTATAAAGGTCTTAGAACAAGACACAGGAGTAAATCTTCATGACCTTGAATTAGGCAATAGTTCCTTGAATATGACACCAAAAGCACAAATGACAAATAAATAAGTAAGTAAATGAATAAATAGGACTTTATAAAAACTTTTAAAAATGTGCTCCAAAAGGCATGATTATGGAAGTGAAAAGTCTACAGAATGAGAGAAAATATCCTCAAACTATCTCATGAGAAGCTTGAATTTAGAATATTTAAAGAATTTTTATGATCCAATAATTTTTTTTTTCTGTAAAGATAGTCTTACTTTGTTGTCCAGGCTGAAGTGCAGTGCCATCATAGTTCACTGCAGCCTCAAACTCCTAGGCTCAAGGGATCCTCCTACCTTAACCTCTCGAGTAGCTGGGACTACAGGCATGCACCATTCTGCCTGGCTTATTTGTTTGTTTTTTGTAGAGACAGGGTCTCATTATGTTGCCCTAGCTGCCCTCAAACTCCTGGACTCAAGCAATCTTCCCACTTCAGCCTCCCAAAGTACTGAGATTACAGGTGTGAGCCACCATGCCTGACTACAACTCAATAATAATAATAAAAAAGATTCTATCAAAAATGAGCAAAGGATTTGAATAGATACTTGAATATATACAAATAGCCAATAGCATATGAAAAGATGCTCAATAACATTAGTATTAGCGAAATAAAGTGAAAACAACAATTAGACATCACTTTACCCCCATTAGAATGTCTGTAATTTTAAAAGGTGAATACCACCAAGTGTTGGCAAGGATGTGGAGGAATTGCAACCCTTATACATTTTATCATACATGCAGGTAAGAATGTAAAATGGTAGGCTAGGCACGATGGCTATGCCTGTAATCCCAGCCTCTGGGAGGCCGAGGCGGGTGGATCACCTGGGGTCAGGAGCTCGAGACCAGCCTGGCCAACATGGCAAAACCCTGTCTCTACTAAAAAACACAAAAATTAGCCAGGCATGGTGGTGCATGCTTGTAATCCCAGCTATTCAGGAGCCTGAGGCTGGAGAATCACTTGAACCCAGGAGGTAGAGGTTGCAGTGAACTGAAATCACACCATTGCACTCCCGCCTGGGTGACAGAGCAAGACTCCATCAAAAAAAAAGAACTTAAATGGTACAGCCTCTTTAGAAAACAGCTTGATATTTCTTCAAAATATTAAAAATACAGTTCCTATATGACACAGAAGTTCTACTCTTGATACATACTCAAAACAAAGAAAACATGTCTACTCCAAATCTTGCACATAAATATTCACATAATCACTACTCATAATAGCCAAAAAAAGGAAATAACTTAGATGTTCACTCATTGGTAAATAGATAAGCAAAATATGGTGTATCTATACAATGAAATATTATTAATCAGTAACAAGAAATCAAGTACTGATACATGCTACAACATAGATGATCTCGTACTGATACATGCTACAACATAGATGATCCTTGAAAACATTATGCCAAATGAAAGCAGCCAGATACAAAAGAGCACATATTGTGTGATTCAATTTTATGAAATGTCCAGAATAGGCAATCTACATAGACAGAAAATAGATGAGCAATGGCTAGGGCTCAGGAGGTAGGAACAAGCTGGAAGTGATTGCTAATGGGCAAAGGTTTTCCTTTTGGTGTTTTAAAAATGTTCTGAAATGTAATTTTTGTGATAGTTGCACAACTCTATGAATATACTAAACACTACCTCATTGCTCACTTTAAATAGGTAAATTTAGTAACCTACTTGATAAATGTGCTCAGAGGTGGTAACCATGCCTGAAATTTTGACATTAACCCATTTAACTGGGATCACGTAGATACATGCACAATGCAAATATGAAATGGCAAAAGGGACAATGTGGAAAACTATCTTGGCTGCCATGACAAAAAGACACTCACTCGTATGTGGGTCTGGTCTGGGACCACCCGTACAGGCTGTGCACATTGTAGTGTTTCACGGGGGAGCCGTCTGGCAGGATCTGCTGACTCTCCATGCACAGGGTCTTGCTGTTCAGGCCGTTGTCCCTAGATTCCAAATCTGAGGGGAAATGTCGAGTTATTTCCTAAACAACATAATTTGCACATTCACTAGAAATGCCCATCATTTTGGCATTTCTTTATTTCAGTCAACAACTTTGTTACAAGTAACAGGCCCAGTTTTATGAGTTTTTAGTCCATAGAAAACAACGTTCTGTGTCTTTGTAACTAATGAAGAGTAAGGATAAAATATGGAGCTGGGAAAAGCAGCTCCCCTTCTTTTTTCACCAACTCTGATTTAATGTATAGAGTGTTGTCATAGCCCTTTTGCCAACATAATAAACTCCTTCATTGTTAGGACTGTTTCTTCCACTAGATGGTAATGTTCTTCAGGGAATAAATCTTATTTCAATCATTTTTTGTATTTGTGTCTCTAGATCTTTCTGATATGACAGCATTTGCTTGATACATAAGTACAGATGATCCTCAACTTACAATGTGATTACATCCCCATGAACCCATCACAAGTTGAAAATATTGTAACTTGAAAGTGCATTGAGTGGACCTAACCTACTTTAAATGTGCTCAGACACTTACATTAGCCTAAGATGGGCAAAATTATCTAACACAAACCCTGTTTTAAAACAAAATGTTGAATATCTCTTGTAATTTACTGAACGCTATAGTGAAAGTGAAAAATAGAATGGCTATTTGGGTTCTCAAAGCTCGTTTCTACTGAATGTATGTCACTTTCTCATCGTTGTAAGGTTGAAAATCATAAGTCAGACCATTGCAAGTCAAACACCCTCTGCATTAAATTAATGAAGGAGACAATGAATGAATGAATGAATGAGTGAGTGAGTGAGCAATGGGCAGCATAACAGTGATGTAGACATCAAGAAACTTGGATTCTAGATTCTGTCCCAAGATTACTCGTATAGTGTCTTTTGTTGTTGCTGTTTTTCTGTTTTGGGGTGTTTTTTTTGTTTTGTTTTGTTTTTGTGTGTGTGTGGGGTGGGGGGTCTCACTATGTTGCCCAGGCTGGTCTCAAGACTCAAACTCCTGGTCTTGAACAATCCTCCCACCTCAGCCGTGGTACAGTACTTTTAGGAAGTAAGTCATTTCCTTCCTTCTTTCTCTGTTACATTAGATGATTCAACTTTCTGAGATCCTTTTGACTCCAACATTTTATTTTTGTTTGTACCACAGGATGACCAAGAAATATGCTTCATCAAATGTCTGTTTACACTGGCAGAGAGACTTCAGAAACTAAGTTTTAATTCTCTAATCCAAAGAACATCTCTGTAATCCTAGCGCTTTGGGAGGCTGAGGTGGGCAGATTACCTGAGCTCAGGAGTTCGAGACCAGCCTGGCAACACAGTGAAACCTCGTCTCTACTAAAATACAAAAAATTAGCTGGGCGTGGCAGTGTGGGCCCATAGTCCCAGCTACTCGGGAGGCTGCGGCAGGAGAATTGCTTGAACCCGGGAGGCGGAGGTTGCAGTGAGCCAAGATTGCACCACTGCATTCCAGCCTGGGCGACAGAGTGAGACGCCGTCTCCAAAAAAAAGAACATCTCTCCGTGTGTGTGTTTGTGTGTGTGTGTGTGTGTGTGTTAGGGTTTATTTAAAATTATATCAATCCGTTCATAGTTATCAATGGAATCAAATGTATCACACATTGTGTGGCTTCTTTCACACCACATCATGTCATTATTTCTTGCTCGTTTATCTGCACTTATTCAAGGTTATCTTACTTGGGATTTCATGGCATGTTGGAGAATGCTTTCTGTCTTCAACATTAGGCTTCACTTTGACAGTAAAAGGAAAACTTTTAGAGTCTTTGAGTAGGGAAGTAAGTTGATGAAGTAATTATCTTACATACATGGCATATAGGGTGGGTTATTTAGCATTTCATCGCTGCAGCCCCTGACAGATCCATCCACAAAGTTTGATGGCTCATTCATATCCTGAAATGAGTTAACAAAAAAAGATCCCATCATGTCAGGGGCAGGATGGCTTTGGCTATAGAGGACACTACCTCAGGGAGATGACTTTTGAAACCCTCACCTCAGCTGGTGGTTTAGTTCACTGTGTTTAATCCCTGGCATTGACCTAAATGGACTCTAAAAATGTGTAGTTTAATTCCTGGAATTGACCCAAATGGACTCTAAAAATGTATATCAGCCAAAGTGGAGTGCTAAACTCCTTCTTGCTTACCTGGCATTTTAAAACTTACAAGGATTGTTTTATAGTGGCAAAAATAGTGAGGTAATGCTGGATCCAGGACCTAAGGAAATCTCTTGATACAAATCCCCAACAAAGGTAACCCATCTTTGTTTTTCTGTGCATGGATTATTCACTTTTTAATCTGTGGCCAGAGGTTACTATTATCTTCGTCTATTTTACCTTAGTCCAGTCGCTTGGACTAATTCTGATATTGGCATAGCCCAAACACGAGGAGAGTTATCTCACTTTCTGCCATAAATATATTTCTGAAAAGCTGTACATAACTCAGAAACAAGTTTGGAAATAAAAACGTGCTTTGGGGAATTTATTACTTAAATGCAAGGAGTAGGGGCTCCTAAGGGAATGCTCGCTTCACACTTAGACAATGGAACAGTTAAATTTTTGCATGCCAGACTATTTTAAATAGGACATATTAAAGACAAATGAAAGTACTTGAGGAACTATTCACTACTTTGAATTACCCAGCTATAGCTTTCCCTCCACTGGAAAAACAAATATGACCCCAGAGTTCTCAGTACATCTTATTTTCAAAGCTGCCCACAGCTCTTCACTGTCTGATTTGCCTGTTTGAGTTAATTTGTGTCCTTTCACATGTCTACTCTGTGCCTAACTATCCCAAAGGTGCAGATGGCCAGGAAGGCCCCAGGAGTTTCAGTGGACTTTTGTCCACGGAATCACAAACTTCTTCCCGCCTGACCCAGCGTTGAACAGCCCTTCAGAGCTGGCCTAGAGCTTGCTTAAGATTTCAGGCCACTGGACAGCGGGGAAGGAAATCAGGACAGAAGAAAACATAGATAGAGTTGCCCTTGGACATATATCCCAGGGATATCTCAGGAAGTCCTGCTTTTAAGTCCAACTGGCATTTACAACAAACGTCTGAACAGGTCCTTTAAGCCATTCCCTCAGAGTTGTCTGCTCTAGTACTATGGTGAATGCCTACTTGCTCTCAGCTCCATGCCTCACCCACTCCCAGTTCTGCCCTGTAAGACGCCCTTACCAAAAGCTTTCAGGTAAATTTGGCCAATGGGGGATATTGGCAAGAGACTGGAGATGGGAGGTGATTTCTCCCTCTCTCTTTTGCTCTGGCATCTCCAGCAGTAGCAGTCTTCTCTGTGGGCTCCCACTTCCACCAGACAATATGTCCCTGGGCAGATCAGCAATGGTCTCTGCTTCTCTTGGTCCCTGCACCTCGATTCTGTAACAGCATTTCTCCCTTTCATCTCTTCAGTCATACGTCTCTGCTTTGCTAGTCTCTCCTCCCCATGTTTTGACTTGCTAATATTAAAAAAAAAAAAAAAAAAAAAAAAGACAACCAACGGTGCACTTACAATCCACAATCCATCAAACTTCAGGCTCTTCTCTGGTTCTCGAGGGTTTGCATAGAGCTCTTCTATCTCTTTCTTCCACCACGCAGCTGTGCTATTACGAAAGAAGTCAGGAAAGGCAACGTAGGCCTTGTAGAGCTGTAAGAATAACACACACTGTCACGGTTGGGGTCTCAGCCTATCCAGGGGACCACAAATGGGAGACAAACAGGAATTTGTGCCTGCCCAGATCAGTCTCTGCTCTAATCTCAGATCTGCTGTTGCAGAGTTTACAACAGAAGCAGAGATTGGGGTCTGATTTCATTCTTTATTTTCTTAGAAGAAGGTTAGATTAAAATCCCTTTCAAATACAGGATTTGTTTTATAACTGGACATATAATCACAAGACTGGTAAATTAGCAATGTCTAAACAAGTGAACTTTAGAGATGCAAATACTTTTTCTTTTCTTCTTTTTTCTTTTTTTTTACTTAAAAACCAGTGAATGTAGCAAAAGCTTTTTTTTTTTTTTTTTTTTTTTTTTTGCAGGCCAGTTTAATTCTCAACATACATACCACTTGAAATTGCAGAAAAGATGCATATTCTATAGGCTACTTTTTCTGAATATTTCTGTGCTTCATTATAGTTCATCTTCAGAAAGACACTGGCTTAACTTAGAAAATCATTTTTTAAATTTTTTTTATTATTATTATACTTTAAGTTCTAGGGTACGTGTGCACAACGTGCAGGTTTGTTACATATGTATACTTGTGCCATGTTGGTGTGCTGCACCTATCAACTCATCAGCACCCATCAACTCGTCATTTACATCAGTTATAACTCCCAATGCCATTCCTCCCCCCTTCCCCCAGAGCAAACACATTCAAAAGCTAACAGAAGGCAAGAAATAACTAAGATCAGAGCAGAACTGAAGGAGATAGGGACACAAAAAAACCTTCCAAAAAATCAATGAATCCAGGAGCTGGTTTTTTGAAAAGATCAACAAAATTGATAGACCACTAGTAAGACTAATAAAGAAGAAAAGAGAGAAGAATCAAATAGACACAATAAAAAATGATAAAGGGGATATCACCACCGACCCCATAGAAATACAAACTACCATCAGAGAATACTCTAAACACCTCTACGCAAATAAACTAGAAAACCTAGAAGAAATGGATAATTTCCTGGACACTTACACTCTCCCAATGAGATCACTTGGACATGGGAAGGGGAACAAAAGATTTTTCTAAACCAGTCAAATGAGATGAAGGAGGACTGTCATCCAGGGACAAGTAAACTCCAGAGTAGAGGGGATGCTAGATGACCAGGCTGAGATGAACAACTTTCCTTCATTCAACTGACTTGTATTTTCTTTTGTATGCAGATAATTTATTAAAATTCAGTCTGTTCATAATGGATTCCCCTCTAGTGAGAAAATGCAAGACTTTGGTTCATTATTTTTCAAGCGACATAAAGTTAAAATAAATCACAGCCCATTAAAAGCACACTTATGAGAGATTTCATTGATGATTTCCTTCTACACATTTCCATGTTCACTGTTTGTTGAGCCTTCCACTCGAGGATCTCTTTCTGCCAAGAAACTAGTAGTGGATAAGCACCCTCAAGTTAGGGCTACTTAACTCAAGGGTTAGCTACTCATTCATCAGGATGAAAAACATAAACATCCAGATGTTTAGGGCAATGTTGACAAAAATGTATATACAACTGTACCTTAACCTGAGTTGCATGGTCAAGGGATCCATCTACAATTATATTAGGCAGATCTGGCCAAACCTAGAGAAAAAGAAGGGCAATAAAAACCTTTAAAGATCACTGCATACAGACTATGAGATATTTCATGTGTTAGACTCTGAAGACTTGCATCTCCACAAAACGCTTGGGAATCTTTGCCATAAATTAAACTGTAAAGGCAGAATCTACAAAATTACATTGGGTCTCTTGATTCATTCCACATGTTTTCAAAATTCTATTTTTGAATTTAATAATTAACTGAATTTCTTTTAAACATATCCTCTGAACAACCAACTTTCAAGTGATTTCTCTGATCTCCTTGTCATAGACCTATAACAAAATTCACAGTAAGTGTGAAGTATGACTCTAAAGAAATAAGATTGATTTCCATTCACAACCCATAAACCTCATCTCAACATTTTTAATCACTATCATGACTTATAGGGGACTCCAAGTATATGTAGCATTAAAAAAATCCATAGCATCAACCAATTTTACCTGTAACTACCAGGACATTAACTATACACACCCTGATTAATTGATTCAATCAACAGACACTTACTGAGTACTTCCTGTATGACAAGTACTCTTCCAGGATCTGTATTTACTGAGATTTAAGTAAGAAATAGTACTTGTTTCCTAAAAGTTCACAGATAGTACATAAATGCTACACTGTATCCTATACTGAAGGCAATATTACAGACAAGGGAAAATAGGAAAAACTAAAATAGTTACTAGCTGCTTCAAATGAGTTAAGATTTGAGTTGATCCTGAAGTGAAGATATTATCTGGGTAAGCTGAGAAGGTAATATTCAAAGTGAGCATGGGGCCAGGCGCAGTGGCTCACGTCTGTAATCCCAGCAATTTGTGAGGCCGACGCAGGTGAATCACCAGAAGTCATGAGTTCGAGACCAGCCTGGTCAACATGGTGAAACCCCATTGTTACTAAAAATACAAAAATTAATCGGGAGCGTTGGCGCACACATGTAATCCCAGCTACTCAGGAAGCTGAGGCAGGAGAATCACTTGAACCTGGGAAGAGGAGGTTGCAGTGAGCCAAGATCACGCCACTGCACTCCAGCCTGGGTAACAGAGCGAGACTCAATCTCAAAAAAAAAAAAAAAAAAAAGTGAGCATGGAATATGCTCAGAGCAGCAGGAAGTAGCATAGTATAATTAAGGAACAGAATTTAAATCTAGGCTAAAAGCTACTATCACCTGAAATCCACCTAAAATTCTATTGCTATAAATCAGACATATGAAGATGAAGACTGAAGCCATAAAGATGAATTAAAGGAAACAAGAGAAAGAGGAGAATCTATAGGATTTAATGATTCATTTAGATATGAAGGCAGATTAAGCACAATAGGTCAAAGATGAATGCATGCTTTGCATGTAGGTGGCTGAGAGACACAGATTTCAGTGTCATTCTAAAAGGGATTCTTAATGTTTATTAAGTGACCATGTGGAATAAATAAAGAGTGGGGACATCAGAGTATTTCCAGGCAATAGACAGTGCTCAATAATAATAGAGGATAAGATTTGTAACTTTGGTCTTATTAATGCTTATTGAGCTAATCAGCATCGGACAGATTTCTACTCATTCGTAATTTACTGATTGTCCAATATATTTTCCAACATGTATCAAGAGCTGTTTTATTTCAAGACATTGTGATGTTAATTAACTATAAGCACATTCCCCAAGCCTTACCTTCCCCCAGACAATGTCACTGGTGTCAGGCCATTTGATGAACACGTTATTTTCCTGTCCTCTAATGAATGGGAGATACTGTGTCTCATTGCCAGAAATGGCTGGGTCCTGCAGTGAAAGAATTTCAAACAGCAAATGTGAGGAAAACATCTCTAAGAAAATTTCTCTCCTACTAGTTGATAGTGCAGAAGGAAATGGTGAATCGCAATACCAAAAATAAAATGAATTAAAATAAAAAGCAATGATAATTTGTCTTATGTCTTACTGCATATATTACCATAGCCAATTGAAAAGAGATGGTGCCATGGGTACTCAACGTAAGATATAAAACCCTTATGCAGGGCAATTTCTTTCAAAGGGTATACAAATCTGTGTCAACAAACGAAGAAGCCTTTCTATATTACAAAAAGTTACCACCCAAAGCTATAAGTAATAAAATGAGAGGAAAGGGGACAATATGGCCAGCTAGATGCGGCTGGGAAGCACCTCTCCCACTGAGAAAAACCAAAATACTGAGTAAACTATCACACTTCAAACAGAGCTTTTGAAAGAAAACACTGACAGTCTATAGAGAAGCAATGCAAACACTGAGGTGTAAGAGGGAGAAAGCTGGAAATCCCACGCAGAGTTGCTGAGTGCCAGGACGCTCCTGGAACTGAACAGGTCCTAAGGAAGGGGTGAGTGAAGGGACACTCCCACGGCAGACATCCAGGATCCTAGCTACAACAGACGCCACAAACACCATAGACATTTGAATTGGCAAGAGAAACTGCCTGGAGAGTAGGCAGAGGCAGAGTTCAAGCCTGTGCAGAGACCAGACAGGGCATCTACAGCAAAACACGACCATGGGGACCCATCTGCAAAGGTTCTCGATCTTGCTCTGAGTAGCTCTAGTCCCTGCAGACAGCTGAGCTGGGAGACGGCAGCATTGTCTTTCCTGCAGAACCAGGGTGCATGCGATCTGCCTGCCACCCCTGTCTGCCAGCCCCTTCCAAGGCCACTGCTTGGCTGCTCCCAAAAGAGAATGCACACAGCACAGCCTCCACTGCCCTACCTGAGTTCTTTGCTGGTGGCCTGAAAGTACTCTGACCCCTAGCAGAGACGGTGCTTGACCCTAAGGCTAGAAAACAAAGCTGCAGGCCCAGTCCCAACCCACCAGAGTTTAAACACACAAATCAGGATTATCTAGCTGAGATTGGAACAGGAATTAAAAGAAATTAAAGAATGTGTAAGCAAAAACTCAGTTGTATGTAAGAAAACCCAATTTCCCCTGAAGAAGAGAAAGGGCTGGAGTCCTTTAAAATTAACTGTCTATTTTTCTGTGGCTAGCGAGCCTTATCTCTCCTTTTCCCAGGCATTGTGAAGACCCTGTTTCTCTAGCTGTGCAGATGCAAGGTCACTAGACAGATAATCTCAAGTCGTAAAACATGTTGTTCCTTGAAAAGTAAGAAATAATGTAATTCATGTCTTAATTGAATAACTGTCTTTGTTTCTCACTTCTGTAATATGCTTCTCCCTGCAGAGATCTCTCTCTGCCCCACAAAATGCTTAAAAGGTAGCTTGACTCTTTGTTTGGGGCTCAGTCCTTTGGATGTTAATCTGACTGGGTCAGTGCACCTAAATAATTAAATAATTCCTCCTCAACCCCTCGGTCTCTCTGATTCCTTAATTATCCCACTGCAAGATCTGTGGCTGAGGCTTGAGGAGAGGAGAAGCCCCACTCTCAGAATGCTGACGAGAGTGAGGTATGGGCTTGTGTGCTGGTGTGGTAGTTGGGCATGCCTCCCTCTGCAACACTGGTCTGGGAGGCATGTAACCTATTTACCAGCCACAGCCTCTGCCCAAGGGAGCTCCACAGCCCAGAACATCTAACAGACCAACAATCTGGGTGCAAAAGGCTTGGGACAAAACTAGATTGTCAGGGCAGCTACTGGGGCAGACATTGGAAGGAGACTCAGTCGGGGGAGAGCAAGCTGAGAAGTCCCCAAAGCCATCTGCTGTGCAGAAAATACTGGATCATGGCACCATATCAGCTGCACCCCTACAGCAACACTGTGGTGCCTGGGGATCTTCTGCCATTGAACCACTGCATCAACAGATCACCCCCAGACATACCCCACAACCCACTCCGACTCTGCCAAGTACAGAGGACCAACAGGGAGCTGCAGTTCTTATGGTGACCTGAACTTTGGCTCAGGCTGCCCCTAAGAGGGAAGAGCATAGCCTGTCAGGGATTCCCTTGGGGCTAAGGAAACATAGGCATGACATCAGTGATTAGAGGGGGCTTCCTCAAGCGCCAAAAATCGACTTGGCAAGGGGGCCATCTCTGGATCTCCCATCTCCCTCACCCCATAGCACTATTGCAAATGTACTGAAATATGAAAGAGGCACGCAGCTGAGTAAGAGGCTATTTTCTGGTAATTACTCTTAAATACCATCTACTGTATTGTAACCTAAATTACACCACCAAACAAAATTATTTTAGTATACACTGCCTGTGAAATCCAATGCAGGAATTCAACCACAGACAAAGATCTCTGAAAGAGCCCTGGGCCCCTGAAAGCACCCAGAAATGAAGCCAATCAACTATATTCAACATACACCACAGTCAAACCCTCAAGGAAAATAAAGACTATAAAGGCAAAAAGCCATATCCAGAAGACAGCAACTTCAAAAAGATAAAGGAACATCTGCCCTCTCAGATGAGAAAGAATCAGCACAAGAATCCTAGCAATTCAAAAAGTCAGAGTATCTTCTGACCACCAAACAATTTCACTAGCTCCCCAGCAACGGTTCATAACCAGATTGAAGTGGCCTAAGTGACAGATATAGAATTCAAAACCTGGATGACAAGGACACTGAACAAGATTCAGGAGAATGTTGAAACTCAATCCAAAGAAGCCAGTAAAATGATCGAAGAGGTGAAAGATAACAGAGCCATTTTAACTGAATGGCTAAACTGAACTTCCTAAACTCAACTTGTGGAATTAAAACAAAAAATTATAACACAATTGCAAGTATTAACAACAGAATAGACCAAGCTGAGGAAAGAATCTCAGTACTCAAAGACCAGTCCCTGTAAACAACTCAGTTAGAAAAAAATATATTTTTAATAATTTTTAAAAATGAACAAAACCTCTGAGACATATAGAATTATGTAAAGAGGCCAAATCTGGCGCGGTGGCTCACGCCTGTAATCCCAGCACTTTGTGAGGCTGAGACGGGCGGATCACGAGGTCAGGAGATCGAGAGCATCCTGGCTAACATGGTGAAACCCTGTCTCTACTAAAAATACAAAAAATTAGCCAGGTATGGTGGCAGGCACCTGTAGTCCCAGCTACTCAGGAGTTGGGAGGCTGAGGCAGGAGAATGGCATGAACCCAGGAGGTGGAGCTTGCAGTGAGCCAAGATTACGCCACTGCACTCCAGCCTGGGCGACAGAGCGAGACTCCGTCTCAAAAAAAAAAAAAAAAAAGAGGCCAAATCTATGACTCATTCACATTCCTAAGAGAGAAGGGGAAACAAAAAATTATTTGGAAAGCATATTTGAAGATACCGTCCATGATAATTTCCCCAATCTTGCTAGAGAGGTCAACATGTGAATTTAAGAAATTCAGAGAATCCCGATGAAATATTATGCAAGATGATCATCCCTAAGACACACTAGGAAAGTTTATAGCCATAAATGCCTACATCAAGAAGTTAGAAAGATCTCAAATGAACAATCCAACTTCACAACTAGAAGAACAATAAAAACAGGAACAAACTTACCCCAAAGACAGCAGAAGAAAATAAATGATCAAAAGCAGAGCAGAGTTAAACAAAATTAAGACTCAAAAATTCATACAAGAGACCAACAAAAGCAATAGTTGCTTTTTGGAAAGGATAAACAAGATTATAGGCCACCAGCTAGATTAAGAAAAAAAGAGAGAAGATACAAATAAGTATAATCATAAATGACAAAGATGCCATTACAACCAGTCCCACAGATATACAGAATATCCTTAAAGATTTTTATGAACATCTCCATGCACACAAACTAGGAAATCTAGAGGAAATGAATAAATTCCTAGAAACACACAACCTCCCAAGATTGAACCAGAAAGGAAATAAAACCCTAAACAGACCAATAATAAATTCTAAAATTGTATCAGCAATAAAAAGCCCAGCAACCATAAAAAAAGTCCTTAACCAAATGAATTCACAGTAAAATCCTACTAAATGTACATAGAGCTGGTACCAATCCTACTGAAATTCCAAAAACTTGAGGAGGGATGCCTCCCTAAGTGATTCTACAAAACCAGCATCATCCTGATACCAGTATCTGCCAGAGACAATAAAAAAAGAAAACTTCAGGCTGATATCCCCGATGAACACAGATGCAAAAATCCTCAACAAAAGATTAACAAATGAAACCCAGGAGCACATCAAAAAGTTAACTGACCATGTTCAAGTAGGCTTTTCCCCATAACACTGGGATGCAAGGTTGGGTCAACATAGGCAAATCAATAAATGTGATTCACCATATAAACAGAATTAAAAACAAAAGCCATATGATAGCTTCAATAGATGTAGAAAGAGCTTTTGATAAAATCCAACATTCCTTCATGATAAAACCCTCAAGAAATTAGGCATCAAAGGGAAGTACCTCAAAATAAGAGCTATCTCTGACAAACCCACAGCCAACATCATACTAAATTGGAAAAAGCTGGAGGCATTCTTCTTGAGGACTGGAACATGACAAGGATGCCCCCTTTCATCACTCCTATTTAACATAGTACTGAAAGTCCTTGCCAGAGCAATCAGGCAAGAGAAAAAAAATAAAACGCATCCACATAAGAAAAGAAGAAGTCAAACTGTCTCTCTACACAGATGACATCATTCCATATCTAGAAAACCCTAAACACTTTGCCAACAGGCTCCTAGAACTGATAAACAGCTTCAGTAAAGTTTCAAGAAACAAAATTAATGTACAAAAATTAGTAGTTTTTGTAATTCAAGAAACAAAATTAATGTACAAAAATTGTAGCATTTCTATATATATATAAAACATCAATAATGTTCAAGCTGAGAAATCTCAAATTAGAAATCTCAAGTTAGAAAGACCTCAAATTAACGATCCAGCTTCACACCTAGAAGAACTATAAAAACAAGAATGTTTTATAGTTCATCAAGAATGCAATCCCATTTACAACAACAGCAGAAAGGATAAAATACCGAGGAATACATCTAACCAAGCAGGTGAAAGATCTTTACAAGAAGTGCAAAATACTGTTGAAGGAAATCAGAGATGACACAAACAAATAAAAAAACATTTCATGCTCACGGACTGGAAGAATTAATATCAGTAAAAAGGCCACACTTCCCAAAGCAATTCATAGATTCAATGCTATATCTATTAAACTACAAATGTCATTTTTTGCATAATTAGAAAAACTATTCTAACATTCACATGGAACCAAAAAAGAGCCTGAATAGCCAAAGCAATTCTAAGCAAGAAGAACAAAGCTAGAGATATCACATTACCCAACCTCAAAGTATACTATCAAACACCTACAATTATTATCTGATCTTCAGAAAATTTGACAAAAATGAGTAAGAAGGAAAGAATATTTTATTAATAAATGGTGCTGGGATAACTGGCTCACCATATGCAAAAGAATGGTATTGGACTCCTACCTTTCACTGTATACAAAAATTAACTCAAGATAGATTAAAGACTTAAATGTAAGACCTCAAACTACAAAAATCCTAGAAGAAAATCTAGGAAATGTTCTTCTTGACATTGGCCTTAGCAAATAATTTATGACTAAGTCCTCAAAAGCAATTGCAATGAAAACAAAAATTGACAATGGATCTAATTAAAATAAACAGCTTCTGCACAGCAAGAGAAACTGTCAACAGAGTAACGAGGTAACATACCAAATGGGAGGAAATATTAGCAAGTTATGATTCTGACAAAGGCCTAAAATCCAGAATATATATGGAACTTAAATCAACAAGTCAAAAACAAACAATCCCATTAAAAAGTAGGCAAAGGACGTGAACAGACACTTCTCAAAAGAAAACATACAAGTGGCTAACAAACATATGAAAAAATGCTGAGCATAACTAATACAGAAATGCAAATCAAACCACAATGAGATACCATCTCACTTGAGTCAGAATGGCTTTTGTTGAAAAGTCAAAAAATAGATGTCGGTGGGGCTGTGGAGAAAAGAGAACACTTAACACACTGTTGGTGGGAATGTAAATTAGTTCATCCACAGTGGAAAGCAATTTGGAGATTTCTCAAATGACTAAGAATTGATCTAACATACCACCCAGCAACCCCAGTACTAGGTATATACCCTAAGGAAAATAAATTAATCGCTCAAAAAACATATGTACTTGTATGTTTATCACAGCATTATTCACAAGAGCAGAGACATGAAGTTAACCCAGGAGCCCATCAATGGTAGATTGGATAAAGAAAATATGGTAAATATATATCATGGAATAGTACACAGCCATAAAAAGAATGAAATTATGTTATTTGCAGCAGCATGGATATAGCTGTAGGCCATTATTCTATGTGAATTAATGCAGGAACAGAAATGCAAATACCACATGTTCTCACTTATAAGTGAGAGCTAAGTATTGTGTACACATAGGCATAAAGGTGGGAATAAGAGACACCAGAAACTACAAGAGAGGAGAGGGAGGGAGTGGGACAAGGGTTGATAAACTACCTGTTTGGTACAATGTTCACTATCTGGGTGATGGGTTCCATCATACTCTGATATGGTTTGGGTCTGTCCCTACCTAAATTTCATGTTGAATTCTCATGTGTTGTAAGAGGGACCTGGTAGGAGGTAATTGAATCATGGGGGCAGGTCCTTCCCTGCTGTTCTCATGACAGTGAATAAGTCTCACGACATCTGATGGTTTTAAAAAGGGGAGTTTCCCTGCACAAACTCTCTTCTCTTGTCTGCCACCATGAGAGACATGCCTTTCACCTTCTGCCATGATTGTGAGACCTCTCCAGCCATGTGGAACTGTGAGTCCATTAAACATCTTTCCTTTGTAAATTGCCCAGTCTCAGGTATGTCTTTATTGGCAGCATGAAAACAGACTAATACATACTCCAAACCTCAGCATTACATAATACACATTTGCAACAAACCTATATATGTACATACTGAATCTAAAATAAAAGTTAAAAAAACTTTAACCCTGAATTATTTAAATAAACAAATAAATAAGATGTTAAAAACCCCTATAGGAATTTAAATATGACATAAGTGATTTTTTTTCCAATGACATAGAAATCTATTTTTACAAAGAGAGTTGAGAAGTAAAAGAATGTATTGGTGTTTCTCCACACAATTCTTGAGAAAAACTTTTGCTAGTGTTTGGAAACAACTCCTGGAGATAAACCAGGTTAATAAGACTTAATCTTCAAGCAGAGAGAGCCAATTTATTGTGTTTCCAGAGTATAATAGCAATATTCCTCAAAAACATGAAACTTCTTTATTGCCCTCTGTGTCCCAATGTGTCTATCTAAAGTAGCTTCCCCTGTTCACTCCATCCCATACCTGCCCCAATTATTCTCTATAATATTATGCTGTTTCACAATTGTCATATAAATCACTACTGTCTGAAATTATCTTTTCAAATGTGTATTGGCTCTCTCCCTCCATTAGAATAAAAACTTTGTAAGAAAAAGGGCACTGTCTTGCTAATTTAGACTATGCAGGCACCCTCACACATGCACACACAACTTGTAGAAGAGTGATTTTCAAATATTGTGTTCAATAAATACATGAATTAGTAAGTGAACAAAAGTCACCAAATAATGCTGTAATTTTTTGGAAGCTAGAAGGGAGAATCATTTGCAGGTAATTACCTCTGCATTTATCAAGACGCAGCTTCCTAGTAATATAATAAATTGGTATTCTGGATCTTAACTCAAATGTAAGTTCAAGAAGAAATGTCACCTGAGCCTTACCATTTCTGAGTGATGATACAATGTAAGAGATTTTTGAACCCCCTGAGGTAAAGATGAGACTAAGATACAGCTATTTTTCCTGAGACATAGCCTGAAACAGTGAGATGCCCCTTTTTTTATTCTATCTTCAGTGCTTCAGCCCACAGTTGTTCTAACTCTACCAAGAGAACAATAATTATATTCCAGTGACAGTTATGGAAAATAAACATTATAATGTATCATATTTTAAAAGCCCCTTTTCATTTCTTTCTTTCGTTTGCTTTTAAATTAAAAATAATAATTATAGATTCACCACAAGAAGTTGCAAAACAAAAAAAAAGTACAGAGTACAGGAACATTTCTTGTACCCTTCATCCAGTTTCCCACAATGGTGCTATTTTTAAACCATGAATATGGAAACATAAAGTAGGATCTAATCTGTCTCAATACCTACCAAAATGAGAATAAATCTCATGCCATTTTTCTTCATTTGCTCAATCAGAAGACTGAGGTTTTGAAAGTTGGCACTGAGGGTGAAATCCAGCTTCCGGTTCATGTAATCGATGTCTACATGCTGGACGTCCTGCAGAAAGAAGCAGCAAGGTGCTTGGAACCCTGCAGAAGGTGCCCTGCAGGTCACACTAACTGCTCTGCCAGGCCCCTGGTCCTGCTACCTGCCTGCCCCAGTCCAGGCCCCTCTTCATTCCTCATCTCATTACTTCCCTCTGCTGACTTTTCAGTTATGCAAATTGAAATTGTTTTCTGATGCCTGCATGCAGTTCACCTGTGCCCATCCTTCTCCTTCTGTTTCCCCAGTTGGAACTCTATCCCCTTTCCTTTCCTCAATTCATGTCTTTCCTACTCTTCAAATCTCAAACTCAGTCTATCAAAGTTCTAATTGAAATGTTCAAGGGTAGAAACTGGGACTTTCCTAGGAAACAAACAGGATTGTATATCTGGGTTTTTTTCTACAGTAAATATGGCTGATTGAAAACTCTCAATAAACTAGGTACTAAAGGAACATATCTCATAATAATAAGAGCCATAGATGACAAACCCACAGCCAATATCATACTGAATGAGCAAAAGCTGAAAGCATTCCCCTTGAAAACCAGCACAAGACAAGGTTTTCTCTCTCTCCACTCCTATTCAGCGTAGTATTGGAAGTTCTGACCAGGGCAATCAGGCAAGAGAAATAAATAAAAGGGTCAGGCGCGGTGGCTCATGCCTGTAATCCCAAGCACTTTGGGAGGCTGAGGCAGGTGGATCACCTGAGGTCAGGAGTTCGAGACCAGCCTGGCCAACATGGTGAAACCCCGTCTCTACTAAAAATATTTTTAAAAAAAAATTAGCTGAGCGTGGTGGCCTGTGCCTGTAGTCCCAGCTACTCAGGAGGCTGAGGCAGGAGAATCACTTGAACCCAGGAGGCGGAGGTTGCAGTGAGCCGAGATCGCACCACGGCACTCCAGCCTAGGCAGCAGAGGGAGACTCTGTTTCAAAAAAAAAAAAAAAACAGAGACAGAGAGAAAAAAAAACAAAGGGCATTCAGATAGGAAAAGAGGAAGTCAAGCTATTCATATTTGCAGATGACATGATCTTGTATCTAGATACTAGATCTTGTCATATAGACAAGATCCTATATATAAAACTCCATCATCTCAGCCCAAAACTTTCTTAAGCTGATAAGCAACTTCAGCAAAGTCTCAGGATACAAAATCAATGTACAAAAAACTCTACCGTTTCTATGCACCACCAACAGTAAAGCCTAGAGCCAAACCACAAATGAACTCCCATTCCTAATTGCCACAAATAAAATACCTAGGAATACAGCTAACCAGGGAGTTGAAAGATCTCTACAAGGAGAACTACAAACCACTGTTCAAAGAAATCAGAGATGACACAAACAAATGGAAAAACATGCTCATAGATAGGAAGAATCGGTATCGTTAAAATGACCATACTGCCCAGAGCAATTTATAGATTCAATTCTATTCCCATTAAACTACCGTTGACATTCTTCACAGAACTAGAGAAAATTATTTTAAAATTCATATATGTAACCAAAAATGAGCCCGAATAGCCAAGGAAATCCTAAGCAAAAAGAACAAAGCTGGAGACATCAGACAATCCCACTTCAAACTATGCTACAGGGCTACAGTAATCAAAACAGCATGGTACTGGTACAAGAACAGACACATAAACCAATGGCAAATAATAGAGAACCCAGAAACAAGACCATACACCTACAACTATCTGATCTTCTACAAAACTGACAAAAACAAGCAATGGGGAAAGGACTCCCTATTCAATAAATGTTGCTGGGAAAACTGGCTAGCCATATGTAGAATGGAAACTGAGCCCCTTCCTTACACCAACATACAAGAACTACATTATTTTATAGCTTTCTTGAATGTCTAGATTTCTCTATGCAGTACCAACCCAGGTTTCTGCACATGAAACTTGCTCAAACCATGATAATTGAATAATAACTAAAGTGGTTAATATTTAGTAAAAAAAAAAAAAAAAAAAAGAAGAAGTTGCTTCTTTTTAGCCCAAAGGGATAATCACCTGCATTGCCATATGACCCCAGGTGAAACTTGTTTGGTAAAACAGAGACTTGTGCATAAGCCAAAATTTGGAAAAGAATAAACCAGCATGTTATTAACGTTGATTACTTTGGTAAGGTATATCAATGGATTTTTTTCATCCTGTAATTTTCCTATTTTCTAATTTCTGTTTGATAAGTATATAGTATTATACTATATACAAAGAAAAAAATTCAGCCTGGATATATCAAGTTATCTTTGATAAGAACATCATAGCACTTCTAATAAAAAATTAGCCGCAAATTCCTGTAACTGATTACACCTCGGGCTGAGTGAGGGTTTCATACATAGGGAATCTGGGCTGCCACCATTGCATCATACAAACTGGAGATTTCAGCATCATTCTCGTATCCATAGCGACTCAACTGGAATCCCAAGGCCCAGTATGGAATCATTGCTGGCCGACCGATCAACTAGAATAAAAAGAAAAATGCATCCAGATGGACTTCTTAGGGAAGAAAAAAGGTAGTTGACTTATACTTGAATCAACTTGAGTGTTTCTGCTAAGTACTGTCTAAGAGGCCTCACCCAAGAAAGATAAGAAAGTACAATAAATGTGGAGCAACTACGGACATGCAGAATGATAGAAACATTGTAATTGGAGTTTTTTTATATTCCAGAGTTTTCATTCTAGGAAACCTGAGATTTGCTGGTTATTACTGATTAGCAATTCTTAGATAGGCTGTTTAGCAAGTGAGGGACACATGGGATATTAATGTGGCTTTATAGAACCATAATACTAAAATATGATTTCAGCAAAGGCAGTAATAATCTAGTAGTGACACTCAAGGGTCAAAAGAAAAAACTGCCTTATCTCAGTGCTAATAATGTGGTAATAGCCAGTAAATATTTGACAATATATTGATGGACAGAATGGCTTCTAACCTCGGTGTATTGCTGAGTTACAAGTTCAGGGGTTGGCCCCAAAACAATGTAGAAGTCCAAAATTCCTCCGGTGGTGCGGTATGTCAGGGCAGGGGTGGGCTGTAATGTCACATCTGTAAGAAAAACAACATACATGAGGCACATCCTTGGAGGTGTAAATCACCCAGATAGAAAACCTGCTCTAAAATTTGCTTTCTTCACACTCTCTCTTTGATACCTGCCTTCTCTAGAAAATCTCTCATTCATTAGAATCAGAGGTGTATTTGCAGGTACCACAAATGTAATATGCAACCTCAACTGCTTTTATTACTCCGTGAATAGGAGCCAAAGTTTCATAGTAAAATACGCTATGCCAGAGTAGGAGCCATAATTGGTCAAAATTCCACGCTTAACACCTGATCCAGAGTTCTTAATAAATCTTGAATAAATAGATGAATAAATGGAAAGTCAGTTTATTTGTTCCATTTCCCTTGCCCCCTGAATGCCTCTATTTCTATTGATAATCCAGGTCAAAATAGAGTGGTTACAGCTGTTTCTGGTGGTGCACGGGAGCTGTGCCTCTGCCTTACCCATGGCATTGCTATTTAGCAGGAGCACTCCATGGGCACTACCATCCTCCTCCAGTGCCATGTAGTAAGGGTGGACACCATAGGAATTCTTCTTGTACTGGGAGTCACGAGGGTAATAAACAAAAAGAAAGTTCAAGATATTGTTTTCATACCATAACCCAAACAGCAAACTCTTACTCATCATTAAAGATTCAGCTCAATGTCATGTCCTTTGTTGGGCCTTCCTTGACCCTCCCTTCTACTCCAAGTTAAAAGCTGTGTCTTCCCCACTTCATGCCTTCCTCATTTACTATTATTTAATTCAATGATATATTGTTACATAACACAGTGATTCCACTGTGCTATCACTATTTCCACATCTATTTCTCTCACTAGCCTATAAGCCTCTGGAGAGCAAAGAGAGTGTCTTATTAAATCTGTAGCTAAGCACTTAGCAATGTGCCTGACACATAGAATATATTAAGTAAAAGTTTGTGAGATAAATAAAATCCATAATTGACAGAGGAAAAAATATATATATATATATATATGCCTTTTCAGGACAAAAGAAGGTGACATATGGCCTGTTACAACTGAGAGCAGAATATAAGATGAAGTTGATGAGTAAGGTATCATATATAAGCATAAGGATTAAAAGAGATTTACATTGAGAGAAACTGATTGCTAAACTTATTCCATTGTCCCTACCGCAGGTGGCTCATCGCGAGCAAACATCCCCCATGTGTTCCAGGTCATGTTTCTTCTGAAAGTCGTGTGCTCAGTTTCCCCAAAGCCATAGATGTACTGAGAGGGCAGACGCGTAGAAATGGAGAGAAACATGTCATTGAAGGTGAAGCCAGGGAGTTGAGAATCCCAACTGCAACACAAAAGCAGACCACGCTGAGCTGGAGACCACTGGCCAGAGCTACTTGGAATGTGTTTGGAATGTCTAGTTGATTCCAAAGCCTCCTTAATTATTACAGGTTCAAATACTGTGACATGACCCAGAGGTCATAACAATGGCCCTGACTCAGGACCAAAGTTCCATGTTCACATTTCTGTTCTGTGGTTTGTCAGACTGAGATCTCCTTTTCTGGGTCCTTGAGAGCAAGGGCCATGACTCATTCTTCTATTTATTTCAAGTTCTCAGTGCCTGGCTTATCGGCTTGAGTAAATATATAAATAAACAAATAGGGTAAAAGCAAACTTTCCAACAGAAAAATGTGAAACTCTTAGAACAATGTCTCTTGAGTTAGTCAAAGGACTTCTTACCAAAGAGGGCAACAGAGAGGAAATCACTCGCATAGCCAAAGAGAAAAGACATACACAGGAAGGCAAAGGTGCACACACAGGTGACAGCTTCTACTGGGACAGGGAACCTTGCCCCAGGCAAAATCCAGAGCTTCACTTCATTCTATTCAGCAGCAGGACAAGAGATGGGAGATGACAATTCCTTTTATGCTTAACATTGTGAAAAGGCTTGAAGGCTTCTGTGTCCACAGAAGCAAACATTACATGAAGTTATTTCTTTCTCCTTTTAAACATTTGCCCCTCTTTCTTGCCTCTTATTATTTCTTAATGAGACATAATATGGAACTCATTTGTATCTTAGGTTATCTACTGTACTTATTAAATAGAGTTTTCTGTTTTACTTAAGAACAATAAGTAGAACATGTATTTTTCTTTCTCTGAAATCAAACAATACTTCATTTCTTTAAACTTTGATTATCTTTGTTAACGACTAACCAAAAACAAATTACCCATTAAAGCATGGGAAACATAGATATACTCTAACAAATGCACACGTATTTCCATAGCGTCTCTGAGATTAATATTTCACTTGAATTAACTGCAACCACTGTAATTAAATCTAGAACTACTCTAATTAGAACCAAATAAATAGTGCTTACATCACAGTGCTGGAGTTTTTGCGTTGGATCTGGATTCCAAAAGGATTGTTCTGAATCCTGACATCATACAAACGGTTTTCAGGGTCACCAACTGGTTGGGGAGGGGTGTTCAGTGATACTGGAACCTCATACCTTTTATTACTGGGGTCATAGATCTGGCAAGAAGAGAGAAGAAAACTTTCTGGTAGGGTCTCATACCTAAAACCCCTCATGCCACCCCATATAATTCAGTTTCCACGTTTTTGACCAGTTTGTACCATATCAGTAGGCATCAAACATCCCCAAGCAAATGGGTGTGAGGCCTGCCTGCCCACTGTGCCCCATACAGATGCTGAAGTTCAAAAATGCCTCAGTAAAACCCATTCAAAGCCAAAGAGGGCTCTTCCTCTAAAGAACTTGTGATAGAAGGGGATAGAATTTCATAAATAGAATGTGTGTGTATATGTTTGTAAGTGCGTGGCATGCAGACATGTATGTGCATAGAACTGTGTAAATTTGTATGTGTGTATGCATGTTAGGAATTAGAGAATTGAGTTTTCATGTGGACTCTGAGATCTCCTTACTGGTTGAGCTTCCAGATGTTGCACAGCTTTCCCATTCCTAAAGTTTCTTTTCTGTATCCACCCCTTGTTCCTACTTACCTAACAGGACTGACATGTGGGAAGAATAAAAGGAATGAAAAATGTTATGCAAGGACAAGGAGTATCACCATTATGAGTGACTATCCTCTTCCTCATATTATTAGCCCCAAATTTGTGGTTAGGTGAAGGTTTTCTTTCTTTCTTTCTTTCTTTCTTTCTTTCTTTCTTTCTTTCTTTCTTTCTTTCTTTCTTTCTTTCTTTCTTTCTTTTTATTATTATTATTTTTAGATGGATTCTCACTCTGTTGCCAGGCTGGAGTGCAGTGGTGCGACCTCGGCTCACTGCAATCTCCACCTCCTCCGTTCAAGTGATTCCCCTGCTTCAGCCTCCTGCGTAGCTAGAACTACAGGCGCGCACCACCACACCTGGCTAATTTTTTGTGTTTTAGTAGAGACAGGGTTTCACCATGTTGGCCAGGATGGTCTTGATCTCCTGACCTCACGATCACACACAGGTAGATCATACCTGCACATTGGTTAAATAAAATATTATTAAAATTAATTTCACTTTTCAAATATACATTTAAAAATGTGTCTACTGGAAAATATGTGTGGTTCACACTGTATTTCCAGTAGACATATTTTTTAAGTGCGCATAGCAGTAGGTCTCAAAGTTTGGTCTCTTGACCTGCAGCACCAGCCTCACCTGGGAGCTTGTTAGAAATACAGATTCTCGAGGCCAGGCATGGTGGCTCGTGCCTGTAATCCTGGCACTTTGGGAGGCCAAGGCGGGTGGATCACCTGAGGTCAGGAGTTCGAGACCAGCCTGGCCAACATTGTGAAACCCCATTTCTACCAAAAACACAAAAAATTAGCTGGGCGTAGATGCGGGTGCCTGTAATCCCAGCTACTTGGGAGGCTGAAGCAGGAGAATCGCTTGAACCTGGGAGGCAGAGGTTGCAATGAGCCGAGATTGTGCCACTATACTCCAGCCTGGGCAACAAGAGTGAAACTCCATTTCAAAAAAACAATAAGAAGAAAAAGAAATTCAAATTCTCAGGCTAGGCCCCAGCCTAGGTCTACTGAATTGGAAACCCTAGGGGTGAGGGCCAGAAATCTGGGTTTTAAAATGATTTGAAGGTGATTTTGATGCATGCTGCAATTTGAGAACTACTGCTAGAGAAAATAATTCTAATAGTGCAATTAAGTTAATGCCTCTCATATGAGTTTGCCACAAAGCAGATGCATTTTTCTCAGGGCTAAAGGATGATTCTTTGATGATGTTTGTGACCTAGAATACTCATCATTATAGGGAATTCACGGTTCTCATAGATCTAAGGTCACATCCTGGCTCTACCGTCTACTTTATGACCTTTACCTCTCTACAGGCCTTAGTTCCCTCATCTGTAATATGAGGGATTTGGATAAAAAGCTGTTTCAGCCAGGCACAGTGGCTCATGCCTGTAACCCCAGCACAGTGGGAGGTGGAGGGAGGTGAATTGCTTGAGGTCAGACATTTGAGAACAGCCTGGGAAACATGGCAAAATCCTGTCTCTACAAAAATTAGCCAGGTGTGTAGGCTCACACCTATAGTCCTGGCTACTTGGGAGGGTGAGGTGGGAAGATGGCTTGAGCCAGGGAGGTGGAGGTTACAGATTGTGCCCCTGCACTCCAGCCCTGTCTTGAAAAGAAAAAAAAAATGTTTTAATTGTTTCAATGACTTCTATCCATACTGAACCATAAGTTAAAACTCCATATTGAGAACCAGAATCTGCAACATGGGCCTTACCTTGACCTGCAGCATGGTTGCTGTGTGATAGATCACATTCAGGCGGAGGAAGCTGATCTGTGCAGAGAGAGAATCAGAGGCAGCAGCAGCAGCAGCAGCAGCTGACTCAGAGGCCATCAGGAGGGAAAGGTCTGCAGTGATGCTGGTGCTCAGATACTGAATGTCACTAGCAGCATAATTAGGGATGGTGTCATAGTAACAGGTGGGCACTCCAGGAGTAGATGTGTCCTGCAACAACAGGAGAAAGTCTTGCTTAGCCTCTGATACAACACTGAGGCTGTCATTCCTGAAGAAGTTGGTTAACACAGACTAAGTCTCTGATACCATGTCCATGGTTATGGATTGAATTATGTCCCCCAAAATAGATGTTAAGTCCTAACCCTGATACCTGTAAATGTGACTATTTGGAAGTAGGGTTTCTGCCATGAACAAATTAAGATGAGGTCATTGGGACAGGCCCTGATCCGGTATTACTGGCATCTTTATTAATAAGGAAAATTTGGACACAGAGATAGACATGTACACATGTGACTATGAAGACAGAGAACGGGGTGATGCATCTACAAGCGAAGAAATACCCTCAAAGTCCTCAGAAGGAACCAGCTCCACTGACACCATGATCCCACTTCTAGACTCCAGAATTTTGAGCAAATAGATTCCTGTCGTTCTATGCCACTCAGTTTGTGGTACTCTGTTATGGTAGCCCTAGCAAATGCACACATCCATTTTTTAAACACACACATTGACCTATAATGAGTGAACAGTGACAGAGCAGCAGAAAGTTTGATCTAGAGACAGAAGCCTCCAGGCAGGCAGGGTTCTACTCCCCGGGTCCTTATTGCCTCCCATGTAATCTAGAGGAAATCACTTGTTCTTTCTAGTTTCCATTTTCCCTATTGCTCAAATAGAGAGGAACAGCCTGACCTTTTGCTTCCTGCTTGTGTTCTGCAACAGACAAAACAAGATCGGTTAAAATATGCAATGCAAAATGCATACCCAATGTATATTATTATGTTTAAAATTGGGTTTTTAATGATATGGTTGGAGTGGCAATGAAAATGGCAATAAACTTCTTCTGATCTGGGATATCTGGGGAAAATATTGATGACCTATCATGTAGAGTTGGCAAAAGGCATGTTGCACAGTGTCCTGGTTTTCTTCAAGCCACAGACATTGGAAGAGTGTTTTCTAGGTACCTAATTACCTGTGGGACAGTTTTTACAACTTCCTAATCTGTTTCTGGTCATTTACCTCCCAAAGACACCCCCGCTGCCGACAACTCTCCTCAGAGGCTGTTGGATCGTCAGGGTAGCAGTTGAACTTCTCCAGGTCACTGACAGGAAGATTCCACCTAATAGAGAATTCTTGTCCCAGTACCAGTCCTTGGAGATCAGTGATGGTTACCACCTGGGGAAAGAGACAGTCACAGTGACAAAGGAAGGGAGGGAAAGGCACCCAGAAAGAGTTCTTGGCTGCAAGTCTGGAAGTCAGGACAAGGGGATCTATTCCTTCCTCCAAAACCATTTTGCCATGAGATATTTGGAACTTGGCTGATTCCTGGGCTTTCTCACTTCATGGAGTCATTGTGGAAGTGTTGGATGGGAAGGGTTTTCATCATGCTAATGAGTGCAGATCACAGGCAGGACTGTCATTGTTAGGCTTACTGTCCTCTGGGTGTGATGCTTATCAATTTAATAAAGGTAGTAATAATAACAATAGCTAAACTTTATGGAGCATTCACACAAGCCAAGACTGTGACAACCACTTAATAAGCATGATCTCCATCAACCCTAGAGAGCAGTTCCATGCTGTCAATGTTATGACTATCTCCATTTTACAGAACAGAAAACTAAGATACAGAGACACCTAATACCCTCAGAGCTGAGATTGGAGCCCCATTCTGCCTAACTCTAAAAATCAAACTCTTACCTTATGCTATATGTCTTGTCAGCATGGAAAGGGGCTGATCTAAGAAATAATGAATTTCCCAGACCTTGAAATATTCAACTAACAATGTAAGGGAATCATTCAATAAGAGCAAAACTGGATTACTCCTTGTGTTACTCCACTCACATTTTATTAATGGCATGCAAATAGCCTAAAACAGTAAGGACAAATTTCAACTGTTTCTCAAAGAGATTCTCCCTTCAATGAGAGGATAAATGTGTAAATACCCATTGTACAATCTATTCACTATGTCACAGCTGGGATCAGAGTGTCTCATTTTAAGTGTGCCCAGAGAAGAACTTCCTTCTCTCAGGGTTCCAACTCCCACCAACTTCTACAGAGCCCTGATACAAACAAAGCAGAGAGGTCCTTCTTTAGCATGCACATGTTTCTCCTGCATCCTCCCTGTGATGTGTTGGACCTCCCAGCAAGTCAGTTGTGTCTGATTGCCCACGGTTAAAAGCAAAGTAGGGCCGGCTGTCAGAGCCAGGGCCTCTGGAAAGGACCCTGCAGAATGGAAGGCTCTCTTACCTTTGTGGAAGCATTGTAGACAACGCTTGGGCTGGAGGTGGCGACATTATTCAGTAAGACGGTAAAATTAGCTGGCTGTTTGTCCATTCCCAAGATTGTGATATCTGTAAACATGAGGTTGTCAGTGTCCGTATAATTATTATTTATAATCTTTGCTCGTAGATGGTTCTGGGAGGGGGGAAGAAAAAGTCAGATTAGAAACCAGGTACTTCAGACTCTTATTATCCCTAAATACCAGTCAATGTCTCATTTTCTGACATCCAAGCTGTTTCCTTTTCTTTGTAGTTTCAAATGTTGCTAGGTCATCATCCCTAGGGAACTCGTTCACTCAGACTCTTATCAATCTTAAATTTTTAAAGTAATATTTCATCTTCCCTTTGGTTTGCTGGTTCTCTACTGATTCTATTACTCAGAAAATTTGTCCCTGACACTGTAGAATTTTCAAGCAGACAAGATAGGTACTCACACAGTAAATAAAAAGATAACGAGACTCGTTGGCACACAAAGATAGACATACACATATACACCAAAAGGGTCCAAGTAAGTTTTTCCTTTTATTTTACTAATAATGATGATAAGAGCTAAGAGTATTTGAGTGTATATTATGTGCCAGGCACTATGCTAAGCATTTTACATGTATTATTTCATTCAGTTTTCACAGCAGACTATGAGGTTGAAGCTATAATTACCCTGATTTTTCAGATGAGGAAACTGAAGCACAGAAAATTAAATAACTTATTTAGGGAACAAAGGTGAAACAGTTGAGCTATGACAAAGAAGAAGGTAGAAATTAAAACTGAAGAAAAAAGTGGCAGTTTGATAATTTAAAAAAATTAGAAGTCCCATACATATATGCCCAAATGATTTTTTACAAAGACAGATTTTTCAACAAAGATGTTGGGGCAACTGGACATATACAGGCAAAAGGTCGAACCCCAACCTAAATCTTACATGTTATGTAAAAATTAACTGAAAATAGATCACAGACTTAAAAGTAAAGGTAAGACTATATTTTTTTTAAATGGGAGATAATATTCAGAATCTAAGACTTGGCAAAGAGATCTTAAACTTGACATCAAAAAGCACAATCTATAAGGAAAAGAATGATAAATTAGATTCATCAAAATTAAAAATATAAATATATAGATGGTAAATAGACATATGAAAAGATGTTCAACATCATTAGCCATCAGAGAAATACAAATTAAAAACACAATGAGCTATAACTACACATCAATCAGAAAAGCCTTAAAAAAAATAGTGACAACATCAGATGTTGGCCATGATGCAAATAAATTAGATTACTCAAATGTTGCTGGTGGAAGTGTAAAATGGTACAGGCATTTTGGAAAACAGTTTGGAAGATTATTATAATACTAAATATGCACTACCATAAGACCCAGCAACTGTACTCTTTGGCACTTATTACAGAGAAATAAAAACTTATGGCCAGGCACGGTAGCTCACGCTTGTAATCCCAGCACTTTGGGAAGCCGAGGCAGGCGAATCATGAGGTCAGGGGTTTGAGACCAGCCTGACCAACATGGTGAAACCTCGTCTCTACTAAAAACAGAAAAATTAGCCAGGAATGGTGGCGCGTGCCTGCAATCCCAGCTACTCAGGAGGCTGAGGTAGGAGAATCTCTTGAACCCAGGAGGCAGAGGTTGCACTGGGCTGAGAATGTGCCATTTTACTGCAGCCTGGGTGACACAGCGAGACTCCATCTCAAAGCAAAACAAAACAAAAAAAAACTTATGTTCACACCAAAACCTATACATGAGTGTTAGTAGCAATTTTAATCTATTTGTAGCAGTTCACAACTGGAGCCAACTCAGACACTCTTTAGCAACTGAGTGATTTTTAAAAGGTGGTACATCCATAACTTGGAACACCACTCAGCAATAAAATGGAGCAAGCTGTTGTCACACGCAACTTGGATGGGTTTTGAGGGAACTATGCTGAATGAAAAAACCAATCCCAAAGATTGCAAACTGTTTAATTCTCTTTACAGAACACTCTTGAAAGGATACAATTATAGAAATGGCGAACAGATGATTGGTTGCCAAGAGCTGAGGAGGGATAGGGAGAGAAGCAAGTGGACATGCTGTTAAAGGGCAGCAGGAGAGATCTTTGTGCTAATGAAATGTTCTGTATCTCGACAGCATCAATGCCGGCATTCTGGTTGTGAGATTGTGCTATAGGTTTATACGATGTTACCATAGGAGAAACTGGGCAAAGGGTATATGGGAACTCTGTGCTAGTTCTTACAATTGCATGGGGATCTTTAATTATTTCAAAATAAAAAAGTTACTTTAAGATATATATTATATCATATATATATAATATTTTATATATTCTATATCTCAAAGTAGATCCATTTTTATAGATATAGATGTAGATACATACACACACACACACACACACACATATATATATATTTAAAAGAAAGGAGAAATAAGAGAGAGAGAGACCGCCTCAAAAGAAAGTTCTGCCTATACACGAACAGGCTTCTAAGAAAACCACGTCAGAATTCCCTCATTTTCTGCTAGCCTTGCTGCTTTTTATTCCTCAGTACCCTTGGGAAATAGATATGAGGCAAATGATGTTCTGTATCTTCCAGCCTTTGAAAATCACTGCTTGATACCTGTGCCAAAGGCCGAGTTTTACCTGCTACGAAGGAGAGCCGTTATGGAAGAACCTTAAAAAGGTGCTACACCACTCACTAACCCACCCACACCTCATATACACTTGCAAACGTCACAAAAGGCACATCTTGGAAGCCAGCACCCATCACATAAAATGCAAAGGCAATCGTTTTGTTTTGTTTTGTTTTTTCCCAGGGAAAAAAAGTTCTGCACGGAACTCATACCGGTTTTGTAGCAGCTTATAAGCCTGACACACATTAAACACTTTCATGTTCATTTGATTCCTTTTTGGAATCATGACAGTAAAACTCTGTCTCTGAGCACATAACCATGTGTCTATATTAAACTAAAATTTCAAAGAGCCATCACAGCAAGGAACATACGCTGTGTGTTCCTCAAAAAAAGTACTTACAGAGGTAACAGAGAAATCATATAGAATATACTTCTTTTCAGTTACAGCATCTAGAAAAGAAAGAGGAGTACCCATTACTATGAGAAGCCATGCAGCTGGGAAGTCCTGCTCTTCTCTTCATTTCATCTGGAATTCCTTTACCAACCATCTAGTTCTGCTCATCTGAGTTCTGTGCATTTTTTTTTTCAAACTTCTGCAAATATTTCCTGGACCATTTTCTCTAAATTCACATGTCAGTCTGTGGCACCATTTCACTGGCATGTAAAACATTTTGATTTGCATTATAGTTATCTACATATGCATTGTATCTAACCTGCTGGATCATGAGTTCCTCAAGGTCAACACAATACATACTAATTCCATGTAGGACAGGATTTTTATATAACCACATAAGCTCATGTGAGGTGTTTACATGGAAACCTTACAGTGAAAAGACATACTATACAAATCAGATATTTCTTCCACAAACCAAAGCAGTATTTTCCAAAGCTATTAAAAAAGTGTATTATCTGTTATTAATAATAATGTCCAAGAAAGAGAATAATTAAGCTAAATGCAATAATGTCCGTTGCTTTGGTAGAGTCAGTAACACATAATTTGTGCATTTGAAGTCTATTTTAATGCATTGTGCTTGGCTAATGGAATTTTCAGAATGGATTTTAACCCATTGATTCTAAGCTACAGATGTAAACGACAGTGCTAGTAGGACTAGTGCCATATTGGGCAGCCTGTGATGACTAATTTTCAGGGAGAATCACAGCGATCCACAGGAATGGTGTCTTGAGAAAGTCTACCTTTAGATACACCGTCATCCCAGTACAGCTCCCCCTTCGCTTCTCTCTTATAGTCCAAGGCGATGATGAGTCCCAGGGAATTCCTCCGGCTGTAAAAGAGTAATTCCCAGTTTCAGCGAATGTAGATGAGATGGAACTATGTGAAACTAGCCGCCTTCATGCCCCAGGGACAGATAATCCAAGAGTCTACACCAGAAACTAAGTAGATGCTGATATTGGGTGGACACATAGGAGCTGGGTGTGGGCAGGCAGCAGGGATTGATAGTGAGTGGACATAAAGGGAAGGGTGGACAGAGGCAGTTCCTACTGAAAACTGTTTGGGTTGCAATACATAATATCAACAATTAGCCTTATTAGGTGCTTAGCATGTGCCAGGCACTCTTCTAGTGTCCCACACACATTATCATTTATATGAATTCATTTAACCTTCATAATAACTCTACAAAGTTAAACTGTCATCATCTCCAGTTTACCAATAATAAAAAGAAGCACAGAGAAGTAAGTTGCCCAAGGTAAACACAGCCAGTATGTAGCCCAAACCAAGGCTTGAACCCAGGTTCTGTAGAATCTGAGCTCTTGACCCCCAAACAATGTTGACTTCCACGTGATAACTTTCATCTCCTATTTAGCTCAAATTCTTTCACACAGTAGGGAATATACATAAAGACAGTTTCTGGCTATAGGGAAACTGACTTACCCCTTGGCTCATCCACAAAAATCCCTATTTGTCTTTCTCATAATGCCCTGCTCCATTAGAGCACCAGAATAGTCATACCTTAGAAGAGTGAGGAGCTTACCTGGCTTCTGTGGTTGTGTTCGGCTTCTGAGTGGGAAATATGTAGCCCCCTCGCAGATGAAGTCCTATCTTATCACCTGCGAGAAGCATATTCACCAACTGCTTCCTCCATAGGATGGCCACTCCCTAATCAGCAACAAAAACAATAGACCAGGTAATAAGTTGTTTCAGCTAGGAGGGGCCTTAGATATCATGTCGTTCAGTTGACATATTTTAAAGAAGAGACAAACAGAGACCCCCAAAATGAAGTGACTTGCTGAAAGCATATGGGTAGTAGAGGGCAGAGCTGACACTCCAACCCCCTTTATTTATTTACATTACATCAAGCTGTCATTCCACACCTGGGCTTCAGTTTCTAGGCTATCACAGCCAAATGGCAAAGCCTAGTCCTGATAGCTACACAGTAGCCAGGTTGATATAATGAATTTCCATAAACTTACTCCAGTTATTCAAATTATTTATCATACATTTGGAAAGGCCTTCTGCTATGGTCTGAATGCCGGTGTACCTCCAAAATTTATATGTTGAAACTTAATACCCAGAGTGATAGTATTAAGGGGTGGGGCCTTTTGTGAGGTGATTAAGTCATGAGGGAGGAGCAAGGAGGTGCCATCATTGAAGCAGAGAGCGCCTTCACCAGACACGAAATCTGCCAGCACCTCGATCTTGGACTTTCCAGCCTCCAGAAAAGTGAGCAATAAACTCGTGTTGTTTATAAATTGCCCAGTGTAAGGTGTTTTGTTGTGCCATCCTGAACCAATTAAGATGCGTTTCTCACAGAAAAAGGACCACAATCAACTAACTGTAAATCTTGTACTATTATTCTATGGCAAGCTTCCAAGACTGCTGCTTTAGAATTGACCTCTGCTAGAGGCAGGTCTCTGAACCAACTGGGGCTGCCTTACTTACTGTCTCATAGTCATACCAGGTGGCATCAGGTATGTATGCTTTCACTTCGTCCACACCCTAGGTAAACAATAACAATAAGTAGCATTAGCATACCCCACTCTACAGTTTACAAAACACCTCCAAGCATCATTGCATGTGCTTATCTGAACAATCCTGAGAGATGGTTGAGATCATCCCATTCTACAAAGGAAAACACAGACACTTAAAGGTTGAGCAATTTACCCAAAGCAGAATGTAGCTAAAAATGATTTGTTCTGCTCAACGCTGCTGCACTTTCTAAGAGAAGCAGAGAACATCCATTCACTGAGTTAGTCACATAATTTGACAGTTAGGAGGACAGTGAGCCAGCCAGGCCCCAGGAAAGTCTCCCAGCAGAGCTACTGGTTGGTTAGCAGGACCTGTCATCAGATGGTGTGGCTAAAACACCAGCTCAAAGGGCCTTTGACATGGGTACATTGGCGATATTTCATGTCTACAAGCAGATCAGCATCATCCTTCTGATCCTTGCCCCACACTTTGCCACTCACCCCTGCTTCCAATCACACTTAATAGGATACACATGGTCCTTCAGAGTTGGACTTCAGAGCATCACCTTCCCTTTGCCCAGCATTCCTCTCTCCCTCCCTTCTCGTCTCCACAGGTATTCTCTCTTTGAAGCCCAGCCTAACCCAATTCAAGAGCACACCCGCTCTGGACAAAGGAAAATACAGACAGATGTTCAGCACACACACCCCAAAGTATTTAAAGCCATTGTTAGTGCTGCAGCCATATGCCTAAGGACTTAGGCTTTAATTTTAAGGCAATTTTACAACATGAAAATTGTTTTGTTTGGGGCAGTAGGACCAAGATTACTAGTTTTTTAAAACTTTCCAAACTTTCATGATCTCTCTCTCATTTATATTCATATTTTGATATAAATGCAGTCACAGATACTCAGAAACCAACTCATCCAGCTATAGAACCACGAGGACAAGCACAATACCCCCTTTCATTGTTTAGATTATAAACATACTTCATATAAAACAGGCGTGATGAGGAGTCCGGGTCCCCATAAGAACTGCTCATGCACATCCCACGTGGCTGAGTCCTGGTAGAACCTAGTAAAGAGGTAGCGCAGTGAAGGCAGGTGAAGTCTCCAAAACAGGACAATAGCACATTATGTAACAAGATCCTAACTAAGCTTGCTACCACAAACAAAGTCAAGTGAAACTACAAATCAGAAAGGGAGTCTTTGAGAATCAGGAAACTCACTCATGTACAAGGGGCCTTGCCACCGTCTCTCCCTGGGTGTGAGCACGGTAGAAAAGGGTATAGAGATAGGGCAGCAAGGTGTAGCGGATGTTCAGATAATGTCTGGAGGAACTCAGCAGCAGGGAATCAGCACCAAAGGCAGCAGGATCCTGGTCCTGTGAGAAAATGGGAAGGAAGGGCTGAATATTTCTTTCCATCATAGTTGAGAAGTTCTCTTACAATAAGAAGCTTTCTCAGATGAAAGCAGCCACTTCCTCCAACTTGGAGAACATCAAAGCATTTCTAGAACTGAAAAGATACTGATCCTACTCCTTCATTTTATACATGAAAAAACAATATTAAGGATTATATGACTTTCCCAATGGAGAATTGCAAGCAAGTGGCAGAGTTTAAATTTGGTGTCTATCGGCCGGATGAGGTGGCTCACGCCTGTAATTCCGGCACTTTGGGAGGCTGTGGCAGGTAGATCACGAGGTCAGGAGATGGAGACCATCGTGGCCAACACAGTGAAACCCTGTCTCTACTAAAAATACAAAAATTAGCTGGGTGAGGTGGCACATGCCTGTAATCCCAGCTACTTGGAAGGCTGAGGCAGGAGAATTGCTTGAACCAGGGAGTAGGAGGTTGCAGTGAGCTGAGATCGCACCACGGCACTCCAGCCTGGCAACAGAATGAGACAGTCCAAAAAAAAAAAGTTGATGTCTGTCCTCTGAGGGCAGTTTGCAGCATCCCCAGAGCGAAATGGAAGCCCCACAGAGGTTGCCATGGAGATAAAGTGGGACTTGCTCCCTCCAGGTTTGTTCCAATTTATTTCATATGTTGAGATTTCTCATAATATTTTATCTGGAAAATAATATAAGTTGTACAACTACTAAAAAAAAAAAAATCCATTGCCTTATAAGCCACAGTGCCTGCCACCATGGTCTGTAATCCACCATTTCCTTTTCATGTGCTTGTATGAATTTTAATTTTAACATTTTATGTCCAGTTTAATCTGTAATGTTTCCACCATCGACATTTGTTTTATTTTCCCTATCCCAAAGACTATGACCGCTATTTGTTCTTTGACATACGTTGTGCAAATAAATTATGAAGATGTTTTTTAGCAGATTTTATCCAAGAGTAAAAAACCCTTTAGAAGAAAAATCTAATTTTCCTTGGACCCAGAGATGGAAATTTTCCATCAATGGTCGGCATTCATTTTGTTCATTTCTCAAGTAATTTGGAAGATGCGAAAGATAAACACATCATCTTTTGACTTGTCATCCTATACTGTGTTACTGCGAATGAGTTTTGGATAAAGTTACCTGAACTTTTCTTTTTCTTTTGCTCCCTAAGAGGCCCATGTCTCCCCTCTAAATAGAATGATTCCATGAGACCACTCTAGGAACCCAGCGTAGGGCTCATGAAAACCCTGAGGTCAAATATTAAAGAGAATAACACTCCACAGCCTCCATCACCCTGGTTGTCAACTGAGAAAGTCCAGAGCTGTGCTGCCCACTATGGTGGCCACGAACCGCATGAAGCTACTGAATGCTTGAACTGTGTTTATTGAGACTGAGGAAGTAAACTCTACATTTTATTTGATGACAGTTACTTTAAATATAAATCTTAAAACTGAATCTGTGTAATTTTTGTTTCCATTAAACCAACTTTATTGCTTTGGTAGAATAGCATTTTACTTCAACTGCATACAAAAAATCTTAGCATACAAATTGAGATATACTACAAGTGTAAAATGCATACCAAATTTTGAAGACCTAGTAAAATGAAAAGGATATAAAATAGCTCGTTAATAATATTTTGTGTTAAACACAGGTTGAAATGATAATGCTATGTAATACACACACACGCACATCTATGTACACATATTGAGCTATATAAAGTATTTTTAAAATAATGTCCCTGTTTCTTTGTACTTTTTTTTTGAGACAGAATTTTGCTCTTGTTGCCCAGGCTGGAGTGCAATGGCGTGATCCTGGCACACTGCAACCTCTGCCTCCCGGGTTCAAGAGATACTCCTGCCTCAACCTCCCGAGCAGCTGGGATTACAGGCATGCACCACCACACCTGGCTAATTTTGTATTTTTAGTAGAGACAGGGTTTCTCCATGTTGGTCAGGCTGGTCTCAAACTCCCAACCTCAGGTGATCCTCCCACCTTGCCCTCCCAAAGTGCTGGGATTACAGGTGTGAGCCACCGTGCCCAGCCTCTTTGTACTTTTTAAATTTAAACTGACATATGTGGCTGTCCTTATAATTTTATTGAATAGAGCTAGTTTAGTCAAAAGAAAACATGTGTTTAAACCTAGCTTCCTGGGTTATCTGAGTGCCCTCATCTATGTAAGTCTTCCAGGACATGGCTGCATGAAGAGCACCCACCCACCTGCTCCCAGCCACCTGCTTAGACATTTAGAAATAATTCATCTCTCTCCAGATCATAAGTGGCCAGAAGAGCCCAGGGATAAAATACTTTGAAGGTTTGACTGTTAACCCTTCCTGGGTTAAAGACAAAGTCAAGAGCTGGAGCTAAAATGATCATTAGGAAGTTATTCTAATGAACCTATTAAGAGTTAAACCACTCAATTGAAAATATTTCAACTTAAGATTACTTTATTAAAAGAAAGGATATCTCACCCTACTTGCTTCTGCCATCATCATAACCACCTCCTTAGGGGGGACTTTGAACCCACTTCTATGTATTTGCCCATCAAAACTACTACTTTGGGTGGAAGATCCTAAAGGTGGAATGAGTCATGAGAAATAGTTGGTAAGTCCTCCCAACTATTCATAGAAAGGTAGAATGTTTCAACAAGGTGAAAGAAATTTTAAGATCACTGGCCTAAGCCTCTTTAAATTCTTTCTCCTTGCTCCTCCATACCTATGAGGGATTTCCCTTGTATTAATTGAAATAAAATACCAACAAATTCCAATTGCCCTATCTTATATAAGATAGTAACAGAAGTGATGGCAGCACCATAGCAACTTTAACAAATCTTCTCACTTTGTTGGTGAGTTTCCAAGAATAAAATCATTCAGTATGTACATACCCCTTCCAATGCACCCTCACCTTGATTGATACCCTGCTTTTTAAGGCTATGATACAAGACTTTTTTATCCTTCTTCTGCAGTTAGTGCCAACCTGTAGTACTATTTTCCTCAAATCCTCTTTAAGAGCCAGTAGATTAGCTAATCCAAAAAGTTTCCATCACTTCTCTTGGTGACCTTACCCTGAACCCAGGCCCATTGTGATTCCTTGGTAGTGGATAAAATGCTCCAAGCTGCATCCACCTTCTGCAGAGCTCCTCTGTGACATTGTTGGTATAACCACAGATGTTGGCACCTACCTGGAGAATTAACACACATACAAGCACAGTAGTCAATGAGATGTGAAAGCATGTAGTGAGTACTTACCTGATAAGGGAAAGGAGAACCTCTTAGTCACATCATTCCATGCTTAAGGAGATCCCAGAGTCACAGGGCACACTCCCAGGCAAAGGAGAGAAACAAGATAGAATCCATCACGGACTCACTGATAGTGCAAACAATGGTCTTTGTGTTGAGGCTGTTCCTTAATATTCAGTTCCCAATTTCATACTTTCTTATTTACTAATGCTCTCTTGATGGAATTTTCCTGTGATACTAATACATTTTATTCATGCTGTCTCCTTCCTATCTTCAGAGATTCCACGGATGACAACTCAGTGATTAAGTACTACCATTCTATCTTCAGAAGGCAGCTCAGGTAGCACATAAAAATTGATTTTTCCAATACATATCACCTTGGAACATGCTCCTTGGTTTTTCAGATAATCTCTAAGACTGCTAATTAAAAGAATGTTAACAGACAAAGGGTTAAAGTTCCCTGGTTGGAAATAAGGCTCACCATAGGGATGCCAAACAGGTTGAACTCAAGGATAGTGGGGATTGACCATCGGAGGTCATCCCATGTGGCCGCATTGTCCCCCAGCCAATGAGCAGCAAATTGGCCAGATCCAGCAAAAGTTGAACGGGATAAGATGAAGCTCCTATTATTCATGAAGACGGTCTCCAGGGCTCTGGAAAGGAATACAGCCAGTGGAGTGTGAGGTGGGCTGTGAATGTCTAGGACTCACCTTACAACAAGAGCAGCAATGGACTTTCTAACCAAACTGAGAAAACAACATGAGGGTGTCATAAACCAGATGTCATAAACTTAGCACTATTTAAGAGCTTCTTTCCCATTTTTGGGTAAGGTTTCAGATCTCCTATAAGACAGTACAAACCTCTATATTCTAGCCCCCACAGCAATTTCTCTAGGCTTCCATCCCCTGATTTTGTTTTCTCTATCTGGTTGGATCTGGTTGTGGTCTGGTCCTTTTGGTCAACAGTACATTGGAACCATGATTTGGGTTATTTGTCCCATCTTCTTTCTAATGTCCTTTGGTTCCACGAATTTCTGTCATGCATAATCCTGTTCAGCACAGCACCTGCTCCGATGGGAGCTCTGCACCCTCTGCTGGACTGAGAGGAGAGTTCATGCACCAGCTGGTACACCTCTGAAACTTCAGAACTTATCCCTGGGTTCCTCTGAAACTTCAGACTTATTCTTAGCAATTCTCAATGTTAGCAAATTTTAATCTAAGCAAAATAAGAGTCATTGAAATGAGTAAGTCTCAAAAGATCACATCTGATACTTTCTAAAAAGTTAAAAACAACTAACATAGAAAATATTATTTTCATTGTATTATATATAAAATATTACATATTATGTAAAATGATATAGAAGTGAAAGCAGGCCGGGGCAGTGGCTCACGCCTGTAATCCCAGCACTTTGGGAGGCTGAGGCGGGTGGATCACGAGGTCAGAAGATCGAGACCAACCTGGCCAACATGGTGAAACCCCGTCCCTACTAAAAATACAGAAGTTAGCCAGACATGGTGGTGTATGCCTTTAGCCCCACTTACTCATACTCAGAAGGCTGAGGCAGCGGAATCGCTTGAACCCAAGAGGCAGAGGTTGCAGTGAGCCGAGATCGTTCCACTGCACTCCAGCCTGGGCGACAGAGCAAGGCTCCGTCTCAGAAAAAAAAAAAAAAGAAAGAAAGAAAGAAATGAAAGCAAAGAAATTAAAAGCACAGCATTCAGAATGGTAATTACTTCAGGGGCACAGATGAACAACAGTGGGGTAACCTATGGTTGGATGTAGGCTGTTTGTCTAGCTTTCATTCTGGACACCTTTTGAATAGGCATTTTATTGAAATGACTCTCCTCTTTTGTTTTTTTCCCCCTGTGGTAAAAAGCCCACATCTTCCATTAGAGTTATAAAATTGAACAATAATACAATTAGAGGACAGGAAGACCTGAGCCACAATTGCTGCTAGCTCTTCACAGGCAGGCTCTTCTTTCCTGCTTTCTAATGCATGGTCTGAGACAAGTGTATCTTTTCCTAAAACCTCTCTCTGCAAATCTTTATCACCAGGTACCAGGCAATTCCTCAAGACACTATCACAGTCACCAAGGCCTCCTCACTTCATTTTCCTAGGGATGTTTGGAGAGTCTATAAATACTGAATGGCTTATAATGGCAAAAGGGAGAAAATTTTGAAATGGAAAACTGCTTTAAGAAAGTAAAGTGCTTCATTCTGTCAATTTACTGTCAAAAATAGGAGTAGGTTGGAGGAGAGGAGTCACTCAACTCCTATCCCCACTTCTACTTTAATGTAGACTGGATGACACTTTGCTTTTATTACCACTGGCTGCAGGTTTATTATACTCTGTAATCATCAATCACGAAAGAAACACATTCAGCTTACAGAGAGTGAAACCGAAACAGGGTTGAAGATATCTGTGGTTACAGTTTATTTAGAAGCAGGCTGTTACTGTGGTAAAACAGATTAGATAACTGCCGGGGGTTTTTTGTTTCGTTTTGTTTTTGTTCTTTTTACATCTGAAAGGAACAGTCTTACTCAGGGACTTTGCGTTTTGTATTGTATCTTTTAGTTTTCTTTTTTCTATCCCCCAAGTCTGGCCAATTTATAATCAGGTTGTGATCACTGAAAGAATCTAGTCTCCTTCGGCTTTCAGCCTAGAGGTGGGGGTAATTTTATTCCTGCTTGACCCACTGTCCCCACACTATACTTCCATTTAAGGTTGAGCCAAATATTTATCAGACCAATGACTTTAGTTCTTCTGATGTCCAGATCCCATTGAATGAAAATCTTATCTTTTTTTTTTTTTTGAGACAGAGTCTTGCTCTGTTGCCCAGGCTGGAGTGCAGTGGCGCAATCTCAGCTCACTGCAACCTCCGCCTCCTCATTCTCCTGCCTCAGCCTCCCGAGTAGCTGGGACTACAGGCGCCCGCCACCTCGCCCGACTAGTTTTTTGTATTTTTTTTAGTAGAGACGGGGTTTCATCGTGTTAGCCAGGATGGTCTCGATCTCCTGACCTCGTGATCCGCCCGTCTCGGCCTCCCAAAGTGCTGGGATTACAGGCTTGAGCCACCGCGCCCGGCCTAATCTTATCCATTTTTTGATCCACTTCTGCCTCTTGCCCAAAGACCAAGTTCCACTTATCTCCACTGTCCTCTGGGAGCATAGGCCATTATGCCTGGCCAGAGAAATTAGAAAGACACCTACCTATTTGTTCAATCACAATTACCTTTTAACTATTAACCATAACTATTAGAATATATTAACCAACCCATTCTTGATTTTATAGCACTTTTACCACATGGAGCCACTGGCAACAAAGCAATTTGAAACTTTCTTCCCCTCCTCCAACCCTTTTTTACACTTTCTTTCTTACCCTGACTATTCACTCTGTTTGCCACTTCTCATTCTTACATAGAAGCATCTAAGAATAAAAGTATATCAGAACAGAAGACTATGGGAATACCAACCCAACTCTCTCATTTCAGAGATGAGGAAACTGAGTCTTATTTATCCAGTTTATTTCTCAGGAAAAATAGAATGAGAGAGAAAAGACAAAGAAAGAGAAGACAATGAATCAGAAATATACGTCATTCTTCCTAGAGCTTTTTTTTTTTTTTTTTAACCAAAATACCAACTTTCACATTTTCTGGACAAGAACTCTCATCTGGACAATCTAACATAATGCAAAGTCATGAGGACAAAATAGTGCTGGAAAATAACACCGACCCAGTCTCTGCCTCGAAGTCATCAGGGGCTGGGTCCTGCCCTTCTTCTCTCTCTCAGGCCAGGCATTTATCCAACGAAGTGTCTTCAGTATACACACTATTGATAAAGCTAATGATATGAGGTGACTTTGCCCTCAAAAAACTTACAATCCAGCAGAGAGAAAATGAGCATCTAAAAATTGATACCATGTTTTTTGCGTACTAAGCATATTGGAATATGAACAAATGTGGCACAGAAAATGGGAAATAATCTTTTCCTAGAACTGTCAGGAAAGTTTCCAGAATTGAGATCTGAGGTGAGGTTTTATAGGTAAGTATAATGTGCAAAATGGACAGGGTCAGGAAGGCCATCTCGTGCAGGGCAAATAGCACATGAAAGGCATGGAAGAATGAACAGCCCTTGGATGTGGGAACAACAAGAAGCTGCAAAGGTGAGAGAAAAATTGTAAGAAAGGGTTAGATTATAAAGTGCCTTACAGGTTATGCTAAGAATTTTACTGTATAAAAAATAGCAAGGCATAAATAATTTTACACCGGGGAGAGAAATGAGCAAACTGTGCTTTAGAAAGGTCACTTCGTCAGGAATGTACAGTAGTGCTTTCTAAATTTTAACATACATTCAATATACCCAGGGATCTTGATAAAATGCAGGTTTTGGTTCCTAAGTTCAGGGTTGAGGTCCAAGATGCTAATGCTTTCTGGTGATGCTGATGCAGCTGTTCCTTGGACTATGCTTCAAGTAGAAAGGGTAGAGGACAGGTTATTGCGAGATAAGGGTAAAGTCAGGGAGATTAGTTCTGGGCCTGGTGTAATGATTTGTGTGAGGGATGATGATAACCTAATTAAGAAGTATTCGTGGGGAAAAAGGGAGGTGGTTACAGAAATGTTTCAAAAGTAACATCACAAAGATCAAGGACTGGTTGCATGTGAGGGCACAGAAGGCATAATGGATGGTGTCATGCTTCTCACTTGGGAGTCTGGGATGTAGGGATGCTGTTGCTACCAACCAAGATACAGAATTGAAGAGTTTCAGCCCGGCGTGGGGGCTCATGCCTGTAATCCCAGCACTTTGGGAGGCCGAGGCGGGCGGATCACCTGAGGTCGGGAGTTTGAGACTAGCCTGACCAACATGGAGAAACCCTGTCTCTACTAAAACTATAAAATTAGCTAGGCGTGGTGGTGCATGCCTGTAATCCAGCTACTGGAGAGACTGAGGCAGGAAAATCGCTTGAACCCGGGAGGCGGAGGTTTCAGTGAGCTGAGATCATGCCATTGCCCTGCAGCCTGGGCAACAAAAGTGAAACTCTGTCTCGAAAAAAAAAGAATTTAACAGTTTTGAAAATGATCAGCTACAGTGGGAAGATTAGGTGAAAACAGGTAACAGAGCAAGGTGAACGGTGTTTGAGGTACTACAAAACATCCAAGTAGACAATATCAGAAGATGGTTTTGGATATTTGTGTCCAAAACTTGGGGAAAGACCCCAGGAAGAATTATAGATTTTTAAATCATTAGAATTAATTACAGTGAAAACCATGAAAAGAAATAAATTACCTATGTGTTGGCATCAACTGTAAAGAGAAGAGGCCAGAGGATGGACTCCTAAGAATCATCAACAGTGAAAGAGCTGATGGAAAAGATCCAGGCACACAGACGAGAGGGAACAGCTGGAAAGAGAGCAGAGGCACCAGGAAGAGCAGTATCTTTTTTTTTTTTTTTTTTTTTTTTTTTTTTGAGACGGAGTTTCACTCTTGTTGCCCAGGCTGGAGTGCAATGGCGTGATCTCGGCTCACTGCAACCTCCGCTTCCCGGGTTCATATGATCCTCCTGCCTCAGCCTCCAAAATAGCTGGGATTACAGGCACCCAACACCACACCCGACTAATTTTTGCATTTTTAGTAGAGACAAGGTTTCATTATGTTGGCCAGGCTGGTCTCAAACTCCTGACCTCAGGTGATCTGCCCACCTCAGCCTCCCAAAGTGCTGGGATTATAGACGTGAGCCACCACACCCTTAAGAAACCACACCACACTCTTAAGAAACAGAGCAGTTTCTTAAGGACTGAAGGAGCTGAGTTTAAAGGAGTGGTTATGGCCTTGAGTACCACAGAGAAAGAGAAGTCAAGTAAGAAAAGGACTAAAACAGGTCCCATAAGCCTATCAAAGTCTCCCTATCTTCTAGAGCACAACAGTGCTCTAGAAACACCAAAACAGGAGGAGAGAAGCCGAGAAAGACAAAGATGCTCTTTCCAAAGCCACTGGAGGATCCACAGCAGCTCTTCTAACACTTTAGTTTCCCCATCTGTGCTGCAAATTCAAATTAAAATCTTAAGCCTGGCCCCAAATTTTCTTGCCGTCTTAGGTATAATGATTGTATTATACCATCTTCCACAGAAGAAACTGCAGAGTGAGAAGAGGAGCTATTTCTCAGTTTACAAAGTCACAAGTAAACAATCTACCTGACAAGATATAAAGGATGTAATGGTTTGAAGAACACATTTGTCTCCTTGGTAGACTTTCATAATGGGTGGTGGTGGCAACAGCAGTAATGGAGATGGTGATAGTCATGGTGGTGATGGGGATAGTGATGATGGTGATGGTGGTGTAGGGATGGTGGTGGTGGTGATGGCAGTGATAGTGGTGTTGGTTATGATGGTGATGGTGAATGGTGGTCATGGTGGGTGGTGGTGATGGTGGTAGTGAGTGTGGTGGTGGTGGGGGATGGTGGTGACAACTGTGGTGGTGGTGATGGTGATAGTAGCAGTAGTGATGGTGGTGGTGATGGCAATAATGGTGGTAGTGGTGGTAATGGTAGTGGTTATGATAATGGTGATGGTGTTAGGTAATGATGGCAGTGGTGATGGTGATGGTGTGTGCACGTGTGTATGTGTGTCTTGGGGTAGAAGGGAGGATTATGAGGTAGACAAGCAGGACATTGGGAAGGAAATAGAAGGTCATGGTGTAGCATTTCCAGATAAATAAAGGAAATACAGGTAAATTCAAATTCCAAGTAAACAATGAATAATTTTTAGTATGAGAATGTCCCACATAAATTTAATTTGGTGTCCTGTATATTTATTTGCTAAAATCAAGCAATCCTAGTGCATTCAGTAAAAGGATCCAAGCAAGAGCTGACTTCTAGCTGAGGACTCTAAATGCCTTACATAGTATTGCCTGCTAGTATCCTTGAAATAAGCTCCTTAGCCATAAGCCAATCAAAAATAATCCTGTACAGAAACCAAGGAACTTGGTTCTTGACAGGAACTCTTAAATACTCTCTAAGAACAGAGTTTTTCTGTTTCTATAAATGCAAAAATTATTTGAACAATATGTTACTTAAAGAACAGAAGAAAAACCCTCCACCTCCACCTCCCACCTCCACATATCTAGAATTAGGGTGAAAACCAAGTCCTTACAAGTTTGTGGTTCTTGCCATGGAGTGGCCATACAAGCTGTGGATGTCATAGTGAAGGCCTCCATGAAACTCCGTGTCCATGCAGAGAGTTCTTGCAAAAAGTAAGTGATCCAGAACTCCTGGAGGGAAATACTCATTAGTGAGGCACTTCCGCATTAACCATCTTTAACAAAATAGCAGCCCAATTATTTTCTTCCTGATTACAGTACCTTCCCCACCAATCTCCACCTGACCAAATCCATTCCAGATTTTAAATTCTATCCTAAATGCTATGTCCTGCCTGGGGCTCACACTGAGCCCTCCAAGGAGATGAATTATTAAAATTAATCTGCATTCCCTCGAGCTCACAAAGAATCCTGGTGAGGGGAGGCAACTGAGAAACGTGCTCAGAGTAAACACAGTGGATGTGAGCCTAAGTATAAAGCATATAATGTTTATCTACAAATATTTAATCAAGAGAAATTGAGTGTACAATGTATAGGTATGAAGGCAGAGAAATGGAACTTTTTCTTTTTTATAATACAGTCACACTTAGAAGAAAAATAGGGGCTGGGCATGGTGGTTCACGCCTGTAATCCCAGCACTTTGGGAGGCCGAGGTGGGTGGATCACCTGAGGTCAAGAGCTCGAGACCAGTGTGACCAATATGGTGAATCCCCGTCTCTACTAAAATTACAAAAATTAGCCGGGCATGGTGGTGGGCGCCTGTAGTCCCAGCTACTTGGGAGGCTGAGGCAGGAGAATTGCTTGAGCCCGGGAGGTGGAAGTGGCAGTGAGCTGAGATCACACCACTGCACTCCAGACTGGGCGACAGAGCGAGACTACATCTCCAAACAGAAAAGAAAAGAAAAATAAGATGTGACATTTGGGTAGTCTGATAGTTTGATGTGTAAGTACTCAAATCCTGCCTCTGAGAATTCTCATTGTTTGCATTTTCCCTTCCTCAAGCCTAAAATGGCCAGTCTTCTCTGCCACTTCCTCTCCTTGTGAACTCTTCACTGGGGCCGTATCAACCTTCCTTCACCAAGTCTTGCCCATACCTAGGACCTGAGTGTGAGGCACAATTCCAGAAAGTGGTGGGACCAGTAAAGATTGAGGTTGAGTTTTTCCTACCCACTATAACAGAAGCAAGGTTTGGAGTTGGAAATTAAGTAGAAATGTAAGATGGGAAGAAAATTCTATTTCTTGCACAGCTTGGCGTGTGGCATGAGATTCACAACCACTTCAGTGCTCTTTCTCTTGCTAATTAATGTGCACTATGCAATCCTGGAAATGGGAGAGGCTGCCTGGCTATGAGCAAAAGTTGCTGGTCATATGTGAGTAGACAAAATGCTGAGGGTAGCGAGTGGGGTCCCCACCAGAAGCAAGCAGAAAGTGATAGGATTGAGGTTTTCTGTAGGGGGAAAAAAAAAAATCAAAAACAAAAGTTAGTTTTGGCCAAAAAGAGGATTGAGAGATTAAGAAAAAACAAAACATGATAAACTAATCCAGAGTGGGAAAAAAAATGGGGGAATACAGACAGAGCAGAGAAGAACAAAGAGTAAGTCGAAAAAGCAAACAGTAGATTTTGCAAGAGGTCAAGACTTCCTCCAAAAAATTATTTACTCCTTAAGTGACCAAAAGGAGTTAAAGAAACAGCTGTACCTTGGTCTCAGGGGTATAAGTAAAGTGGGCAAATCAGAATACACTGACTGTTCAGGTGCCCAACATGCCAGCGTTCTCTTCCTGGAAATATAAGAAGATTATACCTTCCCTTGAGGTTAAGCTGAGGCTACGTGACCAGATTCCAGCAAAGAAATTTGGGCAAATTGGGTACACCTCCCTTCTAGGCCTGCCCATAAAATCTTCTCCACCCTCTCTCTCCCTCACCCAGGAAGCCAGAAGCAAAGGTCTCTGAGGAGATGGAAGAACCAGACATAGATCTGAGTCACCACTTGGATTCAAGTTACCCATCCCTCACCAGAGTATGATGTGGGCAAAAAACAAACGACTATGACGTGAGTAAAAAGTAAGCGATCATTGTGTTAATCCACTGAGATACTGGGGTTTATTTGTTGCCAGAGCATAGTCTATTCTATACTGCTACCGCCACCCACCACCTCCACACATATTCTTTCAAAATCAGAAACTAGAAAATTGACCTTGACTAGAAATGGCACCTATAAATAGGACCTTGAAGGCACCACTGATGCTTTAAACTGTTGTTAATGATCAGAGAAAGAGGGAGGAAGGGAGGGAAAAAAGAAAAATGGAAGAAGGAAGGAAGGGAGGGTAAGGAGGAAAGAAGGAAGGAAAGAATAAAGAAAACAGTTAAGAAGATTACAGGTTTGTTTCAATTTAAGGTAGTTTGTATCCTAAAGTGTCCTGAAATTCTCATAGATTTTAAAATTGACACCTGAGGGATTTGGGGGAAATGAACAGGATGAAAGCATTTTGAACTCTAGACTAGAAGGGCAACCAGGGGAGGTAGGCAGGCTCCGACTTTGTCACATGCTTGCCCTGGAGTTATGACAGCAAAAGGGTAATCAGAGACCCGACACTGCTGCAGAGACTTCGGTAGAGGAGTGCTCAGATGTTTAGGAGACCCCTTGGACTGGGAAGTGAAATTGCTCCTGACCATACTGAGTGTTACTGAGGGTGTTTTAAACATGGCTTATTCCTACGTCACAGCAAACAGGTGAAAACTTACTAGGAAGAAAAGGAGGAAAGTTCAAGTTGTTGGATTCACACTGGTCATTAGAAGCTTGGAGTAAGCTAGCAACTTCATTCATTTCCTTCAAAGACACAAAACACACCAAGTGTAAAATGCGATTGAGCTACATTTAGCTGTTGAGAAATGCTTACTGAACTAGGAGCCAGGATATCTGGGTCCCTTATTAACCGCTTTTTGGATTTTAAATAATCTCCCTAACTTTTCTTACCCTTTGTTTTATCTTTTACAAAATTGAGTCATTGGATTAGGTTACATATTTGTACGGTATGTTCCACTTCTAAACGACATTTTTACCTTTTATCAATTGATTTCAATCAGCTAATTCAGAAATACTGTTTCAAAGGTTGATCCCTGCCTACAAATTGTAAAGATTTTATTGTCATTGGTAAGAACCTAAGATAAACTAACATTTCTATTGTATAACTGTCCTTATCCTTTATTCCTCTGAGTGAGGAACAATAAGAGAATACAATTAAGATCAAATCTATTTTCTTACATGAATTAAAAATAAGTATGTCTAATCTTGGTAACAAACAAATTTTTTTTAATCATTGCATATCTTAGTCATCAGAGTGCTTCTGAAAATGACTGCTCCAATGCCTTGCACATTGGCACTCAGAGAACATTTGTTGAAGAAATTCCTACTGTTCTTCCACAAAAATATAGACCCTCATTAAATTATTATCTAATGATTAATTTAAATTTTTATGAATGAATGCTACAAATAGTAGCAATTACAATACCATTTTAATAAAACAGTATTTTTAAACTGACAACCAGTTAATGGAGAAAGCAAAAACTTTATCAAAATGAAATAACCAGTTGATGAAAGATGCAAGATAAGAACCTAAGGCTCTTAGGAGCCTAATTCACTGGATATAGACGCAGCATTAAGTAAAATAATTTTTAATACTACTATGTAAAGCGAATTATTTTTTACTACACATCAAAGTCAAAACTCATCTGAAAATTTGGCATATCTGTTTCCAAATGAAATTTGAGTCTGCAATAATAACTTACAATCCACACTCCATCAAACTCCAGACGATCATGAAATTTAGCAACCTGATCTATCCACCACTCAGTGCATACTGGATTGGTATAATCGGGAAAGACTGTCGGTCCCGGATATCCCTAGGACACAAAGAGGAAGGCTGTGGCAATCAGCTTGGTTGAAGGTTTTTCATTTTTACAGACAATGATTTCTTCTATTAGGAGCCTCATTTTGCTTGTCATTTTAGAAATAAAATGTGTGACTCCCCCAACAGAAACTAAACAATAAAATGCGTACAAGGAACAAGAGGAAGAAACAATAAAAGGAAAAGCAACTGAATAAATCGATGAAAAGCCACCATAAGTCCTTTTCTGTGCAAAAAGAAAATTTGAAAAGTACAATTTCATTATGTCAGCCCAGTTGGGAGACAAATTGTTTAAAATACTAGAAAGTCTATAGAATATTTTTCAAGAGAATGAACTTTTTCCAAGTGTTCTTAATTGAAGGTCACATAAAGTCTACTTTGAATAATTATGATTATAAATAACCTGTTGATATTTTTGGCATATAAACACTATTTTATAAATGGTTGAATAAAGTTTGCACTTCTTACTCAGGTCATTTTTTTAATTCTACCTCCCTTTTCTGTCTATGCCTATCAAACAATAGCTTTAAAGATTTTCCACAACAAAGATATAACCATAGCCAAATTTTTGAAAATTCGGAATTAAAAGGATACCAGTTTTTGTAAAAAAATTTTGTTCATTTTCCCCATAGATTTATAGATTGTAATTTAGGAACAACTTTACAGTCTGGGAACATAATGAATACATATTTTAAAATGTGGATAATTCTCAAAGCTCAAGATGGGAGCTTGAAGTACCCACAGGAAATGGATTGAGCTCCTGGCTCTTTGTGTTAGGTGATGGGCACCAACTAACCATTAGATGTAACTTTGCCCCCCAGGAAACAGGTGGTGTCACAAAACAGTCACCTACAGCAACATTCAATCTAGAGCAAGCCAGCAAATTTGATTCAACCAAGTGCGTTTAAAACAAACCACTGGCCAGGCACGGTGGCTCACACCTGTAATCCCAACACTTTGGGAGGCCAAGGCGGGTGGATCATGAGGTCAGGAGTTCGAGACCAGTCTGGCCAAGATGGTGAAATTCTGTCTCTACTAAAAATACAAAAATCAGCCAAGCACAGGCGCAGGCGCCTGTAATTCCAGCTACCTGGGAGGCTAAGACAGGAGAATCGCTTGAACCTGGGAGGCAGAGGTTACGGTGAGCTGAGATTGTGCCACTGCACTCCAGCCTGGGCGACAGAGCAGTACTCCATCTCAAAAAAAAAAAAAAAAAAAGAAAACAAAACAAAAAACATGCACCACTATGCACCTCCACTACTGCTATCTCTGCCAACATCTTAGATTAAATGATTCATGCCATTTATTGGTCAATGAAGTCAACCATCTAATTCATTCTTTGTAATTATATGCAAATTCTTAATTATATATCACTCAAACATGAGTACTATTGAAATGACTCATACGTGTGGATAAAATTTTAGGTGAGCAAAATAATTTTTATTTGACTATGGACTCTAAATGCAGTATATAAATATGGGCTTATCTAATATTTTAGAAATTAGCTTCTAACGAATCAGTAAAAGCAAAGACTTGGTGTGCAGAAGGAAGAAAACTTTCCTACTGCTTTATGAAAAGTTAGAATCAATGAAAAAAAAGTAAATAGAATTAAGCATCGAAAGAGTCAATGAAAGGAACTAAGTGAGCAGAGTTTGGTAAGGGATCATCCATAATCCTGAAAAGACAGTTCTGCAAAATAAACCACTCAGGAGCAACAAGTTCTGCAGTCACCTGAACTCTCTAGATGAAGCACCAATTTGAGTAAATCTTACAGAATCCAATTATCTAGGGCTGACCCTACATATAATTGAAATTGCCTATGTGATTTGATTTAAAGTCCTCTCAGAAATTTTGTTATCCTGAATATAGGCCCCAGCTCAGCCTATTCCAATGCCTGAGTCTGCTACCTTAGAATCAAAACCGTGCTCTATCTATAAGTCTTGTGTAAATTTAAAACATAGGCCGGGCACGGTGGCTCACACCTGTCATCCCAGCACTTTGGGAGGCTGAGGCAGGTGAATCACCCGAGGTCAGGAGTTCAAGATCAACCTGGCCAACATGGAGAAACCCCGTCTCTACTAAAAATACAAAAGTTAGTCGGGCCTGGTGGTGTGTGCCTCTAATCCCAGCTACTCGGGAGGCTGAGGTAGGAGAATCGCTTGAACCCAGGAGTCGGAGGTTGCAGTGAGTCAAGATCACGCCATTGCACTCCAGCCAGGGTGACAAAAGTGAAACTCCATCTCAAAAAAAAAAAAATTAAAAATTAAAAAAATATATATATTAGCTGAGATCAGTTCCATATTAATCTATGAGTATCTTGCTATATTTTTGTAGTTGAATTTATGTCTTGGGAAAGAGAAATTTGGAGATGGGAGGGCTTTAGGAACTGATTTTTCTTCTAATTATATATTGCTTCTCAATTATGTATGGTATTAGAGGATCAAGGCTAGCTTTTTAAATGCTTCAGATTTTTAATCATTCTATTATTATATCTACTGGTTTAAAATAGTAATAAAAGAAACCTCTAAAGCCACGAAAACAGTAACAATATTGTAACTTGCCTTTCACCCATCTTCGTACCAAAAGTACAAACTCTCCAAAACAATCATAATTTATTTTTATTTTCTTAAGAAATTACCTCCCCAACAGCAAAGCCATTGTTCCCCAAGATCCACACTCTCTTTAGGCTTCCATTATTATAGGGCTCGTAGTTAGAGTTTTTGGAGATGCCAGGATTCTAATAAAGAAATATGATACAAATATTATTTTTATAAATTGTTTTGCACTGTGAAAGAAAAAATAAAGTAACAAGTGTTTGAACATACCATAATAATAACATATTTCTGTCCATTTTCATGTAACTCCTTGACAAAATCTGGGAGACCAGAGTAAGCGACTTCATCAACAGTGAAATCCTTCTTTCCATCCATGTAGTCTATGTCAGAGTACTGGACGTCCTGAAAGAGAGCTCTGGCCAGTCAGAACCCAGGAAACAGCACTGTGCTGATGGGAAGTATTACAGCTCTGGTTCCTGACCATTGAAAATGAAACTACATTTCCTACTGATTCTGGAACTTCCAGGGCTTGGCTACTTCTTAGGAGTAAATAAGCCATCTTTGAAACACATGATTGCTGTTTGGTTGCAGTTTTACCTCCTTGTCCTGACAGGTGCATGTCATAAGGTATTGGGAGGGACTTAAGAGCAGGAATTACATCTTATTCATCTCTGCAACTTGAGAGCTTGGATGCTTGACATAAAACAGATGCTCTTTAAATGATTGTTTGAATGAATTATATTATTAATGTTATAACCATGTACTAACTTAACCCAAGCATCAAGCCAGAATATATCATATGGGGAGAAAATGATCTTTTGCCCTATGAAAGTGCTAGAGTAATGATTAACAAAGATCAATGACAAAAAGATAAAGCCTTACTCAACTAAACTCTCAAGCACACATTTTTCCTTGTGTTTGTGTACCAGCCTATGGGGAGCAGGTGTTATTCTTAGTGAGCAAATTGAAATGTGAGGGAGTTCAGTGACATTTCCCAAAGTACGTGCCCTGGGAGGTGGGGTGGCTGATGAGGGCTTTGGGGACAGGCTCTTTGGCTTCAGATGCTCTTTTTTTCCCCAATCTGCCACTTTCCTCAAAGACAAAGGAAGTGTTCTTCTAAGTGTTCCTCAAGTATCATACAGTAGGAGTCTCGGCCTTACAGGCCTGAAGGAAAATGTGGCTTGTAGTCTGTTGCCCAAAGTGGCATCAACTGTTCTAATACTGGGCAATCATTTAGGACCCAGGTGTCCTCCACAAACACATACAGGGAAAGATTCTACTTGTGGAAGAAAATTCTTCCTCGAATTGGATGTTTGCAGATAGTAGATATGGGAGAAGTAAAATTAAACACAATCAATTCCCCTTTGACACCAAAACACATTGACCATCTATTTTTTTCACAGGAAAAATTGATCCTCCTGCCTGCCCTTATCACTACTCTGAGAGGGGATTGAAGAATCCTGAAAGCAGGCCAAAGCCATTTCCACATGTTCAGTCTTCCTTCGGATGTTCACATTTAACTTTTTTTTTTTTTTTTAGACAGAGCCTCACTCTGTCACCCAGGCTGGAGTGCAGTGGCATGATCTCAGCTCACTACAACCTCTGCCTCCAGGCTCAAGTGATTCTCCTGCCTCAGCCTGCTTTGTAGCTGGGATTATAGGCATATGCCACCACACCTGGGTAATTTTTTTGTATTTTTAATAGAGACGGGGTGCCACCATATTGACCAGGCTGGTCTCAAAATCCTGACCTCAAGTGATCAACCCACCTTGGCCTCCCAAAGTGCTGAGATTACAGGTGTGAGCCACCACACTGGGCCAACACTATATTCTTACATCAAAGTTTCAAAATCCCAAAGAGCTACCCCAAATAAGTTGTTCTGATAAATTCTTTAGCCACATGTTATGCATCTCCTGGAGAAGATGATCAAATATTACACACTTAATAATTATCTTGACTTACTGGTGGACATGGAACATCATAAATACTGATGCAACCATGAAGCTTCAAAATTAGAGTTTGTCAGATCTGGGAGGAATATACGAGGTCACCGTGAGAAACTCATTTACTGTAAGTCATTATAATCATCATCTCTTGTTACTCATGTCACCTCCAGTGTTGCTTTCTCTAATATCATAACAGCTAACTTTGATGATGTTTACCTTCTGTGCTAGATGCTTTACATGCACAGTACTTACTACCAGCCCATTCCTTACTACCAGCCCACCAAAGCAAGTCTTACATTCTCATTCTATAAAGGTGGAAACTAAGACTCAGACATGTTAATTAAGTAGCGCAACATTGCACAGAGCTAGGAAGAGGTAAAGCCAAAATTCAAAGCCATATCTATCTGACTTCATTAACAGTATACTTTTCATGCTCAGATACATAACTTAACATGCAAATTTCTGCCAGCAAGTGTGCCTGTCAATCTATTGATTTATCTACATTTTTCCTAATAAATTGAATTTAATGCAAAAAATAAAAATGGGAATTGGTGTCAAATGCATGCTAAAAGAAGTTTCAACTTACATATGGTATCTCAGCTAAACGATTTCGGCTTACAACTTCTTTCAATTTATTGATGCCACCATAATCCCTGCGACTAAGCTGGAACCCAAGACTCCAATAGGGAGGCAAGAATGGCCGTCCAACAAGCTGAAAAGATAAGCAAGTAAGTGTGTAGACTTTTAGCATAAACACTGTAGCCCCATGCCTAACACTGGAGGCATTAGCCCCATTTCATTTTCTGTAAAGTTCCCAGAGCTGAAAATGTCAGAGCTGAGAGTAATCCGCTAGAATAATTTGTGAAATCCCACAATCACATCCTTCTTTACTAAGTACATAAATGTATTCCCAACATCAGACACTGATAAAATTTGCAGAAAATGTTTCAATAATAGTGTCACCTTTGGGGGAAACCGGTGACATTCATTATTCTATAAGTGTTTTTCTGAGTATTTGTTCACAGTGTGGTAAGGGCTAAGATGGGCACTTGGAATATGGTGGCACAGAACAAACATAGTCCTGCCCTCACAGAGCTTAGAGGAAATAAATAAATGTCTAATATAATTTCAGATAGTGGTATGTGCAAAGGGTAAAGGAATAAGAACTGATGAGATTAGGAGTGAGATTACGGACACATGCCACCACGCCCAGCTAATTTTTGTATTTTTAGTAGAGAGAGAGCTCCGCCATGTTGGCCAGGCTGGTCTTGCCCTCCTGACCTCAAGCGATTTGCCTGCATTGGCCTCCCAAAGTGCTGGAAGTACAGGTGTTAGCCACTGTGTCCAACCTCAAGTTTCTTCCTTTTCTGTAATTTGAGTCAAATATGAATAGCTAGCAAAGTTTATTTAGGTAGTTCCTTTTCACTGAATTTTAACTTATTGAATGAATAAGCTTTGCTGATTGGTGGGATACATGAATGGACCATGAGTTACTTGAAAGCAGGATGGTGTCTGACTTATTTTGCATTTCTCAAGCCTTGCACAGTGTCCTTTTGAATGCAGAAAGCACCAAATAAAGGTCATCAAAATAAATAAACAGTAGATGAAAGACTATCCCAGCATTTATAATCCATATAGTTTACTAATACCTTTTATTAATTTATAATGAGTATACGAGATAATAGCAGTAAATAAGGACTATCTAAATGCAAAAACATACCTCCAAGTATTGCTGAACCACTTGTTCTGGAGTGTTTCCTAGGAATACATAGAAGTCAAGAATGCCTCCAATCGTGCGATAAGTGATTGCAGGAGCTGGCTGAAGGGTAACCTCTGAAAAAATTATAATGAGATTTATTAGAATCTTCTGGTTGTAAGTAGACTCTTCTCTGCAGTATAAATAGCTGAGCTATCTAAAAGAGTCTCAGTCTCATTTTGAAAGGGATGAAAATCACACTGTTCTTTTTATCAGAGGATTGTTGTTGGAGTTTGTCAAAATATTTAATGTGTAAGACACCAATGAAGACTTGAGTTTGTTTGTTTTTTTTAAGAGAAAGAAGAACAAATTTTATTTTAACCTAGCCACATACAAATACAAGCTTCTGGGTTTTGTGAGTGGCTTCACCCAAAAAACCTTTTAAAAATTTTATTAGATGAGTTTGACTACAACTAAATATTTAAAAATAAGTAAAAATGCTTATTGGAGTACCATTAATCCAGAAGCTGGAGGAGGAAGATTTGGAGGGGGAAAGGGTGGCTGGGCTATGAGAAAGAGCCTACAAAACACAACCTTGTTGCCTACAGGCAGAAAGTACAATTTACACGTTGAAATCTACAGGTATTTTTGGAATGCATCTATCAGTGGATCCTATTTTCTATGGACTATAAGGGAAAACATTGTATCAAAGAAGACCCCTGCAGTGGTTTTCAATGAAAATAATGTCAAGTATGACCTGGATTTGTAGACAGGTTAACCTACTTTCAGGTTCCAGTTTCAGCAAAAGTATTGTAGGTTCAAAATGCTTTCTGTTCAACAGTGATCTCACCATAAAAGTAAGTTTTTATAAAAGCAGAATCCTAAAACATATTCCTACCTACAGAAGACAAAAAGATGCTTCCTACCCATGGCATTACTGTTCATCAGAAAAACTCCAAAAGAGGAGCCACTGGCGTCTTCAAGGCACAAGAAGAATGTATGAGCTCCATACAGATTAATCATGTCCTGTCAGCAAAACAGAAGAACAGTAATAGTGTTATGTGTTAAGAAAGTTTTCATTCACCCTAAAATAAATTCAAAAGCCATCTATAACATATACTTGGTCAACACTTCATGTAGTGTAACATTGTATCAAAAAGGCATTGAAATGATATTATCAACTGGAAAATGAATAAACAGAATACGGTATAGCTATACAATAGAATTCCATTCAACAATAATAAATAATCATACACACTACAACATAAATAAACCTTGAAAGTGTTATGCTAAGGGAAAGAAACTGACACAAACAACCATATATTGTATGATTTCATTGATATGAAATATCTAGAAAAGTCAAATCTATAGGGACAGAAAGTAGGTTAGTATTTGGCTCGGGCTGAAGCAAGCTCTGGAGTTTAAGTCTCAAAGGGCAGAAAGGATCCTATTGCGGTGATGCCAAAGTTATAGAACTGGATTATGACGATGCTTGCACAACTCAGTATATGTGCTCAAAGTCATTGAATTGCACACTTAAAACAGATGAATTTTATGGCCTATACATTATAACTCAATCAAGTTATTTTGTAAACATATTTGCTATGATGTATACCAAAATATTAGCAGAAAGTGATGGTATTATGAGTAATTTTGAATTTTTTATGCCTAGTTGTATTTTCTAATGTTTCTGTGGTTAACATATAATACTTAAGTGGAAAAAAAGCTTAAAACTAATAAAAAGAGAAAGAAAAAATATTTAAATCTGTGACAAAGCTGTGATGAGCACTGATACAAGAGATAATATGTGTGTGTGTGTGTGTGTGTGTGTGTGCGTGTGTGTGTGTGTGTATAACTCTAAGTGCCTTAAGAATAAAAGAAGTTGAGATCAGAATACGGAGAATGTTTTACAAGCTCCCTGTGTGACAGTATCATCATCTTAGCCACAGCATAAGGCAATAATACTGATAATGGTAAATACCAGGAGAGGGGGAAAAAAAGAATCAACATAATTTGCAAAATTGAGAAGACCAGTAAGCCTAGACTAGATGTAAAATTATAGCCAGGAAAACTAATGGCATCACACTTGGATAGCATACAGACAAAATTTTTAAAATACATTTTGAAGAAAGAAAAAAGCAGGAGAAAAAGAAAAGAAAAAAGAAAGGAAGAAAAACAGGAAGGGTGGAAGGCATTACATCTAATTTGTGACTACAATTTAGGAATGTCAGCTATAGAAAGTCAAACGTAGTACAATTCATAGTTTTCAATATTTGCCAGGGTCCTTGACCAAACACTTATTACATGGGTTGGCCATTGCTTTTTTGTCTTTGCTCTGCTCTGCAAGGTCACTCCCTCCATTGTATCAGATGCTGTTAGCTAGGCTACAGGTTAATGTGCTACTTGCTTTGTTCATCTCCTGCCAAATATGAATTGCAAAATGTCAGCTCTCTGTCTCCCTTGCACCATACTTCAGCTTGCGGCTCTTGCACAGATCCAAGAAATATCATCAGCACCATGGAGGCTTCAAGACATGCTCTACAAACCTACATGACTCAAAGCATTGTCCATGGAACAATACCTCCTCAAATCCTTTGTTATCAGTCAACCGCAAGATAAGTACAAAAACCAAAAGTCAAAGTCTAGAAATTCTTTCACAGCAATTGAAAAGGGTAATATTTTATGTCTGTTCAACTGAAAATTTAGGCTTTTTTGGTATGTCTTTGGATTTTTTATTTCATTTTTTCAGTAATATATTTTAATTGTATTTTACAAAAGTATTGCCCATGCTGGATATTTTTTTTATTTTTTTAAAGAAACTAGTCCTTCACTCCTGGATGCCAGGAGCAGGATGCCAGGATGCCAGATAAGCTGAGAGGCACTAATCTAGAGCAGTCCTTCTCCCACTTTAATATGAATGTGAGTCACCAAGGGGTCTTGTAAAAATGCAGATTTGGATCCAGTGGGTCTGGGCTATGACTTGAGATTCTGCATTTCTAACAGCCTCCCAGGTGATGCCAGCGCTGACGTCTCTGAAACATACTTTCACTAGCAAACACCTAGAACAATATGAAAGCTGTCAAGAGACATTTTTAGTCCACTGAGTTCTACTGAGCATGGCTCCTACTGAAGCCCTCATTTCCTCAGTTATTAAACCAAGACATAGTAATCTGGCAGAAGTATACTAGGTTCTAATATAATCATGAAATTATATTTCCCATTAAAAGTGAAATTTGTTTAAAACAATGCTACATTTCAAATTTGCTAGAAAATTTCTAATTTATTTTTTTTATTTCTAGTATTGCTATATTCCTGAATGTATAGGTCTCAAGAACAAATATTCCTCAACACTAACACATCTAAAATGATCGAAGTAAGATAGATGTATTCCCGCAGGCTACTTTTAGGAAAAGAAGGAGGGTATCCCTTACTGTAGGCGATACTGAGGAGGAGAGGCACCTCACCTTGGTGGGGGTGGCATCCCGGGTGAAGATGGGCCAGGTCTTCCAGGTCATGTTGTGGCGGTACTGCTGGTGCACATGTTCTCCCAGCCCATACACATTGGCACTGGGCAGTCGGAAAGACAGTTGCAGGTACTGCTGGGCAAACTGGAGGGGCCCGATGCTAGTGTCCAACCTGGGCCGTAGGGTAAGTAGAGCAAGCATCACCAAAAAACACTCTTTCCTCTGCTAGGAAGCTATCTTTCCTTTCCACATACACTTAGACCTCTGTTGTTTCATGTGTTATCAATTTTCACACTACCTTTGAAGGCCTTTCTAGGGCACCTCTGGTTCTTTGATTCGAGAGGAAGACAGCATTAGTGGCAGGATGCCAGGAGCTCAGGTTGGACAATTGGGGAAAGAGAGCAGAGTTGACTTCATATTTAATGTGCATCTACTACATTCCAGGCACCACTCTGGGTGTTTTATAAACAATGTCTCATTACCCCTAGCAAAAGTGGATATTTTGAGTCCCTTTTTTTGGTCAAGGAAACTGATACTGTTAAGAAGAGGTATTTTGCCTGATATATAACACAGTTGACTTACTGGTACCAGGATGTGAATACTGGTTTTACTGACACTAATACTTCTATTTACTCCAGTACAGTTTGTGAATTAAGCTCAAATTGTTGGTCACTGCTTGATAGCAAAATTCACAGTGAAAAAAATTTAAAGTAATAGACAATGAAGTTTGAGTTCCAGTATGAATAATAATTTAAAACAATAAAATCCCCTATTTTATAACATATGTAAGCCGGAAGTATATTTCTGTGTATATATAAATATATTATATTATACAAATAGATAAATATATTAAATATACTACATATTTAAATATATAAATATATATTATTGAATTTTATATAAATATTTAGATAAATAAAAATATATTATGCAAAATATATATTTATATTCAATATATTGATGTATATTAACATATATTAAATATTTATATTAAATATAAATTAATGTTTACTAAATATATTAAATATTTATATTACTATAAATTATTGTTTATTAAATACATTCTAATACATTAAATATTTACATTAAGTCTAAATTAATGTATATTAAATATATATTAAACATTTATATTTAATATAAACATAAATATGTGTAAATATATTCAATGTATAAATATGACATATTTGTATATTAAATACATATGTTATATATTATATTTAAAATATTATATTAATTTATATATATTTATATATGATTTAAATATATCTATATATTATATATAATTATATAATTTAGCAAGCATTTTAGTATTACGTTTTAGTATTCTGTTTTACGAGCATGATAGGCTAACACTGTTATTTTACAGCAAACTCTTTGACATTTTTCTGATATTCAAACATTTTCTCTAGTTGTACTTAAATATTTAACTGCCCACCCACAGTAAATCAGAATGAGTAATATCAGAACTGTGTGTTCAAAGATGCACCAAGAGGGTTGAAAAGCTCACAAGACTCTTCTGTTGCTTGTCCTCATTATTTTGATGCTGAAAGGTTTATCAGTAACCTCCACATAATAGGTCAAATTGGAGGCATCAGCAGTCCCATCAACCAGCCTAATATTTTCATGGGAAACTTCATAGCGTATGTTATTGTAGTCAGTGATCTGTCAAAATAAAAACAGAAGGGACAACTGCAGATAAGACCACTTCCTTGTAGACAGAGCTATAAAAGACGTTCCATCTCAAATAGCACCCCATGAGAATAGCTTCTAATTCTTGACATTGTGGCTCCTGATTTGTGAAGTCACCCAATTACGTGTGCCCCATCAAATAAAAATTAGCCTGCCCATCCCATCCAGAGATTCCTGCAGAGAGGAAGAGAAGTACCTTCTGCTTCCACACTTCAAGCCCAATGTGGACACACTGCTTTCTTCAAAATGTATTTAGCAGTCACTCCCAAACCAACCTTAAAATGAAACCGATTGGATGTCTGATATTCAGCTGTGAAAAGGGTGGTGGCGACATCATTTCCAAACAGAGATGGGGACGGCAACCTTTTCAACTGGGCAGTAAATCCTATGGGTGGCAAGATAGGGGGAGAGAAAGAGAAGGAGACTAACTTTTAGGGGTTTTTGTTTCTTTGTTTTTATTTTGAGATGGAGTCTTGCCCTGTAGCCCAGGCTGGAGTGTAAGGTGTGATCTTGGCTCACTGCAACGTCCACCTCCCAGGTTCAAACGATTCTCCTGCCTCTGCCTCCCGAGTAGCTGGAATGACAGTCACCTGCCACCATGCTCAGCTAATTTTTGTATTTTTAGTAGAGATGGGGTTTCATCACATTGATGGGCTGGTCTTGAACTCCTGACCTCATGATCCACCTGCGTTGGCCTCTCAAAGTGCTTGGATTACAGGCGTGAGCCACCGTGCCCGCCTAACTTTTACCTTTTATTTTACTTTGCAGTTGATGTATCTGGGCCATAAGGAGTTGTTCCCAGGCACAACATCAGGGCAGTGCTCACCTGTGCTTGTATTTGTATGGCCATTGCTGGCTTCATAGCCCCAGTTACAGGGGAAGAAGCACCTAGGGACATTGGCATCCTCCACAGGTGACCAGCAGCACTTATATTGCCATCTGCAGATATCCTGTAACAATGACACAGAGTTAGCAGTATATAAACTGAGGGAAGGAAAGTATTACCTATTTATTTATAATCCATTTTATTCCAAGGAGAATTTAAGATAGGTTATAATTACATTCACTAATTTATTTGTTCTTTATTTATTCATGCATCTATCCAACTGTCCAATATATATTTATTATCTACCAGACATGGAACTGATAATACAGATAAACAAGACAGAGCCTGTGCCCTCAGCAAACTTACTGTCTAGTGGCAAATCCATACAATTAGAAAAGCAATTACATACAGCATGATGATATGAGGTCTCCACCAAGTGTGTCCAGGAGCTGAGGGAACACACGGTCACTGTACCCAGCCTAGTAGGCTTGGAGTGGGGTAGGGAGAGCTTCCAGGTAAGTGAAAGGTAAGTGAAAGGTAAGTCCCGTCATGAAGCACTAGGGGAGGTTAGACAGAGCAACAGTATTCACAGCTGAGAAGGCAGCAATGCATGACAGACTCTGAAAAACCACACATTTCTTGTGCTGAAAACATTGAGTATGAGAATGAAGCTGGAAATCACATAGTATTTTTATTAGGAGTGGGTTGGAAGCCAGACCAAGAAGTTTGGACTTTCCCATGAGAAAGAGTCATGCAAGTGGCTAACAACACAGCAAAAAAAGAAACGCATTTCCAAAAAGTAAGCAAAGGGAAGCTAAGAAAATTAGAGATTATTAAAATAAAACTAGGACAGAGGGCAACATAGAAATTCACAATGTCTCTACTATGTCCAAGGCAAAAACAAATTACATGTGGTTCTTTCTCAGAGTGGCTTGATTATAAATATTTTTTGGTGTTATTTAGCAAGATTTATTTTGTAAAGGTCTTATAATTTTCACATTAATTTACATAAAATTATTTTGTTATGATAAATAAAACAAATGGCAACTGAGACCAATGTGTTAGAATAAACATAGGCATTCACCTTCCTCACCTAACTAAACTTACATGAAATGACAGAAGTGATTTTAAGAAAAAAATTACAAATCTGTTTATAACACAGCAAAATAAAATGCAGTGTGGCAATTCAGAAATTCAATTACAATTGAATTTCTTTCTTTCTTTTTTTTTTTTTTTTTTTTGAGACAGAGTTTCATTCTTGTTGCCCAGTCTGGAGTGCAATGGTGCAGTCTCGGCTCACTGCAATCTTCACCTCCTGAGTTCAAGTGATTCTACTGCCTCAGTCTCACAAGTAGCTGGGATTACAGGCTTCTACCACCACACCTGGCTAAGTTTTGTATTTTTAGTAAAGACAGGGTTTCACCATGTTGGCCAGGCTAGTCTTGAACTCCTGACTTCAGGTGATCCACCCACCTCAGCCTCCCAAAGTGCTGGGATTACCGACGTGAGTCATCGTGCCTGGCCTACAATTGAATTTCAATTATAATTACAACTACAATTGAAGTTCCATTACAATTCAAGGTGAGATTTAGGTGGGGACACAGAGTCAAATGATGTCATTCTGCACCTGGCCCCTCTCAGATCTCATGTCCTCACATTTCAAAACATAATCATGCCCTTCCAATAGTCCCTTAAAGTTTTAACTCATTCCAGTGTTAATCCAAAAATACAAGTACAAATTCTTATCTGAGACAAAGCAAGTCTCTTTAGCCTATGAGCCTGTACAATCAAAAGCAATCAGTTTCTTCCTAGATACAATGGGGTACAGGCATTGGGTAAATATACCCATTCCAAATGGAGAAATTGATCAAAATGAAGGGGTTACAGGCCCCATGCAAGTCTGAAATCCAACGCGGCAGTCAAAGCCTAAAGCTCTGAAATAATCTCCTTTGACTCCATTTCTCACATCCAGATCATGCTGATGTGAGAGGTGGGCTCCCACAGCCTTGAGCAGCTCTGTGTCCATGGCTCTGCAAGTACAGCCACCTTCCTGGCTGCTTTCATGAGCTGGCATTGAGTGTCTGTGGCTTTTCCAGGCACACACTGCAAGCTGTCAGTGGACCTTCCATTCCGGGAGTTGGAGGACAGTGGCTCTCTTCTCACAACTTCACTAGGCTGAGCCCCAGTGGAGACGCTGTGTGGGGACTCTGACCCCACATTTCCCTTCCACACTGCCGTAGCAGAGGATCTCCATAAGGATTCTACCCATGCAGAAAACTTGTGCCTGGACATCCAGGCATTTCCACACATCCTCTGAAATCTACGTAGAGGTTCCTATACCTCGATTCTTGACTTCTGTGCACCCACGGGCTCAATACCATGTAGAAGCAGCCAAGACTTGGGGCTTACACACTCTGAAGCCACGGCCTGAGCTGTACCTTGGCCCCTTTTAGCCATGGCTGGAGCTGCTGGGACACAGAACACCAAGTCCCTAGGCTGCACACAGCAGGGGGATCCTGGGCCCAGCCCATGAAACCATTTTTCCCTCCTGGGCCTCCTTGCCTGTGATGGGAGGAGCTGCTGTGAAGACCTCTGACATGCCCTGGAGACATTTCCCCATTGTCTTGGCAATTAATATTTGGCTCCTTGTTACTTATGCAAATTTCTGTAGCTGGCTTGAATTTCTCCTCAGAAAATAGGCTTTTCTTTTCTATTGCATCATCAGGCTGCACATTTTCTGAACTGTTATGCTCTGCTTTCCTTTTAAACATAAGTTCCAATTCCAAACCATATCTTTGTGAATACATAAGCTGAATGCCTTTAATAGCACCCAAGTTACCTCTTAAACACTTTGCTGCTTAGAAATTTCTTCTGCCAGATACCCTAAATCATCTCTCTCAAGTTTAAAGTTCCACAGATCTCTAGGGCAGAGGTGAAATGCCACCAGTCTCTTTGATAAAACATAGCAAGAATCACCTTTATTCTAGTTCCCAACAAGTTCTTCATCTCCATCTGAGACAAGCAGCATTTGGTCAAAGTCATTCAACAAGTCTCAAGGAAGTTCCAAACTTTCCCACATCTTCCTGTCCTCTTCTGAGCCCTTCAAACTGTTCCAACCTCAGCTTGTTACCCAATTCCAAAGTCGCTTCCACATTTTCAGGTATCTTTACAGCAACACCCCACTACCTGGTACCAATTTACTGTATTAGTCAGTTCTCATGCTGCTAATAAAGACATTCCCAAGACTGTGTAATTTATAAAGGAAAGACATTTAATAGACTCACCGTTCCACATGGCTGGGGAGGCCTCACAATCATGGTGGAAGATGAAGGAAGTACAATGGGATGTCTTACATGGTGGCAGGCAAGAGAGCTTGTGCAGGGGAAGTCCCCTTTATAAAACCATCAGATCTCATGAGCCTTATTCACTACCATAAGAACAGTATGGGGGAAACTGCCCCACAATTCAATTATCTCCACCTGGCCCCTTGACACATTGGGATTATTAAAATTCAAGGTGAGATTTGGGTGGGGACACAGAGTCAAACCATCATTTCCATTTAAAAAAAACAATGAGGAATGTGTAATGTTAAGATTTAGAACAACAAGATTTAAAGCTCCTTAATATTTGAACTGAATTACAAAAGAAAACAATGAAAGAGAAGTGTTATGAAAAAACTTTAAAAATCAAATTTCAAATATCTCAGAAAATAATATAAAAAAAATAAAGAAACGGAAAATATGAAAGAAAGAGTAGGTGAAGTGACTGACAGACTCAGACAGCAGCACTCAACGAAGAACATTCCAGAAGGAGAAAGAAAACAGATGAGGGAAAGAAAAGCAAATCAAATGTCATGGATCATGAACAACTCAATGTACAACCCAAGACACCGAAAAGTACAAAATAAACCCACAAAAAGTGCGTAAGATAATAAAAACAAAAGCAGTAATTATAAACTAGAATGTTCTGGTAACAAACTGAAAAAGGGCAGTCCAAATAAATAAGTAAACAAAAACATATAGGCCCATTTCACTTAAAAAAACATAGATGTGCAAAATATCAATAAAATATTAGCAATTTGAATTCATTCATATATTAAAAGAATTAATACACAATATATGAATAGGTCTTATTAAGCAAAAGTTAGAATGGTTCCAAATTAAGAAATATTTTAATGTAATTCACGACACTGACAAAAGAAAATTGTATGGTAATCTCAATGGAAGCAATCTATTTTAAAAATATAATGTGGTAAATTTAAATGCCTTAAATTTAAAAAGCAAGTTGGAAAACTATATAGTATAATCAAATTTTTGTTAAAACAAAACAAATATATAGATGCAAAAGCTTATAAAGATCAAGAGAAGAATATACACTAAGCTACTGATTTGATTCTGGGTGATTCTGGGGGGGTAATTTGGAGATAGGAAGCTTTCTCATTTTATTCTCTACATAACTATAATGTCTGAATCTTTCCTGTTAAAGGACTGTGTTCAATGTAGATTGTGACACCAAAAATGAGAATATATCACAACACTACTCATTCGAAAAAGGCATAGTGCTGACAAGTATTTTAGATGCTAACATCTGATGTCATTTTCCTGAAAAGCCACAATGTAAATATAACTTAAGTCAGTGCTTCACACTTATTATAAACAAAGTAATTACATTATAACCATACAATCTTTGTAAATGTACTTATTAATTCTCCATAGATCTAATTGACATTCCTGTCTCAGTCGCTCTCTTCAGATAATAAAAAGGGCTGGAGGGATCAGTGAAGAAAGAATTTGGGGGTCTGGATGGCCTGTGGATAGTTGATTTTCCTAAGGCAGACATGAAGTACCTCTGCTCCCTCTGAAACTGGGGTCAGTGTAATTTAAAAGGTCAGTTCCATTGTCATAAATTGTTTCAAAGTCCACAGACCTCTATAAAAAGCAATAAACATTTAGGTAAGCGGTCTGCCCTAACACCCCTACTTCAGTTTTCAACCATTACCAATATCCCAGACACCAAAGGTCAAACCCCAGAGGCAATTACTACTCAATCTTTCAGTCCCCGCGTATCTTCCACACGGATTTAGAATGGAGACAGGGAGACTTGTGAGTCTCCACTATAGTCCAGGCATGAGTTACAGTAACACAGACGCTAATGAACTGATGCCTGGGATATAGCAGTTGATTCACAACAAATCTCCCTGTCTCCGTTCTTTCTGTTGCACCAAACTTGAGTATTCTTCAGTTATCTTCCAAATAGATGTTATGTCATTTTTCATTAGAAATTGTTAATTAATATAATTTAAAAATTAACAATTAACTTGGAAATTGTCTAGTACAACTTCCATTTGATGCAGGGATTTCTTCAATAGAGTCTCTGATAGATGCTTAAAATCTGTAAATGATATGTAACCAACTTCTTCCAAAACCAGGAAATTCCATTTCTATAATTAGTATTTTATTGCAATGTTATTTATTAGGTTTAGTTAAAATCAGTCTCCAGGAAGTTCCATTTTCTAAAACCTACTATAGCTGCATGTTGCCTTTCGGATAAACTGTCTCAAACTATACTGACAATTTAGAAAGAAAAGAGAATCTTGTAACCTATGAGTTAAAAGACATGGAAGAAAATGGAATGCACATTGGAAAAAACTTCCAACTGTTATTATTTGCAGGTAACATTATCATATCAGAAAAAGCAAACGTCTACAAACTAGGACAATTAATAGGTAAATTTAAGATTTCTGGTTACAAGATCAGTATTCAAAAATCAGTTTTAAATCTATATATCAACAACAGAGAAACAGAAAATTAAAATTTAAGAATAAGACTTGAATAGAATCAAATAGAAAAAAAGTAGCAAAAACATGTGCAAAAGCTCTCTATCAAAAATTTTGAAACTAAAATCTCAGTGCATAGAAAGATAAATACCATGTTTAGGAATTGAAATATTCACCCTTGTAAAGATAGTAATTTTCCCAAATTTAACCTGTAAATTTTATGCAATCACAATAAAATTTCTAGTAAGTTTTGTGAGAAAACTGGCAGGCTGGTATGAGAGACACTAAAATTAAAATGTATTCAGAAACCTAAAGGGCAAAGAATAAGCTAGGCAATCTTGAGGAAAAGTAAGAATGATTTGGAGGACTTCTATAACCATACATTAAGACCTATCATAAAGCAATAGTAATTAAGGCAGTACAGTATTGGCAAAAGAACAAACTAATAACTCAACGAAATGCATTCCAGAAGCAGATCCATACCTATAAAGACATAATTTACAGTAAAGTTGCCACTAAAATGCAGAGGGAAAAAGATCGTCAGTTCAATAAGTGGTGACGGATCGATTAAAAATTCAAGAAAAAAAATGTTTCTGGGCCAGGTGCAGTGGCTCGCAGCACTTTGGGAGGCTGAGGTGAGCGAATCACAAGGTCAGGAGTTCAAGACCAGCCTTACCAAAATGGTGAAACCCCCATCTCTACTAAAAATACAAAAAATTAGCTGGACATGATGACGGGTGCTTGTAATCCCAGCTACTCAGGAAGCTGAGGTGGGAGAATCGCTTGAACCTGGGAGTGGAGGTTGCAGTGAGCCGAGATCGCGCCACTGCACTCCAGCCTGTAGACAGCAAGACTCCATCTCACACAAAAACAAAAGTGTCTGAACTCTTTACTGATACCATATACAAAAATCAGTACTATATTCATAAAAGATCTAAATTTGAAAGATAAAACAATAATGCTTTTAAGGGAAAGATAGTAATATATTTTTCTGACCTGGGAGTAGGCAAGAATTACTAAATAGAATATGAAATGAATCAACCACTGAAAAAGTGATAAAGTGAACTATTTTAAAATTATGAACTATTTGTCATCAACAGTCGCCATTAAGAGAGTTAAAAGACAAATAATAGACTAAGATATATGTCTAACAAAGGATTTGTATCCAGAATACATAAATAACTACTACAAAGCAAGAAAAAAGATGAACAGTTTAGTAGGAAAAAAAGGCAAAAAATTAAAAATACATTTCATAAATATGATTACCAACTAGCCAATAAGCATTTCGAAAGATATTTAACCTTATTAGTCAAGAGAAACATGAAAATTAAAACCATAGAATGGTTAAATTGAAAAAGGAGAAAACACCAAGCGTTGATTAGGATGTAGAGCAAATGAACTCCTATATACTACTAAAAGAAATGCAAATTGATACAAATACTTTGAAAAATGATGTTGCAGTGTCAGTTAAAGTTTAACATGTACATATCCTATAGACTGGAGGTTCCATCCTTAGGTATAGAGCCAATAAAAATTCTTCCAACTGTTCACCCAAAGACACCCAAAAATTTGATGTAAATTTTTTTGAGTCGTGCTGTTCATAGCAGCACGACTCAAAAAAAACTCTAGATGAAAACTCACAAACGACTATCAAGAATAGGATGGATACAGAAAAAAAAAAAAAAATATATATATATATATATATATATATATATATACACACACACACACACCCCTAATAGGCTAAATCTCATAAAATTAATTTTAATTTTGAGGTTGGGCACAGTGGCTCACCCCTGTAATTCTAGCACTTTGGGAGGCCAAAGGGGGTGGATCACAAGGTCAAGAGACCATTCTGGCCAATAAGGTGAAACCCCATCTCTACTAAAAATACAAAAATCAGTTGGGCATGGTGGTGCATGCCTGTAGTCCCAGCTACTCAGAAGGCTGAGGCAGGAGAATCGCTTGAACCGGGGAGGTAGAGGTTGCAGTGAGCCAAGATCGCACCAGTGCACTCCAGTCTGGCGACTGAGCGAGATTCCGTCCAAAAAAAAAAAAAAGACATATTTAATAGAACTTGAAGTTTACAAATTTGAAAATATGGATGAAGTGGACACCATCCTACTATATGCCAAGAGAAGAATGGTTAAACTATGGCATACTCATATAATGGAATATCACTCAATGATACAAGGAATTATCTAATATTTGCAACAATAAAGATGAATCTCAAAAATGTGCTGAATGAAAGAGGCTTTACACTACACTGTATGATTCCATTCATATGAAGTTCTGCAACAAGCAAAACTAAACTAAGGTGGAGATAAATCATCAGTGATTACCTGTTAAGGGGTACAAGTCGGAATAACTATTGGGAAATGTCGTAAGATAACTTTCTGTAGTGATGGTAATATTCTGTACCTTTGGGTATAGAATGGTTTAGCTTACACATGTATAGACATTTGCCATAATTCAACAAATGTGCACCAAAGAATTGTGCAAAATGTATTAATAACAACTCTTTGTATGTGCGTTGTATATAAGTGTAATATCTGAAGATAAATAATTATAATCAAACTTTGGACTGTAGCTAATAATATACATGGTGAGAAATTTATGAAAAAGTGAACTGGTTTCTAGAACTTACTTTCAAATGCATAGAAATCAGATAGTTTAACAGATGAATGAAGTGTGGGATAAGTGATAAACATGAGAAAGCAAAGTAAAATACTAATGGTGAAATTTAAGTGGTATTATGGGTATTATTTAAGTGGTATTTATGGGTATTATTGTAACTTATTTCAGTCTTTCCATATGTTTGAAAAGTTCAATACAAAATTGTTGGAAAAAATCCATTTTCCATTTCTTTTTAAAAAAAGTTAAAGTAAGAATATAAAGGTGGTTGCTAATATATATCAATAAAACAATTCTCTTAAGCCAGTAGCTAACTTTGTGCTTGATACTTTGACCACGAATTTCCATTAAAGTCAAGCACAAAATAAGGGTTGCCAACCATCATCACTTTAATTATATTATTCTGCAAGAAATAGACAATACAATTAGACATATGAATGTATAAGATAATATTAATACAAAGAAAAATTATCCTTATTTTAGTATAATGTAATTCTATACTTAATATCCAGAGAAGGGACTACAAAAACATTTTTTATAAACAATAGGAGATTTAACTTGATCAATTATATAATAAATAGAAATAAATATACTGTATAAACATAATATAAAGTAAAAATAATAAATATAAAGTAATAGCAAGAAAAGAAGCATTATAATAAAAGAAGCACAACTTACAAAATATAATGGATTATATTTACAATAGAAACCAAGGATGTGAAATACCTAGGAAAAACATCATAATTCATATGCAACAAAACATATAAGAGAAACATAAAACTCAGTTAAGAAATATATGTACACATGGGTTGGGCGCGGTGGCTCACACCTGTAAGCCCAGCATTTTGGGTGGCCGAGGCGGTGGATCACCTGTGGTCAGGAGTTCGAGGCCAGCCTGGCCAACACGGTGAAACCCCGTTTCTACTAAAAATACAAAAATTAGCTGGGCGTGGTGGTAGGCACCTGTAATCCCAGCTACTCAGGAGGCTGAGGCACAAGAATTGCTTGAACCTGGGAGGCAGAGGTTGCAGTGAGCCAAGATCCATGCCACTGCACTCCAGCCTGGTGACAAAGTGAGACTCTGTCTCAAAAAAAAGAAAAGAAAGAATTATATGTATGTATGAAAAGAACTGAAATGGAGATACTTTCTAAGTTTTTATAACAAGAAGATTCAAATCTATCAAAATGTCAATATTGTTTAAAATTTAACTGAAATTCAATACTGTCCTAATTAATATCTCAAGAAGATATTTAATTTAGAATATGGGGCAAATAAATAAAATTTAAATATATAAATACATACAACCTTTATGAAAAAGTCCCAAGCCACAACTAATCAGCGTTCAAGTAGCTGATATTTTATGGAAGCTACTCAGGGAGAAAACCTGTGTTCTTTAGTACATATTCACTGGGGCCTCTATTGCCAGTAACATAATTCCAGAGGGCGCTTGTTGTAGCAAGTTGCCTGAGTTCTGTAAGTGACTCAACCAGTGACTCAGGTAAATGCTAATCTATTTTCTATCACTATGGATTTCTCTATTTGCATGTGCTTAATGGCCTCTATTCTCAAAGAATACATAGTCTAGCCCACAAACTTTTAACCTTTCTACCACAATCCTTGGAATCACACGTAAAGTACCTTTAGTAGCACCTGTAATCTCCCTCCACTTTGGACTTTATAATCCACAGGTTAACATTCTTGTTAGCTTTTCCTACTCTTCCTTTTTCTCAACACTGCTTCCCTCAGGATCTTAATATTGTTATTTTAATAAGGTAAGAAAGAAAGAACTCCAAACAAATCAGAGGCCCAGAAGCCATGCCACCCCCGCCCTTTCCCCACTTCACATATTCATCTCTTTTCAATAACACCCCGTAGGCCACCAAAAGCGATCTTATTTCTCTGACCTCGGTCACCTCCTGGTCAGGTATGCAGTCTATCCTTTCCGAGTGGGGAATATCTGGGCACTCTGGAGTAAATGAAGTATCTGCATAGGAATTAAAGGATAAAGTTGAAAATGTGTAGTGTAATCACAGCTCCAGGAAGGAAGCCAGCAAAGTTACAGACTTTCAGTCAATTCTGCACACAACAGATCACCAGTAGCTGGTATCTACATTTGCATACAATGTTTAACACTTCTCCAAGCTGGTATCTATATTTGCATATGATGTTTAACACTTCTCCAAGGTTAAACACGTTTATTTCTACTTTGTTTGCTTTTTATACAGATACAATTTGTATACCATAAAATTCATCCTCTTAAAGTATATGTCAATGGTTTTTAGTTAAGAAGTTGTACAACCTATGACCACTATCGAATTCCAGAACAATTTCATCACCCCAAAAAGAAATGACATTCCCATGTTCTCCCAGTTCCTCCCAGTCCCTGGTAAACACTCATCTATTTTCTATCACTATGGATTTCCCTATTCTGAACATTTCCTATAAAAAGACTTTTTCTTTAGTCTTTAAAATTTTTTCTTTAAAATTTGTGGCCTTTTGTGTCTGGCTCCTTTCACCTGGTCTACGGTTTTGCAGGTTAATCCATGTTGTAGTATGTATCAGTGCTTCATTGCTTTTAATGGCTGAATCACATTTTGTGTGTGTGGATATACCACATTTTGTTTATCTATCCATCGGTTCATGTACATTTGGGTTGTTTCTACTTTTTGAGCATTATACATAATTCTGCCGTGAGCATTCAAAAGTTTTTCTATGAACTATGTTTTCAGGTCTCTTGGTTATATATCTAGAAGTTGAATTGTTAGGTCATATGATTAACTCGATCTTTAGCTTTCCGAGGAACTGACAAAGTTTTCCAAAGTAACCACACCGTTTTGCATTCCCATTAGCCATGTAGAACAATTCCAGTTTCTCTGTAACCTCAGCAACACTTGTTTTTATCTGTTTTTAATTACAGTCATCCTAGTGGGTGTGAAAGCGATATGTTATTGTTTTGACTTGCGCTTCCCAAATAACTGATGATGTTGAATATACTTCCATGGGTTTAGTGGCCATTTATAGATTTCCTTGGGATAAATGTCTATTTAAATGTTTTACTCATTTAGAAACCTTTTTTAAAAAAAATTTGGATTTGTAGTATTTCTTTATACATCCTAAGAGAATATATTATCTTATATTCCAATGTATTATGTTAGAATGTATAAAGAAATATATTTGCAAATGATGTATCTGATAAGGGCCTAACATCAGATATGTTATCTGCAGATATGTCCCCTGAATCTGTGGATTGTTGTTCACATTCTTGATAGTTTTCTTCAAAGTGTGCTTCAAAGCACAAAGTTTTTTTCAATTTTGATGAAGTCCAATTTGCCTATTTTTTTCTTTGGTTGCTGTGCTTTGGGTATCGTCTAAGAAGCTGTTGTCTAATCCAAGGTCACAGACATTTTTATTTATGCTTTCTTAGAGTTTTATAGTTTTGGCCCTTATATTTAGGTTTTTGATAAATTTTGAGTTAATGTTTATATATGCTGTCAGGTAGGGATCCAACATTATTTTTGTTGTTGTTGTTACCAGGGAAGACCTGATTAAATAGCTGGGAAAGTCTTTTTTCTTACTGTTTTTTCTTTAGTCTCTTATATATAGGCACAGCTGCTTAAAGACACCAGATGACTCAGGCTACATATCAGGAAGATACTATTGGCCTCATTGGAAACAAACACCTTCACTCAACATTAGCTATTCTTACTTTAGCCTTTATCAACTTTGTGGAATCTTCTCCCCATAACAACATCAGAAGTAGGACTGGCTCATGGACTCCATGAACCATCTGAAATCTAGAATTTCATCAGAATTTGGAGGAAACAGTTACTGTGGGCATTAGCAGGTGTCCATTAATGCTTTTGTTTTGATTCAAAACAAAGCCCCCAAATATATTCACTATCACTATCTTTATGGCACTACATTTGTATGTGTATATATGTATATATTTCAGTAAAAATTTGTCTTAAAACTGGATTCCGGCAATATGCAACAACATGGATGAACCTTGAGGACATTATGCAAAGTGAATTAAGCCAGTCACAAAAGGACAAATACTCTGGGATTCCACTTAAATAAACTATCTAAAATAGTCAAACTCATAGAGGCAAAGAAGAGAATGGTGGTTGTCAGGAGTTAGGGGAAACAGGGATTGCAGAGTTGCTAATCCCCATGTATAACATTTCAGTTATGCAAGATGAATAAGTTCCAGAAATCTGATGTACAACATCGTTTCAATAGATAACAATACTGTCTTATACACTTAAAAATCCAGTAAGAGGGTAGATGTTATGTTCACTGTTCTTACCACAATAAAAACAAATTGATTTTAAAGCCCCCCTTTCAACCCATGGAAATACATCTTCAAAAAAGAAAAAAAAAAAAAAACCCCAGAGAAAAGTTCAGTATGTAAGACAGTTAAAAGCATAACTACTCTGCATAAATCAGAATGTGGTTTAGGGTGAATGCAAGTGTGAAGATCTAGTTTTATATCAAATAAAAGAAACCAATTATTCATATACACTGGATAGCAATCTTATGAGACTTGCAATCTAAAAAATGTTTTAGAGGAGAGAAGTAGGAATAAGCTCAAAATGGCTTATATCAATGGTTTTCAGATCATCTTTCAAAGTTATAAATAGTCCCTAGAAAGTGTCTTAATGTTTACTGTGGAGAGAGATGAAAAGAGATGGAGCAGGTAGGGTTCTACTATCAGGACAGCTTCTTTTCACTGTAGGCTCAATTCACATCTATAAAGTGAGTTTGTCACGCAGAACAAAGCCCAAATTCAGCTTTACTGAAAATACATTTTTGAATTACATACATTTTATTATTTAGAGTACAATATGTGCTTGAAAGAGAAGGCATTCTGTTTGATGCTTCCGGGTGTCTGAGAGAGAGAGCGAGAGAGACAGATAGACAGATAGAACAGTTTCAAAGGCACCTATGAAGAAACTATAGCTATGTATGTTGGTATAACCAAGCCAACTTAATGTAATCTCCCTGTAACCTTCGTTTCCTTTTCCATAATATAATGGGGCTGGAGGCACTGTTACCTTAACTGTCCTTTCTCATTGAAGGCAGTATGACTTCATGACTCTGGGTTGAAGGGCAGGCATCTAGTGAGCCTAATTTTGCATCTTGTTAAAATTGCACCAAATGGGGCTTGGGAGACCCTAAATATCACTATCATTCAGGGTTTCAGTGCAGAAAAAGAACACTTATCTTTTGGAGTTTAACTTAAACTAATTGGGGATGTGAATTTTGAATACCGCAATGTAGTGGCATATTGAAAAGTAAAAGAATAAAATAATCTCTTTGGCATTTAGAGGGGACTTCCTTTACCCAGCCTTCCAACCCACAAGCATCTCCTTTACCTGAAGGTTCCTCCAACACAAGAAGCAGCAAGAGGATATCTATGACCACCACAATTAGGCAGAAGATGATCAGAAGGACTTCCAATACACTGAGCTTCCTTGCCATCTAGATAGACACAGATAATTGGGTTAAAACAAATCACAAAGCCCCACCAATCTAAGAGGATACATAATCATTGTGATTGTGAAATTGTTTGCAAGATGTGGTTGTTTGCAAGATGACCTTGATTATCAGCATCCTCTTTACATAATCTAAAGATTATTTGTTTCCATTTATCAGTGTCCCTAATTAACTCTAGCTTTACATCCAACACCTGTAAAGCCCTTGACTTTTTTGCATGCAGAGGAATTGAGGATTGTCCAAGGAAAAGTATATCAGGCATGAAGAACTGAAGGGAAAATGTTGTGGAATAACACACAGAAGATAGATGAGGGGCTGAAGTAGCTCACAAAATCCTTTAGATGTCACTTTGATCTTCACATCCACCTAATGTAGTAGACAGGAAGGTATGCTCAGGGAGAGAGAAAATAGCAAAGCTTGAATCTAAGTCTTCCTCTTTCAACTGTCCTGGGGATGATGCTGAAGTCACTGTTTAGGCTGTTTAAACATCACTGACATTCTTAAGGATCTGGTAGCAAAAACATCCTGATGCCCAGGATGAGGCTTGCTGGTATGTTCACACCACACAACTCACAGAAATTTGGTGGATCCTAGTAACCCTGAAGATCATTTACTGACCCAAAATTTAAAATATTTTCTATATTGGAGGATGTACTGAACTGGGAATCAAAGGGCTTGAATTCTTGTCCTGATTTTCTTACTAACAGATGGGCTATTTACCTATTTGGACCTGTATTTCTTCATCCACAAAAATGAGATCAGACACTGGATGTGTTCTCATTTTTCTGCTCTGATTACAGTAAATCTAACATTATTACATGTCTCGCAGATCCATGACAGCCCTCAGCTGCCATGCCTTCATTGCCATTCCATCTCCATCATCCCCAAAAGTTAGCTAGCCCCTGGAATTTATCATCCTCAGAACTGTTCCACTTTTGAAATTGTAAATTCATATGTAAATGAGCAATGTCCTTTTACTATCCCATTGTCTTACTTTATTTTATTTTATTTATTTATTTATTTATTTATTTATTTATTTTGAGACAGAGTTTTGCTCTCGTTGCTCAGGCTGGCACAATCTCAACTCACCGCAACCTCTGCCTCCTGGGTTCAAGCGATTCTCCTGCCTCAGCCTCCCGAGTAGCTGGGATTACAGGTATGTGTCCTGTAATCCCAGCTAATGTCCTGCTAATTTTGTATTTTTAGTAGAGACAAGGTTTCTCCATGTTGGTCAGGCTGGTCTTGAACTCCTGACCTCAGGTGATCTGCCCACCTCTGCCTCCCAAAGTGCTGGGATTACAGACGTGACCCACTACACCCGGCCTGTCTTACTTTATTTTAACAAAGTATTTTATCACATCAAGGCTACTGTTACCTTTCTATTTCCTTTTAATCTCCTAGCTCTTCCTAGCTGTTAGCCTGAAAAGACCTAGGCCTCAGTGTTGATTATTTCACTTCTCATTGCTCTCATCTTCCTTGTTCCCTATCTGCTAACAGAATCTGCAGGATGAAACTAATCGTCCAAACATCTGCCTCTGTGCTGACACACCTAGCTCAAGGGAGATGCCACTGAGGCTCATAATCTCCTAAATAAACTGGGCCTGCAAGCCAACTGATGGTCTTGACAGTGCCTCTCACTTTTCACAGCAGTAATTTTTATTTTATTTTATTTTATTTTATTTTTTTGGAGATGGAGTCTCACCCTGGGAGTGCAGGGGCATGATTTCAACTCACTGTGACCTCCACCTCCCAGGTTCAAGGGATTCTCCTGTCTCAGCTTCCTGAGTAGCTGGGACTACAGGTGCGTGCCACTACGTCTGGCTAATTTTTTGTATTTTTAGTCGAGATGGGGTTTCACCATGTTAGCGAGTCTGATCTCAAATTCCTGACCTCAAATGATCCACCCACCTCGGCATCCCAAAGTGCTGGGATTACAGGCGTGAGCCACTGTGCCTGGCCTCGTAGCAGTAATTTAAAAAATTGATCCTTTTATCCTTCTTTTCAGGCCTGACCGCTATTACCTACACTCTTATTCTCATACAATATCATCGCTGATATAAAATAGAAAGTAACTATTTTGCAGAAACTACTCCATCTCTCTGCTTCTCAACCCAAGCTTTTCCACAAAAGGTTATTCACATCTATGTAAATTCTTACTTTTCCCCCTCTATTCTCAGTGAAACAGTTTTTCCTCTTCTTGTGTAAGTATAATCCTTGCATTTATTGTCTAGATCTCACAGCTGTTGAATTTCTCAAAAATCTTATTCCGCCAATTATCTCTTCTTTTCTTGCAGAATCAATTTCACTCTCTGAGTATTTTTTCTTCATAAATATACCCCACATCACCTCAAACTCTGTTAATGACTCTGTGTGCTTCTCCAGGTAACATAATAACTTTCTTTTTCCTTTCATAGCTAATCCTCCAGAATGATAATTCCACACTTTCTATATTCCCTTCTTCATATTGTCTTGGCTGTTTTCTGCATTCCACTGGAAATGCTCCCACCAAGGTTACCAGTGACATCGTAGCTGAATACAATGGACACTGTCTTGACCACTTAACCACTTCCTCCTCCATGAACCTTTCCACCTATGGATTCCTTGATAGGAATCTTGGCTTTCCACCTATATTTCTGGCTTATCTTCAATATTCTTTGTAGTCTCCTATTTCTTTTCTTCTTCTTCTTTTTTTTTTTTTTTTTTTTTTTGAGACGTAGTCTCGCTCTGTTGCCCAGGCTGGTTCTCGGCCTGATCTCGCTTGATGGCACGATCTCAGTTCACTACAACCTCTGTCTCCCAGGTTCAAGCGATTTTCCGGCTTCAGGCCCCCAAGTAGCTGGGACCTGCCATCATGCCCGGCTGATTTTTCTATTTTTGTAGAGACGGGGTTTCATCATGTTGGCCAGGATGGTCTTGAACTCCTAACCTCAGGTGATCTGCCTGCCTCGGCCTCCCAAAGTACTGGGATTACAGGCATGAGCCACCACACTCGGCCCTATTTCATTAAATGTCGATGTCCCCCAAATTCTGATATAGGTTTCTTTTTAAAACTATGCACACTCCTTGAACAATCTCCACCCCTCATGTGACTTTATGTGACATGTGATGGCAATCCAATCTGTATTTCTAGCCCAGGGATTTAGATTCATATATTAAACTGCCTGTTGGACGTCCCACAGATTCAACCAAATTTAACATGTTTAAACCTGAAATCATCTCTCCCCACACTTCAGTCCCAGTTCCTACCAATTTGGCCAAATTATTTGTTCCTCAAATAATTAATAACTTGAGGAATAGAATCACATTAAAAAAAAAAAAAAACCACCTAGGAATCTTTTTTTAATTCCTCTTATTCTGTTAGTTCTCACAGCCATTTACCAGTTCAGTCAGACTACTTTTCCGGTATCTTTGGGTTATTACCCAAGTGACCAGCACAAACAGGGTCATTTGGATCTCCTATATTCAAGCTTTTAGTGGATCTTTGAATAAACCAAAAACCCTTTAGCTTTGTGATCAAAGGTCTTCATGGCACCTCCTAACCCCAACTGCTCAGCCTCTCCTCTCCCCATATTCCTACCATACTAAACCAGCACTTACGCAGCAACAAGCTATTAAATATAAGTCAACGGGGACAAAGAATGTTCTCTCTCTTGTTTTTATGTTTATTTTGCCTCTCCTCTTACTTTACATTTCCCTGTATCCTTGCTCTTCTCAACTCCTCCCCAATGCCATGACCATTTCTACAAATATTTTATATAGGTATATAGCTTCAATTTTTAATTACAGTAACCTTTAGGTTAATGCGTAATAATTCCATAAAAGAAGCAGTTGAATATTGAAATAGAGGTAAGGAACTAGGATCTACATGTAATTTGACAACAGGCCTTTAGGAAAAACCCTTAACCCTTGGAGACTTGAGGTTTGGGATTAAAATTGGGGTTTATTAACTATTCTTTACTATTTACTTAAATTAATCAGTTTTCTCTCTTTTAGTCTAAATTATTTAAAAGATATACTCTAATCCCCATAAAATATATATTGTATTACTGTATTCTCATAAAATCCCTGCATTGAAGCTGATCAGACAGATATCACGATTTCCATTTTACAGATGAATATTAAGGAATTTTGTCTAGTCACAGTTAGTGGTGGAACTGAGACAAACACTAAGAGCCGCTACTTTTTAAACTAGTACTTGAATACTCTCTCCACAACGTGCCCTAGGCTGCAGAGCTTAAAGACTTAGAGGATCGGTCTCCAATGGTGGAATTTCAGGTAGTGAAAGAAGTATGAAGAACCTACCCTGAGAGAGCTATGGTATCAAACTTCATTTCTTATACATACAGCCCACAACTCAATACCACACAAACGCATTATTCATCAATTGGTCTCTTTCTCCAAGTATTATTTCTCTCTACAGGGAGACTTTTTTCTTTGTAGCCTGTAAAAGTCAGCAGCAGGGACCCACTCCACAGCTCCTCAATCCTCCTGAGGGAGCAGGTTCAGCACCTTAGCTCAGGAAGTTCAGGAACACTGGGAATAACCCTAGGTATTTTCCTGCCTTAGGAGCTATTGCCATTCAGACAGAGGACAGGATGGGGGTTCCGAAAGGTAGAAATTCTTCCCTACTTAGAAACCCTTCCTGCCCAAAGCTGGGAGGAATTCACCTTCCTCCAAATCCATGCCATCTTGAGATAGTTTCCAGAAGGATCCCAACTGTTTCCTCTGTCCTTAATTTCTCCCAATGAGAGAGGAGGATCTCACACCAGACCTCCCCGAACCTGTCCTCCAAACACTGACAACACACACACACACACACACACACACACACACACACATCTCTCCTCTCCATCAACTGTCTCATCCTCACTCCTCATCTTTTATGGAAAAGGAAGAAAATATTAAGTCCAGGAGAAAAACATGGGCATCCAGATCACTTAACAGAGCAGCAGACAGAAAAATCACACAAAGAGAAAGGGACCCCCCTGCCCTTGTTCAAAGCACTGCTTGCATGGAGAAGCGTACTCACTGCATCACCTTTTTTCTATGCTGTGTCTCTCCCTCAGCGATTCATAGGAAGCACTGAGCAAAGGTAACTGGGCCGAGGTAGCCAGCTTCTGCCACGATTAATTTATTGCCCTATAAAGTTGACAGTAACTGGAGGAGGGGGTGCATATTCCAATAGATCATAAAAGAACCCTTGCTCTCCATGTGACATAGAATGAAAGCTCCTTTTGTTAATAAAAGGGGAAGGTGGTGTTTTTTCTAATCATTGGCCCTCCTCTGTATCCCTGTTCATACCTGGTTACTTTGATTGTCAAGTTATGCTTCCTCATCTGTACATGTAGCCTAAAGGGTCAAGAGCTAGGGTCTTGTCTATCTTCTTCACTGTTGTATCTCCTGTGCTTAGCACTCTGCCCAATATCTATAGTTCTTTTTAAATGTATAGCGATTTATTTAATAAGTAAGTGAAAGAAGGATTAGCTCTCGGTTCATCACTTTGTTCTTTTCTCCATTTTCATCCTCCAGAGTTCTCTTGGTATAACTCAGCTTTTCATTAATTCAAATGATCCTTTCCACCAATTATTCTAAATAGTGAAGCACCATTAAGGTAGAAATTATGCAAACCTGTCCGGGCGCAGTGGGTCACACCTGTAATCCCAGCACTTTGGGAGGCCAAGACGGGTAGATCACCTGAGGTCAGGAGTTCGAGACCAGCCTGGCCAATGCGGTGAAACCCTGTCCCTACAGCTAGGCGTGATGGCAGGCGGCTGTAACCCCAGCTACCCAGGAGGCTGAGGCAGGAGAATCGCTTGAACTCGGGAGGCGGAGGTTGCAGTGAGCTGAGATTGCCCCATTGCACTCCAGCCTGGGCAACAAGAGCAAAGCTCCATTTCAAAAAATAAAAATAAAAAAGAAAGAAAGTATACACACCTAAAATGGGAAGACGCCTCTAGTGGATATTTGTCATATTCTTTGATGGCTCAGCATCTTTCAAAACTTCTTGCTAAGATGGGGGAGGTGGGGAGGGAGACAAGGGTTGAAACACTATCTACTCACTACCTAGGTGACAGGTTCAATCACACCCCAAACCTCAGCATCCCACACAATATACCCTTGAAACAAACCTGTATATGTGCACCCTGAATCATAGACCTTGAATCTAAAATAAAAGTTGAAAAAAAATTATAAACAGAGGATCCTTAAAAGGACAAAAAAAAAAAAAAAAAACAAACAAAAACAAAAAAGAAAACAAAACAAAAAAACCTCTTACTTAAATCAACTTAAGGAATTTTTCTCCAAATCCTGCCTCCCCAAAGAAACAGCTGGAAATTCTCTTTCACAGCCTCTCTTTCACCCAAGGTAGAGGCAAGTGACTGGAGCTTTGTGAATGAGATATTCCCTTGAGTGACTTACATCCAGAAGAAGGTGTAGATAAGGAGGTACCATGTAAAACCCAGGATGTTGGAAAGATAGCTCGTTTCAGAGGCAGCAGGGACAAGAGACCTAGGGGCATCCTATGCTCAGTATTTGGGGTTGCAAGCTGCCAGATATGTGCTCAGGGCAGTGGCAGTAGAAACCCCTACAGGGTAACCTGGGGTTTGTCCTTAGCCACATGGCCTACAAACCTGACTCTCTAGTCCTACTGGAGTTTCAATGAGTCACCAATATCTTTTTTAAAGTTTTCTTAAGCTAGCTAAAGTGGATTTTTTAATTGACATATAATTTCCAAGCCATAAGATTCACTCTTTTAAAGTATACAATTCAGTGTTTTTTTAAAAAAAAATTACAAACTTCTGAAACTATCACCACTATCTAATTCCAGAATATTTTTGTCACACCCCCAAAAAAATAATTAGTGGTCACTCTCCATTCCCATCTCCCCCTGTTTCTGCAGCCGCTAACCTACTTTCTGTCCTTATGGATTTGCCTATTGTGAACATTTCATATAAATGCAGTCATACAATATGTGGCCATCTGTGTCTGGCTTCTTTTACTTGGCATAATATTTTCAAAGTTCATCAATGTCATTTCAGGGATCAGTGTTTGTTCCTTTCCATGTCTGGATAGTATCCCCTGCATGGATAGACCACATTTGGTTTATCCACGTATCAGTTGATATACATCTAGGTTGTTGATACTTTTTGCCTGTTATGAACAATGCTGCTACGAGCTGGCATGTTTTTTTAAAATTCTGCCTGGAACATACCTAGGAGTGGAATCACAGGTCATGTGATAAGTCTTTAACTTTTTGAAGGACTACAAAACTGCTTTCTAATGTGGCAGCATCATTTTACATCGCCATTCCTGCCAGTAATATATGAGGGTACAGAGGGCTCTTTTGGTGGCACCTAAGAACTGTAAATAACAGTGTTCATAGTAGTGAATCCTTTGTGTTTGCTTCAAATGCTCAGTATATGGAAAAGCACACATGCGCGCACGCACACACGCGCACACACACACACAGAGAGAGAGAGAGAGAGAGAGAGAGAGAGAAAGAGAGACTAGGTTTCTGCATTTATGAACTCCTGGAATGACATATTCAGCTTTTCATCTGCCCCAGTACAAGGTGGACTTTGTTAGAGGGGAAACATACCAAGATCTCATTTCAAATTCGGAAGACATCCTGGCAAGATCAAGAAGGGAGATTTATTGTTACATAAGAGCTTTCTATTCTTTGTGTGATATTTTACCTTTAACTCCCCACATGCCGTGCACATTTGTGACTTCTTTTATGTAATAGTGGTAACCAGCAATCCCAGCTAATCTATAACCTGTTTCCTAAAGTGCAGAAAAGAGCTACCTTCACCATCCCTTCTTGCTAACTAACTGGAAGATATTGGATCACCACACTGGTGTTGACCAACGAGAAAATAACAGAGCCACTTTGAAGGGTAGAGACAGGCACGTGACCCGACATCTTCCAGTTGTCTATCGGTAACAAGGCACAGTAAAGTTAGCTCTTGGTGGAACTCAAACAGTTGTCAAAGCAAGCTGCTGGTTGGAATCATCAGATCAGAAACTTGTAAAATGAGTCACCCCTAAGTTCCAGAACACCATTCTCCAAGGCCAGGTGCAAAACTCTCAATGACTCTGCTGCTATGATAAGAACAAAGAAATATTGTTGGGATCTTGACGATATCTGCCACGGCCAACAAAACCTTATCTTTGTAGGTATATATGACATTTAATGTTATAACATTAATAAGAAAGGAATAGATGTCTCCCTATTTAAGTGAAAGAGTTTGAGAGTATTATTTTTTATTTTGGCACACCTATGAAGAAATAAAGTAAAATTATGTGATCTGAAGAACAGAGCATATGTGGAAAAGGAAGGCCCCCAGCATCTTCCTGAATAGCTGGCCAGGAGTTGTAAGCATAGGTCCATGTTGTAGGGGCTGCTCTGGGATGGCCACAAATGGATATGGTTCCATGAGAGGTGGTTCTCAGAGTGTGGTCTGAGGAACAACCTCTGGGGGTGTTGTTGAGCAAAAGGGCTCACTCTTCAATGTGCTAGAAGCCAATACTCTGACGAAGGGTTTTGAAGAAAAGGTTTTTATTGCAAGTCAACTCACAGGAAACAGGAGTCCAGCTCAAACCTGTCTTCCTGTGCTGGCTTTAAGGAAGTATTTTTATCAGAAAAGGCTTAGGGGATGGATGCTGGGATTAGCAGGTGATTGGTGAAAGAAAGGGGAGATCTAGAAAGTCCTCAGGCATGCACAGTTATCTCTTCAGGCCTCATCATGGGTCCCATGTGCAAATTTGGGAGGGAGTTAGTATGAAACTGTGGTGGAAATTTAGGCTGTGACATCAGCAAGCTCTCTCTGCGTTAACTCCGGCAAGCCATATTGGTTCCAACCGATACATCTTTTTCATACATTTCTGGCTGAAATTTAGCATTTTGTTAGGTTATGAATGTAGACAACAGAGCACAGTAGTTTTCACAGAGCATGAGTTTGTCAAAAATGGAATCACAGCTCTTTCTACATTACGAGATTTTAGTGGATATCTCAAAATATTGTTGATGTTGATCATTACATTGAAATTATGGCATTGTTACTTCCACTATTGGATCTTTTCATTTAATTTGATAATGAAAAAACACATCTCATGGGTTACTATATCCATTTTTCTTTAATATTTGGATAAGTATCTTGTAATAAGTTTTCTTTGAAATAGCATGCATTTTGCTTGATGCATTTAAAAACAATGTTGTGAGGAGGAATTCTGTAGGTTTCACTAGGCTGTCAGTGGGGTCCCTGGCACTTCACATGCTCCAAAACCCCACTGGCCTCACTAGGGCCTTGGCCATCAGATTTATGTAGTCAGAATGCCTCTCCTTAAGCACTTTGTGGCAGCCGGAGCCAAATTCCATCAATATATCCTTGATGGTAACATTAAATATTTCTTAAATATCAAGTAAATAATGTTTCCATCATTGTGACCTTCCTGAGTTTGTTAGAGTTGACAAGTTTCCCACCTTTTTGACCAAAGGATTCCCATGGCCGGTTTTCCGTATTTCACCAGTTTTCTAGTTAGCTCAGGCCCTCATCCAAACGCCCCTTATTGTGATAATCACATGATTTAACAATATTGTTTGTCTCTAGCCTTACGCAGGCGCTGACACATGAGTGTGCAGGGAGAATGAATGACTTCCTGGTCATAAGAAAAGAAGAAAACACAGGGAAGCAGACTCACTCATTCCAAACACATTCATTTTCAGGTAACATCAAAACTTAATATTCCTGTTGAACATTAATATATAATTTATTTATCTCAAATTTTAACCCTATAGAATTTTAAGCAAGAGGGTTGCAACTCCTATTTTTACCGGAGTTGGTATTTTCCTAAATTTAGCAATTGCTATGATGATTAAAATAGTAATCAATAGACCCTTCCACAAACCTACATCTTATAAAAGACTCCTTGCAGAGATGTAAGAAAAAGACAATTATAAAGGTTATCATCCTATTGGTGGATTTGGCTGCAGGTTCTGTGATGCCAAAGAGAACCAGAAAGACAAACTCGTAAGAGTTTGCTAAACAACAACCTTAACCCCAAACAGAGATTACTCATGTTCAAAATAGCACAAAATTCAAAATTACTTGCAAATTCACTTGTTTTATTTTTATCCGGCATATAAATTGCATATTTTTCTGTGAAATGTGGTTATATACATTAGAAATAAGATTTACACACTTCAAAGCACACCACTGCAAAAATAAATTATTTTTAACCTCCAAACTCTCTTTTCAGCTTTGCCTGCTCAGATCTCAATCTCACCACTAGCCCTTTATGCTAAAGATTTCTCAAGACCCTCTTCTCTCAGGTGAGTTGACTCTTCCTTTTTCCTCCCCATGAGGCTGTTGATAATTTCACATTATGTTCTTACTATGATCACTTTTACTATCATCTTCTGTTTCCTCTGATCTTTCCTTGTGTTTGCCTCTTCTTTGCTTATCATGCTCCCCCCACCTATAACCAATTAGGTGTATTATTCCCCCTGTTGCCTATAATCAACTAGCAGATGTTCTTTCTGGAGACTTTCTTGAGATGCTGATTAGCTTCAAGACCTGGAACTGTCACGGAAAGCTTTTTCTTGTGTGTTTAACAAGAGAATGGGGTCCATTCCATGATTACACACATGGACATACACACACTTCATCATGGACCCGGTTCATCTTCAGTCAATGTCATATGATGAACAATCACTACCATACTAACCACATAGAGACATTCAGGTAATGCATAGATTTTCCACACCTCCCTAACTGCCTATCCCGCAGGGCTAAGATTTAACCTTTAGGGTTCACACACAAAACATATAACAAAATTAACAAAAATATTTCACCAACAGTGGGTATGAACCAATTAGCAACACACAATAATTTTTATGAGCATGAAGTATAAGTAGTTTCAAAGTCGTTCATAGTTAGAATCTTGCTCTAAAAATTCACGGAGTGCTTCTCCATGTCAATGAGGTAAAATTATGTACACTGATGTTTCTGTCAGTCACGTCGATGCTTAATACCTGTTAGGAACCAAAGGAAAAGAATTGGGCATCTGGTGTTGAAATTTACTGCATGCAAATAAATTAGGTGCAAGTATACGGTCCAAATAACCCCCTAATACTTCTATATTGTATTGTCTAGCTAAAAGATTGCCCTCAAAGTTTCAGATGAGAAAAGTGTTTTCTAATTTTTTAGAGTACAAAGAATATTCAATGGCAGAGATGGGCCTTTAATTCAAGATTTATTTAAATTTTGTTTTAATATTTTATGTTTACCATTTAAAATATTAAATGGTAGAGACGGGCCAGGTGCGATGGCTCACACCAGTAATCCCAGCACTCTGGGAGGCCCAGGCAGTTGGATCATTTGAGGTCAGGAGTTTGAGACCAGCCTGGCCAACATGGTGGAACCCCGGCTCTACTAAAAATACGAAAGTTAGCCAGGCGTGGTGGTGGGTGATTGTAATCCCAGCTACTCGGGAGGCTGAGGCAGGAGAATCACTTGAACCTGGGAGGTGGAGACGGCAGTGAGCTAAGATTGCAACACTGTACTTCAGCCTGGGCAATAGAGTGAGACTCAATGTAAAAACAAAAACAAAAAAAAAGAAAAAAAAAGTTCAATATGCAACCACTGAAGAGAAACAACTGCACAAACTGGAGAGAACGCCCTCTTTTCCATTCTACGGAGGTGCTGATTTTTCTTGGCACCACCCTTCTGTTTCCTTCTTCTCCTATTCCTCTATCCACCCCAGTGTTTGCCCAGCAAGAGTCCACTATTCCTGCTTCTTCCTAGGCAGATGCTGTCAAGAAGGTTTCACTGCATGTGCCCTCATCAGCTTGCATGTCTGTCCATGAGCTGGTCAGCAGCAGGATTGGGCAAAGTCCTTTAAGGCATAGTTGGGGAAGTTGTTGACAAGAAAACCACAAGTATGAGGAAATAAATGTAAAGAATGCAAAACTGAAAGAAAACTTTTGTTTCAGGTTTAATCATCAGGAAGGATTATGAAAGAAAAAAAGTTCAGGAAAAAAATAGTAAGTAAACACACAAGGAAGAAAGTTTCATTTACCATCGGGATGATAAGTCTCAGGACCACTACACTGCATTAATCCCAAGGTAGAGATTTTTCATGCAACCAGAGTGTGTCTTGTAATCGATAACCATAGAATACTGTGAGCCAGGCAGCACTCATGGCATAATCATTATTGTCTGTGCCCGTGTAAGCTTCATTGCTATTACTGTGTTATGAATGGATGGACTGAAAACATTTAAGGATTATTATAGGAAGGAATAGTTAGTAAGATCAAGAAAGCACTAGGATAAAAATGTACATAAAGTGTGTCAGTGGCTCAGGAAAACACTTCATAGACACTAGTGGAAGGATTTTTATAAAGTGCTGAATCACCAACGCCTTTTGCAGTACAGAGGAAATATCTTACTAACACAGATTTTTCTTCAAAATAATAATAAATACAATAAACCATTTAAATAATAAAATAAAACAGTTTAACACAAATTTAAATAGTACAATTTAAATATGATACAAATTGGTTAAGCTATTTCTGGTGCTTCTTCACATGTAGGGTCTACCTCTTCTAAATTACTTTGAGGCAGAATCAGCAATATATCTCCACTTAACATTTTCCTCCATATTATCACCTACAATATTGAAACATATAGCTAAAAATTTATGTCTAAAGAAGTTTCAACAACTTTCTATAAGTTTATTATAAAAATTTGAGGCTGGGCACGGTGGCTCACACCTGTAATCACAGCACTTTGGGAGGCCAAGGCAGGCGGGTCACAAGGTCAGGAGATCGAGACCATCCTGGCTAACACGGTGAAAACCTGTTTCTACTAAAAATTCAAAAAATTAGCCAGGTGAGGTAGCGGGCGCCTGTAGTCCCAGCTACTTGGGAGGCTGAGGCAAGAGAATGGTGTGAACCTGGGAGGCAGAGCTTGCAGTGAGCTGAGATCATGCCACTGCAATCCAGCCTGGGCAACAGAGCGAGACTCCGTCTTAAAAAAAAAAAAAAGAGTGATAAGGAAGCATTCTATCATAGTTTTGTCATCCTTTTTTCTTTCTTTGTGGCACATGAAATAATGAAGCATATTTGATATATTTGGTATCATATTTGATAAAATATGATAGTTCAACCTATTTGGAAAGTTGATCTCTGAGGCAGAGGTGAGGGAGCCAAGACAAAGTTTTACATAGGTTTGCAGACAAGAAGACAAACATGGAAAGTAAGAATCCAGGCCATGCATTCCAAATGATGATAAACCATGATTTTTCATTCATCTCCATGTGGTCCATTCCTAACACACTGAAAACTCAGGAATTCCCAGAGGGCCTGGTAGGAGAGGGAATCATTTGGAAGGCAAGCAGTCAGGCGCTGCACTAGGCATATTAAGGGTGGAAAATACCATTCGCATTTTTCGCCAGTCACAAACCTGTGTCGTGGGGTCATTGTTGAAGGAGGGTGTTATGGCCATGCCGCTCACAGATATGCTGACACTGGTAATGGGGACACTGCCCACTCCCCAGATTTCAATGTAGCCCAGTTTCAAAGGATTTGTATCAGTGATGTAATTGTTGAAAATTATATGGCTTTGCATCGTATTCTGTCGAATTGGAGATTTAAAAAAAAGATAATAGCAGAATTAGTTCAAATTTTTTCCAACCTCTTTTTAGGCACAAATGTAGATCATAAAGTAAGACAATTTCAGAGTCACCATCTTGTGTCTTTGGATCACGGAAACCATGATTTCATCACTCTGTCTCCTATTGCCAACTCCCATCCACTTTGCACTGACAAGCAGCTGCAGGGTCTTTTGCACTGCCCTGAACTCTATAGGAGACAAAAGTCTCAACTGTCAAGATACTTATATTCTACAGGTGGAGGAATCACAAAATGTGCCGACCATTCCAAGGTAACTTAGGAACAAGGGCTAGATAACAGAAACAGCCCATCCATCTGTAACATGGTAAACTGGAATAATGATCATTACTGATGAGATGAGGATAGGTTTAATTGCAGAAAGCCTCCTGGGAGCATAGTAAATTTCCACCAGAAGTCTAGAGAAGTAGAAGAATGTGAATTAGCAAGATGAGCAATGAAGAATTTCTAGGTGGTATTTTATGCCCTTATGATATTCAGCATCCTCCTAAGCCAGTGGAATCTTATTCTCACTTCATATCAGTCACACTCACCTGGCTGGCAGAAAAGTTGGCCAAGTAATAGAGTCCTTTCCCATAGGTATCTGCAAACAGACAACAAGATAAACATGGCCTGGGCCTGTGCTGTAGAACTCTATGCTATAGAATATGTAAATACTCTTCTAATTTTCTACTTGTCTTGGAGAAGTAGACTTCCAAGTTACTTGTTGAGAGAGCAAGGCTTATCTTCATTTTTATTTTCTGTCTTTTGAGTGTTCTATTTTAAAATGTAAGTCCTCTTTATGGAGACTAATCAAACCCTGCACCCATACTCAGTTTGCACAAAATGTTTGAAATGAATGTGTATAGATGCATCTGTGTGACAGAGTCACTTCATATAACAGTTTCCTGACACCATTTTTAAGTCACTTCTCTTCCTTGTGGTCTACTATTCCCAGCATCTTCCTAATCAGCGCAGAATTTCCAGGTTTCTTTTGCTGTGTGTACACATGTCTGCACACACATTTATATGCACATACATACATAAACACCAACACTGGTGTCTTGGTGGGTTTATCTTGAGGTATTAGGCAAACTTAAAAATGTGATCTCCAGAGAACAAAGATGATCAAAGAAAAGGCTTCTTTGTCCTTTATCCTAAATGTGTGCCACAGGCCCACGAAGAATATGGAGTCCAGCACAGCCAGTGAAGGGGAACTAGTCAACAGTTTGGTTTCAAGTATTCCCATCCTACACCCTTCCCTCGTGGCTGTCATACTCTTCCCTGTGTGCTGGCCCCTTTCTTTTTCTTTCTCTTTTCTTTCTTTCTTTCTTTTTTTTTTTTTTTCTGAGATGGAGCCTCACTCTTGTTGCCCAGGCTGGAGTGCAATGGTGCGATCTCGGCTCACTGCAACCTCTGCCTCCCGGGTACAAGCAATTCTCCTACCTCAGCCTCCCTAGTAGCTGGGATTACAGGCATGTGCCACCACACCTGGCTAATTTTTTCGTATTTTTAGTAGAAATGGGGTTTCTCCCTGTTGGTGAGGCTGGTCTCGAACTCCCGAACTCAGGTGATCTGGCCGCCTCGGCCTCTCAAAGTGCTGGGATTACAGGCATGAGCCACTGAGCCCGGTCGTGCTGGCCCCTTTATAAATGACTCACCACTCAGTCAGTTGCCACTGGCTATCCCTTACAACTGTGCTAAGAGAGTAGTCACTAGTAAAATGTAATTGTTTAAACTTAAGCTTGTTAAGATTGAATAAAATTAAAAATTCAATTCTTCAGATGCACTTGCCACACATTTCAAGTGCTCGATAGCCACATATGCCTAGTAGATACAATATTGAACAGCAGAAGATATAGAACATTGTCATCACTGCAGAAAGTTCTGTTGGACAGCACTTGTCTAGAAATAGCTAATAATTTCTTGAGCAATCCTCCTGAGAGTTTACCAATTCCTATAAACTCCTAATAGAAAATATCCCATAAAAAATACAATTGATAGAGGTATTACCCCTCTTACTGGGACAGTAAACCATGTAATTAGGCAACGTGTCCTTGACCATAAATCCTCTGAAATTTTATCTCAGCTGGCTACAGATAAACTTTCCCCATGGCTCCCACATTGCTACCTTCTACAGTGGATTACAACAGTTGCATAATGGGAGGTGATTCAGAACTGAGCTTCATTTACATGAGGAATAAAGATCACATCCAATGTGGATTATACCCTTGAATTAACAAATGATTATATTTTAAAATGCAACATTGTTTTAACAGGGAAAAGGTGAAAGCAGGCCTGTAAGGTAATCCAGGAATGTAGTCAGTGCCATCAGCATGAATCCCAGGTGATCCCTACTCACCAATGCTTTGCCCATCATCCCAGAAGAGCCAGCCCTCAGCAGTTCCCTCATCATCCAAGGCAATTTTGAAGCCCATGAACTTCTGGCGGCTGCAGTGAGGTGGGAGAGAGGCATTAGCTAAAAGCAAAGCCACAGCCACACACCAAGAGTTTATATACAAACATAAAGCAGCAAAGGGAAGTGCTTTGGGGGATAAAGACTGCATACTAGAATTCAAGAGACTTGTGACTTAGTTCTAATTCTGTCTCCATCTGGCTATATGACTTCATATCATGAACAAATGAATTAGTGAATGAATCAAGAGGATTCTCCTTTAAGGCTCTTAACGTAATGACAACCAAACTAACTGGGTTCTTTCTTTACCTTTTGAAAGGAAAATCCTGATGCTGAAATCTTTCTGTTTTTGTGACCTAATATCCAAAACATGTAGAGGGAGTTCTACTTTCAAATGTCTTAAGTCCTTCATTTTTATTTAAATCTTTGGAATCAAATGAATAGGGAGTCTGAGAATTTTAGTATTGATACCAGAGAGATGTGAATTTTAGTCCACGTTCATGTACTTACTAGCTGTGTGACTCTGAGCAAATCACTTAGCCTTTTTGCTCATCTATGAAATAAATGGTGGTAACACTACTAACCTCACAGAATTTATGTTTTCCTTTTGCTAAGAAAAAATACATAATTTCCACATGGAAATGCCCATATTCATATAGCTCTAGGCACAGGGCAAGCATTCACTGGATGTTACTTATGGTTAATTTATACATAGACTTTGATCTAGAATTTTAACATCTTGTAGAGGAATAAACAATTTTTCAGCAATAGTTTTCTTAGGAAAGCTTCAATTAGACCCAATAGTATACTAAAACTATTATGAATCATGGCTGCTCCTCTTTTGACTTCCATTTCAACCATGAGATTGAAAGATGACACTCTTAGACCTATCATCTCACTCCCTTAAACATAAAAGAGCTGTTAATAATTAGTCGAAGAGGGTAGAGTCTGAAAAAGGTTAAAGTACAAACAAGCACAAAAAAAAAACAAGTGTTGAGTAAAATTGCATGTGGGCTTGAGAGTGATGCTTACATTTTGGTGGACTTCATTATAGATTGTTGAGCTAACTGACATGTAAAGGAAAACCTGAGTCTTGTCATTCACCTTAAGTGGGTGTTCAGTGCAGGCTCTTGCCAGGGCAGGATGTAGCCCCCACGGACATGAAGATTAATGTGGTCAAGAGGGGCTGGCAAGGTCTTCCACTCTCCTCTTGTGTTCATATCCACACCCTGTGGGCAGAAGAAGGTAAGAGATGATGAAGGAGAGGAAAGGACCCTTCCTGAACAACGCATCCTGCCAGACATCTCATCCTCCCCTCTGAACTTATGCCTGCTCATCACCCTTCACCACATACCTGCCATTACCCATTCCGCATTCACCAAGTGCTGCATAAAATCTCGCAAGGCTGCTATCATATCTTGTTAGGGTCTACGTCTTTGCTTCCACTGTACAAACTACATTTGCCTGATGTGTGACAGGAAGAGGTGCTACTCTCTCACCTGAATCAGAAACCTAACCTAAGGGACCATCCTTCCATCCTACATGTTCTCAACTAGAGCAGGGCTTTTCAGTCTCAGCACTATTGAGATTTGGGGCCAGACACTTCTCTGGTGATGGGGCTATCTGTGCCTTTTGATATTCAGCAGAATCCTCAGACGTCAACAGCATCGTCTCTTCACCCCTACCCTGTTGTGCCAACAAAATATATCTCCAGGCATTGCCAAATGTTCCCTGGTAGGCAAAATCCTCTCATTTGAGAGCTGCTACTTTACAGGTAAGAAGCAATTACTGTTGACAACATGTAAACATATATGCATGGCTGTGTTCCAATAAAACTTTATGTGCAAATCAGCTAACAATCAGATTTGGTTGTGGGCCATAGTCTGCCAGCTTGTGCTCTAGAACGAGTAATAGGTACTCAAACTTGGGAAGATTAATTAACGTGACACTTCTTCATTAATGTTAACTATGAGATTCATCTTCATTTTAATTAAACATCAAAATTTCATCTTTTTCTAAACAGCTTTCACCATGATTTCTTTTGTCTTTCCCTCTTCAACCAAAGACATCTTCTGTTACTGAATGGGAGACTCAACATGCACACTCAGGACAAAGGCCAGTCTCACTTAAAGAAAGCTGGCCACTCTTCCTAGGGAAGACCTGGCTGGGAAGCACAGAGCAGAGCCTTAACATGTTACCACCCTAAGGGCAGATCCAGACTAGCAACAGGAAGGGGAGTCTAGAGCAGTGGGGAGGATTTTGGCTCCAACGGACTGCGAAGGGAAGGAACAAAATTGCACATCCTTCTCCAGTTTTCACCTAATCTCACTGCAATCCCCTTGGATGAAAGGGGCCAGCACGTGCTCTGCTTCTTGTAACCCTGTTTGCACCCCTTTGCTATATTGCCAGCCCTCAACTTTGTTCTCAGAAAGTCAGAAGAAGAGGCCTCATTAGAGACCAAGGAAATGCCTTCTTTGACTCTACCCCAAGAATCAGGGTCTGACTTGTCAGGGTCCCAGCAAGAGACCACCACCCCAGAGCTGCCCTGGAAGACCCTGGCTTCCCAGCTGAGTCTTTGGGAATGATACTAACAAAGAACTATGCGGCAAGGAGCTCTTCGTTGCTGCCCCATTTCTAAAGGCACTTGTGCTGCTTAGACTCACAAGGCTTGGGTGCCACACCTCTGTGTGTGTTTTGCACATTGCCTAATCACTTGCTTACCTTACATAATTATGTGCATCACCCTTCTTTGAGCATCTATGCTATGGAAGGAGATATTTAATAAAAAGACAGAGACAAAAAGGCCTCTATGCTTAAGAACTTACAGCAGGCAAAGATATCAACATTAAAAACAAAACCTATAGTTTGCAACACAATCTCAAATGTTGGCTAGCATCTGCCTTTACAAAATGTAGTAAATAGCAGTGATATAAGAAAATATTAAAAATTAACACAAAGAGAACACCCGCAAAAATCCAGACCCTGAGTGAGATGCTTCATTTGTTATTTCACAATGGTTCTATGAGGGAAGTGGTCTTACTCCACTTGGAGGTGAGAAAACTGAGGTTATAAGGGTTAAAGTGACTTATCTAAGACCACACAGCAGGTGGGTTACAGATCCAGCATTTGACCTAAGGTCCATCAGATGTAAAGCCTTTGTTCTCTCTACCATATTCCCGTGAAAACATTCAGAAAAACTTACCGTGTAGTAATCGTACCAGCAGGCTCTAGGGAAATATGCAGTGACATTTCTGGCATTCTAAAATGAAACACAAACAAGGTAAGGCAGTGGGCACCATTTTCCAGGACAGAGAAACCAAACTGCTTAGGAAAGAGGTGAAATAATTGTGATGGCCTTGGGCCCACTTGCTTTCATCTCTCAGGAGGTCAGCTATTGGGGAAACCTTCCACCCCCTTCTTCTTTTTCAAACAGGGGAAATTTGTCTACCCAAAACAAGTGGCATTCATAAAGCACTTTGGTATCCAGGACTTCGGGAACAAAAAAAATCAGTATTTGCTTATAGAAATAGGCTTACGCCATTCACTCTTAAAGAGACAAAAAACTGAGGTTGTGTCTGGGGCAGAAAAAAATTTTGTGGGTACAATCAGATCTGGGGGCTGGGCATGGGGTGGCTCACGTCTGTAATCCCAGCACTTTGGGAGGCTGAGGAGGGTGGATCATGAGGTAAGAAGATCAAGATCATCCTGGCTAACATGGTGAAACCTTGACTCTACTAAAAAAAAAAAAAAATTAGCCAGTCATGGTGGCGGACACCTGTAGTCCTAGCTACATGAGGAGGCTGAGGCAGGAGAATCATTTGAACCTAGGAGGCAGAGGTTGCACTGAGCTGACATAGTGCCACTGCACTCCAGCCTGGACGACAGAGTAAGACTCTGTCTCAAAAAAAAAAAAAAAAAAAGATTTTGTGGAGGTGCAATTAACTGGTATTTTAATCAGAAGCCCAATCAACAACAGAAGTAAAGAAATGCCTTTTACTACTGGGAGGTAATCCTTCACAGGAAGGGAGGGTTAGCCAGCAGCAATACGAGTACACACATTGCCAAGTAATACTTCTGAAGAGTTGTAATAGTGCTAGGAGATTGTTATGAATTCTTTACAATACTGCCCCCATCTGACCTTCTCTTCCTTATTTTAGTTAATGAAGAAATGATTGTGTCATTTAATACACTATGAGGTGTTTTCTTCTTGATCATCCTGTGAACCAGAATTGTTAGGCTCATTTTAAAGATGAAGGAGCTGAGGCCCAGAACACCTAAGTGATGGACTTCAGCTCAGAAGGGGAGGAACAGACACAGGGAGAATAAGAAACCATGTCTTAGGACCCCCACCAGCTCAGGTCTCTTCTCCTCGTCCTTTTCCCCAAGCCTCACAGCTGGGATCCTCCCCTCATCGGAGGCCTCCATACTCACGCGCTCCAGGACGGGGCTGACCAGGAAGGCTGGGCCAAGCAGGAACTGACTGTCTATGTCCCATGTCACCTGGTCTGACACAAACCTGGAAAGGGAAATGAAGGTGCCCAACAGAGCCCAACAGAGCCCCAGCCCGAGACTCGGAAGAAGCTCCTCAAGTTCAGATCCAGTTGGAAATCCAGCTGCCCCTGAGCCTGCCTTGCTTTTTCCCTAGGCCTAGCTTCATCAGGAGCACCAGCCTCTGCTCTCCCCACGGGATGTGCCTAAAATGCTCAGATGTATATGTGTTCTGTCCTGTAAAATACTTAACCACATTTCTTAACCATGTCACATTTTAAATGCAAGGATGGCCCTTTTCCCTCAAATCTCTTCCTGAAATCCTTCTCCTGTGACCTGGCTACATATAACCAAACTGCTACAAAAGGTAGATAGGTCTTTGCACAGCCAAATTAGAAAGAAATTATTCCATGCTGTACTGCATCATTTCAGTTTTGTTCATTCAATAAATAGCCTTTCATTAATGACCTATGGCATGTATAGCACTATGCTAAAAACAATAACGACGTATGGTCTTCACCTGAAGAGCTCACGTCAAAAAGCAATCATGTCTTTAATTTGGAAGAATTCAACTCCCACCACATAGAATGCAGTAAGTCATCCATTAGTCATCGGGATCCCTGCTGGACACTCACTCATGAAGCAGAGGCCGCACAACAGTGACGCCCTCCGTGTGGGCCTTATACATCAAGGTATACAGATATGGCAACAGGGTGTATCTGGTCTGCAAGACATTTCTGGAAATGTTCACAAAAGCAGCATCCCAGGACACAGGGTCTTGTCTCTAAAGGAGAAAGAGAACAGTGTTGGGAGGTCACCCTGAAATTTCTAGGAGATTTAAGAAAGCATATTCCAGTTGGAGATCACTCACAGCTAAACAACAGATAACCATACATGAGGCCCAGAGAATATTCTTAATAGACTGGAAAAGGTTACTGTAGTTCTCCTAGGACAGCTAACGAAATTTCACTATAAGACATTCTTTTTGGGTACATTTGGTACATTTCTGCCTAAACAACAAGAACAAAATATAATCATAATCTAAAGAACACAGAGGAATATGGTTCACTGAGGCCACAGCGCTTAATAATTTTTAAGGGTGTAGTGGCTCATGCCTGTATCCCAGCACTTTCAGAGGCTGAGGCCAGGAGTTCAAGACCAGCTTGGGAAATATGGCAAGATCCCATCTGTACAAAACACAATAATTTTCTGAGCACATTGGTATGTGCTTGCAGTCCCAGCTATTCAAGAGGCTGAGGTGGGCGAGTCTCTTGAGCCCCAGAGACTGAGGCTGTAGTCAGCCATGATTGGGACACTGCACGATCCGGCCTAGGCAACAGAGTCAGTCCCTGTCTCAAAAGAAAAAAAAATTTTTTAAAGATATCGCAGGAAATCAGACTGCATTAACTTTAGATCAGAAATGGAGGTTGTGTTTCAAGTGAAACACGGGAGGCAGGAGCCACTGTCCTACCCTGGTCCCAATGGTGTTGTGGTTTCTTGAGAAGGGGTAAAAGGCCCCCAGCTGCATCCAGCGAACACACATCTCATATTCAGCGTCTTGAAAGAACCCACAGATATCTGCTCCTGTCTGAACAAGAGGAAATAAAACAAGCCGGCTGATGATTTCTGAAAGATGTCCCCACCTTCTTGGTGCTTAGGAGGATCCCAAGGACACTCACATAGGATATGCCGAAGAGGCTGAACTCCATCATGCCTGCAATGAGAAGCACAGCAGTGTCACACCAGGCTCTCACCACCCGCCTCCTCACTTCTTCCCCAAGGATCCCAACTCCCTGCCCTACCGGCACAGGCCCTGGGAAGGAGCCACGCACCAATGATAGATTTCTTCAGCTGATCCCACGCGGCCGTGTTGTCTCCCAGCCAATGTCCTGCCCAGCGGCCAGAAGAGGGAAATGTGGAGCGGGTGATGACGACCCCTCGCTGTCCCGTCACCTCCTGCATGGCTCTGGTTGGAGGGCAACAGGAAGTGAACTGAGGGCACGGTCACGGAGCAAAGGCCAGAGAGCTTCTGCTCCCAGAGCCCTTGAGCCTAGTCAATGTTTGCTGCGTGATTGGAGGGAACATGGAAGTCTGAGCTGTAATGGGGGATCCACTGATCCCAGATAATGGAGATAACGAGTCACGTGTTCTCACAGTGCTTTACAAAGAACTTCACTGTAGCAATCTCACTGGAGTGCCCCAAAAATAGAAAGAAATTACTAAATCTTGCTATTGGCTTGCTCAGTACTTAGTTTTCTATATTTGAAGAGGAACACAGTGAAGATCATAAGACTGTCCTTAGAAGAATTCATACCATTCGTTGAGCTTGCAAAGCAGGACTGTGCTAATTCAGTAGAATACCAATTACTCTCCACCAAGAATGGCCAAAAATAAAAAAAGTCTCCAAAGATGATTCACTTTGAAATAAAGGGGAGAGATGCCCAGTCTCTGTGTTCCCTTCACCTCCTGTAACTAAAGCTATTGCACCGCCGGCTGCCCTGTGTGATCATTATGGTGTCTCCATGTGTGTCGTTCCCACCAGGATCATTAAGTTTTTCACTGGTGGGACCATGTCTTATTTAAATCTGTCCTCCTCCTTTTCATCAGCGGGCCTGGCTCCACGTTAATGAGCATTTGTTTAATAAGAATCATTACACAGTTGTCATGAGAATCTTCTTAACCCCTGGAATGGGAATGAAAGAAAACTAGGGTGGCTATGTCAGTCCCTGGCAATCCCTCCGGGTTGTGACAGCTGGAGAAGGCAGAGACTCACTCGTATGTGGGTCTGGTCTGGGACCACCCGTACAGGTTGTGCACGTTGTAGTGCTGCACCGGGGAGCCGTCTGGGAGGATCTGCTGACTCTCCATGCACAGGGTCTTGCTGCTCAGGCCCCTGTCCCTGGACTCCAAATCTGAGGAGGAAGAACGGGTGAGATGAAATCCAGCCCTGATTCTGTTTATCCCTGACCTTTCTTCAAGGGATTGGACATTGGATCTTAAGACTGACTTGAGTCCTGCCTGTGTCACTCTCCATCTTCCCAGAGACATGAGCACAGCGACCCCAGCTCTGAGCTGCTATGGCACCTGCAGTGTTTCCAACATCAAGTTCACTGAAGAAAGCGGAGGTGTAAGGAAGAATGTACAGCTGTCAAACACTACATGACAGACTCTGATTTTGACTTTTGATGTGTCAATTATTTCATGTAATTCTTATAATTCTATGAAGAAGACTTCATTATCTGTCTTTTACAGTACAGCAAACCGAAATTCGGAAATATCGCATAATCTGTGAAAAGTCACAAAACTCCTAGAGTGAACAATTTCTGGAGCTAAGATATGAATCCAAGTGCAACTCCAAAGTCCATCAGCTCCACAATAATGACAAGCCAATAATTTCCACCCATTGATGACACCAAAAAATTCCTGTGATGGAATTCACATAAGCCTAAAAAACTAACAAGCCTAAGTGTGAGAACCCTTTGGTGGCATGAGCACTGCTAAGTGATTTCTGGACAAATTCAAGAAATTTGTGCAATGAGTCTAGTCACTTGCACATGCCCAGCTGGGTGAAGCATGGGCAGAGCTTTTGTCTCTGGTCCCCAGTAAACCACAGCAGCCTTGAGGATGTGCCCTGAGCTATCCAGGCACACCCCTGGCCTTGGAGCTCCTCCAATGTAATCCTTCTTCCAATCATGGCTCTGCCAAACAAGGAGGCCAAGGCTTCTTACATGGCATGTAGGGAGGGCGGTTCAGAGAGGTCTCCCTGCAGCCTGGAGAAACTGCCCCATTCACGAAGCTTGATGGTTCATTCATATCCTAGAAATACCAAACACAGACATACCTTACTTTTTAAGATAATTACGTCCTGCCAATTCTGAGCCAAGGAAGCACTGAATAAATTGTTCAACATCCAGTAACTCCTGTAGATGCCAGCCCTGGGAGCTTCATCAAACCCTACTGATAACTGGCTAGAAAGATTAATTCACCCCTACAGAACAACTGGCTAGAGGGTTAAAAAAAAATCTCTCTCAAGGTGGGCGTGAGGCAGTGAAAGTTCCAAGAAATTCCTAGTCAATTGCCTCAGAGGTTTTATAGTAAGAACGTCAGGTCTGGTATAAGGTGTGAGGGCTATCAGGCTGTTCCCCTCCTGAGTGGAGGAAGTGTCTGATATGTCCAAAGTCTTCCTTGGACAATGACTATCCTCTTGACTGAAGGTCAGTGGTCCATATACTCAGGCACACAAAGATAGACAAGTGCCACAGGTACACACATACACACACACACTTACAATCCACAGGCCATCAAACTTCAAGCTCCTCTCTGGATTCTGTGGATTGTTGTACAGTTCTTCTATTTCCCTCTTCCACCACTTGGCAGTTGAATTACGGAAAAAGTCTGGGAAGGCCACATAAGCTCGATATAGCTGTAAAATATAAATATAACTTATTTATCCCACACAAATATATAAGACAGCAAGCAGGCACTTACCGAGAATGCAACTCACACAGATACTTGAGCTGCATGGTGACAGACGGCCTGAACATAAGCTAATAATGTTATTAGCTTATTAGAGAAATGTAGAATGAGAAGAGAAATTAGTGCAATTTGCACACCTTCCCAGCACTTGGAAAACTTCCAAAAACTGTTTTCTTCATATTGACATAGATGATGACAATCAATACCCGGAACTCATGACCTCATGCACTCGACGCCCAACCCTCAACGTCAGTCCCACCATTTCCTAAGCACTCTTCAAAGACAAAGCCAGGGAGAGACTGCAGACATGAGATGCATGGTAACAGATTAGGAAGAAACACCCAGGGAGTCCCTCCTATATCATTCCCACTGAGAGAGGGGAGGAAGGAGTAAGATTACATTTCAGGATATTAGGCCAGTACACCTCAGTGTTTTCTACAATTTCAGAATCACATGACAACTACAGCTGTTGGAACATAAATTGAGAGGACTTAAAGAGAACATTTCAACTTCCCCTTGTTCTCATCTTTCTTCAGATAATAACAGCATTGTTTTTGTTTTAACCTGAAAGATGGATTCAAGGTACAACTTCTTTTTTTTTTTGAGATGGAGTCTTGCTCTATCACCCACGCAGGCTAGAGTGCAGTGGTGCTACCTCGGCTCACTGAAAACTCTGCCTTCCAGGTTCAAGCGATTCTTTTGCCTCAGCCTCCTGAGTAGGTGGGATTACAGGCACGCATCACCACACCTGGCTAATTTGTGTATTTCTAGTAGAGAGGTGGCTTCTTCATGTTGGCCAGGCTGTTCTTAAATTCCTGACCTCAAGTGATCCACCAACCTCAGCCTCCCAAAGTGATGCGATTACAGGCATGGGACACCGTGCCTAGCCAGATACAACTTCTTAACTACATTGTAGACTTTTGGGAGCAAGAAGCTGGTTTTATATTCATCTGAGTGATGAATATTATATTTTGCACAACGCTTAGCTTAGAACTTGACACAAATAGATACTCACTGTTTAATGGTGGGTTCACACCTCTTACAAGCAGCAAATAAATGTTGCTTGTTATGGAACATTATGGCCCTTTGTATGTCTCAGTAAATAGCCTCCTTTATGATAATCACACCATTGTAAGAGTTAAAGAGCTAAAGAATGCTGGTGAGAAGGGTGGGGTAGGCAACAGAAAGAGGACTTGGTCTAGGGGAACTCCAGTTCTTATACACAATAGACAAAAGGCAGGTAGGAACCCATATGTCTACATAAAGGGCAAGAAAAGGAACATGAGAAAACAGAAACAGATCAGCCTGCATGAGTTTGGCTGTCAAGGACGTGAGAAGACAGTGGCTCACATCAGCAGAATCTTGAGAGAAGTGGGCTTGCCAGGTATGCCTTTTGTTAGGAAATGGAGGTAGAAACCAGGAAACCCGACAAAGAGAACCTTTCATCAGAAACCGAGAGCTCCAGATCAGGCAGGGTTAGAAACAATGGGATAGGTGCGGGATGGAGAATTAGAATAAAGAGAGTATCAGCCACATCTGAGTCAGAATTGTATCCCATACGGGGTACACGTGGGGAACCCTGCCAGCCATGATGTAGGAACTTCCCTAAGTACTGCTCGGATGACCCCTACCAAATTCATAAAAATGTTCTGCCGTTCTCCAACTTGCTGGCTCTACCTTACACCTGTGCATATTCAAGTCTTGCCTTTGTGGCTTCTGCCTTCACTTTCTCCAGTCTTCAAACAGTGACGTACCCACCCACACACTGGGCCTCAGGATCACCTAGCAGTCTTTTTGTAGCACATCACATGCTACAAAATGCAATTCCTAGATCCCATCACAGACTTACTGAATTAAACCACTGGAGCTTTGGACTCAGAAATCTGCTTTCGTGGGACTGTTGGCTGTTTGTTTTATATTCAGTGAAGCCACACCTGGACATCAGTGGCTTCATCCTCACCAGCTTCATCGAGTGGCTCTTACTATAAATAATATAAATACTAGGTTGGTGCAAAGGTAATTGCAGTTTTTGTCATTACTTTTAATAACTTACTTTCTTTCTTTCTTTTTCTGAGATGGAGTCTCGCTTTGTTGCCCAGGCTAGAGTGCAGTGGGTCAATCTTGGCTCACTGCAACCTCTGCTCCCGGGTTCAAGTGATTCTCCTGCCTCAGCCCCCTGAGTAACTGGGATTACAAGCATGTGCTGCCATGCTTGGCTAATTTTTGTATTTTCAGTACAGATGGGGTTTCACCATGTTGGTCAGGTTGGTCTCGAACTCCTGACCTCGTGACCAGCCTCCCAAAGTGCTGGGACTACAGGTTTGAGCCACCGTGCCCAGCCTACTTTTAATAACTTTCAGTGGCAAAAACCGCAATTACCTTTGTACCAACCAATAGTTATAATTATCCTATCTATGAAGACTTATCTCTTATGAGCTAACTGACAGATTCTGTGACTCCCTGATGAAGAGTTTCTCATCAGAGGCACAACTGGCATTTGAGGTGAGAGATATTTTGTGGAGAATTCCCTGCAATCAGAGCTATCAACATCCTTGAGCACTGCCCACTGAATGCCTCTGGTGTCCCTGTGATAACCAACACTGCTCTCAGATTTCCAATTGCCTCAGGATGGCAGTGTTGCCCCTACTGGCTGATGAACTGTGGGGTTCTGATACTGACTACTTGATAAAAGTCAAGAAGCCCATGACTCAGAACTTCTCTGGCTGGGCAAGTTCCTGTGTCCATGTGGGCTGCTTGGACCCCTAAGCTTCAAGTGATTCTCTGTGACAGGTGACGAGAGGACAGGAAGCTAAGTCTTCTCCCTTGAATATTATACATATATACATACATACATAGAGATAGATGGTAGATAAATAGGTAGATAGATGATAGATAGATAGATAGATAGATAGAAGAGGGATTTGGATAGATAGGGTGAGTGGATGAATAAAGGTAGAGATAGATAGAGAATAGATAGATAGGATAGAATGATAGACAGATAGATATAAATGAATAGGGTGGCTGGCTGGCTAGATGGATAGATAGATAGATAGATAGATAGATAGATAGATAGATAGATAGACAGACAGACAGATAGATATAACCTGAGTAGATACAGTAGATAGACAGACAGATAGATACAGATAGATTAAGTAGATGATAGATGATTGATAAATAGATAGATAGATAGATAGATAGATAGATAGATAGATAGAGTGTGTGGATGAATTAATAGATTGACCAGTAGATACATAGACATGATAGATTGAAGATAGATAGATAAATACATAGATATACATAAATAGATAGATACTTGTTCAGTAGTAGACAAAAGGAAACCAGCCTTGAACTGAGTCTGACTCATTCTTGCCAATCTTCAAAACCTGCCCCAGGTTCTGTTTTGCTCGTTTTGTTTTACTGCATCTACTGACAGTAAATAAAGACATGCAGTCCAATAGCCAAGCAGCCTGGTCCCAAGTGTGTCTCATTTTAAATTAAAAAGTGCTACTGCTGCCAACTGGCTCTGGGATCCAGGAAGTCAGAGACTGACACCAGAGAAGAACGCATCATGGGTTTGCAGTACCATCTGTTCTCCCTACCCTACTAGAGCTGTGCCAGGCCTTAGCCCCTGGCTCCAGATTGTGTGGTTCTGTCTAATATATGTCTTTCCCTGTAGGACTCACCACTTGCCCTGAAAATCAACTTATCTGGATAAGGCATGAATATTTGGCCTAACTCTTGCTAGTCACATTCCTGGTGACTGGAATGTTTCTCCTGCATCTCTGTCCATGGGCTACGATCTTACATTATGTAGAAAGAACTCCCAAAAGAGGCCTTCACGCCTGGGCTTCTGAGTGGCTGCTAACTGAATTTACAACTGCTGGGATTTGTTACAATATGGATATTTCTCTGATTAATACTTGACCCTGAGACAGTATCTAGTCTCTACAACATATACCACATTGCTGATTGCACAGGCCAGCTTCTTTATCCCTTCAATTCCTTGCAGGTGTCCTAGAGAAGAGGCCTTTTCCTTGTCTCCTCAGCTGTCCTGTGGGGGTCACACAGGCTACACATGCCCTGCTACAATTCCTACCCAGATAGAATAACCATTATTGAAGAACAGCTCAAGAGGTAGGGCAAGGTACTTGCTACCCAGGAAGTTCTCGGCCCCACCCTGAAAACCCTGTCTGTGGGAACTGTCACAACAATTGATAGTAAAGCACACAGGCTGCCTCAGTTTAGGAGACATGCATCTTGGCCAGAGGATGGGGCTGTAGGCTTCCTAGACCTGTAAGGAGCCATGTATTCATTCAAGCAAGAAATACTTAGTGAATCTGGAAAGAACTTCAGGTTCAGAAGCATGGGCTACCTGGATCCATTACAAGCAACAAACCGACCCCAGGAGTGAGCAGGTTTTACAATAAGGCTGGAAACTGAGAGGTAAAAGCAAAGTTGAGAAACCCAAGGAAGCATTGAGCTCAGAGGATGACTTGTAAGTGTGGAAATGGAGAAACGTGTTCATGAGGAAAAAAACAAAAATATATACAAATAAAAAGACCTAGTCAGTCTTCGAGGGTTGAAGACTGTTTAAAAGGGATAACCAAGGCAACAACAGTAAGTATACTAGTTCAGAGAAAAGATAGCACTTTTCGGAGCAAAAGTGGAAATTTTTGGGCCTTTGTAATCTGACAGCCTTGAAATTGAAATCAACACTCTGTCACCTAAAACCGTGGACAAGTCACCTAAAACCTTGGACAAGTAATTTGAGCTCTCTGGTCTTAAATCCCAAGGATAATAACACATATCTACATCCCAGTGGGCAGTAAAGTATTACTCCATGTAAACTAATTGGCACAGACTGACACCCAAGACACATCCCCTAAGTGTTTCGCCCTTGCCAAGCCCATGTCCATGGTACAGGCATGTCTAGAATCCCAGGAAGGGCTGCTCCTGCCTAGAAACCCTGACTCCACCCAAATTTACAAAGACCCTTTTACCTCCACTTGATTGTCCCAGTCTAGAGATTCATTCACAACAACACCAGGAAAATCGGGCCAGACCTATGGAGAGAAACACGCTCAGTAGCGATGCATGAGACAGTTTCCCTTACATAGGATTTCCCTTACATTATATAAACCATGTCCTAGGAGCAATGATACTTTGATTATCATGTAGGATTCATGGAAAAGTGAATTCCATAACGCGTTACATTACTTTAAAAGTTGATAACGGGCCGGGCGCGGTGGCTCAAGCCTGTAATCCCAGCACTTTGGGAGGCCGAGACGGGCGGATCACGAGGTCAGGAGATCGAGACCATCCTGGCGAACACGGTGAAACCCCGTCTCTACTAAAAAATACAAAAAAACTAGCCGGGCGAGGTGGCGGGTGCCTGTAGTCCCAGCTACTCGGGAGGCTGAGGCAGGAGAATGGTGTAAACCCGGGAGGTGGAGCTTGCAGTGAGCTGAGATCCGGCCACTGCACTCCAGCCCGGGCGACAGAGCCAGACTCCATCTCAAAAAAAAAAAAAAAAAAAGTTGATAACGGTATCAACAAATATTGTTTGACAAAAGGAGAGCGTCTGACCTCAGAGCCCAAATAGAAAACGCCAGAAATAACATACACAGGCATGTGACCCACTAATCGTGACCCACCCTCAGGCTAGGGACTAGTGGATCATCCCTTAGGATTATACCTTTCCCCAGACAATGTCTCCATCATTTGGGTATTTGATGAAGATGTCATCCTCCATGCCCCGAGTGAAGGCAGGATAGGGCTGTGTCTCATTGCCAGAAATGGCTGGATCCTGAAATCAAAGCATAAGTCAGTTGGGAAAATCAAACCCAGGGAATGAAGAGAAACAGAATAAAGGAGAACTCCTCCAGGGCGAACTCACTGGCTTCTACCTGAACTGTAGAGTTTCTGTGAGTCCTGGGAAATACAGAATTCTTACTGCACTTCAATTTATCTACTTGCAATATGGAAATAAAGTATAACTCTTTCTCCACCAAAGCCCATACCTGCTCCCAAACAGACAGCACACATTCACATCAGGACTAACCAGAATGAGGATGACCCGCATCCCATCAGCCTTCATGCGGTTGATCAGAGCTGGAAACCCAGCAAACTTGGGGCTGAGGGTGAAGTCCAGCTGCCGCTCCATGTAGTCGATGTCTGAGTACTGCACGTCCTGCGGGAGGACACGGGGAGCTGAGTGGCTGCTGCTGTACACGCTCAAGCTTTACAGGAGAACAACCCTCCACTGCACATGGTGGAATTCCAGACAGCTTCTCATTGATGCTTGCAAACCCCAGCTCTGCCATTTGTTAGGTACAGGTGCTGGGAAATTCACTTAATTTTTAAAATGTTCAGTGATCAAATAGAAAAAACCTTAAGTCAGCATAAAATAGGATGAGAATGCCTCTCTAACACAGCTATTCTGAGGATAAATAAGTACACTGGATTGGACAGTGCTTTGTAAACTGCCACCGTCAGGTGTGATTGTGATGACCTCCCCCAAGAGGCTTCCCCTGGTATCAGTGGTTCATGCTTAGAAAAAATACTGTTAACTACCCAGGGCTAATACAATGTGGATGATAAATCTACTGCAAAACATATCAAAACAAAGCAACAATGTATAGGTGCTTTGGAATACCCAACCCTGAGGGAAATCAGATACAACATTCTTATGGAGAATGAATACTGCATTTCACTATCCACTAATGGAAACACTATGTTCCACTAATGGAACTATTGTAAAACAATAGAAATGTAGAATAAAATTAGATATGCGATGGTACACTGGATTAATTCTCTGATGACTGGGTCCCCTCCCACTCTCCAGTGAAAGATAAGGTTTATTTATATATGTTTGCCCTCTGGAAACCCGTATCAGGATCCGTATATTCCATCAGTGATAGCTCAGAGTCGATAGGACACTGTGCTACAGCACCAGGGCTGCAGGAAATAAGGTCGTATCCACATATACAATGGTCTGACTGGGGTTAGTTTTTTTCAAGAATTAAGTAAAAGAACTGTGGGATATCATTTATTCTTATGGAACCAAGGACGTTTTGACTAAATGTTTTGAAGACATGTGAAAGAAATGGAAGGAAGCATGAGATAGCAGAAAAAGCCCTGGAGCCAGCCTATCTCCCCCTCTGGCAAGTCATGGTGAATCTTGAGCTATCATCTCTAGAAGATGGAAACAAGCACCCTTACCTATATGACTGTGCTAGGGTGAGGCTGTGATATTGTCTGAAAAAGAACATTATGTTTTTATAGAATCCCACGAATACTAGACAAATGAACCCAGACACAGAGGCACCTGGGTTAGTTACAAAACTCCAGAGCCATGACTGAGAACGTACATAAGGGATCTGGGTGGCCACCATCTCATCATACAAGCTGGCGATCTCAGAGTCGTTCTGGTATCCATAGCGACACAGCTGGAAACCCAAAGACCAGTAAGGTACCATCACAGGCCGGCCAATCAACTAGAAAAAATAGACACAAAATATTAGTCCTCAGAACAGAGGCACCAGATTGAAGTTTTACATAAAGTAATAAGAGTATTTTTCCATGCCCCAAGCTAGACAACTGACTAATTGAAATCCACATCAAAACTGACAGGATATAGAGCCACTGGGATACTTGGAGAAAGCTTTCTGCTAGGCTTGAACTCCTTCTTAAAAATTATGGAAAAGCTGATTTTACTCCATTCCTAGAGACACTGTAGGTAACTCATTAAGAAGCCCAGAATCAGAGACAAATGCCTGGCTTAGCATACAGGCTCCAGTCCTGCTACCTGTGTGACTTTAGGCAAAAATTAAGTAAACTCTTAGTGCTTCAGTTTCTTCATCTGTAAATAAGGGTATAATAATAGCCTCTGCCTCAGAGTCCTTTTGTGAGGACTGAAGAAGTTATTATGTGCGAAGTGCTCTAACAGGCAGCAAGCAATAAATCAGTGATGTGCAGTAGGTAGTACATAAGTATTTGCTGCTGCTGCCAAAACCACCATGGTCACCACCACCATCACTATTTTCACCATCACCACCACTACCACTGTCATGCCCTCCACCACCATCATTACCATCATCATTACCCTTCACTACCATCACCACCACCCCACTACCACCCCCACCACCATCCCCACCATCACCACTATCATCACAACCACTATCACCAACATCACACTCCTCACACCACCCCACTGTCACCACCACCACCATAACCACCACCATCATCACCATCACTAACACAAACACCATCACCACCACAAACACCATCACCACCCCCACCATCATCAGTATTATCACAACCACTACCACCACCATACTCCTCACACCACCTCACTGTCACCACCACTATCACCACCATATCCACCACCACCCCCATCATCATCATTACCACCATCACCAACACACCCATCAACACCACCCCCACCACTATCACCACCATCACCAACACTACCACTACTACCACCATCATTATCACCATTCCCACATCACTGTCCCCACCGTCAGCCCCTACTGCCATCATCACCATCACCACCACCATAACTACAAAAACCACCACCACCACACTATCACTACCATCACCACCACTGGTACCACCATAACATCTGCTCTTCTGCAATGCTTACAGAGGCTATACATTTAATGATAATCTGAATGTGTTTATTTTTTCTTATTCTATAATCTCTCTCCAACAAAGACCAATATTTCCAGTTATCATCTGAGAGTTACACTAATCAATGTGGGCTCTGGCATCCAGAATGTGCTGTATGTGCTTGATAAACAGCTGGATTTCCCCCTACCTCCGTGTACTGCTGGGTGACAAGCTCTGGAGTTGGCCCCAAGAACACATAAAAGTCCAGAACTCCCCCTGTGGTACGGTATGTCAAGGCAGGCAGGGGCTGGAACGTCACGTCTGAAAAGGAAGAAAAATGCCAAGCCAGATGGAAACCTTCCACATCACGAATCACCCCTGAAATCCACACATTCTCCATCTTCCTGCTCCCTCCCTATCACAGAGTGGTAAGAGCAGGCATTTTCTATCATCCACACACAGAACTGAAGAAGTTCACTGGAAGTCTACAGGTCCCATTTCTGGGTTTGATTCCTTTTGGTGTACTTTACTATATTTTGTCATTCTACTCTTATAAAATTATTTTTACATTTCAACTTTTATTTTGGATAAAGAGGTACACATTCACGTTTGTTACATGGGAATATTGCATGATGCTGAGGTTTGGGGTAGGAATCCTGTTACCCAGATAGCAAACATAGTACCCAATAGGTAATTTTTCAATGTACCATACACCCTCATACCCCCAGACTAACTTCTCTGACCCATAGTTTTACCCTAATTCAAATTATATAACTGGCTTCCACGAGCTGGCCTCCAGGATATCTGGGACCCATGTGGTGTTACTATCCCTTCTTATGTGATTTTTACCAAAATGAGGGTTGGGTTAAATCCTCTTATCACATGATCCTATACTGAAATGAACAGAAAGGCTAAACACAAAGAAAAAATAAACACTAATGCCCGTAAAATGAAAATTTTGACTTCAAGGAACAGTTGGGCTAAAAACATTCTAAACTGACTCAAGCATGATTGGTAGCCCCCCAAAATAAGGGAGGCGCTGGACGGCCTTACCCATGGCATTGCTGTTCAGCAGGAACACTCCGTGGGCACTGCCATCCTCCTCCAGCCCCATGTAGTAGGGGTGGACACCATAGGAATTCTTCTTGTACTGGAAAGTCATGGGGAGAAGCAGTAGGCGTTTAAAAGACATTACACCTGAGAAAGAAACTCAACATAAAAGTGTTTGCTAAGATGGGTCTAGTTTTCTCCATGAAATCAATTAAACACGTGAAACAAAGGAGCCTGAGAATTGGCCCACTCGTCTAAACCAGAATGAGGGGACCAAGTGGAGTTTGGGAAGATGAAGCCCGAAGCCTGAGCAGTGTGGATGGAGAGAAGCAGAGACACAGATCCCAAATGCTCTGTCCTTACCCCTGGGGGCTGGTCTCGGGAGAACATCCCCCAAGTGTGCCACTCCAAGTCTCTCCTATAGGATGTGTGCTCAGTTTCCCCAAAGCCATAAAGGTACTTGGAGGCAAGGCGGGTGGAGATGCGGATAAACATGTCATTGAAGGTGAAACCAAGGAGCTGAGAGTCCCAACTGAAACACAAAAAGGCAGATTTGAAACAGAAAATGGGTTTTCTCTCTGCTTCCAGCAGCTGACTTTTCAAGGACAACAGAATGTTTGATTTTTATCCAGAACCTGTTCATCTCCAAAACAAAACAGAAACTCAACTTGATTAAAATATCATAGAAATCCTCACTAAAAGCCCAGGAGTTATTCTTCATTCATCTGTTTCCCACTGTCACTGCCTCCTTTCACTGGTCCTCCACAACACAAACCAAAGCACTCCTCACCATCACAGCTGGGTACACCCCACACCAGCACCACCTTCCACCCTTGCACCCCTCAGTGCATTTTCTACATAGCACTCAAAGTGATGTTTACTTATTATTGGTTGTCATGAGAAGAGAACCCTCAGCTGTCTATAAGGAGCAGCATCTACTCTAGACAAGGCACCCCATAAACATTTGTTGGATGAATCCTCAGGCACACTCAACTGCCTCAGTAATTATTTCCAGAATGCTAAAGATGTCCCATAAGAACAGGTCTGAAGGAAACAACTCATCCATGGATCTGAAAGTGAACAATGTGATGTTTGGAACCAGGATATACATCCAAGGACAATGGACCTGGCAGCGAAGGCACAAGTAGACACCAACTCTGAGTCACACTAGAAACCACTCACATTATAGTGCCTGTACTCTTGCGGCGGATTTCAATCCCAAATGGATTCTTCTTAATGAGGACATCATAGAGTTGACCCTCAGGGGTGCTGGATGGCACCGTGGGTACGTTCAGAGGAACTGGAACTTCATACCGATTGTTGTTGGGATCATAAATCTAGGCCAGAGGAAATCGATTTGAGGCAAGAATAGTATTCTTGAAACCTATACCCTTAGCAGAATCTATTTATTTTCGGACAAAAAGTTCAGATGCTATATTTCTGTCTACTTTAAGTTGATGATATCTGAGATTTAATTAATATATCAAATAACAACATAGGATTAAACATTTTTTCTGTCATTTCTCATTATTAAGGCCTCTATTACATTAATATACTCAATGGGATATTAGTGCTAATGTGGAAAATCATTCTGGAATCAGTATGGTATTTATGAATATGTTACTTTTTACTTTCTGTGGGCATATGAGTATATAAAAATACCTTAAAACCATTATGAATTGAAAAAAAAACCCGTCTCCCCAAAATGAAATCTATTTGATTAAAATTATCAGAATCTCCTTGCTGAAGGTGGTATCTAAACTGACTCATGAGTATCTACTACATCCCTGCCTGACACTGCACAAGACACTAGGGATGTGAGCTGTATAAGGCAGTGTTATGGTTTTACAAAATTCACATGCGAATGAGAAGTGAAATAGAGCAGCTCAAAACACCTGGGTGATGTGTGCTAAGGGACAGCTATGTAGACGTGCTGTGAGATTCTAGGGAAGAAAATGCCTAACATTGTTTCTGGAAGACTGAGATGGTGTCCCGGGAGAAATACAGTCTAGAGTATTAAAAGCTTGGTAGGCATTAACCAAACAAAGGAAGGAGATCAAGTCATTCTGCTGAAGAATAACAACCGGAAAGGCAGAGAGAATTAAAGTGGGTCAGAAGGAGGCAAATATTTTGGAAAGAGCTACTGTATCATCAAGAGGTAGAGTAGGCAATGGTTAAGGCTAAAACTCCAAGGAGGTTCATTCATTTCAAACCCATTAGGTGCCTACAACATGCTAGTGCTATGATGTACAAACACACTACATCATCATCCCTGAATTAGAGGAGGTACAAAAACTCTGAATTCAGGTTGATGTCAGATTATAAAGAACCTCTCAGGCAATGTGACAATGTCCTGATCGCTTTCACTTACTGTGTCAATAACATTACAGCGCTAACTATCTGCCAGGCTCTGTATTAGACTTCAGAAGCAGAAAATGGAAAGGGCACGTTCCTGTCCTTGAGAAGCTTAGTTTAATAGAAAAACAGACCTAATCTCTAGTCCATCCCTAGTCCTTAAATGCAATTAAATCCTGGAAAGAAATGAAATCACTGCACATTGGTGGCTATTTTATATATCTCAAATTCAGTATCCCAAACTGAACATATCATCTTACATTGATCAAGCACAAACCTTTTCAGTATTCCTATTCCAGTTAATGTCAGCACCATCCATATTAAGATGCAAGATACCAACACGGACATCACTCTTGATGCTTCCCTCTCCATTGTCACCTGCTCTCAACTGAGCGCCAGACCCGGTAACACAACTTCCTGAACCTTAAATAGGTGCACTCTTCTCCACCTGCATTCCAGTGTCTAGTCCAAGCCTAAGCCCTCAGCCGATCTGCTTAACTGGCAGCCTCCCAACTTGTCTCTCCGTACCCACTTTTTCTCTCCCAACCATTTTCCTAACAGCAGCCACAGTAATCTTCTCCAAATGAAAATCAGGGCAGGTCTCATTGTTCCCTCAATGATTTCTCACTGCTCTCTGGATAATGATCTAGTCTATTGTAGCATGATTAACTTATTTTAGGGTTCTGTGACCCAGACCAATAAAAGGTAATGGGACTGAAAAGGGTCAAGTCACCACCTGATACATGTGCTGTGTTTACCTTGAACTGCAGCATTTCATTCTTATGGTAAGTGACATCCAGGCGAAGGGGGTTCACGGGTGTGGAGGGGAAGGCACTGGCATACACGGAAGACTTTAAGGAGATGTCAGCTGTGGCCCCATGTGAATTATATTGAACATTACTGACAGAGTATAGATCGTTGACAAAATGGCAAATAGGGACTCCAGAAGAATTGGATGCCTGAAAAGTAAGGGTAAAGTCATACATCAGCACAGCATGTGGTCTTAAAGTTCTCTAACCTAAACGCGGGTAGAAACATCATTTTATATGACAATAAAACCAGCCCATCACTGATCACTTGGCAATAACATAACTTTAATTTCCTCGTCTCCAAGCAAAATATTCATTTTAAAAAGTTTCACACTTGTCCCCACATATTCATCACATCCAGAACATGTCCCTTAGGGAGTCCTTTCTATGGATTTTAAGTAGTTATGTAAGTACTACTGCTATACTTAAGAAACTATACATTAGGTGTGGAGACTTCCATGCACGTGAACCCCAGCAGCATGGTTACCTCCCAGATACAGCCACGGGCAGTGCAGTTTTCTGCAGAAGCGCCATTCTCATCAGGGTAACAGTCTATTTTTTCATCATCCCTTATCTTTATGCTCCACTCCACTGTGTATGCTTCTCCCAGGAGAAGATTGATGTCTGTGATAATGGCAACCTGTAGGAATACAGAAATCACAAGGAAATTCATCTTTAGGAGATAGGCCTTGCAAGATCTGAGGCTTTTTTTTTTTTTTTTAGGAAAGAATATAGAAATTTGACCAGACATTCAACCATTCAACCAACATATGACTTTAGGCCATAAGAAGAGAACTGCACATTGGGGGAATCTAATTAGCAGCAACAGGGCAAAGGTCTCCTCTCTAGCCGAATCTTGTACATAGAATAAAGAAAACAACTCAGTCAAATGAAACCTGTCATGATCACCCCTTATTCTTTTCTGTCCTGACTCCTCTTAGCCCTCTGTGTCTTGTCTGGCAGGCTCTCTTCTGCACTTCCTCTTCAGCATGACACATGGTGTCACCCAAAGTGAGCTGATCCCCTTGCTCTCCAGTCCCCAAACCAGTATCCCCCATTGGCATGGAGTGGTAGAAAGAACACAGCATTAAGAATCATATGATCTGGTTATCATGTCCACATTTCCATAGAACATTGAACAAATGATTTCTTTAATTTTTAATTTTAATGGATATATAGTAGGTATACATATTTATGGGTTATATGACGTATGTTGATTCAGGCATACAATGCATAATAATCACATCAGGGTAAGTCGGGTATTCTGTTTCATTTATTTGGGTTTCAATTTTAGCAACAGCAAAATTGAGAGGCTGAAAAAAATCATGTATTTCTTTCCATTTCTAACACCCTAGCCTCTTCGTTTCTGTAACCCCAAAGACTCCAATTTTGAAACCTTCCTTGATTACCATTCATTCAAATAGTTAATATTTTTCTATATACTTTTCTTATCTCTGACATTTCTTTAAACAGCATTTCCCAAGTTCTCACTTGTCTGGAATAATAAAATCCCATTCTAAAATTATCATCCTTCTCCCAGTCTCCTCCCAGTCTAAATGATCTTGTACTTCCCAGTTCAACTAGTCCCCAAAACCCACTCCCACTCCCAGCAATGCTCACACACAGTAGCACAGCCTTCATTCAAGGATCAACGTGAGGCCCTTTGAGAATTAAATCAAGTTGGTAACTAAGACCCTCCAAAATCTGACCACAAGTTTCCTATGCAAACTGCTCTCTTTTTCAAAACTGAATCTTATCTATGCTGTTCCAGTCATATAATTTTCACAGTCTAATAATGTAAGGCTGTTCCCCACTTTCCTAACTTTGCTCTTCTTGTGCCTCATTGTAATTATAATTCTATTTGAGGGAAAAGGAAGTGAAATCAGTTAGAGAGAGAAGAACATTGGGAGGCAGAGAGGGGAATAAGGTAAACACCCAACTCATTCTAGCTCTTGCCACCTCATTTTATTCCCAGTCCTCTAACTTCCAAAAAACAGGCCTCATAGTTGCTCTATTCCTTCAAGAACCCATGCAACCTTGGCAAAAAGGAACACCATGATACTATGGAGAATTCTCAATACATCATCTCAACAAAATGGGCTTTTACCTTCAGGTTAGAATCATAAGTGACTGTAGGAGAAGTCTGACTTGGGACACCATTGTGTTTCACTGTAACATTGCTAGGTTCCTCCGTCCCAAGAATTTTAATCTCGTTAAATGCTAAATTATTGGGGTCCTTGTAGGTTGATTGTGAAATATTCACCTCCAAGCGGTTCTACAAAACAATTAAGTCCAATTATGCATAAAGGTATGCCTGTAATACACAGATTCTCAAGTCACTCAAATATTCCATTGCAGACCGGACACCCCCACTGCCCTGGATGCCTCTCTGCTTTCTCTACTAGTATGTGCTCAAGAAATACAAAATTATTTTAATAATTTTCTAATTTAAAACTATCATAAAAACACACAGATATTTTTAAACTCTATTTACAAATGCTGTTTGCTATATTAATGCCTTCTTTTGAAAACTCTGATGAAATCATAAATAGAAATGTGCTCACTCATAGCCAATAATGCATAGAAAGTTACAAATATAATCACACATATACAATATACACAAGCACAGATATGCTAATGGTCAGCCCAAAGCCCACACCTAAGATTCAGAAAAATATGATACTCACTTGAGTGACAGAAAACTCACATAAAAGATACACTTTATTGGCCACAGTATCTGCAAGTGAGAGAAAGTCAAGTCAGATTCCAGCTTGCCCACCACGGAAAAACAGATTTCACACCACCACTCTTTTCAGTTACATCCTGATGTCACAAACGGCAGTATTTCCGTTTCTTTATGGATGAATAATATTCCATTGTATTCATTCATGAATGTACACTTAGAATGTTTCCATATCTTGGCTGTTGCAAATCATGCTGTAATGAATATGGGAGGAGTGAGTATATCTCTTAGAGATACTGGTTTCCTGTACTGTGGATATACACCCAGAAGCGGGATTTCATGGGATTGCAGGGAAGATCTGTTCTTAATTTTTTGAGGAACCTCCATACTATTTTGCATAACAGCTGTAATAATTTACATTCCCACCAACAGTCTAAAATATTCCATTTTCTCCACACCCTCGCCGGCACTTATCTCTTATCTTTTTTACGATTTCCATGCTAACAGGTGTGAGGGGATATCTCACTGTGATTTTTGATTTGCAATTTCTGTCATTTCCTGATGTTGAGCATCTTTTCACATACCAGTTAGCCACTTGTATGTCTTCCTTGGGAAAACATCTGCTCAGGTCCTTCACCCAGTTTGTAATTGGGTCATTGGATCTTTTGCAGTGGCGTGAGTTCCATATTTTTTATATTAATCTCTTCTGAGATATACGGTTTGCAAAGATTTTTATCCGTTCTGTAGTTTGCCTTTTCACTTTGTTGATTGTTTCTTTTGCTGTGCAGGAGCCTCTTAGTTTGATGTAGTCATGCTTGTTGCCTTTTTGGCAATTTGCCTTTGCTTTTGGTGTCATATCCAAAAAAGTCACTGCCAAGACTACGTCAAGGAGGATTTTTCTATGTTTTCTTCTAGGAGCTTTACAATTTTAGCCCTTACATTTAAGTTTTTAATTTCTTTCCTCACAGTAGCCAAGATAAGAAAATAACCTAAGTGTCTATCGGTGGATGAATAGATAAACATATTTTGGGACATATATACAGTAGAATATTTTTCAGACAAAAAAAGTACAACATTCTGCCATTTGCAACAGCATGAATGACTCTGGAGGACATTATACCAAGTGAAATAAGCCAGAGACAGAAAGTCAAATACGGCATGGTCTCACCTCTATGTGGAATCTAAAAAAGTTCATCTCTTAGAAGCAGAGCCTACAACAGTTGTTCTCACAGCCTGCGGCCATGGAAAATGGGGAGATGATGGTCAAGGGTACAAACGTTCAGTTAGTAGATGAATAAGGTCTGGGGATCCAGTCTGCAGTATTGGTGGTGATGAATGTGTTCATTAAAATAGCTGTGGTAATCACTATACTATGCCTACGTATATTAAATCCTCATATTGTCCACCTTAAATATATTCAATCTTTATTTCCCAACTAAATATTTTACAACTAAATAAATGAATAATTTTGAATCTACATATTGGATTAGATGGACAAGCATCTCCAAGGCCAAGCCATTGTTTTTCCTCCTCTTTCCTACTGGAACATTGTAAAGATTCCCTTCTGAGGGCTTCCAAGGCATATGCTTCAAGGGAATCTATTTCCTAAACTTGAAGCACAAGAATTGTTCGTATATGGGAGCCAAAAATAGGCTAAAATGTACGGCTAGATGAGTACACACTGGAACAGTATATTCTCACTGCCTCACTGGTAGGGGCATGATTTTTATATCGTCAACGTTTGCTCATAAGAATTTTGGGAGGAAGACATTAACATTGAATTAGGGAACAGTCTTAAAACCTTTTCATCTAAGCACCCATTGACAATAAAATGAGAGCCTATTATAGATATCACTGGCTAATGGGAGAATTGTTAGAGGTACACATGTATATTTCTTTCGTCTGCAGTTCATCTACCACTATCCCTGAATGGTGCGACCAGAAACAAAATACTTCAGTGACTCTTGCTGCTGTGCCTGCTGAGATTTCTCCCACAGCTCAGCGACCAGCAGGAGGGAAGGACCACAAGTCACAGGTGCGGGTTTGGAAACAGCAACATGATCGTAACAGCGCTCACCCTTTGTTTGCCCATCATCCCAGAAAAGTTCTCCTTTTGCTTCTTTGTTCTCATCTAGCGCAATGATAAGACCAAGAGGGTTCTTTCGACTGTGGGGAACAAGATTCAAGAGACAAGACAGGAGTCAGAGAATTTTGCCAACGGAGTTGAGAATATTTCCATCAGATTTCAAACTGGAAAAGATACTAGCAGCAGATGATTCTCAGAAATGAGAAGTATCCCAAGAGGGGAGACTTCTGGTACTAAAATTGCAACAGTCCTGGCAAACAAATGAGGTTGATCACCTGGCTGTTAGCGTGTTTTGAAAAGCAATTCAAAGGGTTTAAGGAAGGACATGAACTACAGTCTTTCAAAATCCATTGGACAAGGTTCTAAAACAGCAGCTTCTGCAAAGCTGTTGTCAATCGTGGCTGCTCCTATATTGACTTCCATCTCAGATGTGAGATTAAAAATGACGTTCTTAGACCTATCATCTCACTCCCTTAGACTTCAAAGAGTTAGTAATAATTAGTCAGAGTATCGAGTCTGAAAAAGATTAACATACAAACAAGCAAACAAAGAAAAACAAGTGTTGAGTAAAATTGCATGTGGGCTTGAGAGTGATGCTTACGTTTTGGTGGACTTCATTACAGATTGTTGAGCTAACTGACATGTAAAGGAAAACCTGAGTCCTGTCATTCACCTTAAGTGGGTGTTCAGTGCAGGCTCTTGCCAGGGCAGGATATAGCCCCCACGGACATGAAGATTAATGTGGTCAAGAGGGGCTGGCAAGGTCTTCCACTCTCCTCTTGCGTTCATATCCACACCCTGTGGGCAGAAGAAGGTAAGAGATGATGAAGGAGAGGAAAGGACCCTTCCTGAACAACGCATCCTGCCAGACATCTCATCCTCCCCTCTGAACTTATGCCTGCTCATCACCCTTCACCACTTACCTGCCATTACCCATTTCGCATTCACCAAGTGCTGCATAAAATCTCGCAAGGCTGCTATCATATCTTGTTAGGGTCTATGCCTTTGCTTCCACCGTACAAACTACATTTGCCTGATGTGTGACAGGAAGAGGTGCTACTCTCTCACCTGAATCAGAAACCTAACCTAAGGGACCATCCTTCCATCCTACATGTTTTCAACTAGAGCAGGGCTTTTCAGTCTCAGCACTATTGAGATTTGGGGCCAGACACTTCTCTGGTGATGGGGCTATCTGTGCCTTTTGATATTTAGCAAAATCCTCAGATGTCAGCAGCATCGCCTCCTCACCCCCACCCTGTTGTGCCAACAAAAAATATCACAGGCACTGCCAAATGTCCCCTGGGAGACAAAATCTTCTCATTTGAGAGCTACTACTTTACAGGTAATTAGCTGTTATTGTTGAGAACTAGCGAATATGCATGGCTGTGTTCCAATAAAACTTTATATGCAAATCAGCAAACAACCAGATTTTTTTGTAGGCCGTAGTTTGCCAGGCTGTGCTCTAGAACGAGTAATAAGTACCCAAACTTGGGAAGGTGACACTTCTTCATTAATCCTAACTATGAGATTCATCTTCAAAATTGTACATCCTTCTCCAGTTTTCACCTAATCTCACTGCAATCCCTTGGGATGAAAGGGGCCAGCACATGCTCTGCTTCTTGTTTCCCTGCTTGTACCCCTTTGCTGTATTGCCAGCCCTCAACTATGTTCTCCTCAGAAAGTCAGAAGAAGAAGCCTGGTTAGAAACGAAGGAAATACCTCCTTTGATTCTTCCTCATGAATCAAGGTCTGACTTCTCAGGGTCCCAGCAAGAGACCACCACCCCAGAGCTGCCCTGGAAGACCCTGGCTTCCCAGCTGAGTCTTTGGGAATCATACTAGCAATGAAACTATGAGGCAAGGAGCTCTTCATTGCTGCCTCATTTCTAAATGTACTTGCACTGCTTAGACTCACAAGGGTTGGGTCCCACACCTCTGTGTGTTTTGCATATTGTCTAATCACTTGTGTGCCTTAGGTAATTATGTGCATCGCCCTTCTTTGAGTATCTATGCTATGGAAGGAGATATTTAATAAAAAGAGACAAAACGGCCTCTATGCTTACAAACTTACAGGAGGCAAAGATACAAACATTAAAAACAAAAACTACACTTGGCAACACAATCTCCAATGTTGGCTACCATCTGCCTTTACACAACATGGTAAATAGCAGTGACATAAGGAAATATTAAAAACTAACACAAAGAGAACACCCACAAAAAAACAGATCCTGGGTGTGATGCTTTATGTGTTATTTCACAACGGTTCTATGAGGGAAGTGGTCTAACCCCACTTGGACGTGAGAAAACTGAGATTACAAGGGTTAAAGTGGCTTCTCTAAGAACACACAGCAGGTGGGTTACATATCCAGCATTTGACCTAAGGTCCATCAGAGGTAAAGCCTTTGTTTTCTCTACCATTTTCCCATGTTGTATAAACATTCAGAAAAACTTACCGTGTAGTAATCGTACCAGCGGGCTCTAGGGAAATATGCAGTGACATTTCTGGCATTCTAAAATGGAACACAAACAAAGTGAGGCAGTGGGCACCATTTTCCAGGACAGAGAAATCAAACTGCTTAGGAAAGAGGTGAAATAATTCTGATGGCTTTAGACCCATCTGCCTCATATCTGGAGAGGTTAGCGACTGGGGAAACCTTCTTCCCGTTTTCTTTTTTAAACAGGAGATTTGCCTACCCAAAACAAGTGGCTTCATAAAGCACTTTGGTATCCAGGAGTTCGGGAAAAAATAAATCACTGTTGCTTATAAACACAGACTTACCCCATTTCCTCTTAAAGAGACAAACAACTGAGGTTGTGTTTGGGCAGAAGAAAATTTTGTGGGTATAGTAATACTTTGGGGCCAGGAGCGGTGCGTCACGCGTGAAATACCAGCTCTTTGGGAGGCCGAGGGGGGCGGATCATGAAGTCAGGATATCGAGACCACCCTGGCTAACATAGTGAAACCCTGTCTCTATTAATAATACAAAAAAAAATTAGCCAGGCATGGTGGCATGTGCCTGTAGTCCCAGCTACTCAAGAGGCTAAGGCAAGAGAATCACTAGAACCCGGGTGGCGGAAGTTACACCGAGCCAAGATCACACCACTGCACTCCAGCCCGGGCAAAAAAGTGAGACTCTGTTTCAAAAAAAAAAAAAAGATTTGGGGGAGGTACAATTAACTGGTATTTTAATCAGAAGCTTAATCAACAACAGAAGTAAAGAAAGGCTTTTACTGCTGGGAGGCACTCCTACACAGGAAGGGAAGGGGTAGCCAGCAGCAATACAAGTACACACATTGCCAAGTAATCCTTCTGAAGAGTTGTAATAGTGCTAGAGGACTCTTATACATTCTTTACGACACTGCCCCCATTTGACCTTCTATTCCTTATTTTAGTTAACGAAGAAATGATTGTGTCATTGAATACACCATGAGGTCTTTTCTTCTTGATCATCCTATGAAGCAGAGTTGTTAGGCTCATTTTAAAGATGAAGGAGCTGAGGCCCACAACACCTAAGTGACGGACTTCAGCTCAGAAGGAGAGAAATAGACACAGGGAGAATAAGAAACCATGTCTTACGACCCCCACCAGCTCAGGCCTCTCTCCTCGTCCTTTTCCCCAAGCCTCACAGCTGGGATCCTCCCCCCATCGGAGGCCTCCATACTCACGCGCTCCAGGACGGGGCTGACCAGGAAGGCTGGGCCCAGCAGGAACTGACTGTCTATGTCCCACGTCACCTGGTCTGACACAAACCTGGAAAGGGAAATGAAGGTGCCCAACAGAGCCCAACAGAGCCCCAGCCCGAGACTCGGAAGAAGCTCCTCAAGTTCAGATCCAGTCGGAAATCCAGCTGCCCCTGAGCCTGCCTTGCCTTATCCCTAGGCCTAGCTTCATCAGGAGCACCAGCCTCTGCTCTCCCCACGGGATGTGCCTCAAACTTCAGAAATGCTGGGATGTAGACGTGTTCTCTCCTGTAAACTATTACCTCATTTCTTAACCATGGCACATTTTAAATGCAAGGATTGTGCTCCTCCC